>NW_027480423.1:23750000-24375000 GCF_051401765.1 Calliopsis andreniformis
CTCAGGCTTCACTCTAGGGCGTTGCTCCACCAGATCGAATAGTTAGGGCCTAAGAAGTCAACGCCAGAAGCATAAACTACGATATAAATACAACAGCTTTTCCATCGTAGAAAACGATTAATGGCAACCAGTGTGAATGTTATGGTCATTTCTACGTTCCGGACAACCTAGGCTTCAGTCTAGGGCCTTGCTCCACCAGATCGAATAGATAGGGCCTTAGAAGTCAACGCCAGAAGCATAAAATACGATAAAGATGCAACAGCTTTCCATCGTATAACAGGAATAACTGCAAACAGTGTGATAGTACTGGTCATTACTACGTTCCGGGTAATCTAGGCTTCACTCTAGGGCGTTGCTCCACCAGATCGAATAGTTAGTGCCTTAGAAGTCAACGCCGGAAGCATAAAATACAATATAAATACAACAGTTTTTCCATCGTATAAAACGAATAATGGTAACCAGTGTGAAAGTTATGGTCATTTCTACGTTCCGGTCAACCTAGACTTCACTCTAGGACGTTGCTCCACCAGAAAGAATAGTTAGGGCCTGTGAAGTCAACGCCAGAAGCATTAAAAACAATAAAGGTGCAACAGTTTTTCCATCGTATAACAGGAATAATTGCAACCAGTGTGAAGGTAATGGTATGTTCTTCGTTCCGGGCAACCTAGGCTTCACACTAGGGCGGTGCTCCACCAGATCAAATAGTTACGGCCTAAGAAGTCAACGCCAGAAGCATAAATTACAATATAAGTACAACAGCTTTTCCATTGTATATAATGTATATTTGCAAACAGTGTGGAAGTAATGGTCATTTCTACGTTCCGGGCAACCTAGGCTTCACTCTAGGGTGTTGCTCCACCAGATGGAATTGCTAGGGACTTAGAATTCAACGCCCGGAGCATAAAATGCAAAATAAATAGAACAGTTTTTCCATTGTATAAAACGAATAACTGCAACCAGTCTGAAAGTACTGGTCATTTCTACGTTCCGGGTAACCTAGGTTTCACACTAGGGCGTTGCTCCACCAGATCGAATAGCTAGGGTCTTCGAACTCAACGCCAGAAGGATAAAATACAATATAAGTACAAAAGTTTTTCCATCGTATAAAACGAATAATAGCAACCCGTGTGAAAGTTATGGTCATTTCTACTTCCCGGGCAACCTAGGCTTCACTCTAGGGCGTTGCTCCACCAGATGGAATAGTTAGGGCCTAAGAAGTCAACGCCAGAAGCATAAAATACGATATAAATACAACAGCTTTTCCATCGTATAAAACGAATAATGGTAACCAGTGTGAAAGTTATTGTCATTTCTACGTTCCGGTCAACCTAGGCTTCACTCTAGGACGTTGCTCCACCAGATCGTATAGTTAGGGCCTATGAAGTCAACGCCAGAAGCTAAAATACAATAAAGGTGCAACAGTTTTTCCATCGTGTAACAGGAATAACTGCAAACAGTGTGATAGTACTGGTCATTACTACGTTCCGTGTAATCTAGGATTCACTCTAGGGCGTTGCTCCACCAGATCGAATAGTTAGTGCCTTAGAAGTCAACGCCAGAAGCATAAAATACAATATAAATACTACAGTTTTTCCATCGTATAAAACGAATAATTGCTACCCGTATGGAAGTGATGGTCATTTCTACGTTCCGGGCAACCTAGGCCTCACTCTAGGGTGTTGTTCCACCAGATTGAATAGTTAGGGCCTAAGAAATCAACGCTAGAAGCATAAAATACAATATACATATAACAGTTTTTCCATCGTATAAAACGAATAATAGCAACCAGCGTGAAAGTTATGGTCATTTCTACGTTTCGGGCAACCTAGGCTTCACCCCAGGGCGTTGTTCCACCAGATCGAATAGTTAGGGCCGAAGAAGTGAACGCCAGCAGCATTAAATACAATATAAATACAACTGTTTTTCCATCATATAAAACGAATAATTGCAACCAGTATGAAAGTTCTGGTCATTTCTACGTTCCGGGCAACCTAGGCTTCACCCTATGGCGTTCTTCCACCACATCGATTAGCTACGGCCTCAGAAGCCAACGCCTGAAGCATAAAATACAATAAAAATACAACAGTCTTTCCATCCTATAACAGGAATAATTGCAACCCGTGTGAAAGTGATGGTCATTTCTACGTTCCGGGCAACCCATGCGACACTCTAGGGCGTTGCTCCACCACATCTAATAGCTACGGCCTTCAAAGTCAATGCCAGAAGCATAAAATACGATATAAATACAACAGCTTTTCCATCGTATAAAATGAATATTTGCAAACATTGTGAAAGTAATGGTCATTTCTACGTTCCGGGCAACCTAGGCTTCACTCTAGGGCGGTGCTTCACCAGATCAAATAGTTAGGGCCTAAGAAGTCAACGCCAGAAGCATAAATTACAATATGAGTACAACAGCTTTTCCATCGTATAAAATGAATAATTGCAAACAGTGTGAAAGTAACGGTCATTTCTACGTTCCGGGCAACCTAGGCTGCACTCTAGGGTGTTGCTCCACCAGATGGAATAGCTAGGGCCTTAGAAGTCAACGCCCGAAGCATAAAATGCAAATAAATATAACAGCTTTTCCATCGTATGAAACGAATAACAGCAACCAGTCTGAAAGTACTGGTCATTTCTACGTTCCGGGTAACCTAGGATTCACACTAGGGCGTTGCTCCACCAGATCGAATAGTTAGTGCCTTAGAAGTCAAGGCCAGAAGCATAAAATACAATATAAATACAACAGTTTTTCCATCGTATAAAACGAATAATTGCTACCCGTATGGAAGTGATGGTCATTTCCACGTTCCGGGCAACCTAGGCCTCACTCTAGGGTGTTGTTCCACCAGATTGAATAGTTAGGGCCTAAGAAATCAACGCCAGAAGCATAAAATACAATATAAATATAACAGCTTTTCCATCGTATAAAACGAATAATAGCAACCAGTGTGAAAGTTATGGTCATTTCTACTTCCCGGGCAACCTAGGCTTCACTCTAGGGCGTTGCTCCACCAGATGGAATAGTTAGGGCCTAAGAAGTCAACGCCAGAAGCATAATATGCAATAGAAATCTAACAGCTTTTCCATCGTATAAAACGAATAATAGCAACCAGCGTGAAAGTTATGGTCATTTCTACGTTTCGGGCAACCTAGGCTTCACCCCAGGGCGTTGTTCCAACAGATCGAATAGTTAGGGCCGAAGAAGTGAACGCCAGCAGCATTAAATACAATATAAATACAACTGTTTTTCCATCATATAAAACGAATAATTGCAACCAGTATGAAAGTTCTGGTCATTTCTACGTTCCGGGCAACCTAGGCTTCAGCCTATGGCGTTCTTCCACCACATCTGATAGCTACGGCCTTAGAAGCTAACGCCGGAAGCATAAAATACAATATAAATACAACAGCTTTGCCATCGTATAAAACGAATAAAAGCAACCAGTGTGAAAGTTATGGTCATTTCCACTTTCCGGGCAACCTAGGCTTCACTCTAGGGCGCTGCTCCACCAGTTCGAATAGTTAGGGCCTTAGAAGTCAACGCCCGAAGCATAAAATACAATATAAATACAACAGCTTTTCCATCGTATAAAATGAATAATTGCAGACATTGTGAAAGTAATTGTCATTTCTACGTTCCGGGCAACCAAGGCTTCACTGTAGGGCGTTTCTCCACCCAAATCGAATAGTTAGGGCCTTAGAAGTCAACGCCCGAAGCATAAAATACAATATAAGTACAACAGCTTTGCCATCGTATAAAATGAATAATTGCAAACAGTGTGAAGGTAATGGCCATTTCTACGTTCCGAGCAACTCAGGCTTCACTCTAGGGCGTTGCTCCACCAGATCGAATAGTTAGGGCCTAAGAAGTCAACGCCAGAAGCATAAACTACGATATAAATACAACAGCTTTTCCATCGTAGAAAACGATTAATGGCAACCAGTGTGAATGTTATGGTCATTTCTACGTTCCGGACAACCTAGGCTTCAGTCTAGGGCCTTGCTCCACCAGATCGAATAGATAGGGCCTTAGAAGTCAACGCCAGAAGCATAAAATACGATAAAGATGCAACAGCTTTCCATCGTATAACAGGAATAACTGCAAACAGTGTGATAGTACTGGTCATTACTACGTTCCGGGTAATCTAGGCTTCACTCTAGGGCGTTGCTCCACCAGATCGAATAGTTAGTGCCTTAGAAGTCAACGCCGGAAGCATAAAATACAATATAAATACAACAGTTTTTCCATCGTATAAAACGAATAATGGTAACCAGTGTGAAAGTTATGGTCATTTCTACGTTCCGGTCAACCTAGACTTCACTCTAGGACGTTGCTCCACCAGAAAGAATAGTTAGGGCCTGTGAAGTCAACGCCAGAAGCATTAAAAACAATAAAGGTGCAACAGTTTTTCCATCGTATAACAGGAATAATTGCAACCAGTGTGAAGGTAATGGTATGTTCTTCGTTCCGGGCAACCTAGGCTTCACACTAGGGCGGTGCTCCACCAGATCAAATAGTTACGGCCTAAGAAGTCAACGCCAGAAGCATAAATTACAATATAAGTACAACAGCTTTTCCATTGTATATAATGTATATTTGCAAACAGTGTGGAAGTAATGGTCATTTCTACGTTCCGGGCAACCTAGGCTTCACTCTAGGGTGTTGCTCCACCAGATGGAATTGCTAGGGACTTAGAATTCAACGCCCGGAGCATAAAATGCAAAATAAATAGAACAGTTTTTCCATTGTATAAAACGAATAACTGCAACCAGTCTGAAAGTACTGGTCATTTCTACGTTCCGGGTAACCTAGGTTTCACACTAGGGCGTTGCTCCACCAGATCGAATAGCTAGGGTCTTCGAACTCAACGCCAGAAGGATAAAATACAATATAAGTACAAAAGTTTTTCCATCGTATAAAATGAATAATTGCAGACATTGTGAAAGTAATGGTCATTTCTACGTTCCGGTCAACCCAGGTTTCACTATAGGGCGTTGCTCCACCACATATAATAGCTACGGCTTTAGAAGTCGACGCCAGGAGCATAAAATACAATATAAATACAACAGCTTTTCCATCGTATAAAATGAATAATTGCAAACAATGTGAAAGTAATGGTCATTTCTACGTTCCGGGCAACCTAGGCTGCACTCTAGGGTGTTGCTCCACCAGATGGAATTGCTAGGGACTTAGAATTCAACGCCCGAAGCATAAAATGCAAAATAAATGGAACACTTTTTCCATTGTATAAAACGAATAACTGCAACCAGTCTGAAAGTACTGGTTATTTCTACGTTCCGGGTAACCTAGGCTTCACTCTAGGACGTTGCTCCACCAGATCGCATAGTTAGGGCCTATGAAGTCAACGCCAGAAGCTAAAATACAATAAAGGTGCAACAGTTTTTCCATCGTATAACAGGAATAACTGCAAACAGTGTGATAGTACTGGTCATTACTACGTTCCGTGTAATCTAGGCTTCACTCTAGGGCGTTGCTCCACCAGATCGAATAGTTAGTGCCTTAGAAGTCAACGCCAGATGCATAAAATACAATATAGATACAACAGTTTTTCCATCGTATAAAACGAATAATTGCTACCCGTATGGAAGTGATGGTCATTTCCACGTTCCGGGCAACCTAGGCCTCACTCTAGGGTGTTGTTCCACCAGATTGAATAGTTAGGGCCTAAGAAATCAACGCCAGAAGCATAAAATACAATATAAATATAACAGCTTTTCCATCGTATAAAACGAATAATAGCAACCCGTGTGAAAGTGATGGTCATTTCTACTTCCCGGGCAACCTAGGCTTCACTCTAGGGCGTTGCTCCACCAGATGGAATAGTTAGGGCCTAAGAAGTCAACGCCAGAAGCATAAAATACGATATAAATACAACAGCTTTTCCATCGTATAAAACGAATAATGGTAACCAGTGTGAAAGTTATTGTCATTTCTACGTTCCGGTCAACCTAGGCTTCACTCTAGGACGTTGCTCCACCAGATCGTATAGTTAGGGCCTATGAAGTCAACGCCAGAAGCTAAAATACAATAAAGGTGCAACAGTTTTTCCATCGTGTAACAGGAATAACTGCAAACAGTGTGATAGTACTGGTCATTACTACGTCCCGTGTAATCTAGGATTCACTCTAGGGCGTTGCTCCACCAGATCGAATAGTTAGTGCCTTAGAAGTCAACGCCAGAAGCATAAAATACAATATAAATACTACAGTTTTTCCATCGTATAAAACGAATAATTGCTACCCGTATGGAAGTGATGGTCATTTCTACGTTCCGGGCAACCTAGGCCTCACTCTAGGGTGTTGTTCCACCAGATTGAATAGTTAGGGCCTAAGAAATCAACGCTAGAAGCATAAAATACAATATACATATAACAGTTTTTCCATCGTATAAAACGAATAATAGCAACCAGCGTGAAAGTTATGGTCATTTCTACGTTTCGGGCAACCTAGGCTTCACCCCAGGGCGTTGTTCCACCAGATCGAATAGTTAGGGCCGAAGAAGTGAACGCCAGCAGCATTAAATACAATATAAATACAACTGTTTTTCCATCATATAAAACGAATAATTGCAACCAGTATGAAAGTTCTGGTCATTTCTACGTTCCGGGCAACCTAGGCTTCACCCTATGGCGTTCTTCCACCACATCGATTAGCTACGGCCTCAGAAGCCAACGCCTGAAGCATAAAATACAATAAAAATACAACAGTCTTTCCATCCTATAACAGGAATAATTGCAACCCGTGTGAAAGTGATGGTCATTTCTACGTTCCGGGCAACCCATGCGACACTCTAGGGCGTTGCTCCACCACATCTAATAGCTACGGCCTTCAAAGTCAATGCCAGAAGCATAAAATACGATATAAATACAACAGCTTTTCCATCGTATAAAATGAATATTTGCAAACATTGTGAAAGTAATGGTCATTTCTACGTTCCGGGCAACCTAGGCTTCACTCTAGGGCGGTGCTTCACCAGATCAAATAGTTAGGGCCTAAGAAGTCAACGCCAGAAGCATAAATTACAATATGAGTACAACAGCTTTTCCATCGTATAAAATGAATAATTGCAAACAGTGTGAAAGTAACGGTCATTTCTACGTTCCGGGCAACCTAGGCTGCACTCTAGGGTGTTGCTCCACCAGATGGAATAGCTAGGGCCTTAGAAGTCAACGCCCGAAGCATAAAATGCAAATAAATATAACAGCTTTTCCATCGTATGAAACGAATAACAGCAACCAGTCTGAAAGTACTGGTCATTTCTACGTTCCGGGTAACCTAGGATTCACACTAGGGCGTTGCTCCACCAGATCGAATAGTTAGTGCCTTAGAGGTCAAGGCCAGAAGCATAAAATACAATATAAATACAACAGTTTTTCCATCGTATAAAACGAATAATTGCTACCCGTATGGAAGTGATGGTCATTTCCACGTTCCGGGCAACCTAGGCCTCACTCTAGGGTGTTGTTCCACCAGATTGAATAGTTAGGGCCTAAGAAATCAACGCCAGAAGCATAAAATACAATATAAATATAACAGCTTTTCCATCGTATAAAACGAATAATAGCAACCAGTGTGAAAGTTATGGTCATTTCTACTTCCCGGGCAACCTAGGCTTCACTCTAGGGCGTTGCTCCACCAGATGGAATAGTTAGGGCCTAAGAAGTCAACGCCAGAAGCATAATATGCAATAGAAATCTAACAGCTTTTCCATCGTATAAAACGAATAATAGCAACCAGTGTGAAGGTTATGGTCATTTCTACTTCCCGGGCAACCTAGGCTTCACCCTAGGGCGTTGTTCCACCAGATGGAATAGCTAGGGCCTAAGAAGTCAACGCCAGAAGCATAAAATACGATATGAATACAACAGCTTTTCCATCGTATAAAACGAATAATGGTAACCAGTGTGAAAGTTATGGTCATTTCTACGTTCCGGTCAACCTAGACTTCACTCTAGGACGTTGCTCCACCAGAAAGAATAGTTAGGGCCTGTGAAGTCAACGCCAGAAGCATTAAAAACAATAAAGGTGCAACAGTTTTTCCATCGTATAACAGGAATAATTGCAACCAGTGTGAAGGTAATGGTATGTTCTTCGTTCCGGGCAACCTAGGCTTCACACTAGGGCGGTGCTCCACCAGATCAAATAGTTACGGCCTAAGAAGTCAACGCCAGAAGCATAAATTACAATATAAGTACAACAGCTTTTCCATTGTATATAATGTATATTTGCAAACAGTGTGGAAGTAATGGTCATTTCTACGTTCCGGGCAACCTAGGCTTCACTCTAGGGTGTTGCTCCACCAGATGGAATTGCTAGGGACTTAGAATTCAACGCCCGAAGCATAAAATGCAAAATAAATAGAACAGTTTTTCCATTGTATAAAACGAATAACTGCAACCAGTCTGAAAGTACTGGTCATTTCTACGTTCCGGGTAACCTAGGTTTCACACTAGGGCGTTGCTCCACCAGATCGAATAGCTAGGGTCTTCGAACTCAACGCCAGAAGGATAAAATACAATATAAGTACAAAAGTTTTTCCATCGTATAAAATGAATAATTGCAGACATTGTGAAAGTAATGGTCATTTCTACGTTCCGGTCAACCCAGGTTTCACTCTAGGGCGTTGCTCGACCACATATAATAGCTACGGCTTTAGAAGTCGACGCCAGGAGCATAAAATACAATATAAATACAACAGTTTTTCCATCGTATAAAACGAATAATTGCTACCCGTATGGAAGTGATGGTCATTTCCACGTTCCGGGCAACCTAGGCCTCACTCTAGGGTGTTGTTCCACCAGATTGAATAGTTAGGGCCTAAGAAATCAACGCCAGAAGCATAAAATACAATATAAATATAACAGCTTTTCCATCGTATAAAACGAATAATAGCAACCAGTGTGAAAGTTATGGTCATTTCTACTTCCCGGGCAACCTAGGCTTCACTCTAGGGCGTTGCTCCACCAGATGGAATAGTTAGGGCCTAAGAAGTCAACGCCAGAAGCATAATATGCAATAGAAATCTAACAGCTTTTCCATCGTATAAAACGAATAATAGCAACCAGTGTGAAGGTTATGGTCATTTCTACTTCCCGGGCAACCTAGGCTTCACCCTAGGGCGTTGTTCCACCAGATGGAATAGCTAGGGCCTAAGAAGTCAACGCCAGAAGCATAAAATACGATATGAATACAACAGCTTTTCCATCGTATAAAACGAATAATGGTAACCAGTGTGAAAGTTATGGTCATTTCTACGTTCCGGTCAACCTAGACTTCACTCTAGGACGTTGCTCCACCAGAAAGAATAGTTAGGGCCTGTGAAGTCAACGCCAGAAGCATTAAAAACAATAAAGGTGCAACAGTTTTTCCATCGTATAACAGGAATAATTGCAACCAGTGTGAAGGTAATGGTATGTTCTTCGTTCCGGGCAACCTAGGCTTCACACTAGGGCGGTGCTCCACCAGATCAAATAGTTACGGCCTAAGAAGTCAACGCCAGAAGCATAAATTACAATATAAGTACAACAGCTTTTCCATTGTATATAATGTATATTTGCAAACAGTGTGGAAGTAATGGTCATTTCTACGTTCCGGGCAACCTAGGCTTCACTCTAGGGTGTTGCTCCACCAGATGGAATTGCTAGGGACTTAGAATTCAACGCCCGAAGCATAAAATGCAAAATAAATAGAACAGTTTTTCCATTGTATAAAACGAATAACTGCAACCGGTCTGAAAGTACTGGTCATTTCTACGTTCCGGGTAACCTAGGTTTCACACTAGGGCGTTGCTCCACCAGATCGAATAGCTAGGGTCTTCGAACTCAACGCCAGAAGGATAAAATACAATATAAGTACAAAAGTTTTTCCATCGTATAAAATGAATAATTGCAGACATTGTGAAAGTAATGGTCATTTCTACGTTCCGGTCAACCCAGGTTTCACTCTAGGGCGTTGCTCCACCACATATAATAGCTACGGCTTTAGAAGTCGACGCCAGGAGCATAAAATACAATATAAATACAACAGCTTTTCCATCGTATAAAATGAATAATTGCAAACAATGTGAAAGTAATGGTCATTTCTACGTTCCGGGCAACCTAGGCTGCACTCTAGGGTGTTGCTCCACCAGATGGAATTGCTAGGGACTTAGAATTCAACGCCCGAAGCATAAAATGCAAAATAAATGGAACACTTTTTCCATTGTATAAAACGAATAACTGCAACCAGTCTGAAAGTACTGGTTATTTCTACGTTCCGGGTAACCTAGGCTTCACTCTAGGACGTTGCTCCACCAGATCGAATAGTTAGGGCCTATGAAGTCAACGCCAGAAGCTAAAATACAATAAAGGTGCAACAGTTTTTCCATCGTATAACAGGAATAACTGCAAACAGTGTGATAGTACTGGTCATTACTACGTTCCGTGTAATCTAGGCTTCACTCTAGGGCGTTGCTCCACCAGATCGAATAGTTAGTGCCTTAGAAGTCAACGCCAGAAGCATAAAATACAATATAAATACAACAGTTTTTCCATCGTATAAAACGAATAATTGCTACCCGTATGGAAGTGATGGTCATTTCCACGTTCCGGGCAACCTAGGCCTCACTCTAGGGTGTTGTTCCACCAGATTGAATAGTTAGGGCCTAAGAAATCAACGCCAGAAGCATAAAATACAATATAAATATAACAGCTTTTCCATCGTATAAAACGAATAATAGCAACCCGTGTGAAAGTTATGGTCATTTCTACTTCCCGGGCAACCTAGGCTTCACTCTAGGGCGTTGCTCCACCAGATGGAATAGTTAGGGCCTAAGAAGTCAACGCCAGAAGCATAAAATACGATATAAATACAACAGCTTTTCCATCGTATAAAACGAATAATGGTAACCAGTGTGAAAGTTATTGTCATTTCTACGTTCCGGTCAACCTAGGCTTCACTGTAGGACGTTGCTCCACCAGATCGTATAGTTAGGGCCTATGAAGTCAACGCCAGAAGCTAAAATACAATAAAGGTGCAACAGTTTTTCCATCGTGTAACAGGAATAACTGCAAACAGTGTGATAGTACTGGTCATTACTACGTTCCGTGTAATCTAGGATTCACTCTAGGGCGTTGCTCCACCAGATCGAATAGTTAGTGCCTTAGAAGTCAACGCCAGAAGCATAAAATACAATATAAATACTACAGTTTTTCCATCGTATAAAACGAATAATTGCTACCCGTATGGAAGTGATGGTCATTTCTACGTTCCGGGCAACCTAGGCCTCACTCTAGGGTGTTGTTCCACCAGATTGAATAGTTAGGGCCTAAGAAATCAACGCTAGAAGCATAAAATACAATATACATATAACAGTTTTTCCATCGTATAAAACGAATAATAGCAACCAGCGTGAAAGTTATGGTCATTTCTACGTTTCGGGCAACCTAGGCTTCACCCCAGGGCGTTGTTCCACCAGATCGAATAGTTAGGGCCGAAGAAGTGAACGCCAGCAGCATTAAATACAATATAAATACAACTGTTTTTCCATCATATAAAACGAATAATTGCAACCAGTATGAAAGTTCTGGTCATTTCTACGTTCCGGGCAACCTAGGCTTCACCCTATGGCGTTCTTCCACCACATCGGTTAGCTACGGCCTCAGAAGCCAACGCCTGAAGCATAAAATACAATAAAAATACAACAGTCTTTCCATCCTATAACAGGAATAATTGCAACCCGTGTGAAAGTGATGGTCATTTCTACGTTCCGGGCAACCCATGCGACACTCTAGGGCGTTGCTCCACCACATCTAATAGCTACGGCCTTCAAAGTCAATGCCAGAAGCATAAAATACGATATAAATACAACAGCTTTTCCATCGTATAAAATGAATATTTGCAAACATTGTGAAAGTAATGGTCATTTCTACGTTCCGGGCAACCTAGGCTTCACTATAGGGCGGTGCTTCACCAGATCAAATAGTTAGGGCCTAAGAAGTCAACGCCAGAAGCATAAATTACAATATGAGTACAACAGCTTTTCCATCGTATAAAATGAATAATTGCAAACAGTGTGAAAGTAACGGTCATTTCTACGTTCCGGGCAACCTAGGCTGCGCTCTAGGGTGTTGCTCCACCAGATGGAATAGCTAGGGCCTTAGAAGTCAACGCCCGAAGCATAAAATGCAAATAAATATAACAGCTTTTCCATCGTATGAAACGAATAACAGCAACCAGTCTGAAAGTACTGGTCATTTCTACGTTCCGGGTAACCTAGGATTCACACTAGGGCGTTGCTCCACCAGATCGAATAGTTAGTGCCTTAGAAGTCAACGCCAGAAGCATAAAATACAATATAAATACAACAGTTTTTCCATCGTATAAAACGAATAATTGCTACCCGTATGGAAGTGATGGTCATTTCCACGTTCCGGGCAACCTAGGCCTCACTCTAGGGTGTTGTTCCACCAGATTGAATAGTTAGGGCCTAAGAAATCAACGCCAGAAGCATAAAATACAATATAAATATAACAGCTTTTCCATCGTATAAAACGAATAATAGCAACCACTGTGAAAGTTATGGTCATTTCTACTTCCCGGGCAACCTAGGCTTCACTCTAGGGCGTTGCTCCACCAGATGGAATAGTTAGGGCCTAAGAAGTCAACGCCAGAAGCATAAAATACGATATAAATACAACAGCTTTTCCATCGTATAAAACGAATAATGGTAACCAGTGTGAAAGTTATTGTCATTTCTACGTTCCGGTCAACCTAGGCTTCACTCTAGGACGTTGCTCCACCAGATCGAATAGTTAGGGCCTATGAAGTCAACGCCAGAAGCTAAAATACAATAAAGGTGCAACAGTTTTTCCATCGTGTAACAGGAATAACTGCAAACAGTGTGATAGTACTGGTCATTACTACGTTCCGTGTAATCTAGGATTCACTCTAGGGCGTTGCTCCAGCAGATCGAATAGTTAGTGCCTTAGAAGTCAACGCCAGAAGCATAAAATACAATATAAATACTACAGTTTTTCCATCGTATAAAACGAATAATTGCTACCCGTATGGAAGTGATGGTCATTTCTACGTTCCGGGCAACCTAGGCCTCACTCTAGGGTGTTGTTCCACCAGATTGAATAGTTAGGGCCTAAGAAATCAACGCTAGAAGCATAAAATACAATATAAATATAACAGTCTTTCCATCGTATAAAACGAATAATAGCAACCAGCGTGAAAGTTATGGTCATTTCTACGTTTCGGGCAACCTAGGCTTCACCCCAGGGCGTTGTTCCAACAGATCGAATAGTTAGGGCCGAAGAAGTGAACGCCAGCAGCATTAAATACAATATAAATACAACTGTTTTTCCATCATATAAAACGAATAATTGCAACCAGTATGAAAGTTCTGGTCATTTCTACGTTCCGGGCAACCTAGGCTTCACCCTATGGCGTTCTTCCACCACATCTGATAGCTACGGCCTTAGAAGCTAACGCCGGAAGCATAAAATACAATATAAATACAACAGCTTTGCCATCGTATAAAATGAATAATTGCAAACAGTGTGAAGGTAATGGTCATTTCTACGTTCCGTGCAACCTAGGCTTCACTCTAGGGCGTTGCTCCACCAAATCGAATAGTTAGGGCCTTAGAGGTCAACGCCAGAAGCGTAAAATACGATATAAGTACAACAGTTTATCCATCGTATGAAATGAATAATTGCAGACATTGTGAAAGTAATGGTCATTTCTACGTTCCGGGCAACCTAGGCTGCACTCTAGGGTGTTGCTCCACCAGATGGAATAGATAGGGACTTAGAATTCAATGCCAGAAGCATAAAATGCAATATAAATATAACAGCTTTTCCATCGTATAAAACGAATAAAAGCAACCAGTGTGAAAGTTATGGTCATTTCCACTTTCCGGGCAACCTAGGCTTCACTCTAGGGCGCTGCTCCACCAGTTCGAATAGTTAGGGCCTTAGAAGTCAACGCCCGAAGCATAAAATACAATATAAATACCACAGCTTTGCCATCTTATAAAATGAATAATTGCAACCAGTGTGAATGTTATGGTTATTTCTACGTTCCGGGAAACCTAGGCTTCAGTCTAGGGCCTTCCTCCACCAGATGGAATAGTTAGGGCCTTAGAAGTCAACGCCAGAAGCATAAAATTCCATAAAGATACAACAGCTATGCATCGTATAACAGGAATAACTGCAAACAGTGTGATAGTACTGGTCTTTACTACGTTCCGGATAATCTAGGCTTCACTGTATGGCGTTGCTCCACCAAATCGAATAGTTAGGGCCTTAGAAGTCAACACCCGAAGCATAAAATACAATATAAATACAACAGCTTTTCCATCGTATAAAATGAATAATTGCATACAGTGTGAAAGTAATGTTCATTTCTACGTTCCGGGCAACCTAGGCTGCACTCTAGGGTGTTGCTCCACCAGATGGAATAGCTAGGGCCTTCGAAGTCAACGCCCGAAGCATAAAATGCAAAATAAATATAACAGCTTTTCCATCGTATGAAACGAATAACAGCAACCGGTCTGAAAGTATTGGACATTTCTACGTTCCGGGTAACCTAGGTTTCACACTAGGACGTTGTTCCACCAGATCGAATAGCTAGGGACTTAGAAGTCAACGCCAGGGGCATAAAATACAATATAAATACAACAGCTTTTCCATCGTATAAAATGAATAATTGCAGACATTGTGAAAGTAATTGTCATTTCTACGTTCCGGGCAACCAAGGCTTCACTGTAGGGCGTTTCTCCACCCAAATCGAATAGTTAGGGCCTTAGAAGTCAACGCCCGAAGCATAAAATACAATATAAGTACAACAGCTTTGCCATCGTATAAAATGAATAATTGCAAACAGTGTGAAGGTAATGGCCATTTCTAAGTTCCGAGCAACTCAGGCTTCACTCTAGGGCGTTGCTCCACCAGATCGAATAGTTAGGGCCTAAGAAGTCAACGCCAGAAGCATAAACTACGATATAAATACAACAGCTTTTCCATCGTAGAAAACGATTAATGGCAACCAGTGTGAATGTTATGGTCATTTCTACGTTCCGGACAACCTAGGCTTCAGTCTAGGGCCTTGCTCCACCAGATCGAATAGATAGGGCCTTAGAAGTCAACGCCAGAAGCATAAAATACGATAAAGATGCAACAGCTTTCCATCGTATAACAGGAATAACTGCAAACAGTGTGATAGTACTGGTCATTACTACGTTCCGGGTAATCTAGGCTTCACTCTAGGGCGTTGCTCCACCAGATCGAATAGTTAGTGCCTTAGAAGTCAACGCCGGAAGCATAAAATACAATATAAATACAACAGTTTTTCCATCGTATAAAACGAATAATTGCTACCGGTATGGAAGTGATGGTCATTTCTACGTTCCGGGCAACCTAGGCCTCACTCTAGGGTGTTGTTCCACCAGATTGAATAGTTAGGGCCTAAGAAATCAACGCCAGAAGCATAAAATACAATATAAATATAACAGCTTTTCCATCGTATAAAACGAATAATAGCAACCAGCGTGAAAGTTATGGTCATTTCTACGTTCCGGGCAACCTAGGCCTCACTCTAGGGTGTTGTTCCACCAGATTGAATAGTTAGGGCCTAAGAAATCAACGCCAGAAGCATAAAATACAATATAAATATAACAGTTTTTCCATCGTATAAAACGAATAATAGCAACCAGCGTGAAAGTTATGGTCATTTCTACGTTTCGGGCAACCAAGGCTTCACCCCAGGGCGTTGTTCCACCAGATCGAATAGTTAGGGCCGAAGAAGTGAACCCCAGCAGCATAAAATACAATATAAATACAACAGTTTTTCCATCATATAAAACGAATAATTGCATCCTGTATGAAAGTTCTGGTCATTTCTACGTTCCGGGCAACCTAGGCTTCACTCTATGGCGTTCTTCCACCACATCGAATAGCTACGGCCTCAGAAGTCAACGCCCGAAGCATAAAATGCAATAAAAGTACAACAGTGTTTCCATCATATAACAGGAATAATTGCAACCAGTTTGAAAGTGATGGCCGATTCTACGTTCCGGGCAACCTAGGCTTCACTCTAGGGCGTTGCTCCTACAGATTGAATAGTTAGGACCTTAGAAGTCAATGCACGAAGCATAAAATGCAATAAAAATACAACAGTTTTTCCATCATATAACAGGAATAATTGCAACCAGTTAGAAAGTGATGGTCATTTCAACGTTCCGGGCAACCTAGGCTTCACTCTAGGATGTTGCTCCACCAGATAGAATAGTTAGTGCCTTAGAAGTCAACGCCAGAAGCATTTAATTCAATAAAGATGCAACATTTTTTCCATCGTATAGCAGGAGTATCTGCAAACAGTGTGAAAGTACTGGTCATTTCTACGTTCCGGGTAACCTAGGCTTCACTCTAGGGCGTTGTTCCACCAGATCGAACTGTTAGGGCCTAAGAAGGCAACGCCAGGCGCATTAAATACAATATAAATACAACAGCTTTTCCATCGTATAAAATGAATAATTGCAAACAGTGTGAAAGTAATGGTCATTTCTACGTTCCGGTTAACCTAGGCTGCACTCTAGGGTGTTGCTCCACCAGATGGAATAGCTAGGGCCTTAGAAGTCAACGCCCGAAGCATAAAATGCAAAATAAATATAACAGCTTTTCCATCGTATGAAACGAATAACAGCAACCAGTCTGAAAGTATTGGACATTTCTACGTTCCGGGTAACCTAGGTTTCACACTAGGACGTTGTTCCACCAGATCGAATAGCTAGGGACTTAGAAGTCAACGCCAGGGGCATAAAATACAATATAAATACAACAGCTTTTCCATCGTATAAAATGAATAATTGCAGACATTGTGAAAGTAATTGTCATTTCTACGTTCCGGGCAACCAAGGCTTCACTGTAGGGCGTTTCTCCACCCAAATCGAATAGTTAGGGCCTTAGAAGTCAACGCCCGAAGCATAAAATACAATATAAGTACAACAGCTTTGCCATCGTATAAAATGAATAATTGCAAACAGTGTGAAGGTAATGGCCATTTCTAAGTTCCGAGCAACTCAGGCTTCACTCTAGGGCGTTGCTCCACCAGATCGAATAGTTAGGGCCTAAGAAGTCAACGCCAGAAGCATAAACTACGATATAAATACAACAGCTTTTCCATCGTAGAAAACGATTAATGGCAACCAGTGTGAATGTTATGGTCATTTCTACGTTCCGGACAACCTAGGCTTCAGTCTAGGGCCTTGCTCCACCAGATCGAATAGATAGGGCCTTAGAAGTCAACGCCAGAAGCATAAAATACGATAAAGATGCAACAGCTTTCCATCGTATAACAGGAATAACTGCAAACAGTGTGATAGTACTGGTCATTACTACGTTCCGGGTAATCTAGGCTTCACTCTAGGGCGTTGCTCCACCAGATCGAATAGTTAGTGCCTTAGAAGTCAACGCCGGAAGCATAAAATACAATATAAATACAACAGTTTTTCCATCGTATAAAACGAATAATTGCTACCGGTATGGAAGTGATGGTCATTTCTACGTTCCGGGCAACCTAGGCCTCACTCTAGGGTGTTGTTCCACCAGATTGAATAGTTAGGGCCTAAGAAATCAACGCCAGAAGCATAAAATACAATATAAATATAACAGCTTTTCCATCGTATAAAACGAATAATAGCAACCAGCGTGAAAGTTATGGTCATTTCTACGTTCCGGGCAACCTAGGCCTCACTCTAGGGTGTTGTTCCACCAGATTGAATAGTTAGGGCCTAAGAAATCAACGCCAGAAGCATAAAATACAATATAAATATAACAGTTTTTCCATCGTATAAAACGAATAATAGCAACCAGCGTGAAAGTTATGGTCATTTCTACGTTTCGGGCAACCAAGGCTTCACCCCAGGGCGTTGTTCCACCAGATCGAATAGTTAGGGCCGAAGAAGTGAACCCCAGCAGCATAAAATACAATATAAATACAACAGTTTTTCCATCATATAAAACGAATAATTGCATCCTGTATGAAAGTTCTGGTCATTTCTACGTTCCGGGCAACCTAGGCTTCACTCTATGGCGTTCTTCCACCACATCGAATAGCTACGGCCTCAGAAGTCAACGCCCGAAGCATAAAATGCAATAAAAGTACAACAGTGTTTCCATCATATAACAGGAATAATTGCAACCAGTTTGAAAGTGATGGCCGATTCTACGTTCCGGGCAACCTAGGCTTCACTCTAGGGCGTTGCTCCTACAGATTGAATAGTTAGGACCTTAGAAGTCAATGCACGAAGCATAAAATGCAATAAAAATACAACAGTTTTTCCATCATATAACAGGAATAATTGCAACCAGTTAGAAAGTGATGGTCATTTCAACGTTCCGGGCAACCTAGGCTTCACTCTAGGACGTTGCTCCACCAGATAGAATAGTTAGTGCCTTAGAAGTCAACGCCAGAAGCATTTAATTCAATAAAGATGCAACAGTTTTTCCATCGTATAGCAGGAGTATCTGCAAACAGTGTGAAAGTACTGGTCATTTCTACGTTCCGGGTAACCTAGGCTTCACTCTAGGGCGTTGTTCCACCAGATCGAACTGTTAGGGCCTAAGAAGGCAACGCCAGGCGCATTAAATACAATATAAATACAACAGCTTTTCCATCGTATAAAATGAATAATTGCAAACAGTGTGAAAGTAATGGTCATTTCTACGTTCCGGTTAACCTAGGCTGCACTCTAGGGTGTTGCTCCACCAGATGGAATAGCTAGGGCCTTAGAAGTCAACGCCCGAAGCATAAAATGCAAAATAAATATAACAGCTTTTCCATCGTATGAAACGAATAACAGCAACCAGTCTGAAAGTACTGGACATTTCTACGTTCCGGGTAACCTAGGTTTCACACTAGGGCGTTGTTCCACCAGATCGAATAGCAAGGGCCTTAGAAGTCAACGCCCGAAGCTTAAAATACAATATAAGTACAACAGCTTTGCCATCGTATAAAACGAATAATTGCAAACAGTGTGAAGGTAATGGCCATTTCTACGTTCCGGTCAACCTAGGCTTCACTCTAGGACGTTGCTCCACCAGGTCGAATAGTTAGGGCCTATGAAGTCAACGCCAGAAGCTAAAATAGAATAAAGCTGCAACAGTTTTTCCATCGTATAACAGGAATAATTGCAACCAGTGTGAAGGTAATGGTATGTTCTTCGTTCCGGGCAACCTAGGCTTCACTCTAGGGCGGTGCTCCACCAGATCAAATAGTTAGGGCCTAAGAAGTCAACGCCAGAAGCATAAATTACAATATAAGTACAACAGCTTTTCCATCGTATATAATGTATATTCGCAAACAGTGTGGAAGTAATGGTCACTTCTACGTTCCGGGCAACCTAGGCGTCACTCTAGGGTGTTGCTCCACCAGATGGAATTGCTAGGGACTGAGAATTCAATGCCAGAAGCATAAAATGCAATATAAATTTAACAGCTTTTCCATCGTATAAAAGGAATAATAGCAACCAGTGTGAAAGTTATGGTCATTTCAACGTTCCGGGCAACCTAGGCATCACGCTAGGGTGTTGCTCCACCAGATAAAATAGCTAGGGCCTAAGAAGTCAACGCCAGAAGCATAAATTACAATATAAGTACAACAGCTTTTCCATCGTATGTAATGTATATTTACAACCAGTGTGGAAGTAATGGACATTTCTACGTTCCGGGCAACCTAGGCTTAACGCTAGGGTATTGCTCCACCAGATGGAATATCTAGGGACTTAGAATTCAATGCCAGGAGCATAAAATACAATATAAATACAACAGCTTTTCCATCGTATAAAATGAATAATTGCAGACAGTGTGAAAGTAATGGTCATTTCTACGTTCCGGGCAACCTAGGCTGCACTCTAGGGTGTTGCTCCACCAGATGGAATAGCTAGGGCCTTAGAAGTCAACGCCCGAAACATAAAATGCAATTTAAATATAACAGCTTTTCCATCGTATGAAACGAATAACAGCAACCAGTATGAAAGTACTGGTCATTTCTACGTTCCGGGTAACCTAGGTTTCACACTAGGGCGTTGCTCCACCAGATCGAATAGCTAGGGACTTAGAATTCAACGCCAGAAGGATAAAATACAATATAAGTACAACAGTTTTTCCATCTTATAAAATGAATAACTGTAACCAGTGTGAAAGTACTGGTCATTTCTACGTTCCGGGCAACCTAGGCTTCACTGTAGAGTGATGCTCCACCAGATGGAATAGGTAGTGCCATAGAAGGCAACGCCAGAAGCATAATATACAAGATAAATATAACAGTTTTTCCAGCGTATAAAACGAATAATAGCAATCAGTGTGAAAGTTGAGGTCATTTCTACGTTCCGGGCAACCTAGGCTTCACTCTAGGGCGTTGCTCCACCAGATCAAACAGTTAGGGCCTTAGAAGTTAACGCCCAAAGCATAAAATACAAAACAAATAGAACAGTTTTTCCATCGTATAAAACGAATAATAGCAACCAGTTGAAAGTTATGGTCATTTCTACGTTCCGGGCAACCTAGGCTACACCCCAGGGCGTTGTTCCACCAGATCGAATAGCTAGTGCCTTAGAAGTCAACGCCACAAGCATAAAATACAATATAAGTACAACAGTTTTTCCATCGTATGAAATGAATAATTTTAAACATTGCGAAAGTAATGGTCATTTCTACGTTCCGGGCAACCTAGGCGTCACTCTAGTGCGTTGCTCCACCGCATCTGATAGCTACGGCCTTAGACGTCAACGACAGAATCATAAAATGCAATAAAGATGCAACAGCTTTTCCATCGTATAAAACGAATAATTGCAACCAGTATGAAAGTTATTGTCATTTCTACTTTCCGGGCAAGCTAGGCTTCACCCTAGGGCGTTGCTCCAACAGATTGAATAGTTAGGACCTTAGAAGACAATGCCCGAAGCATAAAATGCAATAAAAATACAACAGTTTTTCCATCGTATAAAATGGATAATTGCAACCAGTGTGAAATTTATGGTCATTCCTACATTCCGAGCAACCTAGACTTCACTCTAGAGCGTTGCTCCACCAGATCGAATAGTTAGGTCCTTAGACGTCAACGCCAGAAGCATAAAATACGATATCAATACAACAGTTTGTCCATCGTAGAACAGGAATAATTGCAACCAGTGTGAAAGTTATTGTCATTTCTACGTTCCGGTCAACCTAGGCTTCACTCTAGGGCGTTGCTCCACCAGATCAAATAGTTAGGTCCTTAGACGTCAACGCCAGAAGCATAAAATACGATATCAATACAACAGTTTGTCCATCGTAGAACAGGAATAATTGCAACCAGTGTGAAAGTTATGGTCACTTCTACTTTCCGGGCACCCTAGGCTTCACCCTAGGGCGTTGCTCCAAGAGATTGAATAGTTAGGGCCTTAGAAGTCAATGCCCGAAGCATAAAATGCAATAAAAATACAACAGTTTTTCCATCATATAACAGGAATAATTGCAACCAGTTTGAAAGTGATGGTCATTTATACGTTCCGGGCAACCTAGGATTCACTCTGGGGCGTTGCTCCACCAGATGGAATAGCTAGGGCCTTAGAAGTCAACGCCAGAAGCATAAAATACAATATAAATACAACAGTTTTTCCATCATATAAAACGAATAATTGCAACCAGTATGAAAGTTATGGTCATTTCTACTTTCCCGGCAACCTAGGCTTCACCATAGGTCGTTGCTCCAACAGATGGAATAGTTAGGGCCTTAGAAGTCAATGCCCGACGCATAAAATGCAATAAAAATACAACAGTTTTTCCATCATATAACAGGAATAATTGCAACCAGTATGAAAGTTATGGTCATTTCTACTTTGCGGGCGACCTAGGCTTCACCCTAGGGCGTTGCTCCAACCGGTGGAATAGCTAGGGCCTTAGAAGTCAATGCCCGACGCATAAAATGCAATAATAATACAACAGTTTTTACATCCTATAACAGGAATAATTGCAACCAGTTTGAAAGTGATGGTCATTTCTACGTACCGGGCAACCTAGGCTTCACTCTAGGGCGTTGCTCCACCAGATCGAATAGTTAGGGCCTAAGAAGTCAACGCCATAAGAATAAAATACAATATAAATATACCAGTTTTTCCATTGTATAAAACGAATAATAGCAACCAGTTGTCTAGGTTATGGTCATTTCAACGTTCCTGGCAATCTAGGCTTCACTCTGGGGCGTTGCTCCACCAGATCAATCAGTTAGGGCGTTAGAAGTCAACGCCCGAAGCATAAAATGCAAAATAAATAGAACAGCTTTTCCATTGTATAAAACGAATAATAGCTACCAGTGTAAAAGTTATGGTCATTTCTACGTTCCGGGCAACCTAGGCTTCACTCTAGGGCGTTGCTCCACCAGATCGAATAGTTAGGTCCTTAGACGTCAACGCCAGAAGCATAAAATACGATATCAATACAACAGTTTGTCCATCGTAGAACAGGAATAATTGCAACCAGTGTGAAAGTGATGGTCATTTCTACGTTCCTGTCAACCTAGGCTTCACTCTAGGGCGTTGCTCCACCAGATCAAATGTTAGGGCCTTAGAAGTCAACGCCCGAAGCATAAAATACAAAATAAATGGAACTGTTTTTCCATTGTATAAAACGAATAATTGCTACCAGTGTGAAAGTTATGGTCATTTCTACGTCCCGGGCAACCTAGGCTTCACCCTAGGGCGTTGTTTCACCAGTTCGAATAGTTAGGGCCTAAGAAGTGAACGCCAGAAGCATAAAATACAAAATAAATGGAACAGTTTTTTCATCGTATAAAACGAATAATTGCAACCAGTATGAAAGTTATGGTCACTTCTACTTTCCGGGCACCCTAGGCTTCACCCTAGGGCGTTGCTCCAACAGATTGAATAGTTAGGGCCTTAGAAGTCAATGCCCGAAGCATAAAATGCAATAAAAATACAACAGTTTTTCCATCATATAACAGGAATAATTGCAACCAGTGTGAATGTTATGGTCATTTCTACGTTCCGGGCAACCTAGGATTCACTCTAGGGCGTTGCACCACCAGATCGAATAGTTAGGTCCTAAGAAGTCAACGCCAGAAGCATAAAATACGATATAAATACGACAGCTTTTCCATCGTATAAAACGAATAATTGCAACGAGTGTGAAAGTAATGGTCATTTCTACGTTCCCGCCAACGTAGGTTTCACTCTACGGCGATGATCCACCAGAGGGAATAGTTAGGGCCTAAGAATTCAACGCCAGGAGGATAAAATACAATATAAGTACAACAGTTATTCCATCGTATAAAATGAGTAGTTGCAAACATTGTGAAAGTAATGGTCATTTCTACGTCCCGGGCAACCTAGGCGACACTCTAGGGCGTTGCTCTACCTGACCGAATAGTTAGGGCCTTAGAAATCAACGCCAGAAGCATAAAATGCAATAAAGATGCAACAGTTTTCCCATCGTATAACAGGAATAACTGCAAACAGTGTGAAAGTTATGGTCATTTCAACGTTCCGGGCAATCTAGGCTTCACTCTAGGGCGTTGCTCCACCAGGTCATCAGTTAGGGCCTTAGAAGTCAACGCCCGAAGCATAAAATGCAAAATAAATAGAACAGTTTTTCCATTGTATAAAACGTATAATTGCTACCAGTGTAAAAGTTAAGGTCATTTCTACGTTCCGGTCAACCTAGGCTACACCCTAGGTCGTTTTCCCACCATATCGAATAGTTAGGGCCTAAGAAGTGTACGCCAGAAGCATAAAATACAATATAAATACAACAGTTTCTCCATCATATAAAACGAATAATTGCAACCAGTATGAAAGTTATGGTCATTTCTACTTTCCCGGCAACCTAGGCTTCACCATAGGTCGTTGCTCCAACAGATGGAATAGTTAGGGCCTTAGAAGTCAATGCCCGACGCATAAAATGCAATAAAAATACAACAGTTTTTCCATCATATAACAGGAATAATTGCAACCAGATTGAAAGTGATGGTCATTTCTACGTACCGGGCACCCTAGGCTTCACCCTAGGACGTTGCTCCACCAGATCGAATAGTTAGGTACTTAGAAGTCAACGCCAGAAGCATAAAATACAATAAAGATGCAACAGTTTTTCCATCGTTTTACAGGAATAACTGCAACCAGTGCGAATGTACTGGTCATTTCTACGTTCCGGCTAACCTAGGTTTCACCCTAGGGCGTTGCTCTACCAGATCGAATAGCTAGGGACTTAGAATTCAACGCCAGAAGGATAAAACGCAATATAAGTACAACAGCTTTTCCATCGTATAAAACGAATAATTGCAACCAGTGTGGAAGTTATGGTCATTTCTACGTTCCGGGCAACATAGGCTTCATTCTAGGGCGTTGCGCCACCAGATCGAATAGTTAGGGCCTTAGAAGTCAACGCCCGAAGCATAAAATACAAAATAAATAAAACAGCTTTTCCATCGTATAAAACGAATAATTGCAACCAGTATGAAAGTTAACGTCATTTCTACATTCCGTGCAACATAGGCTTCACCCTTGGGCGTTGCACCAACAGATTGAATAGTTATGGCCTTAGGAGTCAACGCCCGTAGCATAAAATACAAAATAAATAGAACAGTTTTTCCATCGTAAAAAACGAATAATTGCTACCAGTGTGAAAGTTAAGGTCATTTCTACGTTCCGCGCAACCTAGGCTTCACCCGAAGGCGTTGTTCCACCAGATGGAATAGTTAGGGCCTAAGAAGTCAACGCCAGAAGCATAAAATACGATATAAATAGAACAGCTTTTCCATCGTATAAAACGAATAATTGCAACCAGTGTGAAAGTTATGGTCATTTCTACTTTCCGGGCATCCTAGGCTTCACCCTAGGACGTTGTTCCACCAGATCGAACAGTTAGGGCCTAAGAAGTCAACCCCAGAAGCATAAAATACAATATAAACGTAACAGTTTTTCCATCGTATAAAACGAATGATAGCAACCAGTGTGAAAGTTATGGTCATTTCTACGTTCCGGGCAACCTAGGCTTCACTCTCGGGCGTTGCTCCACCAAATCGAATAGCTAGGGCGTTAGAAGTCAACGCCAGAAGCATAAAGTACAATAAAGATGCAAAAGCTTTTCCATCGTATAACAGGAATAACTGCAAACAGTGTTTAAGTTATGGTCATTTCTGCGTTCCGGGCAACCTCGGCCTCACTCTAGGGCGTTGCGGCACCAGATCGAATAGTTAGGGCCTTAGAAGTCAGCGCCCGAAGCATAAAATACGAAATAAATAAAACAGTTTTTCCATCGTATAAAACGAATAATTGCAACCAGTATGAAAGTTAAGGCCATTTCTACATTCCGGGCAACATAGCTTCACCCTTCGGCGTTGCACCAAAAGATTGAATAGTTAGGGCCTTAGAAGTCAACGCCAGAAGCATAAAACCCTATATAAATACAACAGTTTTTCCATCATATAAAACGAATAATTGCAACCAGGATGAAAGTTATGGTCATTTCTACTTTCCGGGTAACCTAGGCTTCACTCTAGGGCGTTGCCCCACCAGATCGAATAGTTAGGGCCTTAGAAGTCAACGCCCGAAGCATAAAACACAAAATAAATAAAATAGTTTTTCCATCGCATAAAACGAATAATTGCAACCAGGATGAAAGTTATGGTCATTTCTACTTTCCGGGCAACCTAGGCTTCACTCTAGGGCGTTGCTCCACCAGATCGAATAGTTAGGGCCTTAGAAGTCAACGCCAGAAGCATAAAATACAAAATAAATAAAACAGTTTTTCCATCGTATAAAACGAATAATTGCTACCAGTGTGAACGTTATGGTCATTTCTACATTCCGCGCAACCTAGACTTCACTCTAGTGCGTTGCTCCACCAGATCGAATAGTTAGGTCCTTAGAAGTCAACGCCAGATGCATAAAATACGATATAAATACAACAGCTTTTCCATCGTATAAAACGAATAATTGCAACCAGTGCGGAAGTTATGGTCATTTCTACAATCCGCGCAACCTAGGCTTCACCCTAGTGCGTTACTCCACCAGATCGAATAGTTAGGTCCTTAGAAGTCAACGCCAGATGCATAAAATACGATATAAATACAACAGCTTTTCCATCGTATAAAACGAATAATTGCAACCAGTGTCGAAGTTACGGTCATTTCTACGTTCCGGGCAACCTAGGCTACACTCTAGTTCGTCGCACGACTAGATAGAATAGCTAGGGCCTTAGAAGTCAACGCCCGAAGCATAAAATACAAAATAAATAGAATAGTTTTTCCATCGTATAAAACGAATAATTGCTACCGGTGTGAAAGTTATGGTCATTTCTCCGTTCCGGGCTACCTAGGCCCCACTCTAGGGCGCTGCTCCACCAGATCGAATAGTTAGGGCCTTAGAAGTCAACGCCAGAAGCATAAAATACAAAATAAATAAAACAGTTTTTCTATCGTATAAAACGAATAATTGCAACCAGTGTGAAGGTAATGGTCTTTTCTACGTTCCGGGCAACCTAGGCTTCACCCAAGGGCGTTGTTCCACCAGATGGAGTAGTTAGGGCCTAAGAAGTCAACGCCAGAAGCATAAAATACAATAAAGATGCAACAGTTTTTCCATCGTTTTACAGGAATAACTGCAACCAGTGCGAATGTACTGGTCATTTCTACGTTCCGGCTAACCTAGGTTTCACCCTAGGGCGTTGCTCTACCAGATCGAATAGCTAGGGACTTAGAATTCAACGCCAGAAGGATAAAACGCAATATAAGTACAACAGCTTTTCCATCGTATAAAACGAATAATTGCAACCAGTGTGGAAGTTATGGTCATTTCTACGTTCCGGGCAACATAGGCTTCACTCTAGGGCGTTGCGCCACCAGATCGAATAGTTAGGGCCTTAGAAGTCAACGCCCGAAGCATAAAATACAAAATAAATAAAACAGCTTTTCCATCGTATAAAACGAATAATTGCAACCAGTATGAAAGTTAACGTCATTTCTACATTCCGTGCAACATAGGCTTCACCCTTGGGCGTTGCACCAACAGATTGAATAGTTATGGCCTTAGGAGTCAACGCCCGTAGCATAAAATACAAAATGAATAGAACAGTTTTTCCATCGTAAAAAACGAATAATTGCTACCAGTGTGAAAGTTAAGGTCATTTCTACGTTCCGCGCAACCTAGGCTTCACCCGAGGTCGTTGTTCCACCAGATCGAACAGTTAGGGCCTAAGAAGTCAACCCCAGAAGCATAAAATACAATATAAACGCAACAGTTTTTCCATCGTATAAAACGAATGATAGCAACCAGTGTGAAAGTTATGGTCATTTCTACGTTCCGGGCAACCTAGGCTTCACTCTCGGGCGTTGCTCCACCAAATCGAATAGCTAGGGCGTTAGAAGTCAACGCCAGAAGCATAAAGTACAATAAAGATGCAAAAGTTTTTCCATCGTATAACAGGAATAACTGCAAACAGTGTTTAAGTTATGGTCATTTCTGCGTTCCGGGCAACCTCGGCCTCACTCTAGGGCGTTGCGGCACCAGATCGAATAGTTAGGGCCTTAGAAGTCAGCGCCCGAAGCATAAAATACGAAATAAATACAACAGTTTTTCCATCGTATAAAACGAATAATTGCAACCAGTATGAAAGTTAAGGCCATTTCTACATTCCGGGCAACATAGCTTCACCCTTCGGCGTTGCACCAAAAGATTGAATAGTTAGGGCCTTAGAAGTCAACGCCAGAAGCATAAAACCCTATATAAATACAACAGTTTTTCCATCATATAAAACGAATAATTGCAACCAGGATGAAAGTTATGGTCATTTCTACTTTCCGGGTAACCTAGGCTTCACTCTAGGGCGTTGCCCCACCAGATCGAATAGTTAGGGCCTTAGAAGTCAACGCCCGAAGCATAAAACACAAAATAAATAAAAGAGTTTTTCCATCGCATAAAACGAATAATTGCAACCAGGATGAAAGTTATGGTCATTTCTACTTTCCGGGCAACCTAGGCTTCACTCTAGGGCGTTGCTCCACCAGATCGAATAGTTAGGGCCTTAGAAGTCAACGCCAGAAGCATAAAATACAAAATAAATAAAACAGTTTTTCCATCGTATAAAACGAATAATTGCTACCAGTGTGAACGTTATGGTCATTTCTACATTCCGCGCAACCTAGACTTCACTCTGGTGCGTTGCTCCACCAGATCGAATAGTTAGGTCCTTAGAAGTCAACGCCAGATGCATAAAATACGATATAAATACAACAGCTTCTCCATCGTATAAAACGAATAATTGCAACCAGTGCGGAAGTTATGGTCATTTCTACAATCCGCGCAACCTAGGCTTCACCCTAGTGCGTTACTCCACCAGATCGAATAGTTAGGTCCTTAGAAGTCAACGCCAGATGCATAAAATACGATATAAATACAACAGCTTTTCCATCGTATAAAACGAATAATTGCAACCAGTGTGGAAGTTACGGTCATTTCTACGTTCCGGGCAACCTAGGCTACACTCTAGGGCGTCGCACGACCAGATAGAATAGCTAGGGCCTTAGAAGTCAACGCCCGAAGCATAAAATACAAAATAAATAGAATAGTTTTTCCATCGTATAAAACGAATAATTGCTACCGGTGTGAAAGTTATGGTCATTTCTCCGTTCCGGGCAACCTAGGCCCCACTCTAGGGCGCTGCTCCACCAGATCGAATAGTTAGGGCCTTAGAAGTCAACGCCAGAAGCATAAAATACAAAATAAATAAAACAGTTTTTCTATCGTATAAAACGAATAATTGCAACCAGTGTGAAGGTAATGGTCTTTTCTACGTTCCGGGCAACCTAGGCTTCACCCAAGGGCGTTGTTCCACCAGATGGAGTAGTTAGGGCATAAGAAGTCAACGCCGGAAGCATAAAATATGATATAAATACAACAGCTTTTCCATCGTATAAGACGAATAATTGCAACCAGTGTGAATGTAATGGTCATTTCTACTTTCCGGGCATCCTAGGCTTCACCCTAGGACGTTGTTCCACCAGATCGAACAGTTAGGGCCTAAGAAGTCAACCCCAGAAGCATAAAATACAATATAAACGTAACAGTTTTTCCATCGTATAAAACGAATGATAGCAACCAGTGTGAAAGTTATGGTCATTTCTACGTTCCGGGCAACCTAGGCTTCACTCTCGGGCGTTGCTCCACCAAATCGAATAGCTAGGGCGTTAGAAGTCAACGCCAGAAGCATAAAGTACAATAAAGATGCAAAAGTTTTTCCATCGTATAACAGGAATAACTGCAAACAGTGTTTAAGTTATGGTCATTTCTGCGTTCCGGGCAACCTCGGCCTCACTCTAGGGCGTTGCGGCACCAGATCGAATAGTTAGGGCCTTAGAAGTCAGCGCCCGAAGCATAAAATACGAAATAAATAAAACAGTTTTTCCATCGTATAAAACGAATAATTGCAACCAGTATGAAAGTTAAGGCCATTTCTACATTCCGGGCAACATAGCTTCACCCTTCGGCGTTGCACCAAAAGATTGAATAGTTAGGGCCTTAGAAGTCAACGCCAGAAGCATAAAACCCTATATAAATACAACAGTTTTTCCATCATATAAAACGAATAATTGCAACCAGGATGAAAGTTATGGTCATTTCTACTTTCCGGGTAACCTAGGCTTCACTCTAGGGCGTTGCCCCACCAGATCGAATAGTTAGGGCCTTAGGAGTCAACGCCCGAAGCATAAAACACAAAATAAATAAAAGAGTTTTTCCATCGCATAAAACGAATAATTGCAACCAGGATGAAAGTTATGGTCATTTCTACTTTCCGGGCAACCTAGGCTTCACTCTAGGGCGTTGCTCCACCAGATCGAATAGTTAGGGCCTTAGAAGTCAACGCCAGAAGCATAAAATACAAAATAAATAAAACAGTTTTTCCATCGTATAAAACGAATAATTGCTACCAGTGTGAACGTTATGGTCATTTCTACATTCCGCGCAACCTAGACTTCACTCTAGTGCGTTGCTCCACCAGATCGAATAGTTAGGTCCTTAGAAGTCAACGCCAGATGCATAAAATACGATATAAATACAACAGCTTTTCCATCGTATAAAACGAATAATTGCAACCAGTGCGGAAGTTATGGTCATTTCTACAATCCGCGCAACCTAGGCTTCACCCTAGTGCGTTACTCCACCAGATCGAATAGTTAGGTCCTTAGAAGTCAACGCCAGATGCATAAAATACGATATAAATACAACAGCTTTTCCATCGTATAAAACGAATAATTGCAACCAGTGTGGAAGTTACGGTCATTTCTACGTTCCGGGCAACCTAGGCTACACTCTAGGGCGTCGCACGACCAGATAGAATAGCTAGGGCCTTAGAAGTCAACGCCCGAAGCATAAAATACAAAATAAATAGAATAGTTTTTCCATCGTATAAAACGAATAATTGCTACCGGTGTGAAAGTTATGGTCATTTCTCCGTTCCGGGCAGCCTAGGCCCCACTCTAGGGCGCTGCTCCACCAGATCGAATAGTTAGGGCCTTAGAAGTCAACGCCAGAAGCATAAAATACAAAATAAATACAACAGTTTTTCCATCATATAAAACGAATAATTGCAACCAGGATGAAAGTTATGGTCATTTCTACTTTCCGGGCAACCTAGGCTTCACTCTAGGGCGTTGCTCCACCAGATCGAATAGTTAGGGCCTTAGAAGTCAACGCCAGAAGCATAAAATACAAAATAAATAAAACAGCTTTTCCCTCGTATAAAACGAATAATTGCAACCAGTGCGGAAGTTACGGTCATTTCTACGTTCGGGGCAACCTAGGCTTCACTCTAGGGCGTTGCTCGACCAGATCGAATAGCTAGGGCCTTAGAAGTCAACGCCCGAAGCATAAAATACAAAATAAATAGAACAGTTTTTCTATCGTATAAAACGAATAATTGCAACCAGTGTGAAGGTAATGGTCTTTTCTACGTTCCGGGCAACCTAGGCTTCACCCAAGGGCGTTGTTCCACCAGATGGAGTAGTTAGGGCCTAAGAAGTCAACGCCGGAAGCATAAAATATGATATAAATACAACAGCTTTTCCATCGTATAAGACGAATAATTGCAACCAGTGTGAATGTAATGGTCATTTCTACGTTCCGGGCAACCTAGGCTTCACTGTAGGGCGTTGCTCCACCAGATCGAATAATTAGGGCCTTAGAAATCAACGCCAGAAGCATAAAATACAATAAAGATGCAACAGTTTTTCCATTGTAAAACAGGAATACTTGCAACCAGTGTGAAGGTAATGGTCTTTTCTACGTTCCGGGCAACCAAGGCTTCACTCTAGGGCGGTGCACCACCAGATCAAATAGTTAGGGCCTAAGAAGTCAACGCCAGAAGCATAAAATACAACATAAATACAACTGATTTTCCATCGTATATAATGTATATTTGCAAACAGTGTGAAAGGAATGGTCATTTCTACGTACCGGGCAACCTAGGCTCCACTCACGGGCGTTGCTCCACCAAATCGAATAGCTAGGGCCCTAGAAGTCAACGCCAGAAGCATAAAATACGATATAAATACAACAGCTTTTCCATCGTATAAAACGAATAATTGCAACCAGTGTGGAAGTTATGGTCATTTCTACGTTCCGGGCAACCTAGGCTTCACTCTAGGGCGTCGCTCGACCAGATAGAATAGCTAGGGCCTTAGAAGTCAATGCCCGAAGCATAAAATACAAATTAAATAGAACAGTTTTTCCATCGTATAAAACGAATAATTGCTACCAGTGTGAAAGTTATGGTCATTGCTACGTTCCGCGCAACCTAGGCTTCACCCAACGGCGCTGTTCCACCAGATGGAATAGTTAGGGCCTAAGAAGTCAACGCCGGATGCATAAAATACGATATTAATACAACAGCTTTTCCATCGTATAAGACGAATAATTGTAACCAGTGTGAATGCTATGGTCATTTCTACGTTCCGGGCAACCTAGGCTTCACTCTAGGGCGTTGCTCCACCAGATCGAATAGTTAGGGCCTAAGAAGTCAACGCCAGAAGAATAAAATACAATATAAGTACAAATGCTTTTCCATCGTATAAAATGAATAATTGCAAACATTGTGAAAGTAATGGTCATTTCTCCGTTCCGGGCAACCTAGGCTTCACTCTAGGGTGTTGCACCAACAGATTGAATAGTTAGGCCCTTAGAAGTCAACGCCCGACGCATAAAAGACAAAATAAATAGAACGGTTTTTCCATTGTATAAAACGAATAATAGCTACCAGTGTAAAAGTTATGGTCATTTCTACGTTCCGGGCATCCTAGGCTTCACCCTAGGACATTGTTCCACCAGATCGAACAGTTAGGGCCTAAGAAGTCAACGCCAGAAGCATAAAATACAATATAAATATAACAGTTTTTCCATCGTATAAAACGAATGATAGCAACCAGTGTGAAAGTTATGGTCATTTCTACGTTCCGGGCAACCTAGGCTTCACTCTGGGTCGTTGCGCCAACAGATCAAATAGTTAGGGCCTAAGAAGTCAACGCCAGAAGCATAAAATACAACATAAATACAACAGATTTTCCATCGTATATAATGTATATTTGCAAACAGTGTGAAAGTAATGGTCATTTCTATGTACCGGGCAACCTAGGCCCCACTCTCGGGCGTTGCTCCACCAAACCGAATAGCTAGGGCCTTAGAAGTCAACGCCAGAAGCATAAAATTCAATAAAGATGCAAAAGTTTTTCCATCGTATAACAGGAATAACTCCAAACAGTGTGAAAGTAATGGTCATTTCCATGTTCCGGGCAACCTAGTCTTCACTCTAGGGCGTTGTTCCACCAGATCGAATAATTAGGGCCTAAGAAGTCAACGCCAGAAGAATAAAATACAATATAAGTACAAAAGCTTTTCCATCGTATAAAATGAATAATTGCAAACATTGTGAAAGTAATGGTCATTTCTACGTTCCGGGCAACCTAGGCGTCACTCTAGGGCGTTGCTCCACCACATCTAATAGCTACGGCCTTAGAAGTCAACCCCAGATGAATAAAATACAATAAAGGTGCAACAGCTTTTCCATCGTATAAAACGAATAATTGCAACCAGTGTGAAAGTTATGGTCATTTCTACTTTCCGGGCATCCTAGGCTTCACCCTAGGACGTTGTTCCACCAGATCGAACAGTTAGGGCCTAAGAAGTCAACGCCAGAAGCATAAAATACAATATAAATATAACAGTTTTTCCATCGTATAAAACGAATGATAGCAACCAGTGTGAAAGTTATGGTCATTTCTACGTTCCGGGCAACCTAGGCTTCACTCTAGGGCGTTGCGCCACCAGATCGAATAGCTAGGGCCTTAGAAGTCAACGCCCGAAGCATAAAATACAAAATAAATAGAACAGTTTTTCCATCGTATAAAACGAATAATTGCTACCAGTGTGAAAGTTATGGTCATTGCTACGTTCCGCGCACCCTAGGCTTCACCCAAGGGCGTTGTTCCACCAGATGGAATAGTTAGGGCCTAAGAAGTCAACGCCAGAAGCATAAAATACGATATGAATACAACAGCTTTTCAATCGTATAAGACGAATAATTGCAACCAGTGAGAATGTAATGGTCATTTCTACGTTCTGGGCAGCCTAGGCTTCACTCTAGGGCGTTGCTCCACCAGTTCGAATAATTAGGGCCTTAGAAATCAACGCCAGAAGCATAAAATACAATAAAGATGCAACAGTTTTTCCACCGTAAAGCAGGAATAATTGCAACCAGTGTGAAGGTAATGGTCTTTTCTACGTTCCGGGCAACCTAGGCTTCACTCTAGGGCGGTGCACCACCAGATCAAATAGTTAGGGCCTAAGAAGTCAACGCCAGAAGCATAATATGCAACATAAATACAACAGATTTTCCATCGTATATAATGTATATTTGCAAACAGTGTGAAAGTAATGGTCATTTCTACGTACCGGGCAACCTAGGCACCACTCTCGGGCGTTGCTCCACCAAATCGAATAGCTAGGGCCTTAGAAGTCAACGCCAGAAGCATACAATACAATATAAGTACAAAAGTTTTTCCATCGTATAAAACGGATAATTGCAAACAGTGTGAAAGATATGGACATTTCTACGTTCCGGGCAACCTAGGCTTCACCCTAGGGCAATGCTCCAACAGATTCAATAGTTAGGGCCTTAGAAGTCAACGCCCGGAGCATTAAATACAAAATAAATAGAACAGTTTTTCCATTGTATTAAACGAATAATTTCTACCAGGGTAAAAGCTATGGTCATTTCTACGTTCCGGGCAACCTAGGCTACACCCGAGGGCGTTGTTCCACCAGATCGTATGGTTAGGGCGTAGGAAGTGATCGCCAGACGCATTAGATACAATATAAATACAACAGTCTTTCCATCCTATAACAGGAATAATTGCAGCCCGTGTGAAAGTGATGGTCATTTCTACGTTCCAGGCAAACTAGGCTTCACTCTAGGGCGTTGTTCCACCAGATCGAATAGCTAGGGCCTAAGAAGTCAACGCCAGAAGCATAAAATACAATATATATATAACAGTTTTTCCATCGCATAAAACGAATAATGGCAACCAGTGTGAAAGTTATGGTCATTTCTACGTTCCAGGCAACCTAGGCTTCACACTAGGGCGTCGTTCCACCAGATCGAATAGTTAGGGCCTAGGAAGTCAACGCCAGAGGCATAAAGTACGATATAAATACAACAGCTTTTCCATCGTATAAAACGAATAATTGCAACCACTGTGAAAATTATGGTCATTTCTACGTTCCGGGCAACCTAGGCTTCACCCTAGGGCAATGTTCCAACAGATTGAATAGTTAGGGCCTTAGAAGTCAACGCCAGATGCATAAAATGCAATAAAGATGCAACAGTATTTCCATCGTATAACAGGAATAATTGCAACCAGTGTGAAGGTAATGGTATGTTCTACGTTCCGGGCAACCTATGCTTGACTCTAGGGCGGTGCTCTACCAGATTAAATAGGTAGGTCGTAAGAAGTCAACGCCAGAAGCATAAAATACAATATAAATACAACAGCTTTCACCTCGTATATAATGTGTAATTGCAAACAGTGTGAAAGTAATGGTCATTTCTACGTTCCGGGCAACCTAGGCTTCACTCTAGGGCGTAGCTCCACCACATGGAATAGCTCCGGCCTTAGAAGTCAACGCCTGAAGCATAAAATGCAATAAAAATACAACAGTTTTTTCATCGTATAACAGGAATAATTGCAACAAGCGTGAAGGTAATGGTTATTTCTACATTCCGAACAACCTAGGCTTCACTCTAGGGCGTTGCACCACTAGATCAAATAGTTAGGGCCTTAGAAGTCGACGCCAGAGGCAGAAAAAACAATATAAATACAACATTTTTTCCATCGTATAGCAGGGATAATTGCAGCCTACGTGGAAGTAGTGGTCATTTCAACGTTCCGGGCAACCTATGGTTCATTCTAGGGCGATGCTCCACCATATCGAATAGTTAGGGCCTTAGAAAACAACGACAGAAGCATAGAATACAATAAAAATACAACAGTTTTTCTATCGTATAACAGGAATAATTGCAAACAGTGTGAAGGTAATGGTCATTTCTACGTTCCGGGCAACCTAGGCTTCCCCAAGGGCGTTGTTCCACCAGATCGAATAGTTAGGACCTTAGAAGTCGACGCCAGAAGCATAAAATACAATAAACATGCAACAGTCTTTCCACCGTTTAAAAGGAATAATTGCAACCAGTGTGAAACTAATGGTCATTTCTACGTTCCCGGCAACATAGACATCACTCTTGGACGTTGCCGCACCAGATCGTATAGCTAGGACCTTAGCAGTCAACGACAGAAGCATAAAATACAATTAAAATACAACAGCTTTTCCATCGTATAAAACGAATAATTGCAACCAGTGTGAAAGTTATGGTCATTTCTACGTTCCGGGCAACCTAGGCTTCACTCTAAGGCGTTGTTCCACCAGATTGAATAGCTAGGGCCTAAGAAGTCAACGCCAGAATAATAAAATACAATATAAGTACAACAGTTTTTCCATCGTATAAAATGAATAATTGCAAACATTGTGAAACTAATGGTCATTTCTACGTTCCAGGCAACCTAGGCGTCACACTAGGTCGTTGCTCCACCACATCTAATAACTACGGCCTTAGATGTCAGCGCCAGGAGCATAAAATACAATATAAATACAACAGCTCTGCCATCGTATAAAATGAATAATTGCAAACAGGGTGAAAGTAATGGTCATTTCTACGTTCAGAGCAACCTAGGCTTCACTCTAGGGCGTTGCTCCACCAGATCGAATAGTTAGGTCCTTAGAAGTTAACGCCAGAAGCATAAAATACAATAAAGATGCAACAGTTTTTCCATCGTATAACAGGAATAATTGCAAACAGTGTAAAGGTAATGGTGTGTTCTACGTTCCGGGCAACCTATGCTTGACACAACGGCGTTGTTCCACCAGGTCGAATAGTTAGGGCCTTAGGAGTAAACGCCAGAAGCATAAAATACAATATAAATACAACAGCTTTTACCTCGTATATAATGTGTATTTGCAAACAGTGTGAAAGCAATGGTCATTTCCACGTTCCGGGCAACCTAGGCTTCACTCTAGGGCGTAGCTCCACCACATGGAATAGCTCCGGCCTTAGAAGTCAACGCCTGAAGCATGAAATGCAATAAAAATACGACAGTTTTTTCATCCTATAACAGGAATAATTGCAACACGCGTGATAGTGATGGCCATTTCTACGTTCCGTGCATCCTAGGCTTCACTCTAGGGCGTTGCCCCACCAGATCGAATAGTTAGGGCCTTAGAAGTCAACTCCAGAAGAATAAAATACAATATAAATAGAAGAGTTTTTCCAGCGTATAAAATGAATAATTGCAAACAGTGTGAAAGTAATGGCCAACTCTACGTTCCGGGCATCCTAGGCTTCACTCTAGGGCGTAGCTCCACCTCATCGAGTAGCTACGGCCTTAGGAGTCAACGCCTGAACCATAAAATACAATAAAAATATCACAGTTTTTCCATCGTATAACAGGAATAATTGCATCAACTGTGAAGGTAATGGTCATTTCTACGTTCCGGGCAACCTAGGCTTCACTCTAGGGTGTTGCTCCACAAGATAAAATAGTTAGGGCCTAAGAGGTCAACGCCAGAAGCATAAAATACAATATAAATACAACAGCTTTTCCATCGTATATAACGTATATTTGCGAATAGTGTGAAAGTAATGGTCATTTCTACGTTCCGGGCAACCTATGCTTCACACTAGGGCGTTGCTCCTCCAGATCGAATAGCTAGCGCATTAGAAGTCAACGCCAGACGCATAAGGTACAATAAAAAAACAACTGTTTTTCCACCGTATAACAGGAATAATTGCAACCAGTGCGAATGTGACGGCCATTTCTACGTTCAGGGCAACCTTGGCTTCACTCTAGGGCGTTGCTGCACCAGATCGAATAGTTAGGGCCTTGGAAATCAACGCCCGAAGCCTAAAATAAAATAAAAATACTCAATGTTTCAATCGTATAACAGGGATAATTGCAACCAATGTGAAAGTAATTGTCATTTCAACGTACCGGGCAACCGAGGCTTCACTCTAGGGCGTTACTCCACCACATCGAATAGATATGGCCATAGAAGTCAACGCCAGAATCATAAAATACAATATAAATACAACAGCTTTTCCACTGTATAAAATGAATATTTGCAAACAGTGTGAAAGTAATGGTCATTTTTACATTCCGGGCAACCTAGGCTTTACTCTGGGGCGTTGCACCACCCCGTCGAATAGCTACGACCTTAGAAGACAACGCCTGAAGCATAAAATACAATAAAAATACAACAGCTTTTCCATCGTATAAAACGAATAATTGCTATCAGTGTGAAAGTTATGGTCATTGCTACGTTCCGCGCACCCTAGGCTTCACCCAAGGGCGTTGTTCCACCAGATGGAATAGTTAGGGCCTAAGGAGTCAACGCCAGAAGCATAAAATACGATATAAATACAACAGCTTTTCCATCGTATAAGACGAATAATTGCAAGCAGTGAGAATGTAATGGTCATTTCTACGTTCTGGGCAGCCTAGGCTTCACTCTAGGGCGTTGCTCCACCAGATCGAATAATTAGGGCGTTAGAAATCAACTCCAGAAGCATAAAATACAATAAAGATGCAACAGTTTTTCCACCGTAAAACAGGAATAATTGCAACCAGTGTGAAGGTAATGGTCATTTCTACGTTCCGGGCAACCTAGGCTTCACCCTAGGGCGTTGTTCCACCATATCGAATAGTTAGGGCCTAAGAAGTGAACGCCAGAAGCATAAAATACAATATAAATACAACAGTTTTTCCGTCGTATAAAACGAATAATTGCTACCAGTGTGAAAGTTATGGTCATTTCTACGTTCCGGGCAACCTAGGCTTCACTCTAGGGCGTTGCTCCACCAGATCAAACCGTTAGGGCCTTCGAAGTCAACGCCCGAAGCATTAAATACAAAATAAATAGAACAGTTTTTCCATTGTATAAAACGAATAATTGCTACCAGTGTAAAAGTTATGGTCATTTCTACGTTCCGGGCAACCTAGGCTACACCCGAGGGCGTTGTTCCACCAAATCGCATAGTTAGGGCGTAGGAAGTGATCGCCAGACGCATTAGATACAATATAAATACAACAGTCTTTCCATCCTATAAGAGGAATAATTGCAGCCCGTGTGAAAGTGATGGTCATTTCTACGTTCCAGGCAAACTAGGCTTCACTCTAGGGCGTTGTTCCACCAGATCGAATAGCTAGGGCCTTAGAAGTCAACGCCAGAAGCATCAAATACAATATAAATATAACAGTTTTTCCATCGTATAAAACGAGTAATTGCAACCAGTATGAAAGTCATGGTCATTTCTACGTTCAGGGCAACCTCGGCTTCAATCTAGGGCGTTTTTCCAACAGATTGAATATTTAGGGCCTGAGAAGTCAACGCTAGAAGCATAAAATACAATATAAATAGAAGGGCTTTTCCAGCGCACAAAATGAGTAACTGCAGCCAGTGTGAAAGTACTGGTCATTTCTACGTTCCGGGCAGCCTAGGCTACACTCTAGGGCGTTGCTCCACCAGATCGAATAGTTAGGGCCTTGGAAGTCAACGCCCGAAGCATAAAATACAAAATAAATAGAACAGTTTTTCCATCGTATAAAACGAATAATTGCTACCAGTGTGAAAGTTATGGTCATTGCTACGTTCCGCGCACCCTAGGCTTCACCCAAGGGCGTTGTTCCACCAGATGGAATAGTTAGGGCCTAAGAAGTCAACGCCAGAAGCATAAAATACGATATGAATACAACAGCTTTTCAATCGTATAAGACGAATAATTGCAACCAGTGAGAATGTAATGGTCATTTCTACGTTCTGGGCAGCCTAGGCTTCACGCTAGGGCGTTGCTCCACCAGTTCTAATAATTAGGGCCTTAGAAATCAACGCCAGAAGCATAAAATACAATATAAGTACAAAAGTTTTTCCATCGTATAAAACCGATAATTGCAAACAGTGTGAAAGATATGGACATTTCTACGTTCCGGGCAACCTAGGCTTCACCCTAGGGCAATGCTCCAACAGATTCAATAGTTAGGGCCTTAGAAGTCAACGCCCGGAGCATTAAATACAAAATAAATAGAACAGTTTTTCCATTGTATTAAACGAATAATTTCTACCAGGGTAAAAGTTATGGTCATTTCTACGTTCCGGGCAACCTAGGCTACACCCGAGGGCGTTGTTCCACCAGATCGTATGGTTAGGGCGTAGGAAGTGATCGCCAGACGCATTAGATACAATATAAATACAACAGTCTTTCCATCCTATAACAGGAATAATTGCAGCCCGTGTGAAAGTGATGGTCATTTCTACGTTCCAGGCAAACTAGGCTTCACTCTAGGGCGTTGTTCCACCAGATCGAATAGCTAGGGCCTAAGAAGTCAACGCCAGAAGCATAAAATACAATATAAATATAACAGTTTTTCCATCGCATAAAACGAATAATGGCAACCAGTGTGAAAGTTATGGTCATTTCTACGTTCCAGGCAACCTAGGCTTCACACTAGGGCGTCGTTCCACCAGATCGAATAGTTAGGGCCTAGGAAGTCAACGCCAGAAGCATAAAGTACGATATAAATACAACAGCTTTTCCATCGTATAAAACGAATAATTGCAACCACTGTGAAAATTATGGTCATTTCTACGTTCCGGGCAACCTAGGCTTCACCCTAGGGCAATGTTCCAACAGATTGAATAGTTAGGGCCTTAGAAGTCAACGCCAGATGCATAAAATGCAATAAAGATGCAACAGTATTTCCATCGTATAACAGGAATAATTGCAACCAGTGTGAAGGTAATGGTATGTTCTACGTTCCGGGCAACCTATGCTTGACTCTAGGGCGGTGCTCTACCAGATTAAATAGGTAGGTCGTAAGAAGTCAACGCCAGAAGCATAAAATACAATATAAATACAACAGCTTTCACCTCGTATATAATGTGTAATTGCAAACAGTGTGAAAGTAATGGTCATTTCTACGTTCCGGGCAACCTAGGCTTCACTCTAGGGCGTAGCTCCACCACATGGAATAGCTCCGGCCTTAGAAGTCAACGCCTGAAGCATAAAATGCAATAAAAATACAACAGTTTTTTCATCGTATAACAGGAATAATTGCAACAAGCGTGAAGGTAATGGTTATTTCTACATTCCGAACAACCTAGGCTTCACTCTAGGGCGTTGCACCACTAGATCAAATAGTTAGGGCCTTAGAAGTCGACGCCAGAGGCAGAAAAAACAATATAAATACAACATTTTTTCCACCGTATAGCAGGGATAATTGCAGCCTACGTGGAAGTAGTGGTCATTTCAACGTTCCGGGCTACCTAGGCTTGACCCTAGGGCGTTGTTCCACCAGATCGAATAGTTAGGGCCTTAGGAGTCAACGCCCGAAGCATAAAATACAATAAACATGCAACAGTCTTTCCACCGTTTAAAAGGAATAATTGCAACCAGTGTGAAACTAATGGTCATTTCTACGTTCCCGGCAACATAGACATCACTCTTGGACGTTGCCGCACCAGATCGTATAGCTAGGACCTTAGCAGTCAACGACAGAAGCATAAAATACAATTAAAATACAACAGCTTTTCCATCGTATAAAACGAATAATTGCAACCAGTGTGAAGGTTATGGTAATTTCTACGTTCCGGGCAACCTAGGCTTCACTCTAAGGCGTTGTTCCACCAGATTGAATAGCTAGGGCCTAAGAAGTCAACGCCAGAAGAATAAAATACAATATAAGTACAACAGTTTTTCCATCGTATAAAATGAATAATTGCAAACATTGTGAAACTAATGGTCATTTCTACGTTCCAGGCAACCTAGGCGTCACACTAGGTCGTTGCTCCACCACATCTAATAACTACGGCCTTAGATGTCAGCGCCAGGAGCATAAAATAGAATATAAATACAACAGCTCTGCCATCGTATAAAATGAATAATTGCAAACAGGGTGAAAGTAATGGTCATTTCTACGTTCAGAGCAACCTAGGCTTCACTCTAGGGCGTTGCTCCACCAGATCGAATAGTTAGGTCCTTAGAAGTTAACGCCAGAAGCATAAAATACAATAAAGATGCAACAGTTTTTCCATCGTATAACAGGAATAATTGCAAACAGTGTAAAGGTAATGGTGTGTTCTACGTTCCGGGCAACCTATGCTTGACACAACGGCGTTGTTCCACCAGGTCGAATAGTTAGGGCCTTAGGAGTAAACGCCAGAAGCATAAAATACAATATAAATACAACAGCTTTTCCACTGTAGAAAATGAATATTTGCAAACAGTGTGAAAGTAATGGTCATTTTTACATTCCGGGCAACCTAGGCTTTACTCTGGGGCGTTGCACCACCCCGTCGAATAGCTACGACCTTAGAAGACAACGCCTGAAGCATAAAATACAATAAAAATACAACAGCTTTTCCATCGTATAAAACGAATAATTGCTACCAGTGTGAAAGTTATGGTCATTGCTACGTTCCGCGCACCCTAGGCTTCACCCAAGGGCGTTGTTCCACCAGATGGAATAGTTAGGGCCTAAGAAGTCAACGCCAGAAGCATAAAATACGATATAAATACAACAGCTTTTCCATCGTATAAGACGAATAATTGCAAGCAGTGAGAATGTAATCGTCATTTCTACGTTCTGGGCAGCCTAGGCTTCACTCTAGGGCGTTGCTCCACCAGATCGAATAATTAGGGCGTTAGAAATCAACTCCAGAAGCATAAAATACAATAAAGATGCAACAGTTTTTAAACCGTAAAACAGGAATAATTGCAACCAGTGTGAAGGTAATGGTCTTTCCTACGTTCCGGGCAACCTAGGCTTCACTCTAGGGCGGTGCACCACCAGATCAAATAGTTAGGGCCTTAGTAGTCAACGCCCGAAGCATAAAACACAAAATAAATAGAACGGTGTTTCCATTGTATAAAACGAATAATTGCTACCAGTGTAAAAGTTATGGTCATTTCTACGTTCCGGGCAACCTAGGCTTCACCCTAGGGCGTTGTTCCACCATATCGAATAGTTAGGGCCTAAGAAGTGAACGCCAGAAGCATAAAATACAATATAAATACAACAGTTTTTCCATCGTGTAAAACGAATAATTGCTACCAGTGTGAAAGTTATGGTCATTTCTACGTTCCGGGCAACCTAGGCTTCACTCTAGGGCGTTGCTCCACCAGATCAAACCGTTAGGGCCTTCGAAGTCAACGCCCGAAGCATTAAATACAAAATAAATAGAACAGTTTTTCCATTGTATAAAACGAATAATTGCTACCAGTGTAAAAGTTATGGTCATTTCTACGTTCCGGGCAACCTAGGCTACACCCGAGGGCGTTGTTCCACCAAATCGCATAGTTAGGGCGTAGGAAGTGATCGCCCGACGCATTAGATACAATATAAATACAACAGTCTTTCCATCCTATAAGAGGAATAATTGCAGCCCGTGTGAAAGTGATGGTCATTTCTACGTTCCAGGCAAACTAGGCTTCACTCTAGAGCGTTGTTCCACCAGATCGAATAGCTAGGGCCTAAGAAGTCAACGCCAGAAGCATAAAATACAATATAAATATAACAGTTTTTCCATCGCATAAAACGAATAATTGCAACCACTGTGAAAATTATGGTCATTTCTACGTTCAGAGCAACCTAGGCTTCACTCTAGGGCGTTGCGCCACCAGATCGAATAGCTAGGGCCTTAGAAGTCAACGCCCGAAGCACAAAATACAAAATAACTAAAACAGTTTTTCCATCGTATAAAACGAATAATTGAAACCAGTATGAAAGTCAACATCATTTCTACTTTCCGGGCAACATAGGCTTCACCCTTGGGCGTTGCACCAACAGATTGAATAGTTAGGGCCTTAGAAGTCAACGCCCGAAGCATAAAATACAATATAAATACAACAGTTTTTCCATCGTATAAAACGAATAATTGCTACCAGTGTGAAAGTTATGGTCATTTCTACGTTCCGGGCATCCTAGTCTTCACTCTAGGGCGTAGCTCCACCACATCGAATAGCTACGGCCTTAGGAGTCAACGCCTGAACCATAAAATACAATAAAAATATCACAGTTTTTCCATCGTATAACAGGAATAATTGCATCAACTGTGAAGGTAATGGTCATTTCTACATTCCGCGCAACCTAGACTTCACTCTAGTGCGTTGCTCCACCAGATCGAATAGTTAGGTCCTTAGAAGTCAACGCCAGATGCATAAAATACGATATAAATACAACAGCTTTTCCCACGTATAAAACGAATAATTGCAACCAGTGCGGAAGTTACGGTCATTTCTACGTTCCGGGCAACCTAGGCTTCACTCTAGGGCGTTGCTCGACCAGATCGAATAGCTAGGGCCTTAGAAGTCAACGCCAGAAGCATCAAATACAATATAAATATAACAGTTTTTCCATCGTATAAAACGAGTAATTGCAACCAGTATGAAAGTCATGGTCATTTCTACGTTCCGGGCAACCTCGGCTTCAATCTAGGGCGTTTTTCCAACAGATCGAATATTTAGGGCCTGAGAAGTCAACGCTAGAAGCATAAAATACAATATAAATAGAAGGGCTTTTCCAGCGCACAAAATGAGTAACTGCAGCCAGTGTGAAAGTACTGGTCATTTCTACGTTCCGGGCAGCCTAGGCTACACTCTAGGGCGTTGCTCCACCAGATCGAATAGTTAGGGCCTTGGAAGTCAACGCCCGAAGCATAAAATACAAAATAAATAGAACAGTTTTTCCATCGTATAAAACGAATAATTGCTACCAGTGTGAAAGTTATGGTCATTGCTACGTTCCGCGCACCCTAGGCTTCACCCAAGGGCGTTGTTCCACCAGATGGAATAGTTAGGGCCTAAGAAGTCAACGCCAGAAGCATAAAATACGATATAAATACAACAGCTTTTCCATCGTATAAGACGAATAATTGCAACCAGTGAGAATGTAATGATCATTTCTACGTTCTGGGCAGCCTAGACTTCACTCTAGGGCGTTGCTCCACCAGATCGAATAATTAGGGCCTTAGAAATCAACGCCAGAAGCATAAAATACAATAAAGATGCAACAGTTTTTCCATCGTAAAACAGGAATAATTGCAACCAGTGTGAAGGTAATGGTCTTTTCTACGTTCCGGGCTACCTAGGCTTCACTCTATGGCGTTCTTCCACCACATCGAAAAGCAACGGCCACAGAAGTCAACGCCAGAGGCATAAAATACAATATAAATACAACACCTTTTCCATCGTATAACAGGAATAATTGCAACCAGTGTTAAGGTTATGGTCATTTCTACGTTCCGGGCAACATAGGCTTCATTCTAGGGCGTTGCTCCACTAGATCGAATAGTTAGGGGCTTAGAAGTCAACGCCAGAAGCATAAAATACGATATAGATACAACAGTTTTTCCATCGTATAAAACGAATAATTGCAACCAGTGTGAAAGTAATGGCCATTTCTACGTTCCGGGCACACTAGGCTTCGCACTAGGGCGTTGTTCCACCAGATCGAATTGCTAGGGCCTTAGAAGTCAACGCCCAAAGCATAAAATACAATAAAAGTACAACAGTTTTTCCTTCATATAGCATGAATAATTGCAATCAGTGTGAAAGTAATGATCATTTCGGCGTTTCGGGCATCCTAGATTTAACTGTGAGGTACTGCTCCACCAGATCGAATACGTAGGGCCTTAGAAGTCAAATGCAGAAGCATAAAGTACTATAAAAATCCAACAGTTTGTCCTTCGTATAACAGGAATAATTGCAACCGGTGCGAAAGTGATGGTCATTTCTACGTTCCGGGCAACCCAGGCTCCACTCTAGGGCGTTCTTCCACCAGATCGTATAGTTAGGGCCTAAGAAGTCAACGCCAGAAGCATAAAATACAGTAAAAATGGAACAGTTTTTCCATCATATAGAATGAATAATTGTAATCAGTGTGAAAGTAATGATCATTTCGACGTTTCGGTCATCCTAGATTTAACTGTGAGGCACTGCTCCACCAGATCGAATAAGTAGGGCCTTAGAAGTCAACGCCAGAAGCATAAAGTACAATAAAAATGCAACAGTTTGTCCATCGTATAACAGGAATAATTGCAACCAGAGTGAAAGTAATGGTCCTTTCTAGGTTTCGGGCAACCTAGGCTTCACTCTAGGGCGTTGCTCCACCAGATCCAATAGCTAGGGCCTTTGAAGCCAACGCCAGAAGCATAAAATAAAATAAAAATTCACAATGTTTCAATCGTATAACAGGAATAATTGCAACAAGTGTGACGGTAATGGTCATTTCTACGTTCCGGGCAACCTAGGCTTCACTCTAGGTCGGTGCGCCACCACATCGAATAGCTATGGCCTTAGAAGTCAACGCCAGAAACATAAAATATAACATAAGTAAAACAGTTTTTCCATCGTATAAAACGAATGATAGCAACCAGTGTGAAAGTTATGGTCATTTCTACGTTCCGCGCACCCTAGGCTTCACCCAAGGGCGTTGTTCCACCAGATGGAATAGTTAGGGCCTAAGAAGTCAACGCCAGAAGCATAAAATACGATATAAATACAACAGCTTTTCCATCGTATAAGACGAATAATTGCAACCAGTGAGAATGTAATGATCATTTCTACGTTCTGGGCAGCATAGACTTCACTCTAGGGCGTTGCTCCACCAGATTGAATAATTAGGGCCTTAGAAATCAACGCCAGAAGCATAAAATACAATAAAGATGCAACAGTTTTTCCATCGTAAAACAGGAATAATTGCAACCAGTGTGAAGGTAATGGTCTTTTCTACGTTCCGGGCAACCTAGGCTTCACTCTAGGGCGGTGCACCACCAGATCAAATAGTTAGGGCCTAAGAAGTCAACGCCAGAAGCATAAAATGCAACATAAATACAACAGATTTTCCATCGTATAAAACGAATGATAGCAACCAGTGTGAAAGTTATGGTCATTTCTACGTTCCGGGCAACCTAGGCTTCACTCTAGGGCGTTGCGCCACCAGATCGAATAGCTAGGGCCTTAGAAGTCAACGCCTGAAGCACAAAATACAAAATAACTAAAACAGTTTTTCCATCGTATAAAACGAATAATTGCAACCAGTATGAAAGTCAACGTCATTTCTACTTTCTGGGCAACATAGGCTTCACCCTTGTGCGTTGCACCAACAGATTGAATAGTTAGAGCCTTAGAAGTCAACGCCAGAAGCATAAAATACAAAATAAATAGAACAGTTTTTCCATCGTATAAAACGAATAATTGCTACCGGTGTGAAAGTTATGGTCATTTCTCCGTTCCGGGCAACCTAGGCTTCACTCTAGGGCGTTGCTCCACCAGATCGAATAGTTAGGGCCTTAGAAGTCAACGCCAGAAGCATAAAATACAAAATAAATAAAACTGTTTTTCCATCGTTTAAACCGAATAATTGCTACCAGTGTGAACGTTATGGTAATTTCTACATTCCGCGCAACCTAGGCTTCACACTAGTGCGTTGCTCCACCAGATCGAATAGTTAGGTCCTTAGCAGTCAACGCCAGAAGCATAAAATATGATATAAATACAACAGGGTTTCCATCGTACAAAACGAATAATTGCAACCCCTGTGGAAGTTATGGTCATTTCTACGTTCCGGGCAACCTAGGCTTCACTCTAGGGCGTTGCTCGACCAGATCGAATAGCTAGGGCCTTAGAAGTCAACGCCTGAAGTATAAAATACAATAAAAATACAACAGTCTTTCCATCCTATAACAGGAATAGTTGCAACCCGTGTGAAAGTGATGGTCATTTCTACGTTCCAGGTTACCTAGGCTTCACACTAGGGCGTTGTTCCACCATATGGAATAGTTAGGGACTAAGAAGTCAACGCCAGAATCATAGAACACTATATAAATACAACAGTTTTTCCATCATATAAAACGCATAATTGCAACCAGGATGAAAGTTATGGTCATTTCTACTTTCCGGGCAACCTAGGCTTCACTCTAGGGCGTTGCTCCACCACATCGAATAGTTAGGGCCTTAGAAGTCAACGCCAGAAGCATAAAATACAAAATAAATAAAACAGTTTTTCCATCGTATAAAACGAATAATTGTTACCAGTGTGAAAGTTATGGCCATTTCTACGTTCCGCGCAACCTAGGCTTCACTCTAGGGCGCTGCTCCACCAGATCGAATAGTTAGGGCCTTAGAAGTCAACGCCAGAAGCATAAAATACGATATAAATACAACAGCTTTTCCATCGTATAAAACGAATAATTGCAACCAGTGTGGAAGTTATGGTCATTTCTACGTTCCGGGCAACCTAGGTTTCACTCTAGGGCGTTGCTCGACCAGTTAGAATAGCTAGGGCCTTAGAAGTCAACGCCCGGAGCATAAAATACAAAATAAATAGAACAGTTTTTACATCGTATAAAACGAATAATTGCAACCAGTGTGAAGGTAATGGTCTTTTCTACGTTCCGGGCAACCTACGCTTCACTCTAGGGCGGTGCTCCACCAGATCAAATAGTTAGGGCCTAAGAAGTCAACGCCAGAAGCATAAAATACGATATAAATACAACAGCTTTTCCATCGTATAAGACGAATAATTGCAACCAGTGAGAATGTAATGGTCATTTCTACGTTCTGGGCAGCCTAGGCTTCACTCTAGGGCGTTGCTCCACCAGATCGAATAATTAGGGCCTTAGAAATCAACGCCAGAAGCATAAAATACAATAAGGATGCAACAGTTTTTCCATCGTAAAACAGGAATAATTGCAACCAGTGTGAAGGTAATGGTCTTTTCTACGTTCCGGGCAACCTAGGCTTCACTCTAGGGCGGTGCACCACCAGATCAAATAGTTAGGGTCTAAGAAGTCAACGCCAGAAGCATAAAATGCAACATAAATACAACAGATTTTCCATCGTATATAATGTATATTTGCAAACAGTGTGAAAGTAATGGTCATTTCTACGTACCGCGCAACCTAGGCACCACTCTCGGGCGTTGCTCCACCAAATCGAATAGCTAGGGCCTTAGAAGTCAACGCCAGAAGCATACAATACAATATAAGTACAAAAGTTTTTCCATCGTATAAAACGAATAATTGCAAACAGTGTGAAAGATATGGACATTTCTACGTTCCGGGCTACCTAGGCTTCACTCTATGGCGTTCTTCCACCACATCGAAAAGCAACGGCCACAGAAGTCAACGCCAGAGGCATAAAATACAATATAAATACAACACCTTTTCCATCGTATAACAGGAATAATTGCAACCAGTCTTAAGGTTATGGTCATTTCTACGTTCCGGGCAACCTAGGCTTCACTCTAGGGCGGTGCACCACTAGATCGAATAGTTAGGGGCTTAGAAGTCAACGCCAGAAGCATAAAATGCAACATAAATACAACAGATTTTCCATCGTATAAAACGAATGATAGCAACCAGTGTGAAAGTTATGGTCATTTCTACGTTCCGGGCAACCTAGGCTTCACTCTAGGGCGTTGCGCCACCAGATCGAATAGCTAGGGCCTTAGAAGTCAACGCCTGAAGCACAAAATACAAAATAACTAAAACAGTTTTTCCATCGTATAAAACGAATAATTGCAACCAGTATGAAAGTCAACGTCATTTCTACTTTCTGGGCAACATAGGCTTCACCCTTGTGCGTTGCACCAACAGATTGAATAGTTAGGGCCTTAGAAGTCAACGCCAGAAGCATAAAATACAAAATAAATAGAACAGTTTTTCCATCGTATAAAACGAATAATTGCTACCGGTGTGAAAGTTATGGTCATTTCTCCGTTCCGGGCAACCTAGGCTTCACTCTAGGGCGTTGCTCCACCAGATCGAATAGTTAGGGCCTTAGAAGTCAACGCCAGAAGCATAAAATACAAATTAAATAGAACTGTTTTTCCATCGTTTAAACCGAATAATTGCTACCAGTGTGAACGTTATGGTAATTTCTACATTCCGCGCAACCTAGGCTTCACACTAGTGCGTTGCTCCACCAGATCGAATAGTTAGGTCCTTAGCAGTCAACGCCAGAAGCATAAAATATGATATAAATACAACAGGGTTTCCATCGTACAAAACGAATAATTGCAACCCCTGTGGAAGTTATGGTCATTTCTACGTTCCGGGCAACCTAGGCTTCACTCTAGGGCGTTGCTCGACCAGATCGAATAGCTAGGGCCTTAGAAGTCAACGCCTGAAGTATAAAATACAATAAAAATACAACAGTCTTTCCATCCTATAACAGGAATAGTTGCAACCCGTGTGAAAGTGATGGTCATTTCTACGTTCCAGGTTACCTAGGCTTCACACTAGGGCGTTGTTCCACCATATGGAATAGTTAGGGACTAAGAAGTCAACGCCAGAATCATAGAACACTATATAAATACAACAGTTTTTCCATCATATAAAACGCATAATTGCAACCAGGATGAAAGTTATGGTCATTTCTACTTTCCGGGCAACCTAGGCTTCACTCTAGGGCGTTGCTCCACCACATCGAATAGTTAGGGCCTTAGAAGTCAACGCCAGAAGCATAAAATACAAAATAAATAAAACAGTTTTTCCATCGTATAAAACGAATAATTGTTACCAGTGTGAAAGTTATGGCCATTTCTACGTTCCGCGCAACCTAGGCTTCACTCTAGGGCGCTGCTCCACCAGATCGAATAGTTAGGGCCTTAGAAGTCAACGCCAGAAGCATAAAATACGATATAAATACAACAGCTTTTCCATCGTATAAAACGAATAATTGCAACCAGTGTGGAAGTTATGGTCATTTCTACGTTCCGGGCAACCTAGGTTTCACTCTAGGGCGTTGCTCGACCAGTTAGAATAGCTAGGGCCTTAGAAGTCAACGCCCGGAGCATAAAATACAAAATAAATAGAACAGTTTTTACATCGTATAAAACGAATAATTGCAACCAGTGTGAAGGTAATGGTCTTTTCTACGTTCCGGGCAACCTACGCTTCACTCTAGGGCGGTGCTCCACCAGATCAAATAGTTAGGGCCTAAGAAGTCAACGCCAGAAGCATAAAATACGATATAAATACAACAGCTTTTCCATCGTATAAGACGAATAATTGCAACCAGTGAGAATGTAATGGTCATTTCTACGTTCTGGGCAGCCTAGGCTTCACCCTAGGGCGTTGCTCCACCAGATCGAATAATTAGGGCCTTAGAAATCAACGCCAGAAGCATAAAATACAATAAGGATGCAACAGTTTTTCCATCGTAAAACAGGAATAATTGCAACCAGTGTGAAGGTAATGGTCTTTTCTACGTTCCGGGCAACCTAGGCTTCACTCTAGGGCGGTGCACCACCAGATCAAATAGTTAGGGTCTAAGAAGTCAACGCCAGAAGCATAAAATGCAACATAAATACAACAGATTTTCCATCGTATATAATGTATATTTGCAAACAGTGTGAAAGTAATGGTCATTTCTACGTACCGCGCAACCTAGGCACCACTCTCGGGCGTTGCTCCACCAAATCGAATAGCTAGGGCCTTAGAAGTCAACGCCAGAAGCATACAATACAATATAAGTACAAAAGTTTTTCCATCGTATAAAACGAATAATTGCAAACAGTGTGAAAGATATGGACATTTCTACGTTCCGGGCTACCTAGGCTTCACTCTATGGCGTTCTTCCACCACATCGAAAAGCAACGGCCACAGAAGTCAACGCCAGAGGCATAAAATACAATATAAATACAACACCTTTTCCATCGTATAACAGGAATAATTGCAACCAGTCTTAAGGTTATGGTCATTTCTACGTTCCGGGCAACATAGGCTTCATTCTAGGGCGTTGCTCCACTAGATCGAATAGTTAGGGGCTTAGAAGTCAACGCCAGAAGCATAAAATACGATATAGATACAACAGTTTTTCCATCGTATAAAACGAATAATTGCAACCAGTGTGAAAGTAATGGCCATTTCTACGTTCCGGGCACACTAGGCTTCGCACTAGGGCGTTGTTCCACCAGATCGAATTGCTAGGGCCTTAGAAGTCAACGCCCAAAGCATAAAATACAATAAAAGTACAACAGTTTTTCCTTCATATAGCATGAATAATTGCAATCAGTGTGAAAGTAATGATCATTTCGGCGTTTCGGGCATCCTAGATTTAACTGTGAGGTATTGCTTCACCAGATCGAATACGTAGGGCCTTAGAAGTCAACGCCAGAAGCATAAAGTACAATAAAAATGCAACAGTTTGTCCATCGTATAACAGGAATAATTGCATCCAGTGCGAATGCAGTGGTCGTTTCTACGTTTCGGGCAACATACGCTTCACTCTTGGACGCTGCCACCCAAGATCGAATAGTTAGGGCCTAAGAAGTCAACGCCAGAAGCATAAGGTACAATAGAAATGCAACAGTTTTTCCATCGTATAGCATGAATAATTGCAATCAGTGTGAAAGTAATGATCATTTCGACGTTTCGGTCATCCTAGGTTTAACTGTGAGGCACTGCTCCACCATTTCGAATACGTAGGGCGTTAGAAGTCAACGCCAGAAGCATAAAGTACAATAAAAATGCAACAGTTTGTCCATCGTATAACAGGAATAATTGCATCCAGTGCGAATGTAGTGGTCATTTCTACGTTTCGGGCAACATACGCTTCACTCTTGGACGCTGCCCCCGAAGATCGAATAGTTAGGGCCTAAGATGTCAACGCCAGAAGCACAAGGGACAATAGAAATGCAACAGTTTTTCCATCGTATAGCATGAATAATTGCAACCAGTGTGACAGTAATGATCATTTCAACGTTTCGGGCATCCTAGACTTAACTGTGAGGCATTGCTCAACCAGATCGAATACAAAGGGCCTTAGCAGTCAACGCCAGAAGCATAAAGTACAGAAAAATCCAACAGTTTGTCCATCGTATAACAGGAACATTGCAACCAGTGTGAAAGTAATGGGCATTTCTACGTTCCGTGCAGCCTAGGCTTCACTCTAGGGCATTGCACCACCAGGTCGAATAGGTAGGGCCTTAGAAAGCAACTCCAGACGCATAAAATACAATAAAAATACAACAGTCTTTCCATCGTATAAAAAGAATAATTGTAACCAGTGTGAAAGTAACGGTCATTTCTACGTTTCGGGCAGCATACGCTTCACTCTTGAACGTTGCCCCGCGAGGTCGAATAGCTAGGACCTTAGAAGTCAACGCCAGAATCATAAAATACTATAAAAATGCAACACCTTTTCCATCGTAAAAAACGAATAATTGCAATCAGTATGAAAGTTATGGTCATTTCTACTTTCCGGGCAACCCAGGCTTCACCCTAGGGCGTTGTTCCACCAGATGGAATAGTTAGGACCTAAGAAGTCAACGCCAGAAGCATAAAATACGATATAAATACAACAGCTTTTCCATCGTATAGAACAAATAATTGCAACCAGTTTGATAGTGATGGTGATTTCTACGTACCGGGCAACCTAGGCTTCACTCTAGGGCGTTGCTCCACCAGATCGAATGGTTAGGGCCTCAGAAGTCAACGCCCGAAGCATAAAATGTAAAATAAATACAATAGTTTTTCCATCGTATAAAACGAATAATTGCTACCAGTGTGAAAGTTATGGACATTTCTACTTTCCGGGCAACCTAGACTTCACCCTAGGGCGTTGTTCCACCAGGTGGAATAGTTAGAGCCTAAGAAGTCAACGCCAGAAGCATAAAATACGATATAAATCCAACAGCTATTCCATCGTATAAAACGAATAATTGCAACCAGTGTGAAGGTTATGGTCATTTCTACGTTCCGGGCAACCTAGGCTTCACCCTAGGGCGTTGCTCGAACAGATTGAATAATTAGGGCCTTAGAAATCAACGCCAGAAGCATAAAATACAATAAGGATGCAACAGTTTTTCCATCGTAAAACAGGAATAATTGCAACCAGTGTGAAGGTAATGGTCTTTTCTACGTTCCGGGCAACCTAGGCTTCACTCTAGGGCGGTGCACCACCAGATCAAATAGTTAGGGTCTAAGAAGTCAACGCCAGAAGCATAAAATGCAACATAAATACAACAGATTTTCCATCGTATATAATGTATATTTGCAAACAGTGTGAAAGTAATGGTCATTTCTACGTACCGCGCAACCTAGGCACCACTCTCGGGCGTTGCTCCACCAAATCGAATAGCTAGGGCCTTAGAAGTCAACGCCAGAAGCATACAATACAATATAAGTACAAAAGTTTTTCCATCGTATAAAACGAATAATTGCAAACAGTGTGAAAGATATGGACATTTCTACGTTCCGGGCTACCTAGGCTTCACTCTATGGCGTTCTTCCACCACATCGAAAAGCAACGGCCACAGAAGTCAACGCCAGAGGCATAAAATACAATATAAATACAACACCTTTTCCATCGTATAACAGGAATAATTGCAACCAGTCTTAAGGTTATGGTCATTTCTACGTTCCGGGCAACCTAGGCTTCACTCTAGGGCGGTGCACCACTAGATCGAATAGTTAGGGGCTTAGAAGTCAACGCCAGAAGCATAAAATGCAACATAAATACAACAGATTTTCCATCGTATAAAACGAATGATAGCAACCAGTGTGAAAGTTATGGTCATTTCTACGTTCCGGGCAACCTAGGCTTCACTCTAGGGCGTTGCGCCACCAGATCGAATAGCTAGGGCCTTAGAAGTCAACGCCTGAAGCACAAAATACAAAATAACTAAAACAGTTTTTCCATCGTATAAAACGAATAATTGCAACCAGTATGAAAGTCAACGTCATTTCTACTTTCTGGGCAACATAGGCTTCACCCTTGTGCGTTGCACCAACAGATTGAATAGTTAGGGCCTTAGAAGTCAACGCCAGAAGCATAAAATACAAAATAAATAGAACAGTTTTTCCATCGTATAAAACGAATAATTGCTACCGGTGTGAAAGTTATGGTCATTTCTCCGTTCCGGGCAACCTAGGCTTCACTCTAGGGCGTTGCTCCACCAGATCGAATAGTTAGGGCCTTAGAAGTCAACGCCAGAAGCATAAAATACAAAATAAATAGAACTGTTTTTCCATCGTTTAAACCGAATAATTGCTACCAGTGTGAACGTTATGGTAATTTCTACATTCCGCGCAACCTAGGCTTCACACTAGTGCGTTGCTCCACCAGATCGAATAGTTAGGTCCTTAGCAGTCAACGCCAGAAGCATAAAATATGATATAAATACAACAGGGTTTCCATCGTACAAAACGAATAATTGCAACCCCTGTGGAAGTTATGGTCATTTCTACGTTCCGGGCAACCTAGGCTTCACTCTAGGGCGTTGCTCGACCAGATCGAATAGCTAGGGCCTTAGAAGTCAACGCCTGAAGTATAAAATACAATAAAAATACAACAGTCTTTCCATCCTATAACAGGAATAGTTGCAACCCGTGTGAAAGTGATGGTCATTTCTACGTTCCAGGTTACCTAGGCTTCACACTAGGGCGTTGTTCCACCATATGGAATAGTTAGGGACTAAGAAGTCAACGCCAGAATCATAGAACACTATATAAATACAACAGTTTTTCCATCATATAAAACGCATAATTGCAACCAGGATGAAAGTTATGGTCATTTCTACTTTCCGGGCAACCTAGGCTTCACTCTAGGGCGTTGCTCCACCACATCGAATAGTTAGGGCCTTAGAAGTCAACGCCAGAAGCATAAAATACAAAATAAATAAAACAGTTTTTCCATCGTATAAAACGAATAATTGTTACCAGTGTGAAAGTTATGGCCATTTCTACGTTCCGCGCAACCTAGGCTTCACTCTAGGGCGCTGCTCCACCAGATCGAATAGTTAGGGCCTTAGAAGTCAACGCCAGAAGCATAAAATACGATATAAATACAACAGCTTTTCCATCGTATAAAACGAATAATTGCAACCAGTGTGGAAGTTATGGTCATTTCTACGTTCCGGGCAACCTAGGTTTCACTCTAGGGCGTTGCTCGACCAGTTAGAATAGCTAGGGCCTTAGAAGTCAACGCCCGGAGCATAAAATACAAAATAAATAGAACAGTTTTTACATCGTATAAAACGAATAATTGCAACCAGTGTGAAGGTAATGGTCTTTTCTACGTTCCGGGCAACCTACGCTTCACTCTAGGGCGGTGCTCCACCAGATCAAATAGTTAGGGCCTAAGAAGTCAACGCCAGAAGCATAAAATACGATATAAATACAACAGCTTTTCCATCGTATAAGACGAATAATTGCAACCAGTGAGAATGTAATGGTCATTTCTACGTTCTGGGCAGCCTAGGCTTCACTCTAGGGCGTTGCTCCACCAGATCGAATAATTAGGGCCTTAGAAATCAACGCCAGAAGCATAAAATACAATAAGGATGCAACAGTTTTTCCATCGTAAAACAGGAATAATTGCAACCAGTGTGAAGGTAATGGTCTTTTCTACGTTCCGGGCAACCTAGGCTTCACTCTAGGGCGGTGCACCACCAGATCAAATAGTTAGGGTCTAAGAAGTCAACGCCAGAAGCATAAAATGCAACATAAATACAACAGATTTTCCATCGTATATAATGTATATTTGCAAACAGTGTGAAAGTAATGGTCATTTCTACGTACCGCGCAACCTAGGCACCACTCTCGGGCGTTGCTCCACCAAATCGAATAGCTAGGGCCTTAGAAGTCAACGCCAGAAGCATACAATACAATATAAGTACAAAAGTTTTTCCATCGTATAAAACGAATAATTGCAAACAGTGTGAAAGATATGGACATTTCTACGTTCCGGGCTACCTAGGCTTCACTCTATGGCGTTCTTCCACCACATCGAAAAGCAACGGCCACAGAAGTCAACGCCAGAGGCATAAAATACAATATAAATACAACACCTTTTCCATCGTATAACAGGAATAATTGCAACCAGTCTTAAGGTTATGGTCATTTCTACGTTCCGGGCAACATAGGCTTCATTCTAGGGCGTTGCTCCACTAGATCGAATAGTTAGGGGCTTAGAAGTCAACGCCAGAAGCATAAAATACGATATAGATACAACAGTTTTTCCATCGTATAAAACGAATAATTGCAACCAGTGTGAAAGTAATGGCCATTTCTACGTTCCGGGCACACTAGGCTTCGCACTAGGGCGTTGTTCCACCAGATCGAATTGCTAGGGCCTTAGAAGTCAACGCCCAAAGCATAAAATACAATAAAAGTACAACAGTTTTTCCTTCATATAGCATGAATAATTGCAATCAGTGTGAAAGTAATGATCATTTCGGCGTTTCGGGCATCCTAGATTTAACTGTGAGGTATTGCTTCACCAGATCGAATACGTAGGGCCTTAGAAGTCAACGCCAGAAGCATAAAGTACAATAAAAATGCAACAGTTTGTCCATCGTATAACAGGAATAATTGCATCCAGTGCGAATGCAGTGGTCGTTTCTACGTTTCGGGCAACATACGCTTCACTCTTGGACGCTGCCACCCAAGATCGAATAGTTAGGGCCTAAGAAGTCAACGCCAGAAGCATAAGGTACAATAGAAATGCAACAGTTTTTCCATCGTATAGCATGAATAATTGCAATCAGTGTGAAAGTAATGATCATTTCGACGTTTCGGTCATCCTAGGTTTAACTGTGAGGCACTGCTCCACCATTTCGAATACGTAGGGCGTTAGAAGTCAACGCCAGAAGCATAAAGTACAATAAAAATGCAACAGTTTGTCCATCGTATAACAGGAATAATTGCATCCAGTGCGAATGTAGTGGTCATTTCTACGTTTCGGGCAACATACGCTTCACTCTTGGACGCTGCCCCCGAAGATCGAATAGTTAGGGCCTAAGATGTCAACGCCAGAAGCACAAGGGACAATAGAAATGCAACAGTTTTTCCATCGTATAGCATGAATAATTGCAACCAGTGTGACAGTAATGATCATTTCAACGTTTCGGGCATCCTAGACTTAACTGTGAGGCATTGCTCAACCAGATCGAATACAAAGGGCCTTAGCAGTCAACGCCAGAAGCATAAAGTACAGAAAAATCCAACAGTTTGTCCATCGTATAACAGGAACATTGCAACCAGTGTGAAAGTAATGGGCATTTCTACGTTCCGTGCAGCCTAGGCTTCACTCTAGGGCATTGCACCACCAGGTCGAATAGGTAGGGCCTTAGAAAGCAACTCCAGACGCATAAAATACAATAAAAATACAACAGTCTTTCCATCGTATAAAAAGAATAATTGTAACCAGTGTGAAAGTAACGGTCATTTCTACGTTTCGGGCAGCATACGCTTCACTCTTGAACGTTGCCCCGCGAGGTCGAATAGCTAGGACCTTAGAAGTCAACGCCAGAATCATAAAATACTATAAAAATGCAACACCTTTTCCATCGTAAAAAACGAATAATTGCAATCAGTATGAAAGTTATGGTCATTTCTACTTTCCGGGCAACCCAGGCTTCACCCTAGGGCGTTGTTCCACCAGATGGAATAGTTAGGACCTAAGAAGTCAACGCCAGAAGCATAAAATACGATATAAATACAACAGCTTTTCCATCGTATAGAACAAATAATTGCAACCAGTTTGATAGTGATGGTGATTTCTACGTACCGGGCAACCTAGGCTTCACTCTAGGGCGTTGCTCCACCAGATCGAATGGTTAGGGCCTCAGAAGTCAACGCCCGAAGCATAAAATGTAAAATAAATACAATAGTTTTTCCATCGTATAAAACGAATAATTGCTACCAGTGTGAAAGTTATGGACATTTCTACTTTCCGGGCAACCTAGACTTCACCCTAGGGCGTTGTTCCACCAGGTGGAATAGTTAGAGCCTAAGAAGTCAACGCCAGAAGCATAAAATACGATATAAATCCAACAGCTATTCCATCGTATAAAACGAATAATTGCAACCAGTGTGAAGGTTATGGTCATTTCTACGTTCCGGGCAACCTAGGCTTCACCCTAGGGCGTTGCTCGAACAGATTGAATAGCTAGGGCCTTAGAAGTCAATACCCGAAGCATAAAATGCAATAAAAATACAACAGCTTTTCCATCGTATAGCAGGATTGATTTGCAACCAGTGTGATAGTAGTGGTCATTTCTACGTTCCGGGCAACCTAGGCTGCACTCTAGGGCGTTGCTCCACTAGATCGAATAGTTAGGGCCTTAGAAGTCAACGCCCGAAGCATAAAATACGATATAAATACAACGGTCTTTCCATCGTATAGAACAAATAATTGCAACCAGTGTGAAAGTCATGGTCATTTCTACGTTCCGGGCAACCTAGGCTTGACTGTATGGCGTTCTTCCACCACATCGGATAGCTACGGCCTCAGAAGTCAGCGCCTGAAGTATAAAATACAATAAAAATACAACAGTCTTTCCATCCTATAACAGGAATAATTGCAACCCGTGTGAAAGGGATGGTCATTTCTACGTTCCACGCAACCTAGGCTTCACTCTAGGGCGTTGCTCCACCAGATCAAACAGTTAGGTCCTTAGAAGTCAACGCCAGAAGCATAAAATACGATATAAATACAACAGCTTTTCCATCGTATAAAAGGAATAATTGCAAACAGTGTGAAAGTAATGGTCATTTCTACGTTCCGGGCAACCTAGGCTTCACTGTATGGCGTTCTTCCACCACATCGAATAGCTACGGCCTCAGAAGCCAACGCCTGAAGTATAAAATACAATAAAAACACAACACTCTTTCCATCCTATAACAGGAATAATTGCAACAAGCGTGAAAGTAATGATCATTTCGGCGTTTCGGGCAACCTAGGCTGCACTCTAGGGCGTTGCTCCACTAGATCGAATAGTTAGGGCCTTAGAAGTCAACGCCCGAAGCATAAAATACAAAATAAATAAAACAGTTATTCCATCGTATAAAACGAATAATTGCAACCAGTGTGAATGATATGAACATTTCTACGATCCGGGCTACCTAGGCTTCACTCTATGGCGTTCTTCGACCACATCGAATAGCAACGGCCTCAGAAGTCAAGGCCAGAATCTAAAATACAATATAAATATAACAGTTTTTCCATCGTGTAAAACGAATAATAGCAACCAGTGTGAAAGTTATGGTCATTTCTACATTCCGAGCAACCTAGGCTTCACTCTAGGGCGGTGCTCCACCATATCCAATAGCTACGGACTTAGAAGCCTACGCCTGAAGCATAAAATACAATAAAAATAAAACGGTCTTTTCATCGTATAACAGGAATAATTGCAACAAGCGTGAAAGTAATGATCATTTCGGCGTTTCGGGCATCCTAGACTTAACTCGGAGGCATTGCTCAACCAGATCGAATAGTTAGGGCCTAAGAAGTCAACGCCAGAAGCATAAAATACAATATACATACAACAGTTTTTCCATTGTATAAAACGAATAATTGCTCCCAGTGTAAAAGTTATGGTCATTTCTACGTTCCGGGCAACCTAGGCTTCACCCTAGGGCGTTGTTCCACCAGATCGAATAGTTAGGGCCTAAGAAGTGAACGCCAGAAGCATAAAATACAATATAAATACAACAGTTTTTCCATCGTATAAAACGAATAATTGCAACCAGTGTGAAAGTTATGGTCATTTCTACATCCCGAGCAACCTAGGCTTCACTCTAGGGCGTTGCTCCAACAGGTTGAATAGTTAGGGCCTTAGAAGTCAACGCCCGAAGCATAAAATGCAATAAAAATACAACAGTTTTTCCATCGTATAACAGGATTAATTGCAACCAGTTTGAAAGTGATGGTCATTTCTACGTTCCGGGCAACCTAGGCTTCACTCTAGGGCGTTGCTCCACTAGATCGAATAGCTAGGTCCATAGAAGTCAACGCCAGAAGCATAAAATACGATATAAATACAACAGCTTTTTCATCGTATAAAAGAAAATAATTGCAAACCGTTTGAAGGTAATGGTCATTTCTACGTTCCGGGAAACCTAGGCTTCACTCTAGGGCGTTGCTCCTTCAGATCGAATAGTTAGGTCCTTAGAAGTCAACGCCCGAAGCATAAAATACAAAATAAATAGAACAGTTTTTCCTTTGTATAAAACGAATAATTGCTACCAGTGTAAAAGTTATGGTCATTTCTACGTTCCGCGCAACCTAGGCTTCACCCTAGGGCGTTGTTCCACGAGATCGAATAGTTAGGGCCTAAGAAGTTAACGCCAGAAGCATAAAATACAATATAAATACAACAGTTTTTCCGTCGTATAAAACGAATAATTGCAACCAGTGTGAAAGCTATGGTAACTTCTACATTCCGAGCAACCTAGGCTTCACTCTAGGGCGTTGCTCCGACAGATTGAATAGTCAGGTCCTTAGAAGTCAACACCCGAAGCATAAAATGCAATAAAAATACATCTGTTTTTCCATCGTATAACAGGATTAATTGCAACCAGTTTGAAAGTTATAGTCATTTCTACGTACCGGGCAACCTAGGCTTCACCCTAGGGCGTTGCTCCACTAGATCGAATAGCTAGGGCCTTAGAAGTCAACGCCAGAGGCATAAAATACAATATAAATACAACAGCTTTTCCATCGTAAAAAACGAATAATTGCAACCAGTGTGAAAGTAATTGTCATTTCTACGTTCCGGGCAACCTAGGCTTCACTCTAGGGCGTTGCTCCACCAGACCAAACAGTTAGGGCATTAGAAGTCAACGCCCGAAGCATAAAATACAAAATAAATAGAACAGTTTTTCCATTGTATAAAACGAATAATTGCTACCAGTGTAAAAGTTATGGCCATTTCTACGTTCCGGGCAACCTAGACTTCACCATAGGGCGTTGCTCCACCAGATCGAATAGTCAGGGCCTAAGAAGTGAACGCCAGAAGCATAAAATGCAATAAAAATACAACAGTCTTTCCATCCTATAACTGGAATAATTGCAACCCGTGTGAAAGTGATGGTCATTTGTACGTTCCAGGGAACCTAGGCTTCACTCTAGGGCGTTGCTCCACCAGGTCGAATTGTTAGGGCCAAAGAAGTCAACGCCCGAAGCATAAAATACAAAATAAATAGAACAGTTTTTCCATTTTATAAAACGAAGAATTGCTACCAGTGTAAAAGTTATGGTCATTTCTACGTTCCGGGCAACCTAGGCTTCACCCTAGGGCGTTGTTCCACCAGATGGAATAGTTAGGTCCTAAGAAGTCAACGCCAGAAGCATAAAATACGATATAAATACAACAGCTTTTCCATCACATAAAACAAATGCTTGTAACCAGTTTGATAGTGATGGTCATTTCTACTTTCCGGGCAACCTAGGCCTCACTCTAGGGCGTTGCTCCACCAGATCGGATAGTTAGGGCCTTAGAAGTCAACGCCAGAAGCATAAAAAACAAAATAAATAAAACAGTTTTTCCATCGTATAAAACGGATAATTGCTACCAGTGTGAACGTTATGGTCATTTCTACGTTCCGCGCAACCTAGGCGTCACTCTAGGGCGTTTCTCCACCAGATCGAATAGTGAGGTCCTTAGAAGTCAACGCCAGAAGCATAAAATACGATATAAATACAACAGCTTTTCCATCGTATAAAACGAATAATTGCAACCAGTGTGGAAGTTATGGTCATTTCTACGTCCCGGGCAACATAGGCTTCACTCTAGGGCGTTGCTCGACCAGTTAGAATTGCTAGGGCCTTAGAAGTCAACGCCCGAAGCATAAAATACAAAATAAATAGAACAGTTTTTCCATCGTATAAAACGAATAATTGCTACCAGTGTGAAAGTTATGGTCATTGCTACGTTCGGCGCACCCTAGGCTTCACCCAAGGGCGTTGTTCCACCAGATGGAATAGTTAGGGCCTAAGAAGTCAACGCCAGAAGCATAAAATACGATATAAATACAACAGCTTTTCCGTCGTATAAGACGAATAATTGCAGCCAGTGAGAATGTAATGGTCATTTCTACGTTCTGGGCAGCCTAGGCTTCACTCTAGGGCGTTGCTCCACCAGATCGGATAGTTAGGGCCTTAGAAGTCAACGCCAGAAGCATAAAAAACAAAATAAATAAAACAGTTTTTCCATCGTATAAAACGGATAATTGCTACCAGTGTGAACGTTATGGTCATTTCTACGTTCCGCGCAACCTAGGCGTCACTCTAGGGCGTTTCTCCACCAGATCGAATAGTGAGGTCCTTAGAAGTCAACGCCAGAAGCATAAAATACGATATAAATACAACAGCTTTTCCATCGTATAAAACGAATAATTGCAACCAGTGTGGAAGTTATGGTCATTTCTACGTCCCGGGCAACATAGGCTTCACTCTAGGGCGTTGCTCGACCAGTTAGAATTGCTAGGGCCTTAGAAGTCAACGCCCGAAGCATAAAATACAAAATAAATAGAACAGTTTTTCCATCGTATAAAACGAATAATTGCTACCAGTGTGAAAGTTATGGTCATTGCTACGTTCGGCGCACCCTAGGCTTCACCCAAGGGCGTTGTTCCACCAGATGGAATAGTTAGGGCCTAAGAAGTCAACGCCAGAAGCATAAAATACGATATAAATACAACAGCTTTTCCGTCGTATAAGACGAATAATTGCAGCCAGTGAGAATGTAATGGTCATTTCTACGTTCTGGGCAGCCTAGGCTTCACTCTAGGGCGTTGCTCCACCAGATCGAATAATTAGGGCCTTAGAAATCAACGCCAGAAGCATAAAATACAATAAGGATGCAACAGTTTTTCCATCGTAAAACAGTAATAATTGCAACCAGTGTGAAGGTAATGGTCTTTTCTACGTTCCGGGCAACCTAGGCTTCACTCTAGGGCGGTGCACCACCAGATCAAATAGTTAGGGTCTAAGAAGTCAACGCCAGAAGCATAAAATGCAACATAAATACAACAGGTTTTCCATCGTATATAATGTATATTTGCAAACAGTGTGAAAGTAATGGTCATTTCTACGTACCGGGCATCCTAGACGTAACTGTGAGGCATTGCTCAACCAGATCGAATACAAAGGGCCTTAGCAGTCAACGCCAGAAGCATAAAGTACAGAAAAATCCAACAGTTTGTCCATCGTATAACAGGAACATTGCAACCAGTGTGAAAGTAATGGGCATTTCGACGTTCCGTGCAGCCTAGGCTTCACTCTAGGGCATTGCACCACCAGGTCGAATAGGTAGGGCCTTAGAAAGCAACTCCAGACGCATAAAATACAATAAAAATACAACAGTCTTTCCATCGTATAAAAAGAATAATTGTAACCAGTGTGAAAGTAACGGTCATTTCTACGTTTCGGGCAGCATACGCTTCACTCTTGAACGTTGCCCCGCGAGGTCGAATAGCTAGGACCTTAGAAGTCAACGCCAGAATCATAAAATACTATAAAAATGCAACACCTTTTCCATCGTAAAAAACGAATAATTGCAGTCAGTATGAAAGTTATGGTCATTTCTACTTTCCGGGCAACCCAGGCTTCACCCTAGGGCGTTGTTCCACCAGATGGAATAGTTAGGACCTAAGAAGTCAACGCCAGAAGCATAAAATACGATATAAATACAACAGCTTTTCCATCGTATAGAACAAATAATTGCAACCAGTTTGATAGTGATGGTGATTTCTACGTACCGGGCAACCTAGGCTTCACTCTAGGGCGTTGCTCCACCAGATCGAATGGTTAGGGCCTCAGAAGTCAACGCCCGAAGCATAAAATGTAAAATAAATACAATAGTTTTTCCATCGTATAAAACGAATAATTGCTACCAGTGTGAAAGTTATGGTCATTTCTACTTTCCGGGCAACCTAGACTTCACCCTAGGGCGTTGTTCCACCAGGTGGAATAGTTAGAGCCTAAGAAGTCAACGCCAGAAGCATAAAATACGATATAAATCCAACAGCTATTCCATCGTATAAAACGAATAATTGCAACCAGTGTGAAGGTTATGGTCATTTCTACGTTCCGGGCAACCTAGGCTTCACCCTAGGGCGTTGCTCGAACAGATTGAATAGCTAGGGCCTTAGAAGTCAATACCCGAAGCATAAAATGCAATAAAAATACAACAGCTTTTCCATCGTATAGCAGGATTGATTTGCAACCAGTGTGATAGTAGTGGTCATTTCTACGTTCCGGGCAATCTAGGCTGCACTCTAGGGCGTTGCTCCACTAGATCGAATAGTTAGGGCCTTAGAAGTCAACGCCCGAAGCATAAAATACGATATAAATACAACGGTCTTTCCATCGTATAGAACAAATAATTGCAACCAGTGTGAAAGTCATGGTCATTTCTACGTTCCGGGCAACCTAGGCTTGACTGTATGGCGTTCTTCCACCACATCGGATAGCTACGGCCTCAGAAGTCAGCGCCTGAAGTATAAAATACAATAAAAATACAACAGTCTTTCCATCCTATAACAGGAATAATTGCAACCCGTGTGAAAGGGATGGTCATTTCTACGTTCCACGCAACCTAGGCTTCACTCTAGGGCGTTGCTCCACCAGATCAAACAGTTAGGTCCTTAGAAGTCAACGCCAGAAGCATAAAATACGATATAAATACAACAGCTTTTCCATCGTATAAAAGGAATAATTGCAAACAGTGTGAAAGTAATGGTCATTTCTACGTTCCGGGCAACCTAGGCTTCACTGTATGGCGTTCTTCCACCACATCGAATAGCTACGGCCTCAGAAGCCAACGCCTGAAGTATAAAATACAATAAAAACACAACACTCTTTCCATCCTATAACAGGAATAATTGCAACAAGCGTGAAAGTAATGATCATTTCGGCGTTTCGGGCAACCTAGGCTGCACTCTAGGGCGTTGCTCCACTAGATCGAATAGTTAGGGCCTTAGAAGTCAACGCCCGAAGCATAAAATACAAAATAAATAAAACAGTTATTCCATCGTATAAAACGAATAATTGCAACCAGTGTGAATGATATGAACATTTCTACGATCCGGGCTACCTAGGCTTCACTCTATGGCGTTCTTCGACCACATCGAATAGCAACGGCCTCAGAAGTCAAGGCCAGAATCTAAAATACAATATAAATATAACAGTTTTTCCATCGTATAAAACGAATAATAGCAACCAGTGTGAAAGTTATGGTCATTTCTACATTCCGAGCAACCTAGGCTTCACTCTAGGGCGGTGCTCCACCATATCCAATAGCTACGGCCTTAGAAGCCTACGCCTGAAGCATAAAATACAATAAAAATAAAACGGTCTTTTCATCGTATAACAGGAATAATTGCAACAAGCGTGAAAGTAATGATCATTTCGGCGTTTCGGGCATCCTAGACTTAACTCGGAGGCATTGCTCAACCAGATCGAATAGTTAGGGCCTAAGAAGTCAACGCCAGAAGCATAAAATACAATATACATACAACAGTTTTTCCATTGTATAAAACGAATAATTGCTCCCAGTGTAAAAGTTATGGTCATTTCCACGTTCCGGGCAACCTAGGCTTCACCCTAGGGCGTTGTTCCACCAGATCGAATAGTTAGGGCCTAAGAAGTGAACGCCAGAAGCATAAAATACAATATAAATAGAACAGTTTTTCCTTTGTATAAAACGAATAATTGCTACCAGTGTAAAAGTTATGGTCATTTCTACGTTCCGCGCAACCTAGGCTTCACCCTAGGGCGTTGTTCCACGAGATCGAATAGTTAGGGCCTAAGAAGTTAACGCCAGAAGCATAAAATACAATATAAATACAACAGTTTTTCCGTCGTATAAAACGAATAATTGCTACCAGTGTGAAAGCTATGGTAACTTCTACATTCCGAGCAACCTAGGCTTCACTCTAGGGCGTTGCTCCGACAGATTGAATAGTCAGGTCCTTAGAAGTCAACACCCGAAGCATAAAATGCAATAAAAATACATCTGTTTTTCCATCGTATAACAGGATTAATTGCAACCAGTTTGAAAGTTATAGTCATTTCTACGTACCGGGCAACCTAGGCTTCACCCTAGGGCGTTGCTCCACTAGATCGAATAGCTAGGGCCTTAGAAGTCAACGCCAGAGGCATAAAATACAATATAAATACAACAGCTTTTCCATCGTAAAAAACGAATAATTGCAACCAGTGTGAAAGTAATTGTCATTTCTACGTTCCGGGCAACCTAGGCTTCACTCTAGGGCGTTGCTCCACCAGACCAAACAGTTAGGGCATTAGAAGTCAACGCCCGAAGCATAAAATACAAAATAAATAGAACAGTTTTTCCATTGTATAAAACGAATAATTGCTACCAGTGTAAAAGTTATGGCCATTTCTACGTTCCGGGCAACCTAGACTTCACCATAGGGCGTTGCTCCACCAGATCGAATAGTCAGGGCCTAAGAAGTGAACGCCAGAAGCATAAAATGCAATAGAAATACAACAGTCTTTCCATCATATAACTGGAATAATTGCAACCCGTGTGAAAGTGATGGTCATTTGTACGTTCCAGGGAACCTAGGCTTCACTCTAGGGCGTTGCTCCACCAGGTCGAATTGTTAGGGCCAAAGAAGTCAATGCCCGAAGCATAAAATACAAAATAAATAGAACAGTTTTTCCATTTTATAAAACGAAGAATTGCTACCAGTGTAAAAGTTATGGTCATTTCTACGTTCCGGGCAACCTAGGCTTCACCCTAGGGCGTTGTTCCACCAGATGGAATAGTTAGGTCCTAAGAAGTCAACGCCAGAAGCATAAAATACGATATAAATACAACAGCTTTTCCATCACATAAAACAAATGCTTGTAACCAGTTTGATAGTGATGGTCATTTCTACTTTCCGGGCAACCTAGGCCTCACTCTAGGGCGTTGCTCCACCAGATCGGATAGTTAGGGCCTTAGAAGTCAACGCCAGAAGCATAAAATACAAAATAAATAAAACAGTTTTTCCATCGTATAAAACGGATAATTGCTACCAGTGTGAACGTTATGGTCATTTCTACGTTCCGCGCAACCTAGGCGTCACTCTAGGGCGTTTCTCCACCAGATCGAATAGTGAGGTCCTTAGAAGTCAACGCCAGAAGCATAAAATACGATATAAATACAACAGCTTTTCCATCGTATAAAACGAATAATTGCAACCAGTGTGGAAGTTATGGTCATTTCTACGTCCCGGGCAACATAGGCTTCACTCTAGGGCGTTGCTCGACCAGTTAGAATTGCTACGGCCTTAGAAGTCAACGCCCGAAGCATAAAATACAAAATAAATAGAACAGTTTTTCCATCGTATAAAACGAATAATTGCTACCAGTGTGAAAGTTATGGTCATTGCTACGTTCGGCGCACCCTAGGCTTCACCCAAGGGCGTTGTTCCACCAGATGGAATAGTTAGGGCCTAAGAAGTCAACGCCAGAAGCATAAAATACGATATAAATACAACAGCTTTTCCGTCGTATAAGACGAATAATTGCAGCCAGTGAGAATGTAATGGTCATTTCTACGTTCTGGGCAGCCTAGGCTTCACTCTAGGGCGTTGCTCCACCAGATCGAATAATTAGGGCCTTAGAAATCAACGCCAGAAGCATAAAATACAATAAGGATGCAACAGTTTTTCCATCGTAAAACAGGAATAATTGCAACCAGTGTGAAGGTAATGGTCTTTTCTACGTTCTGGGCAACCTAGGCTTCACTCTAGGGCGGTGCACCACCAGATCAAATAGTTAGGGTCTAAGAAGTCAACGCCAGAAGCATAAAATGCAACATAAATACAACAGATTTTCCATCGTATATAATGTATATTTGCAAACAGTGTGAAAGTAATGGTCATTTCTACGTACCGGGCAACCTAGGCACCACTCTCGGGCGTTGCTCCACCAAATCGAATAGCTAGGGCCTTAGAAGTCAACGCCAGAAGCATACAATACAATATAAGTACAAAAGTTTTTCCATCGTATAAAACGAATAATTGCAAACAGTGTGAAAGATATGGACATTTCTACGTTCCGGGCTACCTAGGCTTCACTCTATGGCGTTCTTCCACCACATCGAAAAGCAACGGCCACAGAAGTCAACGCCAGAGGCATAAAATACAATATAAATACAACACCTTTTCCATCGTATAACAGGAATAATTGCAACCAGTGTTAAGGTTATGGTCATTTCTACGTTCCGGGCAACATAGGCTTCATTCTAGGGCGTTGCTCCACTAGATCGAATAGTTAGGGGCTTAGAAGTCAACGCCAGAAGCATAAAATACGATATAGATACAACAGTTTTTCCATCGTATAAAACGAATAATTGCAACCAGTGTGAAAGTAATGGCCATTTCTACGTTCCGGGCACACTAGGCTTCGCACTAGGGCGTTGTTCCACCAGATCGAATTGCTAGGGCCTTAGAAGTCAACGCCCAAAGCATAAAATACAATAAAAGTACAACAGTTTTTCCTTCATATAGCATGAATAATTGCAATCAGTGTGAAAGTAATGATCATTTCGGCGTTTCGGGCATCCTAGATTTAACTGTGAGGTATTGCTTCACCAGATCGAATACGTAGGGCCTTAGAAGTCAACGCCAGAAGCATAAAGTACAATAAAAATGCAACAGTTTGTCCATCGTATAACAGGAATAATTGCATCCAGTGCGAATGCAGTGGTCGTTTCTACGTTTCGGGCAACATACGCTTCACTCTTGGACGCTGCCCCCCAAGATCGAATAGTTAGGGCCTAAGAAGTCAACGCCAGAAGCATAAGGTACAATAGAAATGCAACAGTTTTTCCATCGTATAGCATGAATAATTGCAATCAGTGTGAAAGTAATGATCATTTCGACGTTTCGGTCATCCTAGGTTTAACTGTGAGGCACTGCTCCACCATTTCGAATACGTAGGGCGTTAGAAGTCAACGCCAGAAACATAAAGTACAATAAAAATGCAACAGTTTGTCCATCGTATAACAGGAATAATTGCATCCAGTGCGAATGTAGTGGTCATTTCTACGTTTCGGGCAACATACGCTTCACTCTTGGACGCTGCCCCCGAAGATCGAATAGTTAGGGCCTAAGATGTCAACGCCAGAAGCATAAGGCACAATAGAAATGCAACAGTTTTTCCATCGTATAGCATGAATAATTGCAACCAGTGTGACAGTAATGATCATTTCAACGTTTCGGGCATCCTAGGCTTAACTGTGAGGCATTGCTCAACCAGATCGAATACAAAGGGCCTTAGCAGTCAACGCCAGAAGCATAAAGTACAGAAAAATCCAACAGTTTGTCCATCGTATAACAGGAATATTGCAACCAGTGTGAAAGTAATGGGCATTTCGACGTTCCGTGCAGCCTAGGCTTCACTCTAGGGCATTGCACCACCAGGTCGAATAGGTAGGGCCTTAGAACGCAACTCCAGACGCATAAAATACAATAAAAATACAACAGTCTTTCCATCGTATAAAAAGAATAATTGTAACCAGTGTGAAAGTAACGGTCATTTCTACGTTTCCGGCAGCATACGCTTCACTCTTGAACGTTGCCCCGCGAGGTCGAATAGCTAGGACCTTAGAAGTCAACGCCAGAATCATAAAATACTATAAAAATGCAACACCTTTTCCATCGTATAAAACGAATAATTGCAATCAGTATGAAAGTTATGGTCATTTCTACTTTCCGGGCAACCCAGGCTTCACCCTAGGGCGTTGTTCCACCAGATGGAATAGTTAGGACCTAAGAAGTCAACGCCAGAAGCATAAAATACGATATAAATACAACAGCTTTTCCATCGTATAGAACAAATAATTGCAACCAGTTTGATAGTGATGGTGATTTCTACGTACCGGGCAACCTAGGCTTCACTCTAGGGCGTTGCTCCACCAGATCGAATGGTTAGGGCCTCAGAAGTCAACGCCCGAAGCATAAAATGTAAAATAAATAGAATAGTTTTTCCATCGTATAAAACGAATAATTGCTACCAGTGTGAAAGTTATGGTCATTTCTACTTTCCGGGCAACCTAGACTTCACCCTAGGGCGTTGTTCCACCAGATGGAATAGTTAGAGCCTAAGAAGTCAACGCCAGAAGCATAAAATACAATATAAATCCAACAGCTATTCCATCCTATAAAACGAATAATTGCAACCAGTGTGAAGGTTATGGTCATTTCTACGTTCCGGGCAACCTAGGCTTCACCCTAGGGCGTTGCTCGAACAGATTGAATAGCTAGGGCCTTAGAAGTCAATACCCGAAGCATAAAATGCAATAAAAATACAACAGCTTTTCCATCGTATAGCACGATTGATTTGCAACCAGTGTGATAGTAGTGGTCATTTCTACGTTCCGGGCAACCAAGGTTTCACTCCAGGGCGGTGCTCCACGAGATCGAATAGTTACGGCCTAAGAAGTCAACGCCAGAAGCACAAAATACGATAAAGATGCAACAGTTTTTCCATCGTATAAAACGAATAATTGCAACCAGTGTGAAAGTTATGGTCATTTCTACAGTCCGAGCAACCTAGGCTTCACTCTAGGGCGTTGCTCCACCAGACCGAATGGTTAGGTCCTTAGAAGTCAACGCCAGAAGCATAAAATACGATATAAATACAACAGCTTTTCCATCGTATAAAAGGAATAATTGCAACCAGTATGAAACTTATGGTCATTTCTACGTACCGGGCATCCTAGGCTTCACTCTAGGGCGTTGCTCTACCAGATCGAATAGTTAGGGCCATAGAAGTCAACGCCCGAAGCATAAAATACAAAATAAATAGAACAGTTTTTCCATCGTATAAAACGAATAATTGCTACCAGTGTGAAAGTTATGGTCATTTCTACGTTCCGGGCAACCTAGGCTGCACTCTAGGGCGTTGCTCCACTAGATCGAATAGTTAGGGCCTTAGAAGTCAACGCCCGAAGCATAAAATACGATATAAATACAACAGCTTTTCCATCGTATAGAACAAATAATTGCAACCAGTGTGAAAGTCATGGTCATTTCTACGTTCCGGGCAACCTAGGCTTGACTGTATGGCGTTCTTCCACCACATCGGATAGCTACGGCCTCAGAAGTCAGCGCCTGAAGTATAAAATACAATAAAAATACAACAGTCTTTCCATCCTATAACAGGAATAATTGCAACCCGTGTGAAAGGGATGGTCATTTCTACGTTCCACGCAACCTAGGCTTCACTCTAGGGCGTTGCTCCACCAGATCAAACAGTTAGGTCCTTAGAAGTCAACGCCAGAAGCATAAAATACGATATAAATACAACAGCTTTTCCATCGTATAAAAGGAATAATTGCAAACAGTGTGAAAGTAATGGTCATTTCTACGTTCCGGGCAACCTAGGCTTCACTGTATGGCGTTCTTCCACCACATCGAATAGCTACGGCCTCAGAAGCCAACGCCTGAAGTATAAAATACAATAAAAACACAACACTCTTTCCATCCTATAACAGGAATAATTGCAACAAGCGTGAAAGTAATGATCATTTCGGCGTTTCGGGCAACCTAGGCTGCACTCTAGGGCGTTGCTCCACTAGATCGAATAGTTAGGGCCTTAGAAGTCAACGCCCGAAGCATAAAATACAAAATAAATAAAACAGTTATTCCATCGTATAAAACGAATAATTGCAACCAGTGTGAATGATATGAACATTTCTACGATCCGGGCTACCTAGGCTTCCCTCTATGGCGTTCTTCCACCACATCGAATAGCAACGGCCTCAGAAGTCAACGCCAGAAGCATAAAATACGATATAAATACAACAGCTTTTCCATCGTATAAAACAAACAATTGCAACCAGTGTGAAAGTTATGGTCATTTCTACGTTCCGGGCAACCTAGGCTTCACTCTACGGCGATGCTCCACCAGCTCAAACAGATAGGGCATTAGAAGTCAACGACAGAGGCATAAAATACAAAATAATTAAAACAGTTTTTCCATCGTATAAAACGAAAAATTGCAAACAGTGTGAAAGATATGGACATTTCTACGATCCGTGCTACCTAGGCTTCACTCTATGGCGTTCTTCGACCACATCGAATAGCAACGGCCTCAGAAGTCAAGGCCAGAATCTAAAATACAATATAAATATAACAGTTTTTCCATCGTATAAAACGAATAATAGCAACCAGTGTGAAAGTTATGGTCATTTCTACATTCCGAGCAACCTAGGCTTCACTCTAGGGCGTTGCTCCAACAGGTTGAATAGTTAGGGCCTTAGAAGTCAACGCCCGAAGCATAAAATGCAATAAAAATACAACAGTTTTTCCATCGTATAACAGGATTAATTGCAACCAGTTTGAAAGTGATGGTCATTTCTACGTTCCGGGCAACCTAGGCTTCACTCTAGGGCGTTGCTCCACTAGATCGAATAGCTAGGTCCATAGAAGTCAACGCCAGAAGCATAAAATACGATATAAATAAAACAGCTTTTTCATCGTATAAAAGAAAATAATTGCAAACTGTTTGAAGGTAATGGTCATTTCTGCGTTCCGGGAAACCTAGGCTTCACTCTAGGGCGTTGCTCCACCAGATCGAATAGTTAGGTCCTTAGAAGTCAACGCCCGAAGCATAAAATACAAAATAAATAGAACAGTTTTTCCTTTGTATAAAACGAATAATTGCTACCAGTGTAAAAGTTATGGTCATTTCTACGTTCCGCGCAACATAGGCTTCACCCTAGGGCGTTGTTCCACCAGATCGAATAGTTAGGGCCTAAGAAGTTAACGCCAGAAGCATAAAATACAATATAAATACAACAGTTTTTCCATCGTATAAAACGAATAATTGCAACCAGTGTGAAAGCTATGGTAACTTCTACATTCCGAGCAACCTAGGCTTCACTCTAGGGCGTTGCTCCGACAGATTGAATAGTCAGGTCCTTAGAAGTCAACACCCGAAGCATAAAATGCAATAAAAATACATCTGTTTTTCCGTCGTATAACAGGATTAATTGCAACCAGTTTGAAAGTTATAGTCATTTCTACGTACCGGGCAACCTAGGCTTCACCCTAGGGCGTTGCTCCACTAGATCGAATAGCTAGGGCCTTAGAAGTCAACGCCAGAGGCATAAAATACAATATAAATACAACAGCTTTTCCATCGTAAAAAACGAATAATTGCAACCAGTGTGAAAGTAATTGTCATTTCTACGTTCCGGGCAACCTAGGCTTCACTCTAGGGCGTTGCTCCACCAGACCAAACAGTTAGGGCATTAGAAGTCAACGCCCGAAGCATAAAATACAAAATAAATAGAACAGTTTTTCCATTGTATAAAACGAATAATTGCTACCAGTGTAAAAGTTATGGCCATTTCTACGTTCCGGGCAACCTAGACTTCACCATAGGGCGTTGCTCCACCAGATCGAATAGTCAGGGCCTAAGAAGTGAACGCCAGAAGCATAAAATGCAATAAAAATACAACAGTCTTTCCATCCTATAACTGGAATAATTGCAACCCGTGTGAAAGTGATGGTCATTTGTACGTTCCAGGGAACCTAGGCTTCACTCTAGGGCGTTGCTCCACCAGGTCGAATTGTTAGGGCCAAAGAAGTCAACGCCCGAAGCATAAAATACAAAATAAATAGAACAGTTTTTCCATTTTATAAAACGAAGAATTGCTACCAGTGTAAAAGTTATGGTCATTTCTACGTTCCGGGCAACCTAGGCTTCACCCTAGGGCGTTGTTCCACCAGATGGAATAGTTAGGTCCTAAGAAGTCAACGCCAGAAGCATAAAATACGATATAAATACAACAGCTTTTCTATCGCATAAAACAAATACTTGTAACCAGTTTGATAGTGATGGTCATTTCTACGTACCGGGCAACCTAGGCTTCACTCTAGGGCGTTGCTCCACCAGATCGAACAGTTAGGGCCTTAGAAGTCAACGCCCGAAGCATAAAATATAAAATAAATAGAACAGTTTTTCCATCGTATAAAACGAAAAATTGCTACCAGTGTGAAAGTTATGGTCATTTCTACGTTCCGCGCAATCTGGGCTTTACCCTAGTGCGTTGTTCCACCAGATGGAATAGTTAGGGCCTAAGAAGTCAACGCCAGGAGCATAAAAAACGATATAAATACATAAGCTTTTCCATCGTATAAAATGAATAATTGCAACCAGTGTGGAAGTTATGGTCATTTCTACGTTCCGGGCAAACTAGGCTTCACTCTAGGGCGGTGCTCCACCAAATCGAATAGCTAGGGCCTTAGAAGCCAACGCCAGAAGCATAAAATACAATAAAGATGCAAAAGTTTTTTCATCGTATAACAGGAATAACTGCAAACAGGATGAAAGTACTTGTCATTTCTACGTTCCGGGTAACCTAGGTTTCACTCTAGGGCGTTGCTCCACCAGATCGAATAGCTAGGGACTTAGAATTCAACGCCATAAGAATAAAATACAATATAAGTACAACAGTTTTTCCATCGTATAAAACGAATAATAGCAACCAGTGTGAAAGTTATGGTCATTTCTACGTACCGGGCAACCTGGGCTTCACTCTAGGGCGTTGCTCTACCAGATCGAATAGTTAGGGCCTTAGAAGTCAACGCCCGAAGCATAAAATACAAAATAAATAGAACAGTTTTTCCATCGTATAAAGCGAATAATTGCTACCAGTGTGAAAGTTATGGTCATTTCTACTTTCCGGGCAACCTAGGCTTCACCCTAGGCCGTTGTTCCACCAGATCGAATAGCTAGGGCCTAAGAAGTGAACGCCAGAAGCATAAAATACAATATAAATACAACAGTTTTTCCATCATATAAAACGAATGATAGCAACCAGTGTGAAAGTTATGGTCATTTCTACGTTACGGGCAACCTAGGCTGCACTCTAGGGCGTTGCTCCACCAGATCGAATAGTTAGGGCCTTAGAAGTCAACGCCCGAAACATAAAATACAAAATAAATAAAACAGTTTTTCCATCGTATAAAACGAAAAATTGTAAACAGTGTGAAAGATATGGACATTTCTACGATCCGGGCTACCTAGGCTTCACTCTATGGCGTCCTTCCACCACATCGAATAGCAACGGCCTCAGAAGTCAACGCCAGAAGCTTAAATACAATATAATTATAACAGTTTTTCCATCATATAAACCGAATGATAGCAACCAGTGTGAAAGTTATGGTCATTTCAACATTCCGAGCAACCTAGGCTGCACACTAGGGCGTTGCTCCACCAGATCGAATAGTTAGGGCCTTAGAAGTCAACGCCCGAAGCATAAAATGCAATAAAAATACAACAGTTTTTCCATCGTATAACAGGATTAATTGCAACCAGTTTGAAAGTGATGGTCATTTCTACGTTCCGGCCCACCTAGGCTTCACTCTAGGGCGGTGCTCCACCAAATCGAATAGCTAGGGCCCTAAAAGTCAACGCCAGAAGCATAAAATACAATAAAGATGCAAAGGTTTTTTCATCGTATAACAGGAATAACTGCAAACAGTATGAAAGTACTTGTCATTTCTACGTTCCGGGTAACCTAGGTTTCACTCTAGCGCGTTGCTCCACCAGATCGAATAGCTAGGGACTTAGAATTCAACGCCATAAGAATAAAATACAATATAAGTACAACAGTTTTTCCATCGTATAAAACGAATAATAGCAACCAGTGTAAAAGTTATGGACATTTCTACGTTCCGGGCAACCTAGGCTTCACCCTAGGCCGTCGTTCCACCAGATCGAAAGTTAGGGACTAAGATGTGGACGCCAGAAGCATAAAATACAATATAAATACAACAGTTTTTCCATCGTATAAAACGAATAATAGCAACCAGTGTGAAAGTTATGGTCATTTCTACATACCGGGCAACCTGGGCTTCACTCTAGGGCGTTGCTCTACCAGATCGAATAGTTAGGGCCTTAGAAGTCAACGCCCGAAGCATAAAATGCAATAAAAATACAACAGTTTTTCCATCGTATAACAGGATTAATTGCAACCAGTTTGAAAGTGATGGTCATTTCTACGTTCCGGGCAACCTAGGCTTCACTCTAGGGCGTTGCTCCACTAGATCGAATAGCTAGGTCCATAGAAGTCAACGCCAGAAGCATAAAATACGATATAAATAAAACAGCTTTTTCATCGTATAAAAGAAAATAATTGCAAACTGTTTGAAGGTAATGGTCATTTCTGCGTTCCGGGAAACCTAGGCTTCACTCTAGGGCGTTGCTCCACCAGATCGAATAGTTAGGTCCTTAGAAGTCAACGCCCGAAGCATAAAATACAAAATAAATAGAACAGTTTTTCCTTTGTATAAAACGAATAATTGCTACCAGTGTAAAAGTTATGGTCATTTCTACGTTCCGCGCAACATAGGCTTCACCCTAGGGCGTTGTTCCACCAGATCGAATAGTTAGGGCCTAAGAAGTTAACGCCAGAAGCATAAAATACAATATAAATACAACAGTTTTTCCATCGTATAAAACGAATAATTGCAACCAGTGTGAAAGCTATGGTAACTTCTACATTCCGAGCAACCTAGGCTTCACTCTAGGGCGTTGCTCCGACAGATTGAATAGTCAGGTCCTTAGAAGTCAACACCCGAAGCATAAAATGCAATAAAAATACATCTGTTTTTCCGTCGTATAACAGGATTAATTGCAACCAGTTTGAAAGTTATAGTCATTTCTACGTACCGGGCAACCTAGGCTTCACCCTAGGGCGTTGCTCCACTAGATCGAATAGCTAGGGCCTTAGAAGTCAACGCCAGAGGCATAAAATACAATATAAATACAACAGCTTTTCCATCGTAAAAAACGAATAATTGCAACCAGTGTGAAAGTAATTGTCATTTCTACGTTCCGGGCAACCTAGGCTTCACTCTAGGGCGTTGCTCCACCAGACCAAACAGTTAGGGCATTAGAAGTCAACGCCCGAAGCATAAAATACAAAATAAATAGAACAGTTTTTCCATTGTATAAAACGAATAATTGCTACCAGTGTAAAAGTTATGGCCATTTCTACGTTCCGGGCAACCTAGACTTCACCATAGGGCGTTGCTCCACCAGATCGAATAGTCAGGGCCTAAGAAGTGAACGCCAGAAGCATAAAATGCAATAAAAATACAACAGTCTTTCCATCCTATAACTGGAATAATTGCAACCCGTGTGAAAGTGATGGTCATTTGTACGTTCCAGGGAACCTAGGCTTCACTCTAGGGCGTTGCTCCACCAGGTCGAATTGTTAGGGCCAAAGAAGTCAACGCCCGAAGCATAAAATACAAAATAAATAGAACAGTTTTTCCATTTTATAAAACGAAGAATTGCTACCAGTGTAAAAGTTATGGTCATTTCTACGTTCCGGGCAACCTAGGCTTCACCCTAGGGCGTTGTTCCACCAGATGGAATAGTTAGGTCCTAAGAAGTCAACGCCAGAAGCATAAAATACGATATAAATACAACAGCTTTTCCATCACATAAAACAAATACTTGTAACCAGTTTGATAGTGATGGTCATTTCTACGTACCGGGCAACCTAGGCTTCACTCTAGGGTGTTGCTCCACCAGATCGAATAGTTAGGGCCTTAGAAGTCAACGCCCGAAACATAAAATACAAAATAAATAAAACAGTTTTTCCATCGTATAAAACGAAAAATTGTAAACAGTGTGACAGATATGGACATTTCTACGATCCGGGCTACCTAGGCTTCACTCTATGGCGTTCTTCCACCACATCGAATAGCAACGGCCTCAGAAGTCAACGCCAGAAGCTTAAATACAATATAAATATAACAGTTTTTCCATCGTATAAAACGAATAATAGCAACCAGTGTGAAAGTTATGGTCATTTCTACTTTCCGGACAACCTAGGCTTCACCCTAGGGCGTTGTTCCACCAGATGGAATAGTTAGGTCCTAAGAAGTCAACGCCCGAAGCATAAAATGCAATAAAAATACAACAGTTTTTCCATCGTATAACAGGATTAATTGCAACCAGTTTGAAAGTGATGGTCATTTCTACGTTCCGGGCCACCTAGGCTTCACTCTAGGGCGTTGCTCCACTAGATCGAATAGCTAGGGCCATACAAGTCAACGCCAGAAGCATAAAATACGATATAAATACAACAGCTTTTCCATCGTATAAAAGAACATAATTGCAAACAGTGTGAAGGTAATGGTCATTTCTACGTTCCGGGCAACCTAGGCTTCACTCTAGGGCGTTGCTCCACCAGATCGAATAGTTAGGGCCTTAGAAGTCAACGCCCGAAGCATAAAATATAAAAGAAATAGAACAGTTTTTCCATCGTATAAAACGAAAAATTGCTACCAGTGTGAAAGTTATGGTCATTTCTACGTTCCGCGCAATCTGGGCTTTACCATAGTGCGTTGTTCCACCAGATGGAATAGTTAGGTCCTAAGAAGTCAACGCCAGGAGCATAAAAAACGATATAAATACAACAGCATTTCCATCGTATAAAACGAATAATTGCAACCAGTGTGGAAGTTATGGTCATTTCTACGTTCCGGGCAACCTAGGCTTCACCCTAGGGCGTTGTACCACCAGATCGAATAGTTAGGGCCTAAGAAGTCAACGCCAGGAGCATAAAAAACGATATAAATACAACAGCTTTTCGATCGTATAAAACGAATAATTGCAACCAGTGTGGAAGTTATGGTCATTTCTACGTTCCGGGCAACCTAGGCTTCACTGTAGGGCGGTGCTCCACCAAATCGAATAGCTAGGGCCCTAAAAGTCAACGCCAGAAGCATAAAATACAATAAAGATGCAAAAGTTTTTTCATCGTATAACAGGAATAACTGCAAACAGTATGAAAGTACTTGTCATTTCTACGTTCCGGGTAACCTAGGTTTCACTCTAGGGCGTTGCTCCACCAGATCGAATAGCTAGGGACTTAGAATTCAACGCCATAAGAATAAAATACAATATAAGTACAACAGTTTTTCCATCGTATAAAACGAATAATAGCAACCAGTGTAAAAGTTATGGACATTTCTACGTTCCGGGCAACCTAGGCTTCACCCTAGGCCGTTGTTCCACCAGATCGAAAGTTAGGGCCTAAGAAGTGGACGCCAGAAGCATAAAATACAATATAAATACAACAGTTTTTCCATCATATAAAACGAATGATAGCAACCAGTGTGAAAGCTATGGTCATTTCTACGTTCCGGGCAACCTAGGCTGCACTCTAGGGCGTTGCTCCACCGGATCGAATAGTTAGGGCCTTAGAAGTCAACGCCCGAAGCGTAAAATACAAAATAAATAAAACAGTTTTTCCATCGTATAAAGCGAATAATTGCAACCAGTGTGAAACTTATGGTCATTTCTACTTACCGGGCAACCTAGGCTTCACTCTAGGGCGTTTCTCTACCAGATCGAATAGTTTGGGCCTTAGAAGTCAACGCCCGAAGCATAAAATACAAAATAAATAGAACAGTTTTTCCATCGTATAAAACAAATAATTGCCACCAGTGTGAAAGTTATGGTCATTTCTACTTTCCGGACAACCTAGGCTTCACCCTAGGGCGTTGTTCCACCAGATGGAATAGTTAGGTCCTAAGAAGTCAACGCCAGAAGCATAAAATACGATATAAATACAACAGCTTTTCTATCGCATAAAACAAATACTTGTAACCAGTTTGATAGTGATGGTCATTTCTACGTACCGGGCAACCTAGGCTTCACTCTAGGGCGTTGCTCCACCAGATCGAACAGTTAGGGCCTTAGAAGTCAACGCCCGAAGCATAAAATATAAAATAAATAGAACAGTTTTTCCATCGTATAAAACGAAAAATTGCTACCAGTGTGAAAGTTATGGTCATTTCTACGTTCCGCGCAATCTGGGCTTTACCCTAGTGCGTTGTTCCACCAGATGGAATAGTTAGGGCCTAAGAAGTCAACGCCAGGAGCATAAAAAACGATATAAATACATAAGCTTTTCCATCGTATAAAATGAATAATTGCAACCAGTGTGGAAGTTATGGTCATTTCTACGTTCCGGGCAAACTAGGCTTCACTCTAGGGCGGTGCTCCACCAAATCGAATAGCTAGGGCCTTAGAAGCCAACGCCAGAAGCATAAAATACAATAAAGATGCAAAAGTTTTTTCATCGTATAACAGGAATAACTGCAAACAGGATGAAAGTACTTGTCATTTCTACGTTCCGGGTAACCTAGGTTTCACTCTAGGGCGTTGCTCCACCAGATCGAATAGCTAGGGACTTAGAATTCAACGCCATAAGAATAAAATACAATATAAGTACAACAGTTTTTCCATCGTATAAAACGAATAATAGCAACCAGTGTGAAAGTTATGGTCATTTCTACGTACCGGGCAACCTGGGCTTCACTCTAGGGCGTTGCTCTACCAGATCGAATAGTTAGGGCCTTAGAAGTCAACGCCCGAAGCATAAAATACAAAATAAATAGAACAGTTTTTCCATCGTATAAAGCGAATAATTGCTACCAGTGTGAAAGTTATGGTCATTTCTACTTTCCGGGCAACCTAGGCTTCACCCTAGGCCGTTGTTCCACCAGATCGAATAGCTAGGGCCTAAGAAGTGAACGCCAGAAGCATAAAATACAATATAAATACAACAGTTTTTCCATCATATAAAACGAATGATAGCAACCAGTGTGAAAGTTATGGTCATTTCTACGTTACGGGCAACCTAGGCTGCACTCTAGGGCGTTGCTCCACCAGATCGAATAGTTAGGGCCTTAGAAGTCAACGCCCGAAACATAAAATACAAAATAAATAAAACAGTTTTTCCATCGTATAAAACGAAAAATTGTAAACAGTGTGAAAGATATGGACATTTCTACGATCCGGGCTACCTAGGCTTCACTCTATGGCGTCCTTCCACCACATCGAATAGCAACGGCCTCAGAAGTCAACGCCAGAAGCTTAAATACAATATAATTATAACAGTTTTTCCATCATATAAACCGAATGATAGCAACCAGTGTGAAAGTTATGGTCATTTCAACATTCCGAGCAACCTAGGCTGCACACTAGGGCGTTGCTCCACCAGATCGAATAGTTAGGGCCTTAGAAGTCAACGCCCGAAGCATAAAATGCAATAAAAATACAACAGTTTTTCCATCGTATAACAGGATTAATTGCAACCAGTTTGAAAGTGATGGTCATTTCTACGTTCCGGCCCACCTAGGCTTCACTCTAGGGCGGTGCTCCACCAAATCGAATAGCTAGGGCCCTAAAAGTCAACGCCAGAAGCATAAAATACAATAAAGATGCAAAGGTTTTTTCATCGTATAACAGGAATAACTGCAAACAGTATGAAAGTACTTGTCATTTCTACGTTCCGGGTAACCTAGGTTTCACTCTAGCGCGTTGCTCCACCAGATCGAATAGCTAGGGACTTAGAATTCAACGCCATAAGAATAAAATACAATATAAGTACAACAGTTTTTCCATCGTATAAAACGAATAATAGCAACCAGTGTAAAAGTTATGGACATTTCTACGTTCCGGGCAACCTAGGCTTCACCCTAGGCCGTCGTTCCACCAGATCGAAAGTTAGGGACTAAGATGTGGACGCCAGAAGCATAAAATACAATATAAATACAACAGTTTTTCCATCGTATAAAACGAATAATAGCAACCAGTGTGAAAGTTATGGTCATTTCTACATACCGGGCAACCTGGGCTTCACTCTAGGGCGTTGCTCTACCAGATCGAATAGTTAGGGCCTTAGAAGTCAACGCCCGAAGCATAAAATGCAATAAAAATACAACAGTTTTTCCATCGTATAACAGGATTAATTGCAACCAGTTTGAAAGTGATGGTCATTTCTACGTTCCGGGCCACCTAGGCTTCACTCTAGAGCGTTGCTCCACTAGATCGAATTGCTAGGGCCATGCAAGTCAACGCCAGAAGCATAAAATACGATATAAATACAACAGCTTTTCCATCGTATAAAAGAAAATAATTGCAAACAGTGTGAAGGTAATGGTCATTTCTACGTTCCGGGCAACCTAGGCTTCACTCTAGGGCGTTGCTCCACCAGATCGAATAGTTAGGGCCTTAGAAGTCAACGCCCGAAGCATAAAATACAAAATAAATAGAACAGTTTTTCCATCGTATAAAACGAAAAATTGCTACCAGTGTGAAAGTTATGGTCATTTCTACGTTCCGCGCAATCTGGACTTTACCATAGTGCGTTGTTCCACCAGATGGAATAGTTAGGTCCTAAGAAGTCAACGCCAGGAGCATAAAAAACGATATAAATACAACAGCATTTGCATCGTACAAAACGAATAATTGCAACCAGTGTGGAAGTTATGGTCATTTCTACGTTCCGGGCAACCTAGGCTTCACTCTAGGGCGGTGCTCCACCAAATCGAATAGCTAGGGCCTTAGAAGTCAACGCCAGAAGCATAAAATACAATAAAGATGCAAAAGTTTTTTCATCGTATAACAGGAATAACTGCAAACAGTATGAAAGTACTTGTCATTTCTACGTTCCGGGTAACCTAGGTTTCACTCTAGGGCGTTGCTCCACCGGATCGAATAGCTAGGGACTTAGAATTCAACGCCATAAGAATAAAATACAATATAAGTACAACAGTTTTTCCATCGTATAAAACGAATAATAGCAACCAGTGTGAAAGTTATGGCCATTTCTACGTACTGGGCAACCTGGGCTTCACTCTAGGGCGTTGCTCTACCAGATCGAATAGTTAGGGCCTAAGAAGTCAACGCCAGAAGCATAAAATACAATATAAATACAACAGTTTTTCCATCATATAAACCGAATGATAGCAAACAGTGTGAAAGCTATGGTCATTTCTACGTTCCGGGCAACCTAGGCTGCACTCTAGGGCGTTGCTCCACCAGATCGAATAGTTAGGGCCTTAGAAGTCAACGCCCGAAGCGTAAAATACAAAATAAATAAAACAGTTTTTCCATCGTATAAAACGAAAAATTGCAAACAGTGTGAAAGATATGGACATTTCTACGATCCGGGCTACCTAGGCTTCCCTCTATGGCGTTCTTCCACCACATCGAATAGCAACGGCCTCAGAAGTCAACGCCCGAAGCATAAAATACAAAATAAATAGAACGGTTTTTCCATTGTATGAAACGAATAATTGCTGCCAGAGTAAAAGTTATGGTCATTTCTACGTTCCGGGCAACCTAGGCTTCACCCTAGGGCGTTGTACCACCAGATCGAATAGTTAGGGCCTAAGAAGTCAACGCCCGAAGCATAAAATGCAATAAAAATACAACAGTTTTTCCATCGTATAACAGGATTAATTGCAACCAGTTTGAAAGTGATGGTCATTTCTACGTTCCGGGCCACCTAGGCTTCCCTCTAGGGCGTTGCTCCACTAGATCGAATAGCTAGGGCCATGCAAGTCAACGCCAGAAGCATAAAATACGATATAAATACAACAGCTTTTCCATCGTATAAAAGAAAATAATTGCAAACAGTGTGAAGGTAATGGTCATTTCTACGTTCCGGGCAACCTAGGCTTCACTCTAGGGCGTTGCTCCACCAGATCGAATAGTTAGGGCCTTAGAAGTCAACGCCCGAAGCATAAAATATAAAATAAATAGAACAGTTTTTCCATCGTATAAAACGAAAAATTGCTACCAGTGTGAAAGTTATGGTCATTTCTACGTTCCGCGCAATCTGGGCTTTACCATAGTGCGTTGTTCCACCAGATGGAATAGTTAGGTCCTAAGAAGTTAACGCCAGGAGCATAAAAAACGATATAAATACAAGAGCATTTCCATCGTATAAAACGAATAATTGCAACCAGTGTGGAAGTTATGGTCATTTCTACGTTCCGGGCAACCTAGGCTTCACTCTAGGGCGGTGCTCCACCAAATCGAATAGCTAGGGCCTTAGAAGTCAACGCCAGAAGCATAAAATACAATAAAGATGCAAAAGTTTTTTCATCGTATAACAGGAATAACTGCAAACAGTATGAAAGTACTTGTCATTTTTACGTTCCGGGTAACCTAGGTTTCACTCTAGGGCGTTGCTCCACCGGATCGAATAGCTAGGGACTTAGAATTCAACGCCATAAGAATAAAATACAATATAAGTACAACAGTTTTTCCATCGTGTAAAACGAATAATAGCAACCAGTGTGAAAGTTATTGTCATTTCTACGTACCGGGCAACCTGGGCTTCACTCTAGGGCGTTGCTCTACCAGATCGAATAGTTAGGGCCTAAGAAGTCAACGCCAGAAGCATAAAATACAATATAAGTACAACAGTTTTTCCATCATATAAACCGAATGATAGCAAACAGTGTGAAAGCTATGGTCATTTCTACGTTCCGGGCAACCTAGGCTGCACTCTAGGGCGTTGCTCCACCAGATCGAATAGTTAGGGCCTTAGAAGTCAACGCCCGAAGCGTAAAATACAAAATAAATAAAACAGTTTTTCCATCGTATACAACGAAAAATTGCAAACAGTGTGAAAGATATGGACATTTCTACGATCCGGGCTACCTAGGCTTCCCTCTATGGCGTTCTTCCACCACATCGAATAGCAACGGCCTCAGAAGTCAACGCCCGAAGCACAAAATACAAAATAAATAGAACGGTTTTTCCATTGTATAAAACGAATAATTGCTGCCAGAGTAAAAGTTATGGTCATTTCTACGTTCCGGGCAACCTAGGCTTCACCCTAGGGCGTTGTACCACCAGATCGAATAGTTAGGGCCTAAGAAGTCGACGCCAGGACCATAAAAAACGATATAAATACAACAGCTTTCCCATCGTATAAAACGAATAATTGCAACCAGTGTGGAAGTTATGGTCATTTCTACGTTCCGGGCAACCTGGGCTTCACCCTAGGGCGTTGTACCACCAGATCGAATAGTTAGGGCCTAAGAAGTCGACGCCAGGAGCATAAAAAACGATATAAATACAACAGCTATTCCATCGTATAAAACGAATAATTGCAACCAGTGTGGAAGTTATGGTCATTTCTACGTTCCGGGCAACCTGGGCTTCACTCTAGGGCGGTGCTCCACCAAATCGAATAGCTAGGGCCTTAGAAGTCGACGCCAGAAGCATAAAATACAATAAAGATGCAAAAGTTTTTTCATCGTATAACAGGAATAACTGCAAACAGTATGAAAGTACTTGTCATTTCTACGTTCCGGGTAACCTAGGTTTCACTCTAGGGCGTTGCTCCACCAGATCGAATAGCTAGGGACTTAGAATTCAACGCCATAAGAATAAAATACAATATAAGTACAACAGTTTTTCCATCGTATAAAACGAATAATAGCAACCAGTGTAAAAGTTATGGACATATCTACGTTCCGGGCAACCTAGGCTGCACTCTAGGGCGTTGCTCCACCAGATCGAATAGTTAGGGCCTTAGAAGTCAACGCCCGAAGCGTAAAATACAAAATAAATAAAACAGTTTTTCCACCGTATAAAACGAAAAATTGCAAACAGTGTGAAAGATATGGACATTTCTACGATCCGGGCTACCTAGGCTTCCCTCTATGGCGTTCTTCCACCACATCAAATAGCAACGGCGTCAGAAGTCAACGCCCGAAGCATAAAATACAAAATAAATAGAACGGTTTTTCCATTGTATAAAACGAATAATTGCTGCCAGAGTAAAAGTTATGGTCATTTCTACGTTCCGGGCAACCTAGGCTTCACCCTAGGGCGTTGTACCACCAGATCGAATAGTTAGGGCCTAAGAAGTCAACGCCAGGAGCATAAAAAACGATATAAATACAACACCTTTTCCATCGTATAAAACGAATAATTGCAACCAGTGTAAAAGTTATGGACATATCTACGTTCCGGGCAACCTAGGCTTCACCCTAGGTCGTTGTTCCACCAGGTCGAAAGTTAGGGCCTAAGAAGTGGACGCCAGAAGCATAAAATACAATATAAATACAACAGTTTTTCCATCATATAAAACGAATGATAGCAACCAGTGTGAAAGCTATGGTCATTTCTACGTTCCGGGCAACCTAGGCTGCACTCTAGGGCGTTGCTCCACCAGATCGAATAGTTAGGGCCTTAGAAGTCAACGCCCGAAGCGTAAAATACAAAATAAATAAAACAGTTTTTCCATCGTATAAAACGAATAATTGCAACCAGTATGAAACTTATGGTCATTTCTACTTACCGGGCAACCTAGGCTTCACTCTAGGGCGTTGCTCTACCAGATCGCATAGTTAGGGCCTTAGAAGTCAACGCCCGAAGCATAAAATACAAAATAAATAGAACAGTTTTTCCATCGTATAAAACGAATAATTGCCACCAGTGTGAAAGTTATGGTCATTTCTACTTTCCGGACAACCTAGGCTTCACCCTAGGGCGTTGTACCACCAGGTGGAATGTTTAGGTCCTAAGAAGTCGACGCCAGAAGCATAAAATACGATATAAATACAACAGCTTTTCCATCGTATAAAACAAATAATTGTAACCAGTTTGATAGTGATGGTCATTTCTACTTACCGGGCAACCTAGGCTTAACTCTAGGGCGTTGCTCCACCAGATCGAATAGTTAGAGCCTTAGAAGTCAACGCCCGAAGCATAAAATATAAAATAAATAGAACAGTTTTTCCATCGTATAGAACGAAAAATTGCTACCAGTGTGAAAGTTATGGTCATTTCTACGTTCCGCGCAATCTGGGCTTTACCCTAGTGCGTTGTTCCACCAGATGGAATAGTTAGGGCCTAAGAAGTCAACGCCAGGAGCATAAAAAACGATATAAATACAACAGCTTTTCCATCGTATAAAACGAATAATTGCAACCAGTGTCGAAGTTATGGTCACTTCTACGTTCCGGGCAACCTAGGCTTCACTCTAGGGCGGTGCTCCACCAAATCGAATAGCTAGGGCCTTAGAAGTCAACGCCAGAAGCATAAAATATAATAAAGATGCAAAGGTTTTTTCATCGTATAACAGGAATAACTGCAAACAGTATGAAAGTACTTGTCATTTCTACGTTCCGGGTAACCTAGGTTTCACTCTAGGGCGTTGCTCCACCAGATCGAATAGCTAGGGACTTAGAATTCAACGCCATAAGAATAAAATACAATATAAGTACAACAGTTTTTCCATCGTATAAAACGAATAATGGCAACCAGTGTGAAAGTTATGGTCATTTCTACGTACCGGGCAACCTGGGCTTCACTCTAGGGTGTTGCTCTACCAGATCGAATAGTTAGGGCCTTAGAAGTCAACGCCCGAAGCATAAAATACAAAATAAATAGAACAGCTTTTCCATCGTATAAAACAAATAATTGCAACCAGTTTGATAGTGATGGTCACTTCTACGTACCGGGCAACCTAGGCTTCACTCTAGGGCGTTGCTCCACCAGATCGAATAGTTAGGGCCATAGAAGTCAACGTCCGAAGCATAAAATATAAAATAAATAGAACAGTTTTTCCATCGTATAAAACGAAAAATTGCTACCAGTGTGAAAGTTATGGTTATTTCTACTTTCCCGGCAACCTAGGCTTCACCCTAGGGCGTTGTACCACCAGATCGAATAGTTAGGGCCTAAGAAGTCGACGCCAGGAGCATAAAAAACGATATAAATACAACAGCTTTTCCATCGTATAAAACGAATAATTGCAACCAGTGTGGAAGTTATGGTCATTTCTACGTTCCGGGCAACCTGGGCTTCACTCTAGGGCGGTGCTCCACCAAATCGAATAGCTAGGGCCTTAGAAGTCAACGCCAGAAGCATAAAATACAATAAAGATGCAAAAGTTTTTTCATCGTATAACAGGAATAACTGCAAACAGTATGAAAGTACTTGTCATTTCTACGTTCCGGGTAACCTAGGTTTCACTCTAGGGCGTTGCTCCACCAGATCGAATAGCTAGGGACTTAGAATTCAACGCCATAAGAATAAAATACAATATAAGTACAACAGTTTTTCCATCGTATAAAACGAATAATAGCAACCAGTGTAAAAGTTATGGACATATCTACGTTCCGGGCAACCTAGGCTGCACTGTAGGGCGTTGCTCCACCGGATCGAATAGTTAGGGCCTTAGAAGTCAACGCCCGAAGCGTAAAATACAAAATAAATAAAACAGTTTTTCCACCGTATAAAACGAAAAATTGCAAACAGTGTGAAAGATATGGACATTTCTACGATCCGGGCTACCTAGGCTTCCCTCTATGGCGTTCTTCCACCACATCAAATAGCAACGGCGTCAGAAGTCAACGCCCGAAGCATAAAATACAAAATAAATAGAACGGTTTTTCCATTGTATAAAACGAATAATTGCTGCCAGAGTAAAAGTTATGGTCATTTCTACGTTCCGGGTAACCTAGGCTTCACCCTAGGGCGTTGTACCACCAGATCGAATAGTTAGGGCCTAAGAAGTCAACGCCAGGAGCATAAAAAGCGATATAAATACAACACCTTTTCCATCGTATAAAACGAATAATTGCAACCAGTGTAAAAGTTATGGACATATCTACGTTCCGGGCAACCTAGGCTTCACCCTAGGCCGTTGTTCCACCAGGTCGAAAGTTAGGGCCTAAGAAGTGGACGCCAGAAGCATAAAATACAATATAAATACAACAGTTTTTCCATCATATAAAACGAATGATAGCAACCAGTGTGAAAGCTATGGTCATTTCTACGTTCCGGGCAACCTAGGCTGCACTCTAGGGCGTTGCTCCACCAGATCGAATAGTTAGGGCCTTAGAAGTCAACGCCCGAAGCGTAAAATACAAAATAAATAAAACAGTTTTTCCATCGTATAAAACGAATAATTGCAACCAGTATGAAACTTATGCTCATTTCTACTTACCGGGCAACCTAGGCTTCACTCTAGGGCGTTGCTCTACCAGATCGCATAGTTAGGGCCTTAGAAGTCAACGCCCGAAGCATAAAATACAAAATAAATAGAACAGTTTTTCCATCGTATAAAACGAATAATTGCCACCAGTGTGAAAGTTATGGTCATTTCTACTTTCCGGACAACCTAGGCTTCACCCTAGGGCGTTGTACCACCAGGTGGAATGTTTAGGTCCTAAGAAGTCGACGCCAGAAGCATAAAATACGATATAAATACAACAGCTTTTCCATCGTATAAAACAAATAATTGTAACCAGTGTGAAAGTTATGGTCATTTCTACGTACCGGGCAACCTGGGCTTCACTCTAGGGCGTTGCTCTACCAGATCGAATAGTTAGGGCCTTAGAAGTCAACGCCCGAAGCATAAAATACAAAATAAATAGAACAGCTTTTCCATCGTATAAAACAAATAATTGCAACCAGTTTGATAGTGATGGTCACTTCTACGTACCGGGCAACCTAGGCTTCACTCTAGGGCGTTGCTCCACCAGATCGAATAGTTAGGGCCATAGAAGTCAACGCCCGAAGCATAAAATATAAAATAAATAGAACAGTTTTTCCATCGTATAAAACGAAAAATTGCTACCAGTGTGAAAGTTATGGTTATTTCTACTTTCCCGGCAACCTAGGCTTCACCCTAGGCCGTTGTTCCACCAGATCGAATAGTTAGGGCCTAAGAAGTGAACGCCAGAAGCATAAAATACAATATAAATACAACAGTTTTTCCATCATATAAAACGAATGATAGCAACCAGTGTGAAAGTTATGGTCATTTCTACTTTCCGGGCAACCTAGGCTTCACCCTAGGCCGTTGTTCCACCAGATCGAATAGTTAGGGCCTAAGAAGTGAACGCCAGAGGCATAAAATACAATATAAATACAACAGTTTTTCCATCATATAAAACGAATAATAGCAACCAGTGTGAAAGTTATGGTCATTTCTACATTCCGAGCAACCTAGGCTTCACTCTAGGGCGTTGCTCCAACAGATTGAATAGTTAGGGCCTTAGAAGTCATCGCCCGAAGCATAAAATGCAATAAAAATACAACAGTTTTTCCATCATATAAAACGAATGATAGCAACCAGTGTGAAAGTTATGGTCATTTCTACTTTCCGGGCAACCTAGGCTTCACCCTAGGCCGTTGTTCCACCAGATCGAATAGTTAGGGCCTAAGAAGTGAACGCCAGAGGCATAAAATACAATATAAATACAACAGTTTTTCCATCATATAAAACGAATAATAGCAACCAGTGTGAAAGTTATGGTCATTTCTACGTTCCGGGCAACCTAGGCTGCACTCTAGGGCGTTGCTCCACCAGATCGAATAGTTAGGGCCTTAGAAGTCAACGCCCGAAGCGTAAAATACAAAATAAATAAAACAGTTTTTCCATCGTATAAAACGAATAATTGCAACCAGTATGAAACTTATGCTCATTTCTACTTACCGGGCAACCTAGGCTTCACTCTAGGGCGTTGCTCTACCAGATCGCATAGTTAGGGCCTTAGAAGTCAACGCCCGAAGCATAAAATACAAAATAAATAGAACAGTTTTTCCATCGTATAAAACGAATAATTGCCACCAGTGTGAAAGTTATGGTCATTTCTACTTTCCGGACAACCTAGGCTTCACCCTAGGGCGTTGTACCACCAGGTGGAATGTTTAGGTCCTAAGAAGTCGACGCCAGAAGCATAAAATACGATATAAATACAACAGCTTTTCCATCGTATAAAACAAATAATTGTAACCAGTGTGAAAGTTATGGTCATTTCTACGTACCGGGCAACCTGGGCTTCACTCTAGGGCGTTGCTCTACCAGATCGAATAGTTAGGGCCTTAGAAGTCAACGCCCGAAGCATAAAATACAAAATAAATAGAACAGCTTTTCCATCGTATAAAACAAATAATTGCAACCAGTTTGATAGTGATGGTCACTTCTACGTACCGGGCAACCTAGGCTTCACTCTAGGGCGTTGCTCCACCAGATCGAATAGTTAGGGCCATAGAAGTCAACGCCCGAAGCATAAAATATAAAATAAATAGAACAGTTTTTCCATCGTATAAAACGAAAAATTGCTACCAGTGTGAAAGTTATGGTTATTTCTACTTTCCCGGCAACCTAGGCTTCACCCTAGGCCGTTGTTCCACCAGATCGAATAGTTAGGGCCTAAGAAGTGAACGCCAGAAGCATAAAATACAATATAAATACAACAGTTTTTCCATCATATAAAACGAATGATAGCAACCAGTGTGAAAGTTATGGTCATTTCTACTTTCCGGGCAACCTAGGCTTCACCCTAGGCCGTTGTTCCACCAGATCGAATAGTTAGGGCCTAAGAAGTGAACGCCAGAGGCATAAAATACAATATAAATACAACAGTTTTTCCATCATATAAAACGAATAATAGCAACCAGTGTGAAAGTTATGGTCATTTCTACATTCCGAGCAACCTAGGCTTCACTCTAGGGCGTTGCTCCAACAGATTGAATAGTTAGGGCCTTAGAAGTCATCGCCCGAAGCATAAAATGCAATAAAAATACAACAGTTTTTCCATCGTATAACAGGATTAATTGCAACCAGTTTGAAAGTGATGGTCATTTCTACGTTCCGGGCCACCTAGGCTTCACTCTAGGGCATTGCTCCACTAGATCGAATAGCTAGGGCCATAGAAGTCAACGCCAGAAGCATAAAATACGATATAAATACAACAGCTTTTCCATCGTATAAAAGAAAATAATTGCAAACAGTGTGAAGGTAATGGTCATTTCTACGTTCCGGGCAACCTAGGCTTCACCCTAGGGCGTTGCTCCACCAGATCAAACAGTTAGGGCCTTAGAAGTCAACGCCCGAAGCGTAAAATACAAAATAAATAAAACAGTTTTTCCATCGTATAAAACGAATAATTGCAACCAGTATGAAACTTATGGTCATTTCTACTTACCGGGCAGCCTAGGCTTCACTCTAGGGCGTTGCTCTACCAGATCGAATAGTTAGGTCCTTAGAAGTCGACGCCAGAAGCATAAAATACGATATAAATACAACAGATTTTCCATCGTATAAAACAAATACTTGTAACCAGTTTCATAGTGATGGTCATTTCTACGTACCGAGCAACCTAGGCTTAACTCTAGGGCGTTGCTCCACCAGATCGAATAGTTAGGGCCTTAGAAGTCAACGCCCGAAGCATAAAATACAAAATAAATAGAACAGTTTTTCCATCGTATAGAACGAATAATTGCTACCAGTGTGAAAGTTATGGTCATTTCTACGTTCCGGGCAACCTAGGCTTCACCCTAGGGCGTTGTACCACCAGATCGAATAGTTAGGGCCTAAGAAGTCGACGCCAGGAGCATAAAAAACGATATAAATACAACAGCTTTTCCATCGTATAAAACGAATAATTGCAACCAGTGTGGAAGTTATGGTCATTTCTACGTTCCGGGCAACCTGGGCTTCACTCTAGGGCGGTGCTCCACCAAATCGAATAGCTAGGGCCTTAGAAGTCAACGCCAGAAGCATAAAATACAATAAAGATGCAAAAGTTTTTTCATCGTATAACAGGAATAACTGCAAACAGTATGAAAGTACTTGTCATTTCTACGTTCCGGGTAACCTAGGTTTCACTCTAGGGCGTTGCTCCACCAGATCGAATAGCTAGGGACTTAGAATTCAACGCCATAAGAATAAAATACAATATAAGTACAACAGTTTTTCCATCGTATAAAACGAATAATAGCAACCAGTGTAAAAGTTATGGACATATCTACGTTCCGGGCAACCTAGGCTGCACTCTAGGGCGTTGCTCCACCAGATCGAATAGTTAGGGCCTTAGAAGTCAACGCCCGAAGCGTAAAATACAAAATAAATAAAACAGTTTTTCCACCGTATAAAACGAAAAATTGCAAACAGTGTGAAAGATATGGACATTTCTACGATCCGGGCTACCTAGGCTTCCCTCTATGGCGTTCTTCCACCACATCAAATAGCAACGGCGTCAGAAGTCAACGCCCGAAGCATAAAATACAAGATAAATAGAACGGTTTTTCCATTGTATAAAACGAATAATTGCTGCCAGAGTAAAAGTTATGGTCATTTCTACGTTCCGGGCAACCTAGGCTTCACCCTAGGGCGTTGTACCACCAGATCGAATAGTTAGGGCCTAAGAAGTCAACGCCAGGAGCATAAAAAACGATATAAATACAACACCTTTTCCATCGTATAAAACGAATAATTGCAACCAGTGTAAAGGTTATGGACATATCTACGTTCCGGGCAACCTAGGCTTCACCCTAGGCCGTTGTTCCACCAGGTCGAAAGTTAGGGCCTAAGAAGTGGACGCCAGAAGCATAAAATACAATATAAATACAACAGTTTTTCCATCATATAAAACGAATGATAGCAACCAGTGTGAAAGCTATGGTCATTTCTACGTTCCGGGCAACCTAGGCTGCACTCTAGGGCGTTGCTCCATCAGATCGAATAGTTAGGGCCTTAGAAGTCAACGCCCGAAGCGTAAAATACAAAATAAATAAAACAGTTTTTCCATCGTATAAAACGAATAATTGCAACCAGTATGAAACTTATGGTCATTTCTACTTACCGGGCAACCTAGGCTTCACTCTAGGGCGTTGCTCTACCAGATCGCATAGTTAGGGCCTTAGAAGTCAACGCCCGAAGCATAAAATACAAAATAAATAGAACAGTTTTTCCATCGTATAAAACGAATAATTGCCACCAGTGTGAAAGTTATGGTCATTTCTACTTTCCGGACAACCTAGGCTTCACCCTAGGGCGTTGTACCACCAGGTGGAATGTTTAGGTCCTAAGAAGTCGACGCCAGAAGCATAAAATACGATATAAATACAACAGCTTTTCCATCGTATAAAACAAATAATTGTAACCAGTTTGATAGTGATGGTCATTTCGACTTACCGGGCAACCTAGGCTTAACTCTAGGGCGTTGCTCCACCAGATCGAATAGTTAGAGCCTTAGAAGTCAACGCCCGAAGCATAAAATATAAAATAAATAGAACAGTTTTTCCATCGTATAGAACGAAAAATTGCTACCAGTGTGAAAGTTATGGTCACTTCTACGTTCCGGGCAACCTACGCTTCACTCTAGGGCGGTGCTCCACCAAATCGAATAGCTAGGGCCTTAGAAGTCAACGCCAGAAGCATAAAATATAATAAAGATGCAAAGGTTTTTTCATCGTATAACAGGAATAACTGCAAACAGTATGAAAGTAATTGTCATTTCTACGTTCCGGGTAACCTAGGTTTCACTCTAGGGCGTTGCTCCACCAGATCGAATAGCTAGGGACTTAGAATTCAACGCCATAAGAATAAAATACAATATAAGTACAACAGTTTTTCCATCGTATAAAACGAATAATGGCAACCAGTGTGAAAGTTATGGTCATTTCTACGTACCGGGCAACCTGGGCTTCACTCTAGGGCGTTGCTCTACCAGATCGAATAGTTAGGGCCTTAGAAGTCAACGCCCGAAGCATAAAATACAAAATAAATAGAACAGCTTTTCCATCGTATAAAACAAATAATTGCAACCAGTTTGATAGTGATGGTCACTTCTACGTACCGGGCAACCTAGGCTTCACTCTAGGGCGTTGCTCCACCAGATCGAATAGTTAGGGCCATAGAAGTCAACGCCCGAAGCATAAAACATAAAATAAATAGAACAGTTTCTCCATTGTATAAGACGAATAATTGCTACCAGTGTAAAAGTTATGGTCATTTCTGCGTTCCGGGCAACCTAGGCTTCACCCTAGGGCGTTGTTCCACCAGATCGAATAGTTAGGGCCTAGGAAGTGAACGCCAGAATCTTAAAATACAATATAAATACAACAGTTTTTCCATCGTATAAAACGAATAATTGCTACCAGTGTGAAAGCTATGGTGATTTCTACATTCCGAGCAACCTAGGCTTCACTCTAGGGCGTTGCTCCGACAGATTGAATAGTCAGGTCCTTAGAAGTCAACGCCCGAAGCATAAAATGCAATAAAAATACAACAGTTTTTCCATCGTATAACAGGATTAATTGCAACCAGTTTGAAAGTGATGGTCATTTCTACGTTCCGGGCAACCTAGGCTTCACTCTAGCTCGTTGCTCCACTAGATCGAATAGCTAGGGCCTTAGAAGTCAACGCCAGAGGCATAAAATGTAATATAAATACAAGAGCTTCTCCATTGTATAATACATATAATTGCTACCAGTGTAAAAGTTATGGTCATTTCTACGTTCCGGGCAACCGAGGCTTCACCCTAAGGCATTGTTCCATCAGATCGAATAGTTAGGCCCTAAGAAGTGAACGCCAGAAGCATAAAATACAATATAAATACAACAGTTTTTCCATTGAAGAAAACGAAGAATTGCAACCAGTGTGAAAGTTATGGTCATTTCTATATTCCGAGCAACCTAGGCTTCACTCTAGGGCGGTGCTCCACCATACCCAATAGCTACGGCCTTAGAAGCCTACGCCTGAAGCATAAAATACAATTAAAATACAACGGTCTTTTCATCGTATAACAGGAATAATTCAACAAGCGTGAAAGTAATGATCATTTCGGCGTTTCGGGCATCCTAGACTTAACTCGGAGGCATTGCTCCACCAGATCGAATAGTTAGGTCCTTAGAAGTCAACGCCCGAAGCATAAAATACAAAATAAGTAGAACAGTTTTTCCCTTGTATAAAACGAATAATTGCTACCAGTGTAAAAGTTATGGTCATTTCTACGTTCCGGGCAACCTAGGCTTCACCCTAGGGCGTTGTTCCACCAGATCGAATAGTTAGGGCCTAAGAAGTGAACGCCAGAAGCATAAAATACAATATAAATACAACAGTTTTTCCATCATATAAAACGAATGATAGCAACCAGTGTGAAAGTTATGGTCATTTCTACGTTACGGGCAACCTAGGCTGCACTCTAGGGCGTTGCTCCACCAGATCGAATAGTTAGGGCCTTAGAAGTCAACGCCCGAAGCATAAAATTCGATACAAATACAACAGCTTTTCCATCGTATAAAACAAATACTTGTAACCAGTTTGATAGTGATGGTCATTTCTACGTACCGGGCAACCTAGGCTTCACTCTAGGGCGTTGCTCCACCAGAGCGAATAGTTAGGGCCTTAGAAGTCAACGCCCGAAGCATAAAATATAAAATAAATAGAACAGTTTTTCCATCGTGTAAAACGAAAAATTGCTACCAGTGTGAAAGTTATGGTCATTTCTACGTTCCGCGAAACCTGGGCTTTACCCTGGTGCATTGTTCCACCAGATGGAATAGTTAGGACCTAAGAAGTCAACGCCAGGAGCATAAAAAACGATGTAAATACAACAGCTTTTCCATCGTATAAAACGAATAATTGCAACCAGTGTGGAAGTTATGGTCATTTCTACGTTCCGGGCAACCTAGGCTTCACTCTGGGGCGGTGCTCCACCAAATCGAATAGCTAGGGCCTTAGAAGTCAACGCCAGAAGCATAAAATACAATAAAGATGCAAAAGTTTTTTCATCGTATAACAGGAATAACTGCAAACAGTATTAAAGTACTTGTCATTTCTACGTTCCGGGTAACCTAGGTTTCACTCTAGGGCGTTGCTCCACCAGATCGAATAGCTACGGACTAAAAATTCGACGCCATAAGAATAAAATACAATATAAATACAACAGTTTTTCCATCGTATAAAACGAATAATTGCTACTAGTGTGAAAGTTATGGTCATTTCTACTTTCCGGGCAACCTAGGCTTCACCCCAGGGCGTTGTTCCACCAGATGGAATAGTTAGGGCCTAAGAAGTCAACGCCAGAAGCATAAAATACGATATAAATACAACAGCTTTTCCATCGTATAAAACAAATAATTGGATACAGTTTGATAGTGATGTTCACTTCTACGTACCGGGCAACCTAGGCTTCACTCTAGGGCGTTGCTCCACCAGATCGAATAGTTAGTGCCTTAGAAGTCAACGCCCGAAGCATAAAATATAAAATAAATAGAACAGATTTTCCATTATATGAAACGAATAATTGCAACCAGTGTAAAAGTTATGGACATTTCTACGTTCCGGGCAACCTAGGCTTCACCCTAGGTCGTTGTTCCACCAGATCAAAGAGTTAGGGCCAAAGAAGTGAACGCCAGGAGCATAAAATACAATATAAATACAACAGTTTTTCCATCATATAAAACGAATGATAGCAACCAGTGTGAAAGCTATGGTCATTTCTACGATCCGGGCTACCTAGGCTTCACTCTATGGCGTTCTTCCACCACATCGAATAGCAACGGCCTCAGAAGTCAACGCCAGAAGCTTAAATACAATATAAATATAACAGTGTTTCCATCGTATAAAACGAATAATTGCTACCAGTGTGAAAGTTATGGTCATTTCTACTTTCCGGACAACCTAGGCTTCACTGTACGGCGATGCTCCACCAGATCAAACAGTTAGGGCCTTGGAAGTCAACGCCCGAAGCATAAAATACAAAATAAATAGAACGGTTTTTCCATTGTATAAAACGAATAATTGCTGCCAGTGTAAAAGTTATGGTCATTTCTACGTTCCGGGCAACCTAGGCTTCTCCCTAGGGCGTTGTACCACCAGATCGAATAGTTAGTGCCTAAGAAGTGAACGCCAGAAGCATAAAATACAATATAAATACAACAGTTTTTCCATCGTATAAAACGAAAAATTGCAAACAGTGTGAAAGATACGGAGATTTCTACGATCCGGGCTACCTAGGCTTCCCTCTATGGCGTTCTTCCACCACATCGAATAGCAACGGCCTCAGAAGTCAACGCCAGAAGCTTAAATACAATATAAATATAACAGTTTTTCCATCGTATACAACGAATAATAGCAACCAGTGTGAAAGTTCTGGTCATTTCTACGTTCCGGGCAACCTAGGCTTCACTCTACGGCGATGCTCCACCAGATCAAACAGTTAGGGCCTTAGAAGTCAACGCCCGAAGCATAAAATACAAAATAAATAGAACGGTTTTTCTATTGTATAAAACGAATAATTGCTGCCAGTGTAAAAGTTATGGTCATTTCTACGTTCCGGGCAACCTAGGCTTCACCCTAGGGCGTTGTACCACCAGATCGAATAGTTAGGGCCTAAGAAGTCAACGCCAGGAGCATAAAAAACGATATAAAAGCAACAGCTTTTCCATCGTATAAAACGAATAATTGCAACCAGTGTGGAAGTTATGGTCATTTCTACGTTCCGGGCAACCTAGGCTTCACTCTAGGGCGGTGCTCCACCATATCCAATAGCTACGGCCTTAGAAGCCTACGCCTGAAGCCTAAAATACAATTAAAATACAACGGTCTTTTCATCGTATAACAGGAATAATTGCAACAAGCGTGAAAGTAATGATCATGTCGGCGTTTCGGGCATCCTAGACTTAACTCGGAGGCATTGCTCCACCAGATCGAATAGTTAGGGCCTAAGAAGTCATCGCCAGAAGCATAAAATACAATATAAATACAACAGTTTTTCCATTGTATAAAACGAATAATTGCTACCAGTGTGAAAGTTATGGTCATTTCTACTTTCCGGGCAACCTAGGCTTCACCCCAGGGCGTTGTTCCACCAGATGGAATAGTTAGGGCCTAAGAAGTCGACGCCAGAAGCATAAAATACGATATAAATACAACAGCTTTTCCATCGTATAAAACAAATAATTGCAACCAGTTTGATAGTGATGGTCACTTCTACGTACCGGGCAACCTAGGCTTCACTTTAGGGCGTTGCTCCACCAGATCGAATAGTTAGGGCCATAGAAGTCAACGCCCGAAGCATAAAATATAAAATAAATAGAACAGTTTTTCCATCGCATAAAACGAAAAATTGCTACCGGTGTGAAAGTTATGGTCATTTCTACTTTCCGGGCAACCTAGGTTTCACTCTAGGGCGTTGCTCCACCAGATCGAATAGCTAGGGACTTAGAATTCAACGCCATAAGAATAAAATACAATATAAGTACAACAGTTTTTCCATTGTATAAAACGAATATTGGCAACCAGTGTGAAAGTTATGGTCATTTCTACGTACCGGGCAACCTGGGCTTCACTCTAGGGCGTTACTCTACCAGATCGAATAGTTAGGGCCTTAGATGTCAACGCCCGAAGCATAAAATACAAAATAAATAGAACAGCTTTTCCATCGTATAAAACAAATAATTGCAACCAGTTTGATAGTGATGGTCACTTCTACGTAATGGGCAACCTAGGCTTCACTCTAGGGCGTTGCTCCACCAGATCGAATAGTTAGGGCCATAGAAGTCAACGCCCCAAGCATAAAATATAAAGTAAATAGAACAGTTTTTCCATCGTATAAAACGAAAAATTGCTACCAGTGTGAAAGTTATGGTCATTTCTACTTTCCCGGCAACCTAGGCTTCACCCTAGGCCGTTGTTCCACCAGATCGAATAGTTAGGGCCTAAGAAGTGAACGCCAGAAGCATAAAATACAATATAAATACAACAGTTTTTCCATCATATAAAACGAATGATAGCAACCAGTGTGAAAGTTATGGTCATTTCTACTTTCCGGGCAACCTAGGCTTCACCCTAGGCCGTTGTTCCACCAGATCGAATAGTTAGAGCCTAAGAAGTGAACGCCAGGGGCATAAAATACAATATAAATACAACAGTTTTTCCATCATATAAAACGAATAATAGCAACCAGTGTGAAAGTTATGGTCATTTCTACATTCCGAGCAACCTAGGCTTAACTCTAGGGCGTTGCTCCAACAGATTGAATAGTTAGGGCCTTAGAAGTCATCGCCCGAAGCATAAAATGCTATAAAAATACAACAGTTTTTCCATCGTATAACAGGATTAATTGCAACCAGTTTGAAAGTGATGGTCATTTCTACGTTCCGGGCCACCTAGGCTTCACTCTAGGGCGTTGCTCCACTAGATCGAATAGCTAGGGCCATAGAAGTCAACGCCAGAGGCATAAAATACAATATAAATACAAGAGCTTCTCCATTGTATAATACGTATAATTGCTACCAGTGTAAAAGTTATGGTCATTTCTACGTTCCGGGCAACCTAGGCTTCACCCTAAGGCATTGTTCCATCAGATCGAATAGATAGGCCCTAAGAAGTGAACGCCAGAAGCATAAAATACAATATAAATACAACAGTTTTTCCATTGTAGAAAACGAAGAATTGCAACCAGTGTGAAAGTTATGGTCATTTCTATATTCCGAGCAACCTAGGCTTCACTCTAGGGCGGTGCTCCACCATATCCAATAGCTACGGCCTTAGAAGCCTACGCCTGAAGCATAAAATACAATTAAAATACAACGGTCTTTTCATCGTATAACAGGAATAATTGCAACAAGCGTGAAAGTAATGATCATTTCGGCGTTTCGGGCATCCTAGACTTAACTCGGAGGCATTGCTCCACCAGATCGAATAGTTAGGGCCTAAGAAGTCATCGCCAGAAGCATAAAATACAATATAAATACAACAGTTTTTCCATTGTATAAAACGAATAATTGATACCAGTGTAAAAGTTATGGTCATTTCTACGTTCCGGGCAACCTAGGCTTCACCCTAGGGCGTTGTTCCACCAGATCGAATAGTTAGGGCCTAAGAAGTGAACGCCAGAAGCATAAAATACAATATAAATACAACAGTCTTTCCATCGTATAAAACGAATAATTGCAACCAGTGTGAAAGTTATGGTCATTTCTACATTCCGAGCAACCTAGGCTTCACTCTAGGGCGTTGCTCCAACAGATTGAATAGTTAGGGCCTTAGAAGTCAACGCCCGAAGCATAAAATGCAATAAAAATACAACAGTTTTTCCATCGTATAACAGGATTAATTGCAACCAGTTTTAAGGTGATGGTCATTTCTACGTTCCGGGCAACCTAGGCTTCACTCTAGGGCGTTGCTCCACTAGATCGAATAGCTAGGGCCATAGAAGTCAACGACAGAAGCATAAAATACGATATAAATACAACAGCTTTTCCATCGTATAAAAGAAAATAATTGCAAACAGTTTGAAGGTAATGGTTATTTCTACGTTCCGGGCAACCTAGGCTTCACTCTAGGGCGTTGCTCCACCAGATCGAATAGTTAGGTCCTTAGAAGTCAACGCCCGAAGCATAAAATACAAAATAAGTAGAACAGTTTTTACGTTGTATAAAACGAATAATTGCTACCAGTGTAAAAGTTATGGTCATTTCTACGTTCCGGGCAACCTAGGCTTCACCCTAGGCCGTTGTTCCACCAGATCGAAGAGTTAGGGCCTAAGAAGTGAACGCCAGAAGCATAAAATACAATATAAATACAACAGTTTTTCCATCATATAAAACGAATGATAGCAACCAGTGTGAAAGCTACGGTCATTTCTACGATCCGGGCTACCTAGGCTTCACTCTATGGCGTTCTTCCACCACATCGAATAGCAACGGCCTCAGAAGTCAACGCCAGAAGCTTAAATACAATATAAACATAACAGTGTTTCCATCGTATAAAACGAATAATTGCTACCAGTGTGAAAGTTATGGTCATTTCTACTTTCCGGACAACCTAGGCTTCACTGTACGGCGATGCTCCACCAGATCAAACAGTTAGGGCCTTGGAAGTCAACGCCCGAAGCATAAAATACAAAATAAATAGAACGGTTTTTCCATTGTATAAAACGAATAATTGCTGCCAGTGTAAAAGTTATGGTCATTTCTACGTTCCGGGCAACCTAGGCTTCTCCCTAGGGCGTTGTACCACCAGATCGAATAGTTAGTGCCTAAGAAGTGAACGCCAGAAGCATAAAATACAATATAAATACAACAGTTTTTCCATCGTATAAAACGAAAAATTGCAAACAGTGTGAAAGATACGGACATTTCTACGATCCGGGCTACCTAGGCTTCCCTCTATGGCGTTCTTCCACCACATCGAATAGCAACGGCCTCAGAAGTCAACGCCAGAAGCTCAATACAATATAAATATAACAGTTTTTCCATCGTATGAAATGAATAATTGCAGACATTGTGAAAGTAATGGTCATTTCTACGTTCCGGGCAACCTAGGCTTCAGTCTAGGGCCTTGCTACACCAGATCGAATAGTTAGGGCCTTAGAATTCAACGCCAGAAGGATAAAATACAATATACGTACAACAGTTTTTCCATCGTATAAAATGAATAATTGCAGACATTGTGAAAGTAATGGTCATTTCTACGTTCCGGTCAACCTAGGTGTCACTCTAGGGCGTTGCTCCGCCACATCTAATAGATACGGCCTTAGAAGTCAACGCCAGGAGCATAAAATACAATATAAATACAACAGCTTTTCCATCGTATAAAATGAATAATTGCACACAGTGTGAAAGTAATGGTCAATTCTACGTTCCGGGCAACCTAGTCTTCACTCTAGGGCGTTGCTCCACCAAATCGAATAGTTAGGGCCTAAGACGTCAACGCCAGAAGCATAAAATACGATATAAATACAACAGCTTTTCCATCGTAGAAAACGATTAATGGCAACCAGTGTGAATGTTATGGTCATTTCTAGGTTCCGGGCAACCTAGGCTTCTCGCTAGGGTGTTGCTCCACCAGATGGAATAGCTAGGGCCTTAGAATTCAACGCCAGAAGGATAAAATACAATATAAGTACAACAATTTTTCCATCGTATGAAATGAATAATTGCAGACATTGTGAAAGTAATGGTCATTTCTACGTTCCGGGCAACCTAGGCTACAGTCTAGGGCCTTGCTCTACCAGATCGAATAGTTAGGGCCTTAGAAGTCAACGCCAGAAGCATAAAATACGATAAAGATGCAACAGCTTTCCATCGTATAACAGGAATAACTGCAAACAGTGTGATAGTACTGGTCATTACTACGTTCCGGGTAATCTAGGCTTCACTCTAGGGCGTTGCCCCACCACATCTAATAGCTACGGCCTTCAAAGTCAACGCCAGAAGCATAAAATATGATATAAATACAACACCTTTTCCATCATATAAAACGAATAATGGTAACCAGTGTGAAAGTTATGGTCATTTCTACGTTCCGAGCAACCTAGGCTTCACTCTAGGGCGTTGCTCCACCAGATCGAATAGTTAGGGCCTAAGAGGTCAACGCCAGAAGCATAAAATACGATATAAATACAACAGCTTTTCCATCGTAGATAACGATTAATGGCAACCAGTGTGAATGTTATGGTCATTTCTACGTTCCGGGAAACCTAGGCTTCAGTCTGGGGCCTTCCTCCACCAGATCGAATAGTTAGGGCCTTAGAAGTCAACGCCAGAAGCATAAAATTCCATAAAGATGCAACAGCTTTCCATCGTATAACAGGAATAACTGCAAAGAGTGTGATAGTACTGGTCATTACTACGTTCCGGGTAATCTAGGCTTCACTGTAGGGCGTTGCTCCACCAAATCGAATAGTTAGGGCCTTAGAAGTCAACGCCCGAAGCATAAAATACAATATAAGTACAACAGTTTTTCCATTGTATAAAACGAATAATAGCAACCAGTGTGGAAGTTATGGTCATTTCTACGTTCCGGGCAACCTAGGCTTCACCCCAGGGCGTTGTTCCACCAGACTGAATAGTTAGGGCCTAAGAAGTGAACGCGAGCAGCATAAAATACAATATAAATACAACAGTTCTTCCATCATATAAAACGAATGATTGCAACCAGTATGATAGTTATGGTCATTTCTTCGTTCCGAGCAACCTAGGCTTCACTCTATGGCGTTCATCCACCACATCGAATAGCTACGGCCTCAGAAGTCAACGCCCGAAGCATAAAATGCAATAAAAGTACAACAGTGTTTCCACCATATAACAGGAATAATTGTAACCAGTTTGAAAGTGATGGCCGATTCTACGTTCCGGGCAACCTAGCCTTCACTCTAGGGCGTTGCTCCACCAGATGGAATAGCTAGGGCCTTAGAAGTCAACGCCCGAAGCATAAAATGCGAAATAAATGGAACAGTTTTTCCTTTGTAGAAAACGGATAACTCCAACCAGTGTGAAAGTACTGGTCATTTCTACGTTCCGTGCAACCTAGGCATCTCGCTAGGGTGTTGCTCCACCAGATGGAATAGTTAGGGCCTAAGAAGTCAACGCCAGAAGCATAAAATACGATATAAATACAACAGCTTTTCCATCGTAGAAAACGATTAATGGCAACCAGTGTGAATGTTATGGTCATTTCTACGTTCCGGGCAACCTAGGCTTCAGTCTAGGGCCTTGCTCCACCAGATCGAATAGTTAGGGCCTTAGAAGTCAACGCCAGAAGCATAAAATACGATAAAGATGCAACAGCTTTCCATCGTATAACAGGAATAACTGCAAACAGTGTGATAGTACTGGTCATTACTACGTTCCGGGTAATCTAGGCTTCACTCTAGGGCGTTGCTCCACCAGATCGAATGGTTAGTGCCTTAGAAGTCAACGCCAGAAGCATAAAATACAATATAAATACAACAGTTTTTCCATCGTATAAAACGAATAATTGCTACCCGTATGGAAGTGATGGTCATTTCTACGTTCCGTGCAACCTAGGCATCTCGCTAGGGTGTTGTTCCACCAGATTGAATAGTTAGGGCCTAAGAAATCAATGCCAGAAGCATAAAATACAATATAAATATAACAGTTTTTCCAACGTATAAAACGAATAATAGCAACCAGCGTGAAAGTTATGGTCATTTCTACGTTTCGGGCAACCTAGGCTTCACCCCAGGGCGAAGTTCCACCAGATCGAATAGTTAGGGCCTAAGAAGTGAACGCCAGCAGCATAAAATACAATATAAATACAACAGTTTTTCCATCATATAAAACGAATAATTGCAACCAGTATGAAAGTTCTGGTCATTTCTACGTTCCGGGCAACCTAGGCTTCACTCTATGGCGTTCTTTCACGACATCGAATAGCTACGGCCTCAGAAGTCAACGCCTGAAGCATAAAATACAATAAAAATACAACAGTCTTGCCATCCTATAACAGGAATAATTGCAACCCGTGTGAAAGTGATGGTCATTTCTACGTTCCGGGCAACCTCGGCTTCACTCTAGGGCGTTGCTCCACCAGATCAAACAGTTAGGGCCTTAGAAGTCAACGCCCGAAGCATAAAATACAAAATAAATAGAACAGTTTTTCCATCGTATAAAAGGAATAATTGCAGACAGTGTGAAAGTATTGGTCATTTCTACGTTCCGGGCAACCTAGGCTTCACTGTAGGGCGTTGCTCCACCAAATCGAATAGTTAGGGCCTTAGAAGTCAACGCCCGAAGCATAAAATACAATATAAGTACAACAGCTTTGCCATCGTATAAAATGAATAATTGCAAACTGTGTGAAGGTAATGGCCATTTCTACGTTCCGAGCAACCTAGGCTGCACTCTAGGGCGTTGCTCCACCAGATCGAATAGTTTGGGCCTTAGAAGTCAACGCCAGAAGCATAAAATACGATAAAGATGCAACAGCTTTCCATCGTATATCAGGAATAACTGCAAACAGTGTGATAGTACTGGTCATTACTACGTTCCGGGTAATCTAGGCTTCACTCTAGGGCGTTGCTCCACCAGATCGAATAGTTAGTGCCTTAGAAGTCAACGACAGAAGCATAAAATACAAAATAAGTACAACAGTTTTTCCATCGTATAAAATGAATAATTGCAGACATTGTGAAAGTAATGGTCATTTCTACGTTCCGGTCAACGTAGGCGTCACTGTAGGGCGTTGCTCCACCACATCTAATAGCTACGGCCTTAGAAGTCAACGCCAGAGGCATAAAATTCCATAAAGATGCAACAGCTTTCCATCGTATAACAGGAATAACTGCAAACAGTGTGATAGTACTGGTCATTACTACGTTCCGGGTAATCTAGGCTTCACTGTAGGGCGTTGCTCCACCAAATCGAATAGTTAGGGCCTTAGAAGTCAACGCCCGAAGCATAAAATACAATATAAGTACAACAGTTTTCCCATCGTATAAAATGAATGATTGCGAACATTGTGAAAGTAATGGTCATTTCTACGTTACGGGCAACCTAGGCTGCACTCTAGGGTGTTGCTCCACCAGATGGAATAGCTATGGCCTTAGAAGTCAACGCCTGAAGCAGAAAATGCAAAATAAATATAACACCTTTTCCATCGTACGAAACGAATAACAGCAACCAGACTGAAAGTACTGGTCATTTCTACGTTCCGGGTAACCTAGGTTTCACACTAGGGCGTTGCTCCACCATACCGAATAGCCAGGGACTTAGAATTCAACGCCAGAAGGATAAAATACAATATAAGTACAACAGTTTTTCCATCGTATGAAATGAATAATTGCAGACATTGTGAAAGTAATGGTCATTTCTACGTTCCGGGCAACCTAGGCTGCGCTCTAGGGTGTTGCTCCACCAGATGGAATAGATAGGGACTTAGAATTCAATGCCAGAAGCATAAAACGCAATATAAATGTAACAGCTTTTCCATCGTATAAAACGAATAATAGCAACCAGTGTGAAGGTTACGGTCATTTCTACGTTCCGGGCAACCTAGGCTTCACTCTAGGGCGTTGCTCCACCAGATCGAATAGTTAGGGCCTTAGAAGTCAACGCCCGAAGCATAAAATGCAAAATAAATAGAACAGTTTTTCCATTGTATAAAACGAATAACTGTAACCAGTGTGAAAGAACTGGTCATTTCTACGTTCCGGGCAACCTAGGCTTCACTGTAGGGCGTTGCTCCACCAAATCGAATAGTTAGGGCCTTAGAAGTCAACGCCCGAAGCATAAAATACAATATAAGTACAGCAGCTTTTCCATCGTAGAAAACGATTAATGGCAACCAGTGTGAATGTTATGGTCATTTCTACGTTCCGGGCAACCTAGGCTTCAGTCTAGGGCCTTGCTCCACCAGATCGAATAGTTAGGGCCTTAGAAGTCAACGCCAGAAGCATAAAATACGATAAAGATGCAACAGCTTTCCATCGTATGACAGGAATAACTGCAAACAGTGTGATACTACTGGTCATTACTACGTTCCGGGTAATCTAGGCTTCACTCTAGGGCGTTGCTCCACCAGATCGAATGGTTAGTGCCTTAGAAGTCAACGCCAGAAGCATAAAATACAATATAAATACAACAGTTTTTCCATCGTATAAAACGAATAATTGCTACCCGTATGGAAGTGATGGTCATTTCTACGTTCCGTGCAACCTAGGCATCTCGCTAGGGTGTTGTTCCACCAGATTGAATAGTTAGGGCCTAAGAAATCAATGCCAGAAGCATAAAATACAATATAAATATAACAGTTTTTCCATCGTATAAAACGAATAATAGCAACCAGCGTGAAAGTTATGGTCATTTCTACGTTTCGGGCAACCTAGGCTTCACCCCAGGGCGAAGTTCCACCAGATCGAATAGTTAGGGCCTAAGAAGTGAACGCCAGCAGCATAAAATACAATATAAATACAACAGTTTTTCCATCATATAAAACGAATAATTGCAACCAGTATGAAAGTTCTGGTCATTTCTACGATCCGGGCAACCTAGGCTTCACTCTATGGCGTTCTTTCACGACATCGAATAGCTACGGCCTCAGAAGTCAACGCCTGAAGCATAAAATACAATAAAAATACAACAGTCTTGCCATCCTATAACAGGAATAATTGCAACCCGTGTGAAAGTGATGGTCATTTCTACGTTCCGGGCAACCTCGGCTTCACTCTAGGGCGTTGCTCCACCAGATCAAACAGTTAGGGCCTTAGAAGTCAACGCCCGAAGCATAAAATACAAAATAAATAGAACAGTTTTTCCATCGTATAAACGGAATAATTGCAGACAGTGTGAAAGTATTGGTCATTTCTACGTTCCGGGCAACCTAGGCTTCACTGTAGGGCGTTGCTCCACCAAATCGAATAGTTAGGGCCTTAGAAGTCAACGCCCGAAGCATAAAATACAATATAAGTACAACAGCTTTGCCATCGTATAAAATGAATAATTGCAAACTGTGTGAAGGTAATGGCCATTTCTACGTTCCGAGCAACCTAGGCTGCACTCTAGGGCGTTGCTCCACCAGATCGAATAGTTTGGGCCTTAGAAGTCAACGCCAGAAGCATAAAATACGATAAAGATGCAACAGCTTTCCATCGTATATCAGGAATAACTGCAAACAGTGTGATAGTACTGGTCATTACTACGTTCCGGGTAATCTAGGCTTCACTCTAGGGCGTTGCTCCACCAGATCGAATAGTTAGTGCCTTAGAAGTCAACGACAGAAGCATAAAATACAAAATAAGTAGAACAGTTTTTCCATCGTATAAATCGAATAATAGCAACCAGTGTGAAAGTTATGGTCATTTCTACGTTCCGGGCAACCTAGGCTTCACCCCAGGGCGTTGTTCCACCAGACTGAATACTTAGGGCCTAAGAAGTGAACGCCAGCAGCATAAAATACAATATAAATACAACAGTTCTTCCATCATATAAAACGAATGATTGCAACCAGTATGATAGTTATGGTCATTTCTTCGTTCCGAGCAACCTAGGCTTCACTCTATGGCGTTCATCCACCACATCGAATAGCTACGGCCTCAGAAGTCAACGCCCGAAGCATAAAATGCAATAAAAGTACAACAGTGTTTCCACCATATAACAGGAATAATTGCAACCAGTTTGAAAGTGATGGCCGATTCTACGTTCCGGGCAACCTAGGCTTCACACTAGGGCGTTGCTCCACCAGATGGAATAGCTAGGGCCTTAGAAGTAAACGCCCGAAGCATAAAATGCGAAATAAATGGAACAGTTTTTCCATTGTATAAAACGGATAACTCCAACCAGTGAGAAAGTACTGGTCATTTCTACGTTCCGCGCAACCTAGGCTTCTCGCTAGGGTGTTGCTCCACCAGATGGAATAGCTAGGGCCTTAGAATTCAACGCCAGAAGGATAAAATACAATATAAGTACAACAGTTTTTCCATCGTATGAAATGAATAATTGCAGACATTGTGAAAGTAATGGTCATTTCTACGTCCGGGCAACCTAGGCTTCAGTCTAGGGCCTTGCTACACCAGATCGAATAGTTAGAGCCTTAGAATTCAACGCCAGAAGGATAAAATACAATATAAGTACAACAGTTTTTCCATCGTATAAAATGAATAATTGCAGACATTGTGAAAGTAATGGTCATTTCTACGTTCCGGTCAACGTAGGCGTCACTGTAGGGCGTTGCTCCACCACATCTAATAGCTACGGCCTTAGAAGTCAACGCCAGAGGCATAAAATTCCATAAAGATGCAACAGCTTTCCATCGTATAACAGGAATAACTGCAAACAGTGTGATAGTACTGGTCATTACTACGTTCCGGGTAATCTAGGCTTCACTGTAGGGCGTTGCTCCACCAAATCGAATAGTTAGGGCCTTAGAAGTCAACGCCCGAAGCATAAAATACAATATAAGTACAACAGTTTTTCCATCGTATAAAATGAATGATTGCGAACATTGTGAAAGTAATGGTCATTTCTACGTTACGGGCAACCTAGGCTGCACTCTAGGGTGTTGCTCCACCAGATGGAATAGCTATGGCCTTAGAAGTCAACGCCTGAAGCAGAAAATGCAAAATAAATATAACACCTTTTCCATCGTACGAAACGAATAACAGCAACCAGACTGAAAGTACTGGTCATTTCTACGTTCCGGGTAACCTAGGTTTCACACTAGGGCGTTGCTCCACCATACCGAATAGCCAGGGACTTAGAATTCAACGCCAGAAGGATAAAATACAATATAAGTCCACAGTTTTTCCATCATATGAAATGAATAATTGCAGGCATTGTGAAAGTAATGGTCATTTCTACGTTCCGGGTAACCTAGGTTTCACACTAGGTCGTTGCTCCACCAGACCGAATAGCTAGGGACTTAGAATTCAACGCCAGAAGGATAAAATACAATATAAGTACAACAGTTTTTCCATCGTATGAAATGAATAATTGCAGACATTGTGAAAGTAATGGTCATTTCTACGTTCCGGGCAACCTAGGCTGCGCTCTAGGGTGTTGCTCCACCAGATGGAATAGATAGGGACTTAGAATTCAATGCCAGAAGCATAAAACGCAATATAAATGTAACAGCTTTTCCATCGTATAAAACGAATAATAGCAACCAGTGTGAAAGTAATGGTCATTTCTACGTCCCGGTCAACCTAGGTGTCACTCTAGGGCGTTGCTCCACCACATCTAATAGTTACGGCCTTAGAAGTCAACGCCAGGAGCATAAAATACAATATAAATACAACAGCTTTTCCATCGTATAAAATGAATAATTGCACACAGTGTGAAAGTAATGGTCATTTATACGTTCCGGGCAACCTAGGCTTCACTGTAGGGCGTTTCTCCACCAAATCGAATAGTTAGGGCCTTAGAAGTCAACGCCCGAAGCATAAAATACAATATAAGTACAACAGCTTTGCCATCGTTTAAAATGAATAATTGCAAACAGTGTGAAGGTAATGGCCATTTCTACGTTCCGAGGAACCCAGGCTGCACTCTAGGGCGTTGCTCCACCAGATCGAATAGTTAGGTCCTAAGACGTCAACGCCAGAAGCATAAAATACGATATAAATACAACAGCTTTTCCATCGTAGAAAACGATTAATGGCAACCAGTGTGAATGTTATGGTCATTTCTACGTTCCGGGCAACCTAGGCATCAGTCTAGGGCCTTGCACCACCAGATCGAATAGTTAGGGCCTTAGAAGTCAACGCCAGAAGCATAAAATAGAATACAAATACAACAGTTTTTCCATCGTATAAAACGAATAATTGCTACCCGTATGGAAGTGATGGTCATTTCTACGTTCCGGGCAACCTAGGCCTCCCTCTAGGGTGTTGTTCCACCAGATTGAATAGTTAGGGCCTAAGAAATCAACGCCAGAAGCATAAAATACAATATAAATATAACAGTTTTTCCATCGTATAAAACGAATAATAGCAACCAGCGTGAAAGTTATGGTCATTTCTACGTTTCGGGCAACCTAGGCTTCACCCCAGGGCGTTGTTCCACCAGATCGAATAGTTAGGGCCTAAGAAGTGAACGCCAGCAGCATAAAATACAATATAAATGCAAAAGTTTTTCCATCATATAAAACGAATAATTGCAACCAGTATGAAAGTTCTGGTCATTTCTACGTTCCGGGCAACCTAGGCTTCACTCTATGGCGTTCTTCCACCACATCCAATAGCTACGGCCTCAGAAGTCAACGCCCGAAGCATAAAATGCAATAAAAGTACAACAGTGTTTCCACCATATAACAGGAATAATTGCAACCAGTTTGAAAGTGATGGCCGATTCTACGTTCCGGGCAACCTAGGCTTCACACTAGGGCGTTGCTCCACCAGATGGAATAGCTAGGGCCTTAGAAGTAAACGCCCGAAGCATAAAATGCGAAATAAATGGAACAGTTTTTCCATTGTATAAAACGGATAACTCCAACCAGTGTGAAAGTACTGGTCATTTCTACGTTCCGTGCAACCTAGGCCTCTCGCTAGGGTGTTGCTCCACCAGATGGAATAGCTAGGGCCTTAGAATTCAACGCCAGAATGATAAAATACAATATAAGTACAACAGTTTTTCCATCGTATGAAATGAATAATTGCAGACATTGTGAAAGTAATGGTCATTTCTACGTTCCGGGCAACCTAGGCTTCAGTCTAGGGCCTTGCTACACCAGATCGAATAGTTAGGGCCTTAGAATTCAACGCCAGAAGGATAAAATACAATATAAGTACAACAGTTTTTCCATCGTATAAAATGAATAATTGCAGACATTGTGAAAGTAATGGTCATTTCTACGTTCCGGTCAACCTAGGTGTCACTCTAGGGCGTTGCTCCACCACATCTAATAGCTACGGCCTTAGAAGTCAACGCCAGGAGCATAAAATACAATATAAATGCAACAGCTTTTCCATCGTATAAAATGAATAATTGCACACAGTGTGAAAGTAATGGTCATTTCTACGTTCCGGGCAACCTAGGCTTCACTCTAGGACGTTGCTCCACCAGATCGAATAGTTTGGGCCTATGAAGTCAACGCCCGAAGCATAAAATGCAATAAAAGTACAACAGTGTTTCCACCATATAACAGGAATAATTGCAACCAGTTTGAAAGTGATGGCCGATTCTACGTTCCGGGCAACCTAGGCTTCACCCTAGGGCGTTGCTCCACCAGATGGAATAGCTAGGGCCTTAGAAGTAAACGCCCGAAGAATAAAATGCGAAATATATGGAACAGTTTTTCCATTGTATAAAACGGATAACACCAACCAGTGTGAAGGTACTGGTCATTTCTACGTTCCGTGCAACCTAGGCTTCTCGCTAGGGTGTTGCTCCACCAGAAGGAATAGCTAGGGCCTTAGAATTCAACGCCAGAAGGATAAAATACAATATAAGTACAACAATTTTTCCATCGTATGAAATGAATAATTGCAGACATTGTGAAAGTAATGGTCATTTCTACGTTTCGGGTAACCTAGGCTTCAGTCTAGGGCCTTGCTCCACCAGATCGGATAGTTAGGGCCTTAGAAGTCAACGCCAGAAGCATAAAATACGATAAAGATGCAACAGCTTTCCATCGTATGACAGGAATAACTGCAAACAGTGTGATAGTACTGGTCATTACTACGTTCCGGGTAATCTAGGCTTCACTCTAGGGCGTTACCCCACCACATCTAATAGCTACGGCCTTCAAAGTCAACGCCAGAAGCATAAGATACGATATAAATACAACAGCTTTTCCATCGTAGAAAACGATTAATGGCAACCAGTGTGAATGTTATGGTCATTTCTACGTTCCGGGAAACCTAGGCTTCAGTCTAGGGCCTTCCTCCACCAGATCGAATAGTTAGGGCCTTAGAAGTCAACGCCAGAAGCATAAAATTCCATAAAGATGCAACAGCTTTCCATCGTATAACAGGAATAACTGCAAAGAGTGTGATAGTACTGGTCATTACTACGTTCCGGGTAATCTAGGCTTCACTGTAGGGCGTTGCTCCACCAAATCGAATAGTTAGGGCCTTAGAAGTCAACGCCCGAAGCATAAAATACAATATAAGTACAACAGTTTTTCCATTGTATAAAACGAATAATAGCAACCAGTGTGAAAGTTATGGTCATTTCTACGTTCCGGGCAACCTAAGCTTCACCCCAGGGCGTTGTTCCACCAGACTGAATAGTTAGGGCCCAAGAAGTGAACGCGAGCAGCATAAAATACAATATAAATACAACAGTTCTTCCATCATATAAAACGAATGATTGCAACCTGTATGATAGTTATGGTCATTTCTTCGTCCGAGCAACCTAGGCTTCACTCTATGGCGTTCATCCACCACATCGAATAGCTACGGCCTCAGAAGTCAACGCCCGAAGCATAAAATGCAATAAAAGTACAACAGTGTTTCCACCATATAACAGGAATAATTGTAACCAGTTTGAAAGTGATGGCCGATTCTACGTTCCGGGCAACCTAGCCTTCACTCTAGGGCGTTGCTCCACCAGATGGAATAGCTAGGGCCTTAGAAGTCAACGCCCGAAGCATAAAATGCGAAATAAATGGAACAGTTTTTCCATTGTATAAAACGGATAACTCCAACCAGTATGAAAGTACTGGTCATTTCTCCGTTCCGGGCAACCTAGGCTTTACTCTAGGGCGTTGCTCCACCAGATCGAATAGTTAGGGCCCTAGAAGTCAACGTCAGAAGCATAAAATACAAAATAAATAAAACAGTTTTTCCATCGTATAAAACGAATAATTGCTACCCGTGTGAAAGTTATGGTCATTTCCACTTTCCGGGCATCCTAGGCTTCACCCTAGGACGTTGTTCCACCAGATCGAACAGTTAGGGCCTAAGAAGTCAACGCCAGAAGCATAAAATACAATATAAATCTAACAGTTTTTCCATCGTATAAAACGAATGATAGCAACCAGTGTGTAAGTTATGGTCATTTCTACGTTCCGGGCAACCTAGGCTTCACTGTAGGGCGTTGCTCCACCAAATCGAATAGTTAGGGCCTTAGAAGTCAACGCCCGAAGCATAAAATACAATATAAGTACAACAGCTTTGCCATCGTTTAAAATGAATAATTGCAAACAGTGTGAAGGTAATGGCCATTTCTACGTTCCGAGGAACCCAGGCTGCACTCTAGGGCGTTGCTCCACCAGATCGAATAGTTAGGTCCTAAGAAGTCAACGCCAGAAGCATAAAATACGATATAAATACAACAGCTTTTCCATCGTAGAAAACGATTAATGGCAACCAGTGTGAATGTTATGGTCATTTCTACGTTCCGGGCAACCTAGGCTTCAGTCTAGGGGCTTGCTCCACCAGATCGAATAGTTAGGGCCTTAGAAGTCAACGCCAGAAGCATAAAATACGATAAAGATGCAACAGCTTTCCATCGTATAACAGGAATAACTGCAAACAGTGTGATAGTACTTGTCATTACTACGTTCCGGGTAATCTAGGCTTCACTCTAGGGCGTTGTTCCACCAGATGGAATAGTTAGCGCCTAAGAAATCAACGCCAGAAGCATAAAATACAATATAAATATAACAGTTTTTCCATCGTATAAAACGAATAATAGCAACTAGCGTGAAAGTTATGGTCATTTCTACGTTTCGGGCAACCTAGGCTTCACCCCAGGGCGTTGTTCCACCAGATCGAATAGTTAGGGCCTAAGAAGTGAACGCCAGCAGCATAAAATACAATATAAATGCAACAGTTTTTCCATCATATAAAACGAATAATTGCAACCAGTATGAAAGTTCTGGTCATTTCTACGTTCCGGGCAACCTAGGCTTCACTCTATGGCGTTCTTCCACCACATCCAATAGCTACAGCCTCAGAAGTCAACGCCTGAAGCATAAAATACAATAAAAATACAGCAGTCTTTCCATCCTATAACAGGAATAATAGCAACCCGTGTGAAAGTGATGGTCATTTCTACGTTCCGGGCAACCTCGGCTTCACTCTAGGGCGTTGCTCCACCAGATCAAACAGTTAGGGCCTCCGAAGTCAACGCCCGAAGCATAAAACACAAAATAAATAGAACAGTTTTTCCATCGCATAAAACGAATAATAGCAACCAGTGTGAAAGTTATGGTCATTTCTACGTTCCGGCAACCTAGGCTGCACTCTAGGGTGTTGCTCCACCAGATGGAATAGCTAGGGCCTTAGAAGTCAACGCCGGAAGCATAAAATGCAAAATAAATACAACAGTTTTTCCATCTTAAAGAACGAATAATTGCAACCAGTGTGAAAGTTATGGTTATTTCTACATTCCGAGCAACCTAGGCTTCACTCTAGGGCGTTGCTCCACCAGATCGAATGGTTAGGTCCTTAGAAGTCAACGCCAGAAGCCTAAAATACGATATAAATACAACAGCTTTTGCATCGTATAAAAGGAATAATTGCAAACAGTGTGAAAGTAATTGTCATTTCTACGTTCCGGGCAACCTAGGCTTCACTCTAGGGCGTTGCTCCACCTGATCGAATAGTTAGGGCCTTAGAAGTCAACGCCCGAAGCATAAAATACAAAATAAATAGAACAGTTTTTCCGTGTATAAAACGAATAATTGCTACCAGTGTGAGAGTTATGGTCATTTCTGCGTTCCGTGCAACCTAGTCTTCACGCTAGGGCGTTGTTCCACCAGATGGAATAGTTAGGGCCTACGAAGTCAACGCCAGAAGCATAAAATACGATATAAATACAACAGCTTTTCCATCGTATAAAACGAATAATGGCAACCAGTGTGAAAGTTACGGCCATTTCTACGTTCCGTGCAACCTAGGCTTCACTCTAGGGCGGTGCTCCACCATATCGAATAGCTACGGCCTTAGAAGCCTACGCCTGAAGCATAAAATACAATAAAAATACAACGGTCTTTTCATCGTATAACAGGAATAATAGCAACCAGTGTGATAGTTATGGTCATTTCTACGTTCCGGGCAACCTAGGCTTCACTCTAGGGCGTTGCTCCACCAGATCAAACAGTTAGGGCCTTAGAAGCCAACGCCCGAAGCATTAAATACAAAATAAATAGAACAGTTTTTCCATTGTATAAAACGAATAATTGCTACCAGTGTAAAAGTTATGGCCATTTCTACGTTGCGGGCAAGCTAGGCTTCACTTTAGGCCGTTGTTCCACCAGATCGAATAGTTAGGGCCTACGAAGTGAACGCCAGAAGCATAAAATACAACATAAATACAACAGATATTCCATCATATAAAACGATTAATTCCAACCAGTATGAAAGTTATGGTCACTTCTACTTTCCGGGCAACCTAGGATACACCGTAGGGCGTTGCTCCAACAGATTGAATAGTTAGCGCCTTAGAAGTCAACGCCGGAAGCATAAAATGCAAAATAAATAGAACAGTTTTTCCATCTTAAAGAACGAATAATTGCAACCAGTGTAAAAGCTATGGTCATTTCTACGTTCCGGGCAACCTAGGCTTCACTCTAGGGCGTTGCTCCGCTAGATCGAATAGCTAGGGCCTTAGAAGTGAACGCCTGAGTCATAAAATACAATATAAATACAACAGCTTTTCCATCGTATAAAAGGAATAATTGCAAACAGTGTGAAAGTAATGGTCATTTCTACGTTCCGGGCAAACTAGGCTTCACCCTAGGGCGTTGCTCCACCAGATTAAACAGTTAGGGCCTTAGAAGTCAACGCCCGAAGCATAAAATGCAAAATAAATAGAACAGTTTTTCCATTGTATAAAACGAATAATTGCTACCAGTGTAAAAGTTATGGTCATTTCTATGTTCCGGGCAACCTAGGCTTCACCCTAGGGCGTTGTTCCACCAGATCGAATAGTTAGGGCCTAAGAAGTGAACGTCAGAAGCATAAAATACAACATAAATACAACAGCTTTTCCATCGTATAAAACGAATAATTGCAGCCAGTGTGAAAGTTATGGTCATTTCTACATTCCGGGCTACCTAGGCTTCATCCTAGGGCATTGTTCCATCAGATCGAACAGATAGGCCCTAAGAAGTGAACGCCAGAAGCATAAAATACAATATAAATGCAACAGTTTTTCCATCGTAGAAAACGAATAATTGCAACCAGTGTGAAAGTTTTGGTCATTTGTATATTCCGAGCAACCTAGTCTTCACTCTAGGGCGGTGCTCCACCATATCGAATAGCTACGGCCTTAGAAGCCTACGCCTGAAGCATAAAATACAATAAAAATACAGCGGTCTTTTCATCGTATAACAGGAATAATTGCAACAAGCGTGAAAGTAATGATCATTTCGGCGTTTCGAGCATCCTAGACTTAACTCTGAGGCATTGCTCCACCAGATCGAATAGTTAGGGCCTAAGAAGTCAACGCCAGAAGCATAAAATACAATATAAATACAACAGTTTTTCCATTGTATAAAACGAATAATTGCTACCAGTGTAAAAGTTATGGTCATTTCTACGTTCCGGGCAACCTCGGCTTCACCCTAGGGCGTTGTTCCACCAGATCGAATAGTTAGGGCCTAAGAAGTGAACGTCAGAAGCCTAAAATACAATATAAATACAACAGCTTTTCCATCGTATAAAACGAATAATTGCAGCCAGTGTGAAAGTTATGGTCATTTCTACATTCCAAGCAACCTAGGCTTCACACTAGGGCGTTGCTCCAACAGATTGAATAGTTAGGGCCTTAGAAGTCAACGCACGAAGCATAAAATGCAATAAAAATACAACAGTTTTTCCATCGTATAAAACGAATAATTGCAGCCAGTGTGAAAGTTATGGTCATTTCTACATTCCAAGCAACCTAGGCTTCACACTAGGGCGTTGCTCCAACAGATTGAATAGTTAGGGCCTTAGAAGTCAGCGCACGAAGCATAAAAGACGATATAAATACAACAGCTTTTCCATCGTATAAAAGGAATAATTGCAAACAGTGTGAAAGTAATGGTCATTTCTATGTTCGGGGCAACCTAGGCTTCACTCTAGGGCGTTGCTCCAACAGATCAAACAGTTAGGGCCTTAGAAGTCAACGCCCGAAGCATAAAATACAAAATAAATAGAACAGTTTTTCCACTGTATAAAACGAATAATTGCTACCAGTGTAAAAGTTATGGTCATTTCTACGTTCCGGGCAACCTAGGCTTCACCCTAGGCCGTTGTTCCACCAGATCGAATAGTTAGGGCCTAAGAAGTGAACGCCAGAAGCATAAAATACAATATAAATACAACAGTTTTTCCATCGTATAAAACGAATAATTGCAACCAGTGTGAAAGCTATGGTCATTTGTACATTCCGAGCAACCTAGGCTTCACTCTAGGGCGTTGCTCCAACAGAGTGAATAGTCAGGGCCTTAGAAGTCAACGCCCGAAGCATAAAATGCAATAAAAATACAACAGTTTTTCCATCGTATAACAGGATTAATTGCAACCAGTTTGATAGTGAAGGTCATTTCTACATTCCGAGCAACCTAGGCTTCACTCTAGGGCGTTGCTCCACCTGATCGAATAGTTAGGGCCTTAGAAGTCAACGCCCGAAGCATAAAATACAAAATAAATAGAACAGTTTTTCCGTGTATAAAACGAATAATTGCTACCAGTGTGAGAGTTATGGTCATTTCTACGTTCCGTGCAACCTAGGCTTCACTCTAGGGCGGTGCTCCACCATAACGAATAGCTACGGCCTTAGAAGCCTACGCCTGAAGCATAAAATACAATAAAAATACAACGGTCTTTTCATCGTATAACAGGAATAATAGCAACCAGTGTGATAGTTATGGTCATTTCTACGTTCCGGGCAACCTAGGCTTCACTCTAGGGCGTTGCTCCACCAGATCAAACAGTTAGGGCCTTAGAAGCCAACGCCCGAAGCATTAAATACAAAATAAATAGAACAGTTTTTCCATTGTATAAAACGAATAATTGCTACCAGTGTAAAAGTTATGGCCATTTCTACGTTGCGGGCAAGCTAGGCTTCACTTTAGGCCGTTGTTCCACCAGATCGAATAGTTAGGGCCTAAGAAGTGAACGCCAGAAGCATAAAATACAACATAAATACAACAGATTTTCCATCATATAAAACGATTAATTCCAACCAGTATGAAAGTTATGGTCACTTCTACTTTCCGGGCAACCTAGGATACACCGTAGGGCGTTGCTCTAACAGATTGAATAGTTAGCGCCTTAGAAGTCAACGCCGGAAGCATAAAATGCAAAATAAATAGAACAGTTTTTCCATCTTAAAGAACGAATAATTGCAACCAGTGTGAAAGTTATGGTTATTTCTACATTCCGAGCAACCTAGGCTTCGCTCTAGAGCGTTGCTCCACCAGATCGAATGGTTAGGTCCTTAGAAGTCAACGCCAGAAGCATAAAATACGATATAAATACAACAGCTTTTCCATGGTATAACAGGATTAATTGCAACCAGTTTGAAAGTGATGGTCATTTCGACGTTCCGGGCAACCTAGACTTCACTCTAGGGCGTTGTTCCACCAGATCGAATAGTTAGGTCCTTAGAAGTCAACGCCAGAAGCATAAAATACGTTATAAATACAACAGCTTTTGCATCGTATAAAAGGCATAATTGCAAACAGTGTGAAAGTAATTGTCGTTTCTATATTCTGAGCAACCTAGGCTTCACTCTAGGGCGTTGCTCCACCAGATGAAACAGTTAGGGCGTTAGAAGTCAACGCCCGAAGCATAAAATACGAAATAAATAGAACAGTTTTTCCATTGTATAAAACGAGTAATTGCTACCAGTGTAAAAGTTATGGTCATTTCTACGTTCCGGGCAACCTAGGCATCACTCTAGGGCGTTGCTCCACTAGATCGAATAGCTAGGGCCTTAGAAGTCAACGCCAGAAGCATAAAATACAATATAAATACAACAGCTTTTCCATCGTATAAAAGGAATAATTGCAAACAGTGTGAAAGTAATGGTCATTTCTACGTTCCGGGCAAACTAGGCTTCACCCTAGGGCGTTGCTCCACCAGATTAAACAGTTAGGGCCTTAGAAGTCAACGCCCGAAGCATAAAATACAAAATAAATAGAACAGTTTTTCCACTGTATAAAACGAATAATTGCTACCAGTGTAAAAGTTATGGTCATTTCTACGTTCCGGGCAACCTAGGCTTCACCCTAGGGCGTTGTTCCACCAGATCGAATAGTTAGGGCCTAAGAAGTGAACGCCAGAAGCATAAAATACAATATAAATACAACAGTTTTTCCATCGTATAAAACGAATAATTGCAACCAGTGTGAAAGCTATGGTCATTTGTACATTCCGAGCAACCTAGGCTTCACTCTAGGGCGTTGCTCCAACAGAGTGAATAGTCAGGGCCTTAGAAGTCAACGCCCGAAGCATAAAATGCAATAAAAATACAACAGTTTTTCCATCGTATAACAGGATTAATTGCAACCAGTTTGATAGTGAAGGTCATTTCTACGTTCCGGGCAACCTAGGCATCACTCTAGGGCGTTGCTCCACTAGATCGAATAGCTAGGGCCTTAGAAGTCAACGCCAGAAGCATAAAATACAATATAAATACAACAGCTTTTCCATCGTATAAAAGGAATAATTGCAAACAGTGTGAAAGTAATGGTCATTTCTACGTTCCGGGCAAACTAGGCTTCACCCTAGGGCGTTGCTCCACCAGATGAAGCAGTTAGGGCGTTAGAAGTCAACGCCCGAAGCATAAAATACGAAATAAATAGAACAGTTTTTCCATTGCATAAAACGAGTAATTGCTACCAGTGTAAAAGTTATGGTCATTTCTACGTTCCGGGCAACCTAGGCTTCACTCTAGGGCGGTGGTCCACCATATCGAATAGCAACGGCCTTAGAAGCCTACGCCTGAAGCATAAAATACAATAAAAATACAACGGTCTTTTCATCGTATAACAGGAATAATTGCAACAAGCGTGAAAGTAATGATCATTTCGGCGTTTCGGGCATCCTAGACTTAACTCTGAGGCATTGCTCCACCATATCGAATAGTTAGGGCCTAAGAAGTGAACGCCAGAAGCATTAAACACAATATAAATACAACAGTTTTTCCATCTTATAAAACGAATAATTGCAACCAGTGTGAAAGCTATGGTCATTTCTACGTTCCGGGCAACCTAGGCTTCACTCTAGGGCGTTGCTCCACTAGATCGAATAGCTAGGGCCTTAGAAGTCAACGCCAGAGTCATAAAATACAATATAAATACAACAGCTTTTCCATCGTAAAAAACGAATAATTGCAACCAGTGTGAAAGTTATGGTTATTTCTACATTGCGAGCCAGCTAGGCTTCACTCTAGGGCGTTGCTCCACCAGATCGAATAGTTAGGTCCTTAGAAGTCACCGCCAGAAGAATAAAATACAAAATAGATACAACAGCCTTTACACCGTATAAAACGGATAATTGCAACCTGTGTGAATGTTATGGTCATTTCTACGTTCCGGGCAACCTAGACTTCACTCTAGGGCGTTGCTCCACCAGATCGAATTGTTAGGGCCAAAGAAGTCAACGCCCGAAGCATAAAATACAAAATAAATAGAACAGTTTTTCCATTGTATAAAACGAATAACGCTACCAGTGTAAAAGTTATGGTCATTTCTACGTTCCGGGCAACCTAGGCTTCACCCTAGGGCGTTGTTCCACCAGATCGAATGGTTAGGGCCTAAGAAGTGAACGTCAGAAGCATAAAATACAATATAAATACAACAGCTTTTCCATCGTATAAACCGAATAATTGCAAACAGTGTGAAAGTAATGGTCATTTCTATGTTCCGGGCAAGCTAGGCTTCACTCTAGGGCGTTGCTCCACCAGATCAAACAGTTAGGGCCTTAGAAGTCAACGCCAGAAGCATAAAATACAATATAAATACAACAGTTTTTCCATTGTATAAAACGAATAATTGCTACCAGTGTAAAAGTGATGGTCATTTCTACGTTCCGGGCAACCTAGGCTTCACCCTAGGGCGTTGCTCCACCAGATCGAATTGTTAGGGCCAAAGAAGTCAACGCCCGAAGCATAAACTACAAAATAAATAGAACAGTGTTTCCATTGTATAAAACGGATAATGCTACCAGTGTAAAAGTTATGGTCATTTCTACGTTCCGGGCAACCTAGGCTTCATCCTAGGGCATTGTTCCATCAGATCGAACAGATAGGCCCTAAGAAGTGAACGCCAGAAGCATAAAATACAATATAAATACAACAGCTTTTCCATCGTATAAAAGGAATAATTGCAAACAGTGTGAAAGTAATGATCATTTCGGCGTTTCGGGCATCCTAGACTTAACTCTGAGGCATTGTTCCACCAGATCGAATAGTTAGGGCCTAAGAAGTCAACGCCAGAAGCATAAAATACAATATAAATACAACAGTTTTTCCATTGTATAAAACGAATAATTGCTACCAGTGTAAAAGTGATGGTCATTTCTACGTTCCGAGCAACCTAGGCTTCACTCTAGGGCGTTGCTCCACCAGATCGAATGGTTAGGTCCTTAGAAGTCAACGCCAGAAGCATAAAATACGTTATAAATACAACAGCCTTTGCATCGTATAAAAGGAATAATTGCAAACAGTGTGAAAATAATTGTCATTTCTATATTCTGAGCAACCTAGGCTTCACACTAGGGCGTTGTTCCACCAGATCGAATAGTTAGGGCCTAAGAAGTGAACGTCAGAAGCATAAAATACAATATAAATACAACAGCTTTTCCATCGTATAAAACGAATAATTGCTACCAGTGTAAAAGTTAAGGTCATTTCTACGTTCCGGGCAACCTAGGCTTCACCCTAGGGCGTTATTCCACCAGATCGAATAGTTAGGGCCTAAGAAGTGAACGTCAGAAGCATAAAATACAATATAAATACAACAGCTTTTCCATCGTATCAAACGAATAATTGCAGCCAGTGTGAAAGTTATGGTCATTTCTACATTCCGGGCAACCTAGGCTTCACTCTAGGGCATTGCTCCAACAGATTGAATAGTTAGGGCCCTAGAAGTCAACGCACGAAGCATAAAATGCAATGAAAATACAACAGTTTTTCCATCGTATAACAGGATTAATTGCAACCAGTTTGAAAGTGATGGTCATTTCTACGTTCCGGGCAACCTAGGCTTCACTCTAGGGCGTTGCTCCACTAGATCGAATAGCTAGGGCCATAGAAGTCAACGCCAGAAGCATAAAATACGATATAAATACAACAGCTTTTCCATCGTATAAAAGGAATAATTGCAAACAGTGTGAAAGTAATGGTCATTTCTGCGTTCCGGGCAACCTAGGCTTCACTCTAGGGCGTTGCTCCACCAGATCAAACAGTTAGGGCCTTAGAAGTCAACGCCCGAAGCATAAAATACAAAATAAATAGAACAGTTTTTCCACTGTATAAAACGAATAATTGCTACCAGTGTAAAAGTTATGGTCATTTCTACGTTCCGGGCAACCTAGGCTTCACCCTAGGGCGTTGTTCCACCAGATCGAATAGTTAGGGCCTAAGAAGTGAACGCCAGAAGCATAAAATACAATATAAATACAACAGTTTTTCCATCGTATAAAACGAATAATTGCAACCAGTGTGAAAGCTATGGTCATTTGTACATTCCGAGCAACCTAGGCTTCACTCTAGGGCGTTGCTCCAACAGAGTGAATAGTCAGGGCCTTAGAAGTCAACGCCCGAAGCATAAAATGCAATAAAAATACAACAGTTTTTCCATCGTATAACAGGATTAATTGCAACCAGTTTGATAGTGAAGGTCATTTCTACGTTCCGGGCAACCTAGGCATCACTCTAGGGCGTTGCTCCACTAGATCGAATAGCTAGGGCCTTAGAAGTCAACGCCAGAAGCATAAAATACAATATAAATACAACAGCTTTTCCATCGTATAAAAGGAATAATTGCAAACAGTGTGAAAGTAATGGTCATTTCTACGTTCCGGGCAAACTAGGCTTCACCCTAGGGCGTTGCTCCACCAGATTAAACAGTTAGGGCCTGAGAAGTCAACGCCCGAAGCATAAAATGCAAAATAAATAGAACAGTTTTTCCATTGTATAAAACGAATAATTGCTACCAGTGTAAAAGTTATGGTCATTTCTACGTTCCGGGCCACCTAGGCTTCACCCTAGGGCGTTGTTCCACCAGATCGAATAGTTAGGGCCTAAGAAGTGAACGTCAGAAGCATAAAATACAATATAAATACAACAGCTTTTCCATCGTATAAAACGAATAATTGCAACCAGTGTGAAAGTTATGGTTATTTCTACATTCCGAGCAACCTAGGCTTCACTCTAGGGCGTTGCTCCACCAGATCGAATAGTTAGGTCCTTAGAAGTCAACGCCAGAAGCATAAAATACGTTATAAATACAACAGCCTTTGCATCGTATAAAAGGAATAATTGCAAACAGTGTGAAAGTAATTGTCATTTCTATATTCTGAGCAACCTAGGCTTCACACTAGGGCGTTGTTCCACCAGATCGAATAGTTAGGGCCTAAGAAGTGAACGTCAGAAGCATAAAATACAATATAAATACAACAGCTTTTCCATCGTATAAAACGAATAATTGCTACCAGTGTAAAAGTTAAGGTCATTTCTACGTTCCGGGCAACCTAGGCTTCACCCTAGGGCGTTATTCCACCAGATCGAATAGTTAGGGCCTAAGAAGTGAACGTCAGAAGCATAAAATACAATATAAATACAACAGCTTTTCCATCGTATCAAACGAATAATTGCAGCCAGTGTGAAAGTTATGGTCATTTCTACATTCCGGGCAACCTAGGCTTCACTCTAGGGCATTGCTCCAACAGATTGAATAGTTAGGGCCTTAGAAGTCAACGCACGAAGCATAAAATGCAATGAAAATACAACAGTTTTTCCATCGTATAACAGGATTAATTGCAACCAGTTTGAAAGTGATGGTCATTTCTACGTTCCGGGCAACCTAGGCTTCACTCTAGGGCGTTGCTCCACTAGATAGAATAGCTAGGGCCATAGAAGTCAACGCCAGAAGCATAAAATACGATATAAATACAACAGCTTTTCCATCGTATAAAAGGAATAATTGCAAACAGTGTGAAAGTAATGGTCATTTCTACGTTCCGGGCAACCTAGGCTTCACTCTAGGGCGTTGCTCCACCAGATCAAACAGTTAGGGCCTTAGAAGTCAACGCCCGAAGCATAAAATACAAAATAAATAGAACAGTTTTTCCACTGTATAAAACGAATAATTGCTACCAGTGTAAAAGTTATGGTCATTTCTACGTTCCGGGCAACCTAGGCTTCACCCTAGGGCGTTGTTCCACCAGATCGAATAGTTAGGGCCTAAGAAGTGAACGCCAGAAGCATAAAATACAATATAAATACAACAGTTTTTCCATCGTATAAAACGAATAATTGCAACCAGTGTGAAGGCTATGGTCATTTGTACATTCCGAGCAACCTAGGCTTCACTCTAGGGCGTTGCTCCAACAGAGTGAATAGTCAGGGCCTTAGAAGTCAACGCCCGAAGCATAAAATGCAATAAAAATACAACAGTTTTTCCATCGTATAACAGGATTAATTGCAACCAGTTTGATAGTGAAGGTCATTTCTACGTTCCGGGCAACCTAGGCATCACTCTAGGGCGTTGCTCCACTAGATCGAATAGCTAGGGCCTTAGAAGTCAACGCCAGAAGCATAAAATACAATATAAATACAACAGCTTTTCCATCGTATAAAAGGAATAATTGCAAACAGTGTGAAAGTAATGGTCATTTCTACGTTCCGGGCAAACTAGGCTTCACCCTAGGGCGTTGCTCCACCAGATTAAACAGTTAGGGCCTGAGAAGTCAACGCCCGAAGCATAAAATGCAAAATAAATAGAACAGTTTTTCCATTGTATAAAACGAATAATTGCTACCAGTGTAAAAGTTATGGTCATTTCTACGTTCCGGGCCACCTAGGCTTCACCCTAGGGCGTTGTTCCACCAGATCGAATAGTTAGGGCCTAAGAAGTGAACGTCAGAAGCATAAAATACAATATAAATACAACAGCTTTTCCATCGTATAAAACGAATAATTGCAGCCAGTGTGAAAGTTATGGTCATTTCTACATTCCGAGCAACCTAGGCTTCACTCTAGGGCGTTGCTCCAACAGATTGAATAGTTAGGTCCTTAGAAGTCAACGCCAGAAGCATAAAATACGTTATAAATACAACAGCTTTTGCATCGTATAAAAGGAATAATAACAAACAGTGTGAAAGTAATTGTCATTTCTATATTCTGAGCAACCTAGGCTTCACACTAGGGCGTTGCGCCACCAGATCAAACAGATAGGTCCTTAGATGTCAACGCCAGAAGCATACAATACGATACAAATACAACAGCTTTTCCATGGTATAACAGGATTAATTGCAACCAGTTTGAAAGTGATGGTCATTTCGACGTTCCGGGCAACCTAGGCTTCACTCTGGGGCGGTGCTCCACCATATCGAATAGCAACGGCCTTAGAAGCCTACGCCTGAAGCATAAAATACAATAAAAATACAACGGTCTTTTCATCGTATAACAGGAATAATTGCAACAAGCGTGAAAGTAATGATCATTTCGGCGTTTCGGGCATCCTAGACTTAACTCTGAGGCATTGCTCCACCAGATCGAATAGTTAGGGCCTAAGAAGTGAACGCCAGAAGCATTAAACACATTATAAATACAACAGTTTTTCCATCTTATAAAACGAATAATTGCAACCAGTGTGAAAGTTATGGTCATTTGTACATTCCGAGCAACCTAGGCTTCACTCTAGGGCGTTGCTCCAACAGATTGAATAGTCAGGGCCTTAGAAGTCAACGCCTGAAGCATAAAATACAATAAAAATACAACGGTCTTTTCATCGTATAACAGGAATAATTGCAACAAGCGTGAAAGTAATGATCATTTCGGCGTTTCGGGCATCCTAGACTTAACTCTGAGGCATTGCTCCACCAGATCGAATAGTTAGGGCCTAAGAAGTGAACGCCAGAAGCATTAAACACAATATAAATACAACAGTTTTTCCATCTTATAAATGAATAATTGCAACCAGTGTGAAAGTTATGGTCATTTGTACATTCCGAGCAACCTAGGCTTCACTCTAGGGCGTTGCTCCAACAGATTGAATAGTCAGGGCCTTAGAAGTCAACGCCCGAAGCATAAAATGCAATAAAAATACAACAGTTTTTCCATCGTATAACAGGATTAATTGCAACCAGTTTGAAAGTGATGGTCATTTCTACGTTCCGGGCAACCTAGGCTTCACTCTAGGGCGTTGCTCCACTATATCGAATAGCTAGGGCCTTAGAAGTCAACGCCAGAGTCATAAAATACAATATAAATACAACAGCTTTTCCATCGTAAAAAACGAATAATTGCAACCAGTGTGAAAGTTATGGTTAATTCTACATTGCGAGCCAGCTAGGCTTCACTCTAGGGCGTTGCTCCACCAGATCGAATAGTTAGGTCCTTAGAAGTCACCGCCAGAAGAATAAAATACAAAATAGATACAACAGCCTTTACACCGTATAAAACGGATAATTGCAACCTGTGTGAGTGTTATGGTCATTTCTACGTTCCGGGCAACCTAGACTTCACTCTAGGGCGTTGCTCCACCAGATCGAATTGTTAGGGCCAAAGAAGTCAACGCCCGAAGCATAAAATACAAAATAAATAGAACAGTTTTTCCATTGTATAAAACGAATAACGCTACCAGTGTAAAAGTTATGGTCATTTCTACGTTCCGGGCAACCTAGGCTTCACCCTAGGGCGTTATTCCACCAGATCGAACGGTTAGGGCCTAAGAAGTGAACGTCAGAAGCATAAAATACAATATAAATACAACAGCTTTTCCATCGTATAAAACGAATAATTGCAAACAGTGTGAAAGTAATGGTCATTTCTATGTTCCGGGCAAGCTAGGCTTCACTCTAGGGCGTTGCTCCACCAGATCAAACAGTTAGGGCCTTAGAAGTCAACGCCAGAAGCATAAAATACAATATAAATACAACAGTTTTTCCATTGTATAAAACGAATAATTGCTACCAGTGTAAAAGTGATGGTCATTTCTACGTTCCGGGCAAACTAGGCTTCACCCTAGGGCGTTGCTCCACCAGATCGAATTGTTAGGGCCAAAGAAGTCAACGCCCGAAGCATAAACTACAAAATAAATAGAACAGTGTTTCCATTGTATAAAACGGATAATGCTACCAGTGTAAAAGTTATGGTCATTTCTACGTTCCGGGCAACCTAGGCTTCATCCTAGGGCATTGTTCCATCAGATCGAACAGATAGGCCCTAAGAAGTGAACGCCAGAAGCATAAAATACAATATAAATACAACAGTTTTTCCATCGTAGAAAACGAATAATTGCAACCAGTGTGAAAGTTATGGTCATTTGTATATTCCGAGCAACCTAGTCTTCACTCTAGGGCGGTGCTCCACCATGTCGAATAGCTACGGCCTTAGAAGCGTACGCCTGAAGCATAAAATAAAATAAAAATACAACGGTCTTTTCATCGTATAACAGGAATAATTGCAACAAGCGTGAAAGTAATGATCATTTCGGCGTTTCGGGCATCCTAGACTTAACTCTGAGGCATTGTTCCACCAGATCGAATAGTTAGGGCCTAAGAAGTCAACGCCAGAAGCATAAAATACAATATAAATACAACAGTTTTTCCATTGTATAAAACGAATAATTGCTACCAGTGTAAAAGTGATGGTCATTTCTACGTTCCGGGCAACCTAGGCTTCACCCTAGGGCGTTGTTCCACCAGATCGAATAGTTAGGGCCTAAGAAGTGAACGTCAGAAGCATAAAATACAATATAAATACAACAGCTTTTCCATCGTATCAAACGAATAATTGCAGCCAGTGTGAAAGTTATGGTCATTTCTACATTCCGAGCAACCTAGGCTTCACTCTAGGGCGTTGCTCCAACAGATTGAATAGTTAGGGCCTTAGAAGTCAACGCCAGAGTCATAAAATACAATATAAATACAACAGCTTTTCCATCGTAAAAAACGAATAATTGCAACCAGTGTGAAAGTTATGGTTATTTCTACATTGCGAGCAAGCTAGGCTTCACTCTAGGGCGTTGCTCCACCAGATCGAATAGTTAGGTCCTTAGAAGTCACCGCCAGAAGAATAAAATACAAAATAGATACAACAGCCTTTACACCGTATAAAACGAATAATTGCAACCTGTGTGAAGGTTATGGTCATATCTACGTTCCGGGCAACCTAGGCTTCACTGTAGGGCGTAGCTCCACCAGATCAAACAGTTAGGTCCTTAGAAGTCAACGCCCGAAGCATAAAATACAATATAAATACAACAGCTTTTCCATGGTATAAAACGAATAATTGCAAACAGTGTGAAAGTAATGGTCATTTCTATGTTCCGGGCAACCTAGGCTTCACTCTAGGGCGTTGCTCCACCAGATCAAACAGTTAGGGCCTTAGAAGTGAACGCCAGAAGCATAAAATACAATATAAATACAACAGTTTTTCCATCGTAGAAAACGAATAATTGCAACCAGTGTGAAAGTTATGGTCATTTGTATATTCCGAGCAACCTAGTCTTCACTCTGGGGCGGTGCTCCACCATATCGAACAGCTACGGCCTTAGAAGCCTACGCCTGAAGCATAAAATACAATAACAATACAACGGTCTTTTCATCGTATAACAGGAATAATTGCAACAAGCGTGAAAGTAATGATCATTTCGGCGTTTCGGGCATCCTAGACTTAACTCTGAGGCATTGTTCCACCAGATCGAATAGTTAGGGCCTAAGAAGTCAACGCCAGAAGCATAAAATACAATATAAATACAACAGTTTTTCCATTGTATAAAACGAATAATTGCTACCAGTGTAAAAGTTAAGGTCATTTCTACGTTCCGGCAACCTAGGCTTCACCCTAGGGCGTTGTTCCACCAGATCGAATAGTTAGGGCCTAAGAAGTGAACGTCAGAAGCATAAAATACAATATAAATACAACAGCTTTTCCATCGTATCAAACGAATAATTGCAGCCAGTGTGAAAGTTATGGTCATTTCTACATTCCGAGCAACCTAGGCTTCACTCTAGGGCGTTGCTCCAACAGATTGAATAGTTAGGGCCTTAGAAGTCAACGCACGAAGCATAAAATGCAATGAAAATACAACAGTTTTTCCATCGTATAACAGGATTAATTGCAACCAGTTTGAAAGTGATGGTCATTTCCACGTTCCGGGCAACCTAGGCTTCACTCTAGGGCGTTGCTCCACTAGATCGAATAGCTAGGGCCATAGAAGTCAACGCCAGAAGCATAAAATACGATATAAATACAACAGCTTTTCCATCGTATAAAAGGAATAATTGCAAACAGTGTGAAAGTAATGGTCATTTCTACGTTCCGGGCAACCTAGGCTTCACTCTAGGGCGTTGCTCCACCAGATCAAACAGTTAGGGCCTTAGAAGTCAACGCCCGAAGCATAAAATACAAAATAAATAGAACAGTTTTTCCACTGTATAAAACGAATAATTGCTACCAGTGTAAAAGTTATGGTCATTTCTACGTTCCGGGCAACCTAGGCTTCACCCTAGGGCGTTGTTCCACCAGATCGTATAGTTAGGGCCTAAGTAGTGAACGCCAGAAGCATAAAATACAATATAAATACACCAGCTTTTCCATCGTAAAGAATGAATAATTGCAACCAGTGTGAAAGTTACGGTTATTTCTACATTCCGAGCAACCTAGGCTTCACTCTAGGGCGTTGCTCCACCAGATCGAATAGTTAGGTCCTTAGAAGTCAACGCCAGAAGCATAAAATACGTTATAAATACAACAGCCTTTGCATCGTATAAAAGGAATAATTGCAAACAGTGTGAAAGTAATTGTCATTTCTATATTCTGAGCAACCTAGGCTTCACACTAGGGCGTTGTTCCACCAGATCGAATAGTTAGGGCCTAAGAAGTGAACGTCAGAAGCATAAAATACAATATAAATACAACAGCTTTTCCATCGTATAAAACGAATAATTGCTACCAGTGTAAAAGTTAAGGTCATTTCTACGTTCCGGGCAACCTAGGCTTCACCCTAGGGCGTTGTTCCACCAGATCGAATAGTTAGGGCCTAAGAAGTGAACGTCAGAAGCATAAAATACAACATAAATACAACAGCTTTTCCATCGTATCAAACGAATAATTGCAGCCAGTGTGAAAGTTATGGTCATTTCTACATTCCGAGCAACCTAGGCTTCACTCTAGGGCGTTGCTCCAACAGATTATATAGTTAGGGCCTTAGAAGTCAACGCACGAAGCATAAAATGCAATGAAAATACAACTGTTTTTCCATCGTATAACAGGATTAATTGCAACCAGTTTGAAAGTGATGGTCATTTCTACGTTCCGGGCAACCTAGGCTTCACTCTGGGGCGTTGCTCCACTAGATCGAATAGCTAGGGCCATAGAAGTCAAAGCCAGAAGCATAAAATACGATATAAATACAACAGCTTTTCCATCGTATAAAAGGAATAATTGCAAACAGTGTGAAAGTAATGGTCATTTCTACGTTCCGGGCAACCTAGGCTTCACTCTAGGGCGTTGCTCCACCAGATCAAACAGTTAGGGCCTTAGAAGTCAACGCCCGAAGCATAAAATACAAAATAAATAGAACAGTTTTTCCACTGTATAAAACGAATAATTGCTACCAGTGTAAAAGTTATGGTCATTTCTACGTTCCGGGCAACCTAGGCTTCACCCTAGGGCGTTGGTCCACCAGATCGAATAGTTAGGGCCTAAGTAGTGAACGCCAGAAGCATAAAATACAATATAAATACACCAGCTTTTCCATCGTAAGGAACGAATAATTGCAACCAGTGTGAAAGTTATGGTTATTTCTACATTCCGAGCAACGTAGGCTTCACTCTAGGGCGTTGCTCCACCAGATCGAATAGTTAGGTCCTTAGAAGTCAACGCCAGAAGCATAAAATACGTTATAAATACAACAGCCTTTGCATCGTATAAAAGGAATAATTGCAAACAGTGTGAAAGTAATTGTTATTTCTATATTCTGAGCAACCTAGGCTTCACACTAGGGCGTTGCGCCACCAGATCAAACAGATAGGTCCTTAGATGTCAACGCCAGAAGCATACAATACGATATAAATACAACAGCTTTTCCATGGTATAACAGGATTAATTGCAACCAGTTTGAAAGTGATGGTCATTTCGACGTTCCGGGCAACCTAGACTTCACTCTAGGACGTTGCTCCACTAGATCGAATAGCTAGGGCCTTAGAAGACAACGCCATAGGCATAAAATACAATATAAATACAACAGCTTTTCCATTGTAAAAAACGAATAATTGCAACCAGTGTGAAAGTTATGCTTATTTCTACATTCCGAGCAACCTAGGCTTCACTCTAGGGCGTTGCTCCACCAGATCGAATAGTTAGGTCCTTAGAAGTCAACGCCAGTAGCATAAAATCCGATATAAATACAACAGCTTTTCCATGGTATAACAGGGTTAATTGCAACCAGTTTGAAAGTGATGGTCATTTCGACGTTCCGGGCAACCTAGACTTCACTCTAGGGCGTTGCTCCACTAGATCGAATAGCTAGGGCCTTAGAAGACAACGCCATAGGCATAAAATACAATATAAATACAACAGCTTTTCCATTGTAAAAAACGAATAATTGCAACCAGTGTGAAAGTTATGCTTATTTCTACATTCCGAGCAACCTAGGCTTCACTCTAGGGCGTTGCTCCACCAGATCGAATAGTTAGGTCCTTAGAAGTCAACGCCAGAAGCATAAAATACGATATAAATACAACAACTTTTGCATCGTTTAAAAGGAATTATTGCAAACAGTGTGAAAGTAATTGTAATTTCTACGTTCCGGGCAACCTAGGCTTCACCCTAGGGCGTTGTTCCACCAGATCGAATAGTCAGGGCCTAAGAAGTGAACGCCAGAAGCATAAAATGCAATAAAAATACAACCGTCTTTCCATCCTATAACAGGAATAATTGCAACCCGTGTGAAAGTGATGGTCATTTGTACGTTCCAGGGAACCTAGGCTTCACTCTAGGGCGTTGCTCCACCCGATCGAATAGTTAGGGCCAAAGAAGTCAACGCCCGAACCATAAAATACAAAATAAATAGAACAGATTTTCCATTGTATAAAACGAATAATTGCTACCAGTGTAAAAGTTATGGTCATTTCGACGTTCCGGGCAACCTAGGCTTCACCCTAGGGCATTGTTAGATCAGATCGAATAGTTAGGCCCTAAGAAGTGAACGCCAGAAGCATAAAATACAATATAAATGCAACAGCTTTTGAATCGTATAAAAGGAATAATTGCAAACAGTGTGAAAGTAATTGTCATTTCTACGTTCCGGGCAACCTAGGCTTCACTCTAGGGCGTTGCTCCACCAGATCAAACAGTTAGGTCCTTAGAAGTCAACGCCAGAAGCATAAAATACGATATAAATACAACAACTTTTGCATCGTTTAAAAGGAATTATTGCAAACAGTGTGAAAGCAATTGTAATTTCTACGTTCCGGGCAACCTGGGCTTCACCCTAGGGCGTTGTTCCACCAGATCGAATAGTTAGGGCCTAAGTAGTGAACGCCAGAAGCATAAAATACAATATAAATACACCAGCTTTTCCATCGTAAAGAACGAATAATTGCAACCAGTGTGAAAGTTATGGTTATTTCTACATTCCGAGCAACCTAGGCTTCACTCTAGGGCGTTGCTCCACCAGATCGAATAGTTAGGTCCTTAGAAGTCAACGCCAGAAGCATAAAATACGTTATAAATACAACAGCCTTTGCATCGTATAAAAGGAATAATTGCAAACAGTGTGAAAGTAATTGTCATTTCTATATTCTGAGCAACCTAGGCTTCACACTAGGGCGTTGCGCCACCAGATCAAACAGATAGGTCCTTAGATGTCAACGCCAGAAGCATACAATACGATATAAATACAACAGCTTTTCCATGGTATAACAGGATTAATTGCAACCAGTTTGAAAGTGATGGTCATTTCGACGTTCCGGGCAACCTAGACTTCACTCTAGGGCGTTGCTCCACTAGATCGAATAGCTAGGGCCTTAGAAGACAACGCCATAGGCATAAAATACAATATAAATACAACAGCTTTTCCATTGTAAAAAACGAATAATTGCAACCAGTGTGAAAGTTATGCTTATTTCTACATTCCGAGCAACCTAGGCTTCACTCTAGGGCGTTGCTCCACCAGATCGAATAGTTAGGTCCTTAGAAGTCAACGCCAGAAGCATAAAATACGATATAAATACAACAGCTTTTCCATGGTATAACAGGGTTAATTGCAACCAGTTTGAAAGTGATGGTCATTTCGACGTTCCGGGCAACCTAGACTTCACTCTAGGGCGTTGCTCCACTAGATCGAATAGCTAGGGCCTTAGAAGACAACGCCATGGGCATAAAATACAATATAAATACAACAGCTTTTCCATTGTAAAAAACGAATAATTGCAACCAGTGTGAAAGTTATGCTTATTTCTACATTCCGAGTAACCTAGGCTTCACTCTAGGGCGTTGCTCCACCAGATCGAATAGTTAGGTCCTTAGAAGACAACGCCAGAAGCATAAAATACGATATAAATATGACAGTTTTTCCATCGTATAAAACGAATAATTGCAAACAGTGTGAAAGTAATGGTCATTTCTACGTTCCGGGCAACCTAGGCTTCACTCTAGGGCGTTGCGCCACCAGATCGAATAGTTAGGGCCTTAGAAGTCAACGCCCGAAGCACAAAATACAAAATAACTAAAACAGTTTTTCCATCGTATAAAACGAATAATTGCAACCAGTATGAAAGTTAACGTCATTTCTACGTTCCGGGCAACCTAGGCTTCACCCTAGGGCGTTGTTCCACCAGATCGAATAGTCAGGGCCTAAGAAGTGAACGCCAGAAGCATAAAATGCAATAAAAATACAACCGTCTTTCCATCCTATAATAGGAATAATTGCAACCCGTGTGAAAGTGATGGTCATTTGTACGTTCCAGGGAACCTAGGCTTCACTCTAGGGCGTTGCTCCACCCGATCGAATAGTTAGGGCCAAAGAAGTCAACGCCCGAAGCATAAAATACAAAATAAATAGAACAGATTTTCCATTGTATAAAACGAATAATTGCTACCAGTGTAAAAGTTATGGTCATTTCGACGTTCCGGGCAACCTAGGCTTCACCCTAGGGCATTGTTCCATCAGATCGAATAGTTAGGCCCTAAGAAGTGAACGCCAGAAGCATAAAATACAATATAAATGCAACAGCTTTTGAATCGTATAAAAGGAATAATTGCAAACAGTGTGAAAGTAATTGTCATTTCTACGTTCCGGGCAACCTAGGCTTCACTCTAGGGCGTTGCTCCACCAGATCAAACAGTTAGGTCCTTAGAAGTCAACGCCAGAAGCATAAAATACGATATAAACACAACAACTTTTGCATCGTTTAAAAGGAATTATTGCAAACAGTGTGAAAGTAATTGTAATTTCTACGTTCCGGGCAACCTAGGCTTCACCCTAGGGCGTTGTTCCACCAGATCGAATAGTTAGGGCCTAAGTAGTGAACGCCAGAAGCATAAAATACAATATAAATACACCAGCTTTTCCATCGTAAAGAACGAATAATTGCAACCAGTGTGAAAGTTATGGTTATTTCTACATTCCGAGCACCCTAGGCTTCACTCTAGGGCGTTGCTCCACCAGATCGAATAGATAGGTCCTTAGAAGTCAACGCCAGAAGCATAAAATACGTTATAAATACAACAGCCTTTGCATCGTATAAAAGGAATAATTGCAAACAGTGTGAAAGTAATTGTCATTTCTATATTCTGAGCAACCTAGGCTTCACACTAGGGCGTTGCGCCACCAGATCAAACAGATAGGTCCTTAGATGTCAACGCCAGAAGCATACAATACGATATAAATACAACAGCTTTTCCATGGTATAACAGGATTAATTGCAACCAGTTTGAAAGTGATGGTCATTTCGACGTTCCGGGCAACCTAGACTTCACTCTAGGGCGTTGCTCCACTAGATCGAATAGCTAGGGCCTTAGAAGACAACGCCATAGGCATAAAATACAATATAAATACAACAGCTTTTCCATTGTAAAAAACGAATAATTGCAACCAGTGTGAAAGTTATGCTTATTTCTACATTCCGAGCAACCTAGGCTTCACTCTAGGGCGTTGCTCCACCAGATCGAATAGTTAGGTCCTTAGAAGTCAACGCCAGAAGCATAAAATACGATATAAATACAACAGCTTTTCCATGGTATAACAGGGTTAATTGCAACCAGTTTGAAAGTGATGGTCATTTCGACGTTCCGGGCAACCTAGACTTCACTCTAGGGCGTTGCTCCACTAGATCGAATAGCTAGGGCCTTAGAAGACAACGCCATGGGCATAAAATACAATATAAATACAACAGCTTTTCCATTGTAAAAAACGAATAATTGCAACCAGTGTGAAAGTTATGCTTATTTCTACATTCCGAGTAACCTAGGCTTCACTCTAGGGCGTTGCTCCACCAGATCGAATAGTTAGGTCCTTAGAAGACAACGCCAGAAGCATAAAATACGATATAAATATGACAGTTTTTCCATCGTATAAAACGAATAATTGCAAACAGTGTGATAGTAATGGTCATTTCTACGTTCCGGGCAACCTAGGCTTCACTCTAGGGCGTTGCGCCACCAGATCGAATAGTTAGGGCCTTAGAAGTCAACGCCCGAAGCACAAAATACAAAATAACTAAAACAGTTTTTCCATCGTATAAAACAAATAATTGCAACCAGTATGAAAGTTAACGTCATTTCTACTTTCCGGGCAACATAGGCTACACCCTTGCGCGTTGCACCAACAGATTGAATAGTTAGGGCCTTAGAAGTCAACGCCCGAAGCATAAAATACAAAATAAATAAAACAGTTTTTCCATCGTATAAAACGAATAATTGCAACCAGTGTGAAGGTAATGGTCTTTTCTACGTTCCGGGCAACCTAGGCTTCACCCTAGGGCGGTGCTCCACCAAATCGAATAGCTAGAGCCTTAGAAGTCAACGCCAGAAGCATAAAATGCAATAAAGATGCAAAAGTCTTTCCATCGTATAACAGGAATAACTGCAAACAGTGTGAAAGTAATGGCCATTTCCATGTTTCGGGAAACCAAGTCTTCACTCCAGGGCGTTGTTCCACTAGATCGAATAATTAGGGCCTAAGAAGTCAACGCGAGAAGCATAAAATACGATATAAATACAACAGCTTTTCCATCGTATAAGACGAATAATTGCTACCAGTGTGGAAGTTATGGTCATTTCTACGTTCCGGGCAACCTAGGCTTCACTCTAGGGCGTTGCCCGACCAGATCGAATAGCTAGGGCCTTAGAAGCCAACGCCTGAAGTATAAAATACAATAAAAGTACAACAGTCTTTCCATCCTATAACAGGAATAATTGCAACCCGTGTGAAAGTGATGGTCATCTCTACGTTCCAGGCATCCCAGGCTTCACCCTAGGGCGTTGTTCCACCAGATGGAATAGTTAGGGCCTTAGAAGTCAACGCCCGAAGCATAAAATACAAAATAAATGTAACAGCTTTTCCATCGTATAAAACGAATAATTGCAACCAGTGTGAAAGTAATAGTCATTTCTACGTTCCGGGCAACGTAGGTTTCACTCTAGGGCGTTGATCCTCCAGAGGGAATAGTTAGAGCATAAGAAGTCGACGCCAGAAGCATAAAATACAAAATAAATAAAACAGTTTTTCCATCGTATAAAACGAATAATTGCTGCCAGTGTGAAAGTTATGTTCATTTCTACGTTCCGCGCAACCTAGGCTTCACCCTAGGGCGTTGTTCCACCAGATCGAATAGTTAGGGCCTTAGAAGTCAACGCCCGAAGCATAAAATACGAAATAAATGGAACAGCTTTTCCATCGTATAAAACGAATAATTGCAGCCAGTGTGAAAGTAATAGTCATTTCTACGTTCCGGGCAACGTAGGTTTCACTCTAGGGCGTTGGTCCGCCAGAGGGAACAGTTAGGGCATAAGAAGTCAACGCCAGAAGCATAAAATACAAAGTAAATAAAACAGTTTTTCCATCGTATAAAACGAATAATTGCTACCAGTGTGAAAGTTATGGTCATTTCTACGTTCCGCGCAACCTAGGCTTCACCCTAGGGCGTTGTTCCACCAGATGGAATAGTTAGGGACTAAGAAGTCAACGCCAGAAGCATAAAATGCGATATAAATACAACAGCTTTTCCATCGTATAAAACGAATAATTGCAACCAGTGTGGAAGTTATCGTCATTTCTACGTTCCGGGCAACCTAGGCTTCACCCAAGGGCGTTGTTCCACCAGATGGAATAGTTAGGGCCTACGAAGTCATCGCGAGAAGCATAAAATACGATATAAATACAAAAGCTTTTCCATCGTATAAGACGAATAATTGCAACCAGAGTGAAACTTATGGTCATTTCTACGTTCCGCGCTACCTAGGCTTGACCCTAGGGCGTTGTTCCACCAGATCGAATAGTTAGGGCCTTAGGAGTCAACGCCCGAAGCATAAACTACATAATAAATGGAACAGCTTTTCAATCGTATAAAACGAGTAATTGCAACCAGTGTGAAAGTAACAGTCATTTCTACGTTCCGGGCAACGTAGGTTTCACTCTAGGGCGTTGATCCGCCAGAGGGAATTGTTAGGGCATAAGAAGTCAACGCCAGAAGCATAAAATACAAAATAAATAAAACAGCTTTTCCATCGTATAAAACGAATAATTGGAACCAGTATGAAAGTTAACGTCATTTCTACATTCCGGGCAACATAGGCTTCACCCTTGGGCGTTGCACCAACAGATTGAATAGTTATGGCCTTAGGAGTCAACGCCCGTAGCATAAAATACAAAATAAATAGAACAGTTTTTCCATCGTATAACAGGAATAACTGCAAACAGTGTGAAACTAATAGTCATTTCTACGTTCCGGGCAACGTAGGTTTCACTCTAGGGCGTTGATCCTCCAGAGGGAATAGTTAGGGCATAAGAAGTCAACGCCAGAAGCTTAAAATACAAAATAAATAAAACAGTTTTTCCATCGTATAAAACGAATAATTGCTACCAGTGTGAAAGTTATGGTCATTTCTACGTTCCGCGCAACCTAGGCTTCACCCTAGGGCGTTGTTCCACCAGATCGAATAGTTAGGGCCTTAGAAGTCAACGCCCGAAGCATAAAATACAAAATAAATGGAACAGCTTTTCCATCGTATAAAACGAATAATTGCTACAAGTGTGAAAGTTATGGTCATTTGTACGTTCCGCGCAACCTAGGCTTCACCCTAGGGCGTTGTTCCAACAGATGGAATAGTTAGGGACTAAGAAGTCAACGCCAGAAGCTTAACTTGCGATATAAATACAATAGCTTTTCCATCGTATAAAACGAATAATTGCAACCACTGTGGAAGTTATCGTCATTTCTACGTTCCGGGCAACCTAGGCTTCACCCTAGGGCGTTGTTCCACCAGATCGAATAGTTAGGGCCTTAGAAGTCAACGCCCGAAGCATAAAATACAAAATAAATGGAACAGCTTTTCCATCGTATAAAACGAATAATTGCTACAAGTGTGAAAGTTATGGTCATTTCTACGTTCCGCGCAACCTAGGCTTCACCCTAGGGCGTTGTTCCAACAGATGGAATAGTTAGGGACTAAGAAGTCAACGCCAGAAGCTTAACTTGCGATATAAATACAATAGCTTTTCCATCGTATAAAACGAATAATTGCAACCACTGTGGAAGTTATCGTCATTTCTACGTTCCGGGCAACCTAGGCTTCACACTAGGGCGTTGCTCGACCAGATCGAATAGCTAGGGCCTTAGAAGTCAACGCCCGAAGCATAAAATACAAAATAAATAGAACAGTTTTTCCATCGTATAAAACGAATAATTGCTACCAGTGTGAAAGTTATGGTAATTGCTACGTTCCGCGCAACCTAGGCTTCACCCAAGGGCGTTGTTCCACCAGATGGAATAGTTAGGGCCTAAGAAGTCAACGCCAGAAGCATAGAACACTATATAAATACAACAGTTTTTCCATCGTATAGAACGAATAATTGCAACCAGTATGAAAGCTAAGGTCATTTCTACTTTCCGGGCACCCTAGGCTTCACCCTAGGGCGTTGCACCAACAGATTGAATAGTTAGGGCCTTAGAAGTCAACGCCCGATTCATAAAATACAAAATAAACAGAACAGTTTTACCATCGTATAAAACGAATAATTGCTACCGGTGTGAAAGTTATGGTCATTTCACCGTTCCGGGAAACGTAGGTTTCACTCTAGGGCGTTGATCCTCCAGAGGGAATAGTTAGGGCATAAGAAATCGACGCCAGAAGCATAAAATACAAAATAAATAAAACAGTTTTTCCATCGTATAAAACGAATAATTGCTGCCAGTGTGAAAGTTATGTTCATTTCTACGTTCCGCGCAACCCAGGCTTCACCCTAGGGCGTTGTTCCACCAGATCGAATAGTTAGGGCCTTAGAAGTCAACGCCTGACGCATAAAATACAAAATAAATGGAACAGCTTTTCCATCGTATCAAACGAATAATTGCAACCAGTGTGAAAGTAATAGTCATTTCTACGTTCCGGGCGACGTAGGTTTCACTCTAGGGCGTTGATCCGCCAGAGGGAATAGTTAGGGCATAAGAAGTCAACGCCAGAAGCATAAAATACAAAGTAAATAAAACAGTTTTTCCATCGTATAAAACGAATAATTGCTACCAGTGTGAAAGTTATGGTCATTTCTACGTTCCGCGCAACCTAGGCTTCACCCTAGGACGTTGTTCCACCAGATGGAATAGTTAGGGACTAAGAAGTCAACGCCAGAAGCATAAAATGCGATATAAATACAACAGCTTTTCCATCGTATAAAACGAATAATTGCAACCAGTGTGGAAGTTATCGTCATTTCTACGTTCCGGGCAACCTGGGCTTCACCCAAGGGCGTTGTTCCACCAGATGGAATAGTTAGGGCCTACGAAGTCATCGCGAGAAGCATAAAATACGATATAAATACAACAGCTTTTCCATCGTATAAGACGAATAATTGCAACCAGTGTGAATGTAATGGTCATTTCTACGTTCCGGCAACCTAGGCTTCTCTGTCGGGCGTTGCTCCACCAAATCGAATAGCTAGGGCCTTAGAAGTCAACGCCAGAAGCATAAAATACAATAAAGATGCAAATGTCTTTCCATCGTATAACAGGAATAACTGCAAACCGTGTGAAAGTAATGGTCATTTCCATGTTCCGGGAAACCAAGTCTTCACTCTAGGGCGTTGTTCCACAAGATCGAATAGTTAGGGCCTAAGAAGTCGACGCGAGAAGAATAAAATACAATATAAGTACAAAAGATTTTCCATCGTATAAAATGAATAATTACAAACATTGTGAAAGTAATGGTCATTTCTACGTCCCGGGCAACCTAGGCTTCACTCTAGGGCGTTGCTCGACCAGATCGAATAGCTAGGGCCTTAGAAGTCAACGCCTGAAGTATAAAATACAATAAAAATACAACAGTCTTTCCATCCTATAACAGGAATAATTGCAACCCGTGTGAAAGTGATGGCCCTTTCTACGTTCCAGGAAACCTAGGCTTCACCCTAGGGCGTTGTTCCACCAGATCGAATAGTTAGGGCCTTAGGAGTCAACGCCGAAGCATAAAATACAAAATAAATGGAACAGCTTTTCCATCGTATAAAACGAATAATTGCAACCAGTGTGAAAGTAATAGTCATTTCTACGTTCCGGGCAACGTAGGTTTCACTCTAGGGCGTTGATCCGCCAGATGGAGTAGTTAGGGCATAAGAAGTCAACGCCAGAAGCATAAAATACAAAATAAATAAAACAGTTTTTCCATCGTATAAAACGAATAATTGCTACCAGTGTGAAACTTATGGTCATTTCTACGTTCCGCGCAACCTGGGCTTGACCCTAGGGCGTTGTTCCACCAGATCGAATAGTTAGGGCCTTAGGAGTCAACGCCCGAAGCTTAAAATGCAAAATAAATGGAACAGCTTTTCCATCGTATAAAACGAGTAATTGCAACCAGTGTGAAAGTAACAGTCATTTCTACGTTCCGGACAACGTAGGTTTCACTCTAGGGCGTTGATCCGCCAGAGGGAATTGTTAGGGCATAAGAAGTCAACGCCAGAAGCATAAAATACAAAATAAATAAAACAGCTTTTCCATCGTATAAAACGAATAATTGGAACCAGTATGAAAGTTAACGTCATTTCTACATTCCGGGCAACATAGGCTTCACCCTTGGGCGTTGCACCAACAGATTGAATAGTTATGGCCTTAGGAGTCAACGCCCGTAGCATAAAATACAAAATAAATAGAACAGTTTTTCCATCGTATAAAACGAATAATTGCTACCAGTGTGAAAGTTAAGGTCATTTCTACGTTCCGCGCAACCTAGGATACACCCAAGGGCGTTGTTCCACCAGATGGAATAGTTAGGGCCTACGAAGTCAACGCGAGAAGCATAAAATACGATATAAATACAACAGCTTTTCCATCGTATAAGACGAATAATTGCAACCAGTGTGAATGTAATTGTCATTTCTACGTTCCGGGCAACCTAGGCTTCTCTCTCGGGCGTTGCTCCACCAAATCGAATAGCTAGGGCCTTAGAAGTCAACGCCAGAAGCATAAAATGCAATAAAGATGCAAAAGTCTTTCCATCGTATAACAGGAATAACTGCAAACAGTGTGAAAGTAATAGTCATTTCTACGTTCCGGGCAACGTAGGTTTCACTCTAGGGCGTTGATCCTCCAGAGGGAATAGTTAGGGCATAAGAAGTCAACGCCAGAAGCATAAAATACAAAATAAGTAAAACAGTTTTTCCATCGTATAAAACGAATAATTGCTACCAGTGTGAAAGTTATGGTCATTTCTACGTTCCGCGCAACCTAGGCTTCACCCTAGGGCGTTGTTCCACCAGATCGAATTGTTAGGGCCTTAGAAGTCAACGCCCGAAGCATAAAATACAAAATAAATGGAACAGCTTTTCCATCGTATAAAACGAATAATTGCTACAAGTGTGAAAGTTATGGTCATTTCTACGTTCCGCGCAACCTAGGCTTCACCCTAGGGCGTTGTTCCAACAGATGGACTAGTTAAGGACTGAGAAGTCAACGCCAGAAGCTTAACTTGCGATATAAATACAACAGCTTTTCCATCGTATAAAACGAATAATTGCAACCACTGTGGAAGTTATCGTCATTTCTACGTTCCGGGCAACCTAGGCTTCACACTAGGGCGTTGCTCGACCAGATCGAATAGCTAGGGCCTTAGAAGTCAACGCCCGAAGCATAAAATACAAAATAAATAGAACAGTTTTTCCATCGTATAAAACGAATAATTGCTACCAGTGTGAAAGTTATGGTCATTGCTCCGTTCCGCGCAACCTAGGCTTCACCCAAGGGCGTTGTTCCACCAGATGGAATAGTTAGGGCCTAAGAAGTCAACGCCAGAAGCATAGAACACTATATAAATACAACAGTTTTTCCATGGTATAACAGGATTAATTGCAACCCGTGTGAAAGTGATGGTCATCTCTACGTTCCAGGCATCCCAGGCTTCACCCTAGGGCGTTGTTCCACCAGATGGAATAGTTAGGGCCTTAGAAGTCAACGCCCGAAGCATAAAATACAAAATAAATGTAACAGCTTTTCCATCGTATAAAACGAATAATTGCAACCAGTGTGAAAGTAATAGTCATTTCTACGTTCCGGGCAACGTAGGTTTCACTCTAGGGCGTTGATCCTCCAGAGGGAATAGTTAGAGCATAAGAAGTCGACGCCAGAAGCATAAAATACAAAATAAATAAAACAGTTTTTCCATCGTATAAAACGAATAATTGCTGCCAGTGTGAAAGTTATGTTCATTTCTACGTTCCGCGCAACCTAGGCTTCACCCTAGGGCGTTGTTCCACCAGATCGAATAGTTAGGGCCTTAGAAGTCAACGCCCGAAGCATAAAATACGAAATAAATGGAACAGCTTTTCCATCGTATAAAACGAATAATTGCAGCCAGTGTGAAAGTAATAGTCATTTCTACGTTCCGGGCAACGTAGGTTTCACTCTAGGGCGTTGGTCCGCCAGAGGGAACAGTTAGGGCATAAGAAGTCAACGCCAGAAGCATAAAATACAAAGTAAATAAAACAGTTTTTCCATCGTATAAAACGAATAATTGCTACCAGTGTGAAAGTTATGGTCATTTCTACGTTCCGCGCAACCTAGGCTTCACCCTAGGGCGTTGTTCCACCAGATGGAATAGTTAGGGACTAAGAAGTCAACGCCAGAAGCATAAAATGCGATATAAATACAACAGCTTTTCCATCGTATAAAACGAATAATTGCAACCAGTGTGGAAGTTATCGTCATTTCTACGTTCCGGGCAACCTAGGCTTCACCCAAGGGCGTTGTTCCACCAGATGGAATAGTTAGGGCCTACGAAGTCATCGCGAGAAGCATAAAATACGATATAAATACAACAGCTTTTCCATCGTATAAGACGAATAATTGCAACCAGAGTGAAACTTATGGTCATTTCTACGTTCCGCGCTACCTAGGCTTGACCCTAGGGCGTTGTTCCACCAGATCGAATAGTTAGGGCCTTAGGAGTCAACGCCCGAAGCATAAACTACATAATAAATGGAACAGCTTCTCAATCGTATAAAACGAGTAATTGCAACCAGTGTGAAAGTAACAGTCATTTCTACGTTCCGGGCAACGTAGGTTTCACTCTAGGGCGTTGATCCGCCAGAGGGAATTGTTAGGGCATAAGAAGTCAACGCCAGAAGCATAAAATACAAAATAAATAAAACAGCTTTTCCATCGTATAAAACGAATAATTGAAACCAGTATGAAAGTTAACGTCATTTCTACATTCCGGGCAACATAGGCTTCACCCTTGGGCGTTGCACCAACAGATTGAATAGTTATGGCCTTAGGAGTCAACGCCCGTAGCACAAAATGCAAAATAAATAGAACAGTTTTTCCATCGTATAACAGGAATAACTGCAAACAGTGTGAAACTAATAGTCATTTCTACGTTCCGGGCAACGTAGGTTTCACTCTAGGGCGTTGATCCTCCAGAGGGAATAGTTAGGGCATAAGAAGTCAACGCCAGAAGCTTAAAATACAAAATAAATAAAACAGTTTTTCCATCGTATAAAACGAATAATTGCTACCAGTGTGAAAGTTATGGTCATTTCTACGTTCCGCGCAACCTAGGCTTCACCCTAGGGCGTTGTTCCACCAGATCGAATAGTTAGGGCCTTAGAAGTCAACGCCCGAAGCATAAAATACAAAATAAATGGAACAGCTTTTCCATCGTATAAAACGAATAATTGCTACAAGTGTGAAAGCTATGGTCATTTGTACGTTCCGCGCAACCTAGGCTTCACCCTAGGGCGTTGTTCCAACAGATGGAATAGTTAGGGACTAAGAAGTCAACGCCAGAAGCTTAACTTGCGATATAAATACAATAGCTTTTCCATCGTATAAAACGAATAATTGCAACCACTGTGGAAGTTATCGTCATTTCTACGTTCCGGGCAACCTAGGCTTCACCCTAGGGCGTTGTTCCACCAGATCGAATAGTTAGGGCCTTAGAAGTCAACGCCCGAAGCATAAAATACAAAATAAATGGAACAGCTTTTCCATCGTATAAAACGAATAATTGCTACAAGTGTGAAAGTTATGGTCATTTCTACGTTCCGCGCAACCTAGGCTTCACCCTAGGGCGTTGTTCCAACAGATGGAATAGTTAGGGACTAAGAAGTCAACGCCAGAAGCTTAAATTGCGATATAAATACAATAGCTTTTCCATCGTATAAAACGAATAATTGCAACCACTGTGGAAGTTATCGTCATTTCTACGTTCCGGGCAACCTAGGCTTCACACTAGGGCGTTGCTCGACCAGATCGAATAGCTAGGGCCTTAGAAGTCAACGCCCGAAGCATAAAATACAAAATAAATAGAACAGTTTTTCCATCGTATAAAACGAATAATTGCTACCAGTGTGAAAGTTATGGTAATTGCTACGTTCCGCGCAACCTAGGCTTCACCCAAGGGCGTTGTTCCACCAGATGGAATAGTTAGGGCCTAAGAAGTCAACGCCAGAAGCATAGAACACTATATAAATACAACAGTTTTTCCATCGTATAGAACGAATAATTGCAACCAGTATGAAAGCTAAGGTCATTTCTACTTTCCGGGCACCCTAGGCTTCACCCTAGGGCGTTGCACCAACAGATTGAATAGTTAGGGCCTTAGAAGTCAACGCCCGATTCATAAAATACAAAATAAACAGAACAGTTTTACCATCGTATAAAACGAATAATTGCTACCGGTGTGAAAGTTATGGTCATTTCACCGTTCCGGGAAACGTAGGTTTCACTCTAGGGCGTTGATCCTCCAGAGGGAATAGTTAGGGCATAAGAAATCGACGCCAGAAGCATAAAATACAAAATAAATAAAACAGTTTTTCCATCGTATAAAACGAATAATTGCTGCCAGTGTGAAAGTTATGTTCATTTCTACGTTCCGCGCAACCCAGGCTTCACCCTAGGGCGTTGTTCCACCAGATCGAATAGTTAGGGCCTTAGAAGTCAACGCCCGACGCATAAAATACAAAATAAATGGAACAGCTTTTCCATCGTATCAAACGAATAATTGCAACCAGTGTGAAAGTAATAGTCATTTCTACGTTCCGGGCGACGTAGGTTTCACTCTAGGGCGTTGATCCGCCAGAGGGAATAGTTAGGGCATAAGAAGTCAACGCCAGAAGCATAAAATACAAAGTAAATAAAACAGTTTTTCCATCGTATAAAACGAATAATTGCTACCAGTGTGAAAGTTATGGTCATTTCTACGTTCCGCGCAACCTAGGCTTCACCCTAGGACGTTGTTCCACCAGATGGAATAGTTTGGGACTAAGAAGTCAACGCCAGAAGCATAAAATGCGATATAAATACAACAGCTTTTGCATCGTATAAAACGAATAATTGCAACCAGTGTGGAAGTTATCGTCATTTCTACGTTCCGGGCAACCTGGGCTTCACCCAAGGGCGTTGTTCCACCAGATGGAATAGTTAGGGCCTACGAAGTCATCGCGAGAAGCATAAAATACGATATAAATACAACAGCTTTTCCATCGTATAAGACGAATAATTGCAACCAGTGTGAATGTAATGGTCATTTCTACGTTCCGGCAACCTAGGCTTCTCTGTCGGGCGTTGCTCCACCAAATCGAATAGCTAGGGCCTTAGAAGTCAACGCCAGAAGCATAAAATACAATAAAGATGCAAATGTCTTTCCATCGTATAACAGGAATAACTGCAAACCGTGTGAAAGTAATGGTCATTTCCATGTTCCGGGAAACCAAGTCTTCACTCTAGGGCGTTGTTCCACTAGATCGAATAGTTAGGGCCTAAGAAGTCGACGCCAGAAGAATAAAATACAATATAAGTACAAAAGATTTTCCATCGTATAAAATGAATAATTGCAAACATTGTGAAAGTAATGGTCATTTCTACGTCCCGGGCAACCTAGGCTTCACTCTAGGGCGTTGCTCGACCAGATCGAATAGCTAGGGCCTTAGAAGTCAACGCCTGAAGTATAAAATACAATAAAAATACAACAGTCTTTCCATCCTATAACAGGAATAATTGCAACCCGTGTGAAAGTGATGGCCCTTTCTACGTTCCAGGAAACCTAGGCTTACCCTAGGGCGTTGTTCCACCAGATCGAATAGTTAGGGCCTTAGGAGTCAACGCCCGAAGCATAAAATACAAAATAAATGGAACAGCTTTTCCATCGTATAAAACGAATAATTGCAACCAGTGTGAAAGTAATAGTCATTTCTACGTTCCGGGCAACGTAGGTTTCACTCTAGGGCGTTGATCCGCCAGATGGAGTAGTTAGGGCATAAGAAGTCAACGCCAGAAGCATAAAATACAAAATAAATAAAACAGTTTTTCCATCGTATAAAACGAATAATTGCTACCAGAGTGAAACTTATGGTCATTTCTACGTTCCGCGCAACCTGGGCTTGACCCTAGGGCGTTGTTCCACCAGATCGAATAGTTAGGGCCTTAGGAGTCAACGCCCGAAGCTTAAAATGCAAAATAAATGGAACAGCTTTTCCATCGTATAAAACGAGTAATTGCAACCAGTGTGAAAGTAACAGTCATTTCTACGTTCCGGACAACGTAGGTTTCACTCTAGGGCGTTGATCCGCCAGAGGGAATTGTTAGGGCATAAGAAGTCAACGCCAGAAGCATAAAATACAAAATAAATACAACAGCTTTTCCATCGTATAAAACGAATAATTGGAACCAGTATGAAAGTTAACGTCATTTCTACATTCCGGGCAACATAGGCTTCACCCTTGGGCGTTGCACCAACAGATTGAATAGTTATGGCCTTAGGAGTCAACGCCCGTAGCATAAAATACAAAATAAATAGAACAGTTTTTCCATCGTATAAAACGAATAATTGCTACCAGTGTGAAAGTTAAGGTCATTTCTACGTTCCGCGCAACCTAGGATACACCCAAGGGCGTTGTTCCACCAGATGGAATAGTTAGGGCCTACGAAGTCAACGCGAGAAGCATAAAATACGATATAAATACAACAGCTTTTCCATCGTATAAGACGAATAATTGCAACCAGTGTGAATGTAATTGTCATTTCTACGTTCCGGGCAACCTAGGCTTCTCTCTCGGGCGTTGCTCCACCAAATCGAATAGCTAGGGCCTTAGAAGTCAACGCCAGAAGCATAAAATGCAATAAAGATGCAAAAGTCTTTCCATCGTATAACAGGAATAACTGCAAACAGTGTGAAAGTAATAGTCATTTCTACGTTCCGGGCAACGTAGGTTTCACTCTAGGGCGTTGATCCTCCAGAGGGAATAGTTAGGGCATAAGAAGTCAACGCCAGAAGCATAAAATACAAAATAAGTAAAACATTTTTTCCATCGTATAAAACGAATAATTGCTACCAGTGTGAAAGTTATGGTCATTTCTACGTTCCGCGCAACCTAGGCTTCACCCTAGGGCGTTGTTCCACCAGATCGAATTGTTAGGGCCTTAGAAGTCAACGCCCGAAGCATAAAATACAAAATAAATGGAACAGCTTTTCCATCGTATAAAACGAATAATTGCTACAAGTGTGAAAGTTATGGTCATTTCTACGTTCCGCGCAACCTAGGCTTCACCCTAGGGCGTTGTTCCAACAGATGGACTAGTTAAGGACTAAGAAGTCAACGCCAGAAGCTTAACTTGCGATATAAATACAACAGCTTTTCCATCGTATAAAACGAATAATTGCAAACACTGTGGAAGTTATCGTCATTTCTACGTTCCGGGCAACCTAGGCTTCACACTAGGGCGTTGCTCGACCAGATCGAATAGCTAGGGCCTTAGAAGTCAACGCCCGAAGCATAAAATACAAAATAAATAGAACAGTTTTTCCATCGTATAAAACGAATAATTGCTACCAGTGTGAAAGTTATGGTCATTGCTCCGTTCCGCGCAACCTAGGCTTCACCCAAGGGCGTTGTTCCACCAGATGGAATAGTTAGGGCCTAAGAAGTCAACGCCAGAAGCATAGAACACTATATAAATACAACAGTTTTTCCATCGTATAAAACGAATAATTGCAACCAGTATGAAAGTTAACGTCATTTCTACTCTCCGGGCAACCTAGGCTTCACCCTAGGGCGTTGTACCAACAGATTGAATAATTAGGGCCTTAGAAGTCAACGCCCGATTCATAAAATACAAAATAAACAGAACAGTTTTACCATCGTATAAAACGAATGATTGCTACCGGTGTGAAAGTTATGGTCATTTCTCCGTTCCGGGCAACCTAGGCTTCACTCTAGGGCGTTGCTCTTCCATATCGAATAGTTAGGGCCCTAGAAGTCAACGTCAGAAGCATAAAATACAAAATAAATGAAACAGTTTTTCCATCGTATAAAACGAATAATTGCTACCAGTGTGAAAGTTATGGTCATTTCTTCGTTCCGCGTAACCTAGGCTTCACTCTAGGGCATTGCTCCAACAGATTGAATAGTTAGGGCCTTAGAAGTCAACGCACGAAGCATAAAATGCAATGAAAATACAACAGTTTTTCCATCGTATAACAGGATTAATTGCAACCAGTTTGAAAGTGATGGTCATTTCTACGTTCCGGGCAACCTAGGCTTCACTCTAGGGTGTTGCTCCACTAGATCGAATAGCTAGGGCCATACAAGTCAACGCCAGAAGCATAAAATACGATATAAATACAACAGCTTTTCCATCGTATAAAAGGAATAATTGCAAACAGTGTGAAAGTAATGGTCATTTCTACGTTCCGGGCAACCTAGGCTTCACTCTAGGGCGTTGCTCCACCAGATCAAACAGTTAGGGCCTTAGAAGTCAACGCCCGAAGCATAAAATACAAAATAAATAGAACAGTTTTTCCACTGTATAAAACGAATAATTGCTACCAGTGTAAAAGTTATGGTCATTTCTACGTTCCGGGCAACCTAGGCTTCACCCTAGGGCGTTGTTCCACCAGATCGAATAGTTAGGGCCTAAGAAGTGAACGCCAGAAGCATAAAATACAATATAAATACAACAGTTTTTCCATCGTATAAAACGAATAATTGCAACCAGTGTGAAAGCTATGGTCATTTGTACATTCCGAGCAACCTAGGCTTCACTGTAGGGCGTTGCTCCAACAGAGTGAATAGTCAGGGCCTTAGAAGTCAACGCCCGAAGCATAAAATGCAATAAAAATACAACAGTTTTTCCATCGTATAACAGGATTAATTGCAACCAGTTTGATAGTGAAGGTCATTTCTACGTTCCGGGCAACCTAGGCATCACTCTAGGGCGTTGCTCCACTAGATCGAATAGCTAGGGCCTTAGAAGTCAACGCCCGAAGCATAAAATGCAAAATAAATAGAACAGTTTTTCCATTGTATAAAACGAATAATTGCTACCAGTGTAAAAGTAATGGTCATTTCTACGTTCCGGGCAACCTAGGCTTCACCCTAGGGCGTTGTTCCACCAGATCGAATAGTTAGGGCCTAAGAAGTGAACGTCAGAAGCATAAAATACAATATAAATACAACAGCTTTTCCATCGTATAAAACGAATAATTGCAGCCAGTGTGAAAGTTATGGTCATTTCTACATTCCGAGCAACCTAGGCTTCACTCTAGGGCGTTGCTCCAACAGATTGAATAGTTAGGTCCTTAGAAGTCAACGCCAGAAGCATAAAATACGTTATAAATACAACAGCTTTTGCATCGTATAAAAGGAATAATAACAAACAGTGTGAAAGTAATTGTCATTTCTATATTCTGAGCAACCTAGGCTTCACACTAGGGCGTTGCGCCACCAGATCAAACAGATAGGTCCTTAGATGTCAACGCCAGAAGCATACAATACGATACAAATACAACAGCTTTTCCATGGTATAACAGGATTAATTGCAACCAGTTTGAAAGTGATGGTCATTTCGACGTTCCGGGCAACCTAGACTTCACTCTAGGGCGTTGTTCCACCAGATCGAATAGTTAGGTCCTTAGAAGTCAACGCCAGAAGCAGAAAATACGTTATAAATACAACAGCTTTTGCATCGTATAAAAGGCATAATTGCAAACAGTGTGAAAGTAATTGTCATTTCTATATTCTGAGCAACCTAGGCTTCACTCTAGGGCGTTGCTCCACCAGATGAAGCAGTTAGGGCGTTAGAAGTCAACGCCCGAAGCATAAAATACGAAATAAATAGAACAGTTTTTCCATTGTATAAAACGAGTAATTGCTACCAGTGTAAAAGTTATGGTCATTTCTACGTTCCGGGCAACCTAGGCTTCACTCTAGGGCGGTGCTCCACCATATCGATTAGCAACGGCCTTAGAAGCCTACGCCTGAAGCATAAAATACAATAAAAATACAACGGTCTTTTCATCGTATAACAGGAATAATTGCAACAAGCGTGAAAGTAATGATCATTTCGGCGTTTCGGGCATCCTAGACTTAACTCTGAGGCATTGCTCCACCAGATCGAATAGTTAGGGCCTAAGAAGTGAACGCCAGAAGCATTAAACACAATATAAATACAACAGTTTTTCCATCTTATAAAACGAATAATTGCAACCCGTGTGAAAGCTATGGTCATTTGTACATTCCGAGCAACCTAGGCTTCACTCTAGGGCGTTGCTCCAACAGATTGAATAGTCAGGGCCTTAGAAGTCAACGCCCGAAGCATAAAATGCAATAAAAATACAACAGTTTTTCCATCGTATAACAGGATTAATTGCAACCAGTTTGAAAGTGATGGTCATTTCTACGTTCCGGGCAACCTAGGCTTCACTCTAGGGCGTTGCTCCACTAGATCGAATAGCTAGGGCCTTAGAAGTCAACGCCAGAGTCATAAAATACAATATAAATACAACAGCTTTTCCATCGTAAAAAACGAATAATTGCAACCAGTGTGAAAGTTATGGTTATTTCTACATTGCGAGCCAGCTAGGCTTCACTCTAGGGCGTTGCTCCACCAGATCGAATAGTTAGGTCCTTAGAAGTCACCGCCAGAAGAATAAAATACAAAATAGATACAACAGCCTTTACACCGTATAAAACGGATAATTGCAACCTGTGTGAGTGTTATGGTCATTTCTACGTTCCGGGCAACCTAGACTTCACTCTAGGGCGTTGCTCCACCAGATCGAATTGTTAGGGCCAAAGAAGTCAACGCCCGAAGCATAAAATACAAAATAAATAGAACAGTTTTTCCATTGTATAAAACGAATAACGCTACCAGTGTAAAAGTTATGGTCATTTCTACGTTCCGGGCAACCTAGGCTTCACCCTAGGGCGTTGTTCCACCAGATCGAATGGTTAGGGCCTAAGGAGTGAACGTCAGAAGCATAAAATACAATATAAATACAACAGCTTTTCCATCGTATAAAACGAATAATTGCAAACAGTGTGAAAGTAATGGTCATTTCTATGTTCCGGGCAAGCTAGGCTTCACTCTAGGGCGTTGCTCCACCAGATCAAACAGTTAGGGCCTTAGAAGTCAACGCCAGAAGCATAAAATACAATATAAATACAACAGTTTTTCCATTGTATAAAACGAATAATTGCTACCAGTGTAAAAGTGATGGTCATTTCTACGTTCCGGGCAAACTAGGCTTCACCCTAGGGCGTTGCTCCACCAGATCGAATTGTCAGGGCCAAAGAAGTCAACGCCCGAAGCATAAAATACAAAATAAATAGAACAGTTTTTCCATTGTATAAAACGAATAATGCTACCAGTGTAAAAGTTATGGTCATTTCTACGTTCCGGGCAACCTAGGCTTCACCCTAGGGCGTTGTTCCACCAGATGGAATGGTTAGGGCCTAAGAAGTGAACGTCAGAAGCATAAAATACGATATAAATACAACAGCTTTTCCATGGTATAAAACGAATAATTGCAAACAGTGTGAAAGTAATGGTCATTTCTATGTTCCGGGCAGCCTAGGCTTCACTCTAGGGCGTTGCTCCACCAGATCAAACAGTTAGGGCCTTAGAAGTGAACGCCAGAAGCATAAAATACAATATAAATACAACAGTTTTTCCATCGTAGAAAACGAATAATTGCAACCAGTGTGAAAGTTATGGTCATTTGTATATTCCGAGCAACCTAGTCTTCACTCTGGGGCGGTGCTCCACCATATCGAACAGCTACGGCCTTAGAAGCCTACGCCTGAAGCATAAAATACAATAACAATACAACGGTCTTTTCATCGTATAACAGGAATAATTGCAACAAGCGTGAAAGTAATGATCATTTCGGCGTTTCGGGCATCCTAGACTTAACTCTGAGGCATTGTTCCACCAGATCGAATAGTTAGGGCCTAAGAAGTCAACGCCAGAAGCATAAAATACAATATAAATACAACAGTTTTTCCATTGTATAAAACGAATAATTGCTACCAGTGTAAAAGTTAAGGTCATTTCTACGTTCCGGCAACCTAGGCTTCACCCTAGGGCGTTGTTCCACCAGATCGAATAGTTAGGGCCTAAGAAGTGAACGTCAGAAGCATAAAATACAATATAAATACAACAGCTTTTCCATCGTATCAAACGAATAATTGCAGCCAGTGTGAAAGTTATGGTCATTTCTACATTCCGAGCAACCTAGGCTTCACTCTAGGGCGTTGCTCCAACAGATTGAATAGTTAGGGCCTTAGAAGTCAACGCACGAAGCATAAAATGCAATGAAAATACAACAGTTTTTCCATCGTATAACAGGATTAATTGCAACCAGTTTGAAAGTGATGGTCATTTCCACGTTCCGGGCAACCTAGGCTTCACCCTAGGGCGTTGTTCCACCAGATCGAATAGTTAGGGCCTAAGTAGTGAACGCCAGAAGCATAAAATACAATATAAATACACCAGCTTTTCCATCGTAAGGAACGAATAATTGCAACCAGTGTGAAAGTTATGGTTATTTCTACATTCCGAGCAACCTAGGCTTCACTCTAGGGCGTTGCTCCACCAGATCGAATAGTTAGGTCCTTAGAAGTCAACGCCAGAAGCATAAAATACGTTATAAATACAACAGACTTTGCATCGTATAAAAGGAATAATTGCAAACAGTGTGAAAGTAATTGTCATTTCTATATTCTGAGCAACCTAGGCTTCACACTAGGGCGTTGCGCCACCAGATCAAACAGATAGGTCCTTAGATGTCAACGCCAGAAGCATACAATACGATATAAATACAACAGCTTTTCCATGGTATAACAGGATTAATTGCAACCAGTTTGAAAGTGATGGTCATTTCGACGTTCCGGGCAACCTAGACTTCACTCTAGGACGTTGCTCCACTAGATCGAATAGCTAGGGCCTTAGAAGACAACGCCATAGGCATAAAATACAATATAAATACAACAGCTTTTCCATTGTAAAAAACGAATAATTGCAACCAGTGTGAAAGTTATGCTTATTTCTACATTCCGAGCAACCTAGGCTTCACTCTAGGGCGTTGCTCCACCAGATCGAATAGTTAGGTCCTTAGAAGTCAACGCCAGTAGCATAAAATCCGATATAAATACAACAGCTTTTCCATGGTATAACAGGTTTAATTGCAACCAGTTTGAAAGTGATGGTCATTTCGACGTTCCGGGCAACCTAGACTTCACTCTAGGGCGTTGCTCCACTAGATCGAATAGCTAGGGCCTTAGAAGACAACGCCATAGGCATAAAATACAATATAAATACAACAGCTTTTCCATTGTAAAAAACGAATAATTGCAACCAGTGTGAAAGTTATGCTTATTTCTACATTCCGAGCAACCTAGGCTTCACTCTAGGGCGTTGCTCCACCAGATCGAATAGTTAGGTCCTTAGAAGTCAACGCCAGAAGCATAAAATACGATATAAATACAACAACTTTTGCATCGTTTAAAAGGAATTATTGCAAACAGTGTGAAAGTAATTGTAATTTCTACGTTCCGGGCAACCTAGGCTTCACCCTAGGGCGTTGTTCCACCAGATCGAATAGTCAGGGCCTAAGAAGTGAACGCCAGAAGCATAAAATGCAATAAAAATACAACCGTCTTTCCATCCTATAACAGGAATAATTGCAACCCGTGTGAAAGTGATGGTCATTTGTACGTTCCAGGGAACCTAGGCTTCACTCTAGGGCGTTGCTCCACCCGATCGAATAGTTAGGGCCAAAGAAGTCAACGCCCGAACCATAAAATACAAAATAAATAGAACAGATTTTCCATTGTATAAAACGAATAATTGCTACCAGTGTAAAAGTTATGATCATTTCGACGTTCCGGGCAACCTAGGCTTCACCCTAGGGCATTGTTCCATCAGATCGAATAGTTAGGCCCTAAGAAGTGAACGCCAGAAGCATAAAACACAATATAAATGCAACAGCTTTTGAATCGTATAAAAGGAATAATTGCAAACAGTGTGAAAGTAATTGTCATTTCTACGTTCCGGGCAACCTAGGCTTCACTCTAGGGCGTTGCTCCACCAGATCAAACAGTTAGGTCCTTAGAAGTCAACGCCAGAAGCATAAAATACGATATAAATACAACAACTTTTGCATCGTTTAAAAGGAATTATTGCAAACAGTGTGAAAGCAATTGTAATTTCTACGTTCCGGGCAACCTAGGCTTCACCCTAGGGCGTTGTTCCACCAGATCGAATAGTTAGGGCCTAAGTAGTGGACGCCAGAAGCATAAAATACAATATAAATACACCAGCTTTTCCATCGTAAAGAACGAATAATTGCAACCAGTGTGAAAGTTATGGTTATTTCTACATTCCGAGCAACCTAGGCTTCACTCTAGGGCGTTGCTCCACCAGATCGAATAGTTAGGTCCTTAGAAGTCAACGCCAGAAGCATAAAATACGTTATAAATACAACAGCCTTTGCATCGTATAAAAGGAATAATTGCAAACAGTGTGAAAGTAATTGTCATTTCTATATTCTGAGCAACCTAGGCTTCACACTAGGGCGTTGCGCCACCAGATCAAACAGATAGGTCCTTAGATGTCAACGCCAGAAGCATACAATACGATATAAATACAACAGCTTTTCCATGGTATAACAGGATTAATTGCAACCAGTTTGAAAGTGATGGTCATTTCGACGTTCCGGGCAACCTAGACTTCACTCTAGGGCGTTGCTCCACTAGATCGAATAGCTAGGGCCTTAGAAGACAACGCCATAGGCATAAAATACAATATAAATACAACAGCTTTTCCATTGTAAAAAACGAATAATTGCAACCAGTGTGAAAGTTATGCTTATTTCTACATTCCGAGCAACCTAGGCTTCACTCTAGGGCGTTGCTCCACCAGATCGAATAGTTAGGTCCTTAGAAGTCAACGCCAGAAGCATAAAATACGATATAAATACAACAGCTTTTCCATGGTATAACAGGCTTAATTGCAACCAGTTTGAAAGTGATGGTCATTTCGACGTTCCGGGCAACCTAGACTTCACTCTAGGGCGTTGCTCCACTAGATCGAATAGCTAGGGCCTTAGAAGACAACGCCATGGGCATAAAATACAATATAAATATGACAGTTTTTCCATCGTATAAAACGAATAATTGCAAACAGTGTGAAAGTAATGGTCATTTCTACGTTCCGGGCAACCTAGGCTTCACTCTAGGGCGTTGCGCCACCAGATCGAATAGTTAGGGCCTTAGAAGTCAACGCCCGAAGCACAAAATACAAAATAACTATAACAGTTTTTCCATCGTATAAAACGAATAATTGCAACCAGTATGAAAGTTAACGTCATTTCTACGTTCCGGGCAACCTAGGCTTCACCCTAGGGCGTTGTTCCACCAGATCGAATAGTCAGGGCCTAAGAAGTGAACGCCAGAAGCATAAAATGCAATAAAAATACAACCGTCTTTCCATCCTATAACAGGAATAATTGCAACCCGTGTGAAAGTGATGGTCATTTGTACGTTCCAGGGAACCTAGGCTTCACTCTAGGGCGTTGCTCCACCCGATCGAATAGTTAGGGCCAAAGAAGTCAACGCCCGAAGCATAAAATACAAAATAAATAGAACAGATTTTCCATTGTATAAAACGAATAATTGCTACCAGTGTAAAAGTTATGGTCATTTCGACGTTCCGGGCAACCTAGGCTTCACCCTAGGGCATTGTTCCATCAGATCGAATAGTTAGGCCCTAAGAAGTGAACGCCAGAAGCATAAAATACAATATAAATGCAACAGCTTTTGAATCTTATAAAAGGAATAATTGCAAACAGTGTGAAAGTAATTGTCATTTCTACGTTCCGGGCAACCTAGGCTTCACTCTAGGGCGTTGCTCCACCAGATCAAACAGTTAGGTCCTTAGAAGTCAACGCCAGAAGCATAAAATACGATATAAATACAACAACTTTTGCATCGTTTAAAAGGAATTATTGCAAACAGTGTGAAAGTAATTGTAATTTCTACGTTCCGGGCAACCTAGGCTTCACCCTAGGGCGTTGTTCCACCAGATCGAATAGTTAGGGCATAAGAAGTCAACGCCAGAAGCATAAAATACAAAGTAAATAAAACAGTTTTTCCATCGTATAAAACGAATAATTGCTACCAGTGTGAAAGTTATGGCCATTTCTACGTTCCGCGCAACCTAGGCTTCACCCTAGGGCGTTGTTCCACCAGATGGAATAGTTAGGGACTAAGAAGTCAACGCCAGAAGCATAAAATGCGATATAAATACAACAGCTTTTCCATCGTATAAAACGAATAATTGCAACCAGTGTGGAAGTTATCGTCATTTCTACGTTCCGGGCAACCTAGGCTTCACCCAAGGGCGTTGTTCCACCAGATGGAATAGTTAGGGCCTACGAAGTCATCGCGAGAAGCATAAAATACGATATAAATACAACAGCTTTTCCATCGTATATGACGAATAATTGCAACCAGCGTGAATGTAATGGTCATTTCTACGTTCCGGGCAACGTAGGCTTCTCTGTCGGGCGTTGCTCCACCAAATCGAATAGCTAGGGCCTTAGAAGTCAACGCCAGAAGCATAAAATACAATAAAGATGCAAATGTCTTTCCATCGTATAACAGGAATAACTGCAAACCGTGTGAAAGTAATGGTCATTTCCATGTTCCGGGAAACCAAGTCTTCACTCTAGGGCGTTGTTCCACTAGATCGAATAGTTAGGGCCTAAGAAGTCGACGCCAGAAGAATAAAATACAATATAAGTACAAAAGCTTTTCCATCGTATAAAATGAATACTTGCAAACATTGTGAAAGTAATGGTCATTTCTACGTCCCGGGCAACCTAGGCTTCACTCTAGGGCGTTGCTCGACCAGATCGAATAGCTAGGGCCTTAGAAGTCAACGCCTGAAGTATAAAATACAATAAAAATACAACAGTCTTTCCATGCTATAACAGGAATAATTGCAACCCGTGTGAAAGTGATGGTCATTTCTACGTTCCAGGAAACCTAGGCTTCACCCTAGGGCGTTGTTCCACCAGATGGAATAGTTAGGGCCTTAGAAGTCAACGCCCGAAGCATAAAATACAAAATAAATGGAACAGCTTTTCCATCGTATAAAACGAATAATTGCAACCAGTGTGAAAGTAATAGTCATTTCTACGTTCCGGGCAACGTAGGTTTCACTCTAGGGCGTTGATGCGCCAGAGGGAGTAGTTAGGGCATAAGAAGTCAACGCCAGAAGCATAAAATACAAAATAAATAAAACAGTTTTTCCATCGTATAAAACGAATAATTGCTACCAGTGTGAAAGTTATGGTCATTTCTACGTTCCGCGCAACCTAGGCTTCACCCTAGGGCGTTGTTCCACCAGATCGAATAGTTAGGGCCTTAGAAGTCAACGCCCGAAGCATAAAATACAAAATAAATGGAACAGCTTTTCCATAGTATAAAACGAATAATTGCTACAAGTGTGAAAGTTATGGTCATTTCTACGTTCGGCGCAACCTAGGCTTCACCCTAGGGCGTTGTTCCAACAGATGGAATAGTTAGGGCTAAGAAGTCAACGCCAGAAGCTTAGCTTGCGATATAAATACAACAGCTTTTCCATCGTATAAAACGAATAATTGCAACCACTGTGGAAGTTATCGTCATTTCTACGTTCCGGGCAACCTAGGCTTCACACTAGGGCGTTGCTCGACCAGATCGAATAGCTAGAGCCTTAGAAGTCAACGCCCGAAGCATAAAATACAAAATAAATAGAACAGTTTTTCCATCGTATAAAACGAATAATTGCTACCAGTGTGAAAGTTATGGTCATTGCTCCGTTCCGCGCAACCTAGGCTTCACCCAAGGGCGTTGTTCCACCAGATGGAATAGTTAGGGCCTAAGAAGTCAACGCCAGAAGCATAGAACACTCTATAAATACAACAGTTTTTCCATCGTATAAAACGAATAATTGCAACCAGTATGAAAGTTAACGTCATTTCTACTTTCCGGGCAACCTAGGCTTCACCCTAGGGCGTTGCACCAACAGATTGAATAGTTAGGGCCTTAGAAGTCAACGCCCGATTCATAAAATACAAAATAAATAAAACAGCTTTCCCATCGTATAAAACGAATAATTGCTACCAGTGTGAAAGTTATGGTCATTTCTTCGTTCCGCGCAACCTAGGCTTCACTCTAGGGCGTTGCTCGACCAGATCGAATAGCTAGGGCCTTAGAAGTCAACGCCTGAAGTATAAAATACAATAAAAATACAACAGTCTTTCCATGCTATAACAGGAATAATTGCAACCCGTGTGAAAGTGATGGTCATTTCTACGTTCCAGGAAACCTAGGCTTCACCCTAGGGCGTTGTTCCACCAGATGGAATAGTTAGGGCCTTAGAAGTCAACGCCCGAAGCATAAAATACAAAATAAATGGAACAGCTTTTCCATCGTATAAAACGAATAATTGCAACCAGTGTGAAAGTAATAGTCATTTCTACGTTCCGGGCAACGTAGGTTTCACTCTAGGGCGTTGATGCGCCAGAGGGAGTAGTTAGGGCATAAGAAGTCAACGCCAGAAGCATAAAATACAAAATAAATAAAACAGTTTTTCCATCGTATAAAACGAATAATTGCTACCAGTGTGAAAGTTATGGTCATTTCTACGTTCCGCGCAACCTAGGCTTCACCCTAGGGCGTTGTTCCACCAGATCGAATAGTTAGGGCCTTAGAAGTCAACGCCCGAAGCATAAAATACAAAATAAATGGAACAGCTTTTCCATAGTATAAAACGAATAATTGCTACAAGTGTGAAAGTTATGGTCATTTCTACGTTCGGCGCAACCTAGGCTTCTCCCTAGGGCGTTGTTCCAACAGATGGAATAGTTAGGGCTAAGAAGTCAACGCCAGAAGCTTAGCTTGCGATATAAATACAACAGCTTTTCCATCGTATAAAACGAATAATTGCAACCACTGTGGAAGTTATCGTCATTTCTACGTTCCGGGCAACCTAGGCTTCACACTAGGGCGTTGCTCGACCAGATCGAATAGCTAGAGCCTTAGAAGTCAACGCCCGAAGCATAAAATACTAAATAAATAGAACAGTTTTTCCATCGTATAAAACGAATAATTGCTACCAGTGTGAAAGTTATGGTCATTGCTCCGTTCCGCGCAACCTAGGCTTCACCCAAGGGCGTTGTTCCACCAGATGGAATAGTTAGGGCCTACGAAGTCATCGCGAGAAGCATAAAATACGATATAAATACAACAGCTTTTCCATCGTAGAAGACGAATAATTGCAACCAGTGTGAATATAATGGTCATTTCTACGTTCCGGGCAACCTAGGCTTCTCTGTCGGGCGTTGCTCCACCAAATCGAATAGCTAGGGCCTTAGAAGTCAACGCCAGAAGCATAAAATACAATAAAGATGCAAAAGTCTCTTCCATCGTATAACAGGAATAACTGCAAACAGTGTGAAAGTAATGGCCATTTCCATGTTCCGGGAAACCAAGTCTTCACTCTAGGGCGTTGTTCCACTAGATCGAATAGTTAGGGCCTAAGAAGTCGACTCCAGAGAATAAAATACAATATGAGTACAAAAGCTTTTCCATCGTATAAAATGAATAATTGCAAACATTGTGAAAGTAATGGTCATTTCTACGTCCCGGGCAACCTAGGCGTCACTCTAGGGCGTTGCTCCACCACATCTAATAGCTGCGGCCTTAGCAGTCAACCCCAGATGAATAAAATACAATAAAGGTGCAACAGCTTTTCCATCATATAAATCGAATAATTGCAACCAGTGTGAAAGTTATGGTCATTTCTACTTTCCGGGCACCCTAGGCTTCACCCTAGGACGTTGTTCCACCAGATCGAACAGTTAGGGCCTAAGAAGTCAACGCCCGAAGCATAAAATACAAAATAAATGGAACAGCTTTTCCATCGTATAAAACGAGTAATTGCAACCAGTGTGAAAGTAACAGTCATTTCTACGTTCCGGGCAACGTAGGTTTCACTCTACGGCGTTGATCCTCCAGAGGGAATAGTTAGGGCATAAGAAGTCAACGCCAGAAGCTTAAAATACAAAATACATAAAACAGCTTTTCCATCGTATAAAACGAATAATTGCTACCAGTGTGAAAGTTATGTTCATTTCTACGTTCCGCGCAACCTAGGCTTCACCCTAGGGCGTTGTTCCACCAGATCGAATAGTTAGGGCCTTAGAAGTCAACGCCCGAAGCATAAAATACAAAATAAATGGAACAGCTTTTCCATAGTATAAAACGAATAATTGCTACAAGTGTGAAAGTTATGGTCATTTCTACGTTCGGCGCAACCTAGGCTTCACCCTAGGGCGTTGTTCCAACAGATGGAATAGTTAGGGCTAAGAAGTCAACGCCAGAAGCTTAGCTTGCGATATAAATACAACAGCTTTTCCATCGTATAGAACGAATAATTGCAACCACTGTGGAAGTTATCGTCATTTCTACGTTCCGGGCAACCTAGGCTTCACACTAGGGCGTTGCTCGACCAGATCGAATAGCTAGAGCCTTAGAAGTCAACGCCCGAAGCATAAAATACAAAATAAATAGAACAGTTTTTCCATCGTATAAAACGAATAATTGCTACCAGTGTGAAAGTTATGGTCATTGCTCCGTTCCGCGCAACCTAGGCTTCACCCAAGGGCGTTGTTCCACCAGATGGAATAGTTAGGGCCTAAGAAGTCAACGCCAGAAGCATAGAACACTCTATAAATACAACAGTTTTTCCATCGTATAAAACGAATAATTGCAACCAGTATGAAAGTTAACGTCATTTCTACTTTCCGGGCAACCTAGGCTTCACCCTAGGGCGTTGCACCAACAGATTGAATAGTTAGGGCCTTAGAAGTCAACGCCCGATTCATAAAATACAAAATAAATAAAACAGATTTCCCATCGTATAAAACGAATAATTGCTACCAGTGTGAAAGTTATGGTCATTTCTTCGTTCCGCGCAACCTAGGCTTCACCCAAGGGCGTTGTTCCACCAGATGGAATAGTTAGGGCCTACGAAGTCATCGCGAGAAGCATAAAATACGATATAAATACAACAGCTTTTCCATCGTAGAAGACGAATAATTGCAACCAGTGTGAATATAATGGTCATTTCTACGTTCCGGGCAACCTAGGCTTCTCTGTCGGGCGTTGCTCCACCAAATCGAATAGCTAGGGCCTTAGAAGTCAACGCCAGAAGCATAAAATACAATAAAGATGCAAAAGTCTCTTCCATCGTATAACAGGAATAACTGCAAACAGTGTGAAAGTAATGGCCATTTCCATGTTCCGGGAAACCAAGTCTTCACTCTAGGGCGTTGTTCCACTAGATCGAATAGTTAGGGCCTAAGAAGTCGACTCCAGAGAATAAAATACAATATGAGTACAAAAGCTTTTCCATCGTATAAAATGAATAATTGCAAACATTGTGAAAGTAATGGTCATTTCTACGTCCCGGGCAACCTAGGCGTCACTCTAGGGCGTTGCTCCACCACATCTAATAGCTACGGCCTTAGCAGTCAACCCCAGATGAATAAAATACAATAAAGGTGCAACAGCTTTTCCATCATATAAATCGAATAATTGCAACCAGTGTGAAAGTTATGGTCATTTCTACTTTCCGGGCACCCTAGGCTTCACCCTAGGACGTTGTTCCACCAGATCGAACAGTTAGGGCCTAAGAAGTCAACGCCAGAAGCATAAAATACAAAATAAATAGATCAGTTTTTCCATCGTATAAAGCGAATAATTGCAACCAGTGTGAAGGTAATGGTCTTTTCTACGTTCCGGGCAACCTAGGCTTCACTCTAGGGCGGTGCTCCACCAGATCAAATAGTTAGGGCCTCAGAAGTCAACGCCGGAAGCATAAAATCCCAAATAAATAAAACAGTTTTACCATCGTATAAAACGAATAATTGCTACCAGTGTGAAAGTTATGGTCATTTCTACGTTCCGCGCAACCTAGGCTTCACCCGAAGGCGTTGTTCCACCAGATGGAATAGTTAGGGCCTAAGAGGTCAACGCCAGAAGCATAAAATACGATATAAATACAACAGCTTTTCCATCGTATAAAACGAATAATTGCTACCAATGTGAAAGTTATGGTCATTTCTACGTTCCGCGCAACCTAGGCTTCACCCGACGGCGTTGTTCCACCAGATGGAATAGTTAGGGCCTAAGAGGTCAACGCCAGAAGCATAAAATACGATATAAATACAACAGCTTTTCCATCGTATAAAACGAATAATTGCAACCAGTGTGAATGTAATGGTCATTTCTACGTTCCGGGCAACGTAGGTTTCACTCTAGGGCGTTGATCCTCCAGAGGGAATAGTTAGGGCATACGAAGTCAACGCCAGAAACATAAAATACAAAATAAATAAAACAATTTTTCCATCGTATAAAACGAATAATTGCTACCAGTGTGAAAGTTATGTTCATTTCTACGTTCCGCGCAACCTAGGCTTCACCCTAGGGCGTTGTTCCACCAGATCGAATAGTTAGGGCCTTAGAAGTCAACGCCCGAAGCATAAAATACAAAATAAATGGAACAGCTTTTCCATCGTATAAAACGAATAATTGCAACCAGTGTGAAAGTAATAGTCATTTCTACGTTCCGGGCAACGTAGGTTTCACTCTAGGGCGTTGATCCGCCAGAGGGAATAGTTAGGGCATAAGAAGTCAACGCCAGAAGCATAAAATACAAAGTAAATAAAACAGTTTTTCCATCGTATAAGACGAATAATTGCTACCAGTGTGAAAGTTATGGTCATTTCTACGTTCCGCGCAACCTAGGCTTCACCCTAGGGCGTTGTGCCACCAGATGGAATAGTTAGGGACTAAGAAGTCAACGCCAGAAGCATAAAATGCGATATAAATACAACAGCTTTTCCATCGTATAAAACGAATAATTGCAACCAGTGTGGAAGTTATCGTCATTTCTACGTTCCGGGCAACCTAGGCTTCACCCAAGGGCGTTGTTCCACCAGATGGAATAGTTAGGGCCTACGAAGTCATCGCGAGAAGCATAAAATACGATATAAATACAACAGCTTTTCCATCGTATAAGACGAATAATTGCAACCAGTGTGAATGTAATGGTCATTTCTACGTTCCGGGCAACGTAGGCTTCTCTGTCGGGCGTTGCATCCACCAAATCGAATAGCTAGGGCCTTAGAAGTCAACGCCAGAAGCATAAAATACAATAAAGATGCAAAAGTCTTTCCATCGTATAACAGGAATAACTGCAAACCGTGTGAAAGTAATGGTCATTTCCATGTTCCGGGAAACCAAGTCTTCACTCTAGGGCGTTGTTCCACTAGATCGAATAGTTAGGGCCTAAGACGTCGACTCCAGAGAATAAAATACAATATGAGTACAAAAGCTTTTCCATCGTATAAAATGAATAATTGCAAACATTGTGAAAGTAATGGTCATTTCTACGTCCAGGGCAACCTAGGCTTCACTCTAGGGCGTTGCTCGACCAGATCGAATAGCTAGGGCCTTAGAAGTCAACGCCTTAAGTATAAAATACAATAAAAATACAACAGTCTTTCCATCCTATAACAGGAATAATTGCAACCCGTGTGAAAGTGATGGTCATTTCTACGTTCCAGGAAACCTAGGCTTCACCCTAGGGCGTTGTTCCACCAGATGGAATAGTTAGGGCCTTAGAAGTCAACGCCCGAAGCATAAAATACAAAATAAATGGAACAGCTTTTCCATCGTATAAAACGAATAATTGCAACCAGTGTGAAAGTAATAGTCATTTCTACGTTCCGCGCAACGTAGGTTTCACTCTAGGGCGTTGATCCGCCAGAGGGAGTAGTTAGGGCATAAGAAGTCAACGCCAGAAGCATAAAATACAAAATAAATAAAACAGTTTTTCCATCGTATAAAACGAATAATTGCTACCAGTGTGAAGCTTGTGGTCATTTCTACGTTCCGCGCAACCTAGGCTTGACCCTAGGGCGTTGCTCCACCAGATCGAATAGTTAGGGCCTTAGGGGTCAACGCCCGAAGCATAAAATACAAAATAAATGGAACAGCTTTTCCATCGTATAAAACGAGTAATTGCAACCAGTGTGAAAGTAACAGTCATTTCTACGTTCCGGGCAACGTAGGTTTCACTCTAGGGCGTTGATCCTCCAGAGGGAATAGTTAGGGCATAAGAAGTCAACGCCAGAAGCTTAAAATACAAAATACATAAAACAGTTTTTCCATCGTATAAAACGAATAATTGCTACCAGTGTGAAAGTTATGGTCATTTCTACGTTCCGCGCAACCTAGGCTTCACCCTAGGGCGTTGTTCCTCCAGATCGAATAGTTAGGGCCTTAGAAGTCAACGCCCGAAGCATAAAATACAAAATAAATGGAACAGCTTTTCCATCGTATAAAACGAATAATTGCTACAAGTGTGAAAGTTATGGTCATTTCTACGTTCCGCGCAACCTAGGCTTCACCCTAGGGCGTTGTTCCAACAGATGGAATAGTTAGGGACTAAGAAGTCAACGCCAGAAGCTTAACTTGCGATATAAATACAATAGCTTTTCCATCGTATAAAACGAATAATTGCAACCACTGTGGAAGTTATCGTCATTTCTACGTTCCGGGCAACCTAGGCTTCACACTAGGGCGTTGCTCGACCAGATCGAATAGCTAGGGCCTTAGAAGTCAACGCCCGAAGCATAAAATACAAAATAAATAGAACAGTTTTTCCATCGTATAAAACGAATAATTGCTACCAGTGTGAAAGTTATGGTCATTGCTACGTTCCGCGCCACTTAGGCTTCACCCAAGGGCGTTGTTCCACCAGATGGAATAGTTAGGGCCTAAGAAGTCGACGCCAGAAGCATAGAACACTATATAAATACAACAGTTTTTCCATCGTATAAAACGAATAATTGCAACCAGTATGAAAGTTAACGTCATTTCTACTTTCCGGGCAACCTAGGCTTCACCCTAGGGCGTTGCACCAACAGATTGAATAGTTAGGGCCTTAGAAGTCAACGACCGATTCATAAAATACAAAATAAACAGAACAGTTTTACCATCGTATAAAACGAATAATTGCTACCGGTGTGAAAGTTATGGTCATTTCTCCGTTCCGGGCAACCTAGGCTTCACTCTAGGGCGTTGCTCTTCCAGATCGAATAGTTAGGGCCCTAGAAGTCAACGTCAGAAGCATAAAATACAAAATAAATAAAACAGTTTTTCCATCGTATAAAACGAATAATTGCTACCAGTGTGAAAGTTATGGTCATTTCTTCGTTCCGCGCAACCTAGGCTTCACCCAAGGGCGTTGTTCCACCAGATGGAATAGTTGGGGCCTACGAAGTCATCGCGAGAAGCATAAAATACGATATAAATACAACAGCTTTTCCATCGTATAAGACGAATAATTGCAACCAGTGTGAATGTAATGGTCATTTCTACGTTCCGGGCAACCTAGGCTTCTCTGTTGGGCGTTGCTCCACCAAATCGAATAGCTAGGGCCTTAGAAGTCAACGCCAGAAGCATAAAATACAATAAAGATGCAAAAGTCTTTCCATCGTATAACAGGAATAACTGCAAACAGTGTGAAAGTAATGGCCATTTCCATGTTTCGGGAAACCAAGTCTTCACTCTAGGGCGTTGTTAAACTAGATCGAATAGTTAGGGCCTATGAAGTCAACGCGAGAAGCATAAAATACGATATAAATACAACAGCTTTTCCATCGTATAAGACGAATAATTGCTACCAGTGTGGAAGTTATGGTCATTTCTACGTTCCGGGCAACCTAGGCTTCACTCTAGGGCGTTGCCCGACCAGATCGAATAGCTAGGGCCTTAGAAGCCAACGCCTGAAGTATAAAATACAATAAAAGTACAACAGTCTTTCCATCCTATAACAGGAATAATTGCAACCCGTGTGAAAGTGATGGTCATCTCCACGTTCCAGGCAACCTAGGCTTCACCCTAGGGCGTTGTTCCACCAGATGGAATAGTTAGGGCCTTAGAAGTCAACGCCCGAAGCATAAAATACAAAATAAATGTAACAGCTTTTCCATCGTATAAAACGAATAATTGCAACCAGTGTGAAAGTATTAGTCATTTCTACGTTCCGGGCAACGTAGGCTTCACTCTAGGGCGTTGATCCTCCAGAGGGAATAGTTAGGGCATAAGAAGTCAACGACAGAAGCATAAAATACAAAATAATTAAAACAGTTTTTCCATCGTATAAAACGAATAATTGCTACCAGTGTGAAAGTTATGGTCATTTCTACGTTCCGCGCAACCTAGGCTTCACCCTAGGGCGTTGTTCCACCAGATCGAATAGTTAGGGCCTAAGAAGTCAACGCCCGAAGCATAAAATACGAAATAAATGGAACAGCTTTTCCATCGTATAAAACGAATAATTGCAACCAGTGTGAAAGTAATAGTCATTTCTACGTTCCGCGCAACGTAGGTTTCACTCTAGGGCGTTGATCCGCCAGAGGGAGTAGTTAGGGCATAAGAAGTCAACGCCAGAAGCATAAAATACAAAATAAATAAAACAGTTTTTCCATCGTATAAAACGAATAATTGCTACCAGTGTGAAGCTTGTGGTCATTTCTACGTTCCGCGCAACCTAGGCTTGACCCTAGGGCGTTGCTCCACCAGATCGAATAGTTAGGGCCTTAGGGGTCAACGCCCGAAGCATAAAATACAAAATAAATGGAACAGCTTTTCCATCGTATAAAACGAGTAATTGCAACCAGTGTGAAAGTAACAGTCATTTCTACGTTCCGGGCAACGTAGGTTTCACTCTAGGGCGTTGATCCTCCAGAGGGAATAGTTAGGGCATAAGAAGTCAACGCCAGAAGCTTAAAATACAAAATACATAAAACAGTTTTTCCATCGTATAAAACGAATAATTGCTACCAGTGTGAAAGTTATGGTCATTTCTACGTTCCGCGCAACCTAGGCTTCACCCTAGGGCGTTGTTCCTCCAGATCGAATAGTTAGGGCCTTAGAAGTCAACGCCCGAAGCATAAAATACAAAATAAATAGAACAGTTTTTCCATCGTATAAAACGAATAATTGCTACCAGTGTGAAAGTTAAGGTCATTTCTACGTTCCGCGCAACCTAGGATACACCCAAGGGCGTTGTTCCACCAGATGGAATAGTTAGGGCCTACGAAGTCAACGCGAGAAGCATAAAATACGATATAAATACAACAGCTTTTCCATCGTATAAGACGAAAAATTGCAACCAGTGTGAATGTAATTGTCATTTCTACGTTCCGGGCAACCTAGGCTTCTCTCTCGGGCGTTGCTCCACCAAATCGAATAGCTAGGGCCTTAGAAGTCAACGCCAGAAGCATAAAATGCAATAAAGATGCAAAAGTCCTTCCATCGTGTAACAGGAATAACTGCAAACAGTGTGAAAGTAATAGTCATTTCTACGTTCCGGGCAACGTAGGTTTCACTCTAGGGCGTTGATCCTCCAGAGGGAATAGTTAGGGCATAAGAAGTCAACGCCAGAAGCATAAAATACAAAATAAATAAAACAGTTTTTCCATCGTATAAAACGAATAATTGCAACCAGTATGAAAGTTAACGTCATTTCTACTTTCCGGGCAACCTAGGCTTCACCCTTGGGCGTTGCACCAACAGATTGAATAGTTAGGGCCTTAGAAGTCAACGCCCGATTCATAAAATACAAAATAAATAAAACAGTTTTCCCATCGTATAAAACGAATAATTGCTACCAGTGTGAAAGTTATGGTCATTTCTTCGTTCCGCGCAACCTAGGCTTCACCCAAGGGCGTTGTTCCACCAGATGGAATAGTTAGGGCCTACGAAGTCATCGCGAGAAGCATAAAATACGATATAAATACAACAGCTTTTCCATCGTAGAAGACGAATAATTGCAACCAGTGTGAATGTAATGGTCATTTCTACGTTCCGGGCAACCTAGGCTTCTCTGTCGGGCGTTGCTCCACCAAATCGAATAGCTAGGGCCTTAGAAGTCAACGCCAGAAGCATAAAATACAATAAAGATGCAAAAGTCTCTTCCATCGTATAACAGGAATAACTGCAAACAGTGTGAAAGTAATGGCCATTTCCATGTTCCGGGAAACCAAGTTTTCACTCTAGGGCGTTGTTCCCCTAGATCGAATAGTTAGGGCCTAAGAAGTCGACTCCAGAGAATAAAATACAATATGAGTACAAAAGCTTTTCCATCGTATAAAATGAATAATTGCAAACATTGTGAAAGTAATGGTCATTTCTACGTCCCGGGCAACCTAGGCGTCACTCTAGGGCGTTGCTCCACCACATCTAATAGCTACGGCCTTAGCAGTCAACCCCAGATGAATAAAATACAATAAAGGTGCAACAGCTTTTCCATCATATAAATCGAATAATTGCAACCAGTGTGAAAGTTATGGTCATTTCTACTTTCCGGGCACCCTAGGCTTCACCCTAGGACGTTGTTCCACCAGATCGAACAGTTAGGGCCTAAGAAGTCAACGCCAGAAGCATAAAATACAAAATAAATAGATCAGTTTTTCCATCGTATAAAGCGAATAATTGCAACCAGTGTGAAGGTAATGGTCTTTTCTACGTTCCGGGCAACCTAGGCTTCACTCTAGGGCGGTGCTCCACCAGATCAAATAGTTAGGGCCTCAGAAGTCAACGCCGGAAGCATAAAATCCCAAATAAATAAAACAGTTTTACCATCGTATAAAACGAATAATTGCTACCAGTGTGAAAGTTATGGTCATTTCTACGTTCCGCGCAACCTAGGCTTCACCCGACGGCGTTGTTCCACCAGATGGAATAGTTAGGGCCTAAGAGGTCAACGCCAGAAGCATAAAATACGGTATAAATACAACAGCTTTTCCATCGTATAAAACGAATAATTGCTACCAATGTGAAAGTTATGGTCATTTCTACGTTCCGCGCAACCTAGGCTTCACCCGACGGCGTTGTTCCACCAGATGGAATAGTTAGGGCCTAAGAGGTCAACGCCAGAAGCATAAAATACGATATAAATACAACAGCTTTTCCATCGTATAAAACGAATAATTGCAACCAGTGTGAATGTAATGGTCATTTCTACGTTCCGGGCAACGTAGGCTTCTCTGTCGGGCGTTGCTCCACCAAACCGAATAGCTAGGGCCTTAGAAGTCAACGCCAGAAGCATAAAATACAATAAAGATGCAAATGTCTTTCCATCGTATAACAGGAATAACTGCAAACCGTGTGAAAGTAATGGTCATTTCCATGTTCCGGGAAACCAAGTCTTCACTCTAGGGCGTTGTTCCACTAGATCGAATAGTTAGGGCCTAGGAAGTCGACGCCAGAAGAATAAAATACAATATAAGTACAAAAGCTTTTCCATCGTATAAAATGAATAATTGCAAACATTGTGAAAGTAATGGTCATTTCTACGTCCCGGGCAACCTAGGCTTCACTCTAGGGCGTTGCTCGACCAGATCGAATAGCTAGGGCCTTAGAAGTCAACGCCTGAAGTATAAAATACAATAAAAATACAACAGTCTTTCCATCCTATAACAGGAATAATTGCAACCCGTGTGAAAGTGATGGTCCTTTCTACGTTCCAGGAAACCTAGGCTTCACCCTAGGGCGTTGTTCCACCAGATGGAATAGTTAGGGCCTTAGAAGTCAACGCCCGAAGCATAAAATACAAAATAAATGGAACAGCTTTTCCATCGTATAAAACGAATAATTGCAACCAGTGTGAAAGTAATAGTCATTTCTACGTTCCGGGCAACGTAGGTTCCACTCTAGGGCGTTGATGCGCCAGAGGGAGTAGTTAGGGCATAAGAAGTCAACGCCAGAAGCATAAAATACAAAATAAATAAAACAGTTTTTCCATCGTATAAAACGAATAATTGCTACCAGTGTGAAACTTATGGACATTTCTACGTTCCGGGCAACCTAGGCTCCTCTGTCGGGCGTTGCTCCACCAAATCGAATAGCTAGGGCCTTAGAAGTCAACGCCAGAAGCATAAAATACAATAAAGATGCAAAAGTCTCTTCGATCGTATAACAGGAATAACTGCAAACAGTGTGAAAGTAATGGCCATTTCCATGTTCCGGGAAACCAAGTCTTCACTCTAGGGCGTTGTTCCACTAGATCGAATAGTTAGGGCCTAAGAAGTCGACTCCAGAGAATAAAATACAATATAAGTACAAAAGCTTTTCCATCGTATAAAATGAATAATTGCAAACATTGTGAGAGTAATGGTCATTTCTACGTCCCGTGCAACCTAGGCGTCACTCTAGGGCGTTGCTCCACCACATCTAATAGCTAGGGCCTTAGAAGTCAACGCCAGAAGCATAAAATACAATAAAGATGCAAATGTCTTTCCATCGTATAACAGGAATAACTGCAAACCGTGTGAAAGTAATGGTCATTTCCATGTTCCGGGAAACCAAGTCTTCACTCTAGGGCGTTGTTCCACTAGATCGAATAGTTAGGGCCTAAGAAGTCGACGCCAGAAGAATAAAATACAATATAAGTACAAAAGCTTTTCCATCGTATAAAATGAATAATTGCAAACATTGTGAAAGTAATGGTCATTTCTACGTCCCGGGCAACCTAGGCTTCACTCTAGGGCGTTGCTCGACCAGATCGAATAGCTAGGGCCTTAGAAGTCAACGCCTGAAGTATAAAATACAATAAAAATACAACAGTCTTTCCATCCTATAACAGGAATAATTGCAACCCGTGTGAAAGTGATGGTCATTTCTACGTTCCAGGAAACCTAGGCTTCACCCTAGGGCGTTGTTCCACCTGATGGAATAGTTAGGACCTTAGAAGTCAACGCCCGAAGCATAAAATACAAAATAAATGGAACAGCTTTTCCATCGTATAAAACGAATAATTGCAACCAGTGTGAAAGTAATAGTCATTTCTACGTTCCGGGCAACGTAGGTTCCACTCTAGGGCGTTGATGCGCCAGAGGGAGTAGTTAGGGCATAAGAAGTCAACGCCAGAAGCATAAAATACAAAATAAATAAAACAGTTTTTCCATCGTATAAAACGAATAATTGCTACCAGTGTGAAACTTATGGACATTTCTACGTTCCGGGCAACCTAGGCTCCTCTGTCGGGCGTTGCTCCACCAAATCGAATAGCTAGGGCCTTAGAAGTCAACGCCAGAAGCATAAAATACAATAAAGATGCAAAAGTCTCTTCGATCGTATAACAGGAATAACTGCAAACAGTGTGAAAGTAATGGCCATTTCCATGTTCCGGGAAACCAAGTCTTCACTCTAGGGCGTTGTTCCACTAGATCGAATAGTTAGGGCCTAAGAAGTCGACTCCAGAGAATAAAATACAATATAAGTACAAAAGCTTTTCCATCGTATAAAATGAATAATTGCAAACATTGTGAGAGTAATGGTCATTTCTACGTCCCGTGCAACCTAGGCGTCACTCTAGGGCGTTGCTCCACCACATCTAATAGCTACGACCTTAGCAGTCAACCCCAGATGAATAAAATACAATAAAGGTGCAACAGCTTTTCCATCGTATAAAACGAATAATTGCTACCAGTGTGAAAGTTATGGTCATTTCTACGTTCCGCGCAACCTAGGCTTCACCCGGCGGCGTTGTTCCACCAGATGGAATAGTTAGGGACTAAGAGGTCAACGCCAGAAGCATAAAATACGATATAAATACAACAGCTTTTCCATCGTATAAAGCGAATAATTGCAACCAGTGTGGAAGTTATGGTCATTTCTACGTTCCGGGCAACCTAGGCTTCACTCTAGGGCGTTGCTCGACCAGATCGAATAGCTAGGGCCTTAGAAGTCAACGCCTGAAGTATAAAATACAATAAAAATACAACAGTCTCTCCATCCTATAACAGGAATAATTGCAACCTGTGTGAAAGTGATGGTCATTTCTACGTTCCAGGCAACCTAGGCTTCACCCTAGGACGTTGTTCCACCAGATGGAATAGTTAGGGCCTTAGAAGTCAACGCCCGAAGCATAAAATACAAAATAAATGTAACAACTTTTCCATCGTATAAAACGAATAATTGCAACCAGTGTGAAAGTAATAGTCATTTCTACGTTCCGGTCAACGTAGGTTTCACTCTAGGGCGTTGATCCGCCCGAGGGAATAGTTAGGGCATAAGAAGTCAACGCCAGAAGCATAAAATACAAAATAAGTAAAACAGTTTTTCCATCGTATAAAACGAATAATTGTTACCAGTGTGAAACTTATGGTCATTTCTACGTTCCGCGCAACCTAGGCTTGACCCTAGGACGTTGTTCCACCAGATCGAATAGATAGGGCCTTAGGATTCAACGTCAGAAGCATAAAATACAAAATTAATAAAACAGTTTTTCCATCGTATAAAACGAATAATTGCTACCAGTGTGAAAGTTATGGTCATTTCTTCGTTCCGCGCAACCTAGGCTTCACCCAAGGGCGTTGATCCACCAGATGGAACAGTTAGGGCCTACGAAGTCATCGCGAGAAGCATAAAATACGATATAAATACAACAGCTTTTCCATCGTATAAGACGAATAATTGCAACCAGTGTGAATGTAATGGTCATTTCTACGTTCCGGGCAACCTAGGCTTCTCTGCCGGGCGTTGCTCCACCAAATCGAATAGCTAGGGCCTTAGAAGTCAACGCCAGAAGCATAAAATACAATAAACATGCAAAAGTCTTTCCATCGTATAACAGGAATAGCTGCAAACAGTGTGAAAGTATTGGCCATTTCCATGTTCCGGGAAACCAAGTCTTCACTCTAGGGCGTTGTTCCACTAGATCGAATAGTTAGGGCCTAAGAAGTCGACTCCAGAGAATAAAATATAATATAAGTACAAAAGCTTTTCCATCGTATAAAATGAATAATTGCAAACATTGTGAAAGTAATGGTCATTTCTACGTCCCGGGCAACCTAGGCGTCACTGTAGGGCGCTGCTCCACCACATCTAATAGCTACGGCCTTAGCAGTCAACCCCAGATGAATAAAATACAATAAATGTGCAACAGCTTTTCCATCGTATAAATCGAATAATTGCAACCAGTGTGAAAGTTATGGTCATTTCTACTTTCCGGACACCCTAGGCTTCACCCTAGGACGTTGTTCCACCAGATCGAACAGTTAGGGCCTAAGAAGTCAACGCCAGAAGCATAAAATACAAAATAAATAGATCAGTTTTTCCATCGTATAAAGCGAATAATTGCAACCAGTGTGAAGGTAATGGTCTTTTCTACGTTCCGGGCAACCTAGGCTTCACTCTAGGGCGGTGCTCCACCAGATCAAATAGTTAGGGCCTTAGAAGTCAACGCCGGAAGCATAAAATCCCAAATAGATAAAACAGTTTTACCATCGTATAAAACGAATAATTGCTACCAGTGTGAAAGTTATGGTCATTTCTACGTTCCGCGCAACCTAGGCTTCACCCGACGGCGTTGTTCCACCAGATGGAATAGTTAGGGCCTAAGAGGTCAACGCCAGAAGCATAAAATACGATATAAATACAACAGCTTTTCCATCGTATAAAACGAATAATTGCTACCAATGTGAAAGTTATGGTCATTTCTACGTTCCGCGCAAGCTAGGCTTCACCCGACGGCGTTGTTCCACCAGATGGAATAGTTAGGGCCTAAGAGGTCAACGCCAGAAGCATAAAATACGATATAAATACAACAGCTTTTCCATCGTATAAAACGAATAATTGCAACCAGTGTGAAAGTTATAGTCATTTCTACTTTCCGGGCATCCTAGGCTTCATCCTAGGACGTTGTTCCGCCAGATCGAACAGTTAGGGCCTAAGTAGTCAACGCCAGAAGCATAAAATACAATATAAATATAATAGTTTTTCCATCGTATAAAACGAATGATAGCAACCAGTGTGAAAGTTATGGTCATTTCTACGTTCCGGGCAACCTAGGCTTCACTCTAGGGCGTTGCTCGACCAGATCGAATAGCTAGGGCCTTAGAAGTCAACGCCAGAAGCATAAAATACAATAAAGATGCAAATGTCTTTCTATCGTATAACAGGAATAACTGCAAACCGTGTGAAAGTAATGGTCATTTCCATGTTCCGGGAAACCAAGTCTTCACTCTAGGGCGTTGTTCCACTAGATCGAATAGTTAGGGCCTAAGAAGTCGGCGCCAGAAGAATAAAATACAATATAAGTACAAAAGCTTTTCCATCGTATAAAATGAATAATTGCAAACATTGTGAAAGTAATGGTCATTTCTACGTCCCGGGCAACCTAGGCTTCACTCTAGGGCGTTGCTCGACCAGATCGAATAGCTAGGGCCATAGAAGTCAACGCCTGAAGTATAAAATACAATAAAAATACAACAGTCTTTCCATCCTATAACAGGAATAATTGCAACCCGTGTGAAAGTGATGGTCATTTCTACGTTCCAGGAAACCTAGGCTTCACCCTAGGGCGTTGTTCCACCAGATGGAATAGTTAGGGCCTTAGAAGTCAACGCCCGAAGCATAAAATACAAAATAAATGGAACAGCTTTTCCATCGTATAAAACGAATAATTGCAACCAGTGTGAAAGTAATAGTCATTTCTACGTTCCGGGCAACGTAGGTTTCACTCTAGGGCGTTGATGCGCCAGAGGGAGTAGTTAGGGCATAAGAAGTCAACGCCAGAAGCATAAAATACAAAATAAATAAAACAGTTTTTCCATCGTATAAAACGAATAATTGCTACCAGTGTGAAACTTATGGACATTTCTACGTTCCGGGCAACCTAGGCTCCTCTGTCGGGCGTTGCTCCACCAAATCGAATAGCTAGGGCCTTAGAAGTCAACGCCAGAAGCATAAAATACAATAAAGATGCAAAAGTCTCTTCGATCGTATAACAGGAATAACTGCAAACAGTGTGAAAGTAATGGCCATTTCCATGTTCCGGGAAACCAAGTCTTCACTCTAGGGCGTTGTTCCACTAGATCGAATAGTTAGGGCCTAAGAAGTCGACTCCAGAGAATAAAATACAATATAAGTACAAAAGCTTTTCCATCGTATAAAATGAATAATTGCAAACATTGTGAGAGTAATGGTCATTTCTACGTCCCGTGCAACCTAGGCGTCACTCTAGGGCGTTGCTCCACCACATCTAATAGCTACGGCCTTAGCAGTCAACCCCAGATGAATAAAATACAATAAAGGTGCAACAGCTTTTCCATCGTATAAAACGAATAATTGCTACCAGTGTGAAAGTTATGGTCATTTCTACGTTCCGCGCAACCTAGGCTTCACCCGGCGGCGTTGTTCCACCAGATGGAATAGTTAGGGACTAAGAGGTCAACGCCAGAAGCATAAAATACGATATAAATACAACAGCTTTTCCATCGTATAAAGCGAATAATTGCAACCAGTGTGGAAGTTATGGTCATTTCTACGTTCCGGGCAACCTAGGCTTCACTCTAGGGCGTTGCTCGACCAGATCGAATAGCTAGGGCCTTAGAAGTCAACGCCTGAAGTATAAAATACAATAAAAATACAACAGTCTCTCCATCCTATAACAGGAATAATTGCAACCTGTGTGAAAGTGATGGTCATTTCTACGTTACAGGCAACCTAGGCTTCACCCTAGGACGTTGTTCCACCAGATGGAATAGTTAGGGCCTTAGAAGTCAACGCCCGAAGCATAAAATACAAAATAAATGTAACAACTTTTCCATCGTATAAAACGAATAATTGCAACCAGTGTGAAAGTAATAGTCATTTCTACGTTCCGGTCAACGTAGGTTTCACTCTAGGGCGTTGATCCGCCCGAGGGAATAGTTAGGGCATAAGAAGTCAACGCCAGAAGCATAAAATACAAAATAAGTAAAACAGTTTTTCCATCGTATAAAACGAATAATTGTTACCAGTGTGAAACTTATGGTCATTTCTACGTTCCGCGCAACCTAGGCTTGACCCTAGGACGTTGTCCCACCAGATCGAATAGATAGGGCCTTAGGATTCAACGTCAGAAGCATAAAATACAAAATTAATAAAACAGTTTTTCCATCGTATAAAACGAATAATTGCTACCAGTGTGAAAGTTATGGTCATTTCTTCGTTCCGCGCAACCTAGGCTTCACCCAAGGGCGTTGATCCACCAGATGGAACAGTTAGGGCCTACGAAGTCATCGCGAGAAGCATAAAATACGATATAAATACAACAGCTTTTCCATCGTATAAGACGAATAATTGCAACCAGTGTGAATGTAATGGTCATTTCTACGTTCCGGGCAACCTAGGCTTCTCTGCCGGGCGTTGCTCCACCAAATCGAATAGCTAGGGCCTTAGAAGTCAACGCCAGAAGCATAAAATACAATAAACATGCAAAAGTCTTTCCATCGTATAACAGGAATAGCTGCAAACAGTGTGAAAGTATTGGCCATTTCCATGTTCCGGGAAACCAAGTCTTCACTCTAGGGCGTTGTTCCACTAGATCGAATAGTTAGGGCCTAAGAAGTCGACTCCAGAGAATAAAATATAATATAAGTACAAAAGCTTTTCCATCGTATAAAATGAATAATTGCAAACATTGTGAAAGTAATGGTCATTTCTACGTCCCGGGCAACCTAGGCGTCACTGTAGGGCGCTGCTCCACCACATCTAATAGCTACGGCCTTAGCAGTCAACCCCAGATGAATAAAATACAATAAATGTGCAACAGCTTTTCCATCGTATAAATCGAATAATTGCAACCAGTGTGAAAGTTATGGTCATTTCTACTTTCCGGACACCCTAGGCTTCACCCTAGGACGTTGTTCCACCAGATCGAACAGTTAGGGCCTAAGAAGTCAACGCCAGAAGCATAAAATACAAAATAAATAGATCAGTTTTTCCATCGTATAAAGCGAATAATTGCAACCAGTGTGAAGGTAATGGTCTTTTCTACGTTCCGGGCAACCTAGGCTTCACTCTAGGGCGGTGCTCCACCAGATCAAATAGTTAGGGCCTTAGAAGTCAACGCCGGAAGCATAAAATCCCAAATAGATAAAACAGTTTTACCATCGTATAAAACGAATAATTGCTACCAGTGTGAAAGTTATGGTCATTTCTACGTTCCGCGCAACCTAGGCTTCACCCGACGGCGTTGTTCCACCAGATGGAATAGTTAGGGCCTAAGAGGTCAACGCCAGAAGCATAAAATACGATATAAATACAACAGCTTTTCCATCGTATAAAACGAATAATTGCTACCAATGTGAAAGTTATGGTCATTTCTACGTTCCGCGCAAGCTAGGCTTCACCCGACGGCGTTGTTCCACCAGATGGAATAGTTAGGGCCTAAGAGGTCAACGCCAGAAGCATAAAATACGATATAAATACAACAGCTTTTCCATCGTATAAAACGAATAATTGCAACCAGTGTGAAAGTTATAGTCATTTCTACTTTCCGGGCATCCTAGGCTTCATCCTAGGACGTTGTTCCGCCAGATCGAACAGTTAGGGCCTAAGTAGTCAACGCCAGAAGCATAAAATACAATATAAATATAATAGTTTTTCCATCGTATAAAACGAATGATAGCAACCAGTGTGAAAGTTATGGTCATTTCTACGTTCCGGGCAACCTAGGCTTCACTCTAGGGCGTTGCTCGACCAGATCGAATAGCTAGGGCCTTAGAAGTCAACGCCAGAAGCATAAAATACAATAAAGATGCAAATGTCTTTCTATCGTATAACAGGAATAACTGCAAACCGTGTGAAAGTAATGGTCATTTCCATGTTCCGGGAAACCAAGTCTTCACTCTAGGGCGTTGTTCCACTAGATCGAATAGTTAGGGCCTAAGAAGTCGGCGCCAGAAGAATAAAATACAATATAAGTACAAAAGCTTTTCCATCGTATAAAATGAATAATTGCAAACATTGTGAAAGTAATGGTCATTTCTACGTCCCGGGCAACCTAGGCTTCACTCTAGGGCGTTGCTCGACCAGATCGAATAGCTAGGGCCATAGAAGTCAACGCCTGAAGTATAAAATACAATAAAAATACAACAGTCTTTCCATCCTATAACAGGAATAATTGCAACCCGTGTGAAAGTGATGGTCATTTCTACGTTCCAGGAAACCTAGGCTTCACCCTAGGGCGTTGTTCCACCAGATGGAATAGTTAGGGCCTTAGAAGTCAACGCCCGAAGCATAAAATACAAAATAAATGGAACAGCTTTTCCATCGTATAAAACGAATAATTGCAACCAGTGTGAAAGTAATAGTCATTTCTACGTTCCGGGCAACGTAGGTTTCACTCTAGGGCGTTGATGCGCCAGAGGGAGTAGTTAGGGCATAAGAAGTCAACGCCAGAAGCATAAAATACAAAATAAATAAAACAGTTTTTCCATCGTATAAAACGAATAATTGCTACCAGTGTGAAACTTATGGACATTTCTACGTTCCGGGCAACCTAGGCTCCTCTGTCGGGCGTTGCTCCACCAAATCGAATAGCTAGGGCCTTAGAAGTCAACGCCAGAAGCATAAAATACAATAAAGATGCAAAAGTCTCTTCCATCGTATAACAGGAATAACTGCAAACAGTGTGAAAGTAATGGCCATTTCCATGTTCCGGGAAACCAAGTCTTCACTCTAGGGCGTTGTTCCACTAGATCGAATAGTTAGGGCCTAAGAAGTCGACTCCAGAGAATAAAATACAATATAAGTACAAAAGCTTTTCCATCGTATAAAATGAATAATTGCAAACATTGTGAGAGTAATGGTCATTTCTACGTCCCGGGCAACCTAGGCGTCACTCTAGGGCGTTGCTCCACCACATCTAATAGCTACGGCCTTAGCAGTCAACCCCAGATGAATAAAATACAATAAAGGTGCAACAGCTTTTCCATCGTATAAATCGAATAATTGCAACCAGTGTGAAAGTTATGGTCATTTCTACTTTCCGGGCACCCTAGACTTCACCCTAGGACGTTGTTCCACCAGATCGAACAGTTAGGGCCTAAGAAGTCAACGCCAGAAGCATAAAATACAAAATAAATAGATCAGTTTTTCCATCGTATAAAGCGAATAATTGCAACCAGTGTGAAGGTAATGGTCATTTCTACGTCCCGGGCAACCTAGGCGTCACTCTAGGGCGTTGCTCCACCACATCTAATAGCTACGGCCTTAGCAGTCAACCCCAGATGAATAAAATACAATAAAGGTGCAACAGCTTTTCCATCGTATAAAACGAATAATTGCTACCAGTGTGAAAGTTATGGTTATTTCTACGTTCCGCGCAACCTAGGCTTCACCCGGCGGCGTTGTTCCACCAGATGGAATAGTTAGGGACTAAGAGGTCAACGCCAGAAGCATAAAATACGATATAAATACAACAGCTTTTCCATCGTATAAAGCGAATAATTGCAACCAGTGTGGAAGTTATGGTCATTTCTACGTTCCGGGCAACCTAGGCTTCACTCTAGGGCGTTGCTCGACCAGATCGAATAGCTAGGGCCTTAGAAGTCAACGCCTGAAGTATAAAATACAATAAAAATACAACAGTCTCTCCATCCTATAACAGGAATAATTGCAACCCGTGTGAAAGTGATGGTCATTTCTACGTTCCAGGCAACCTAGGCTTCACCCTAGGACGTTGTTCCACCAGATGGAATAGTTAGGGCCTTAGAAGTCAACGCCCGAAGCATAAAATACAAAATAAATGTAACAGCTTTTCCATCGTATAAAACGAATAATTGCAACCAGTGTGAAAGTAATAGTCATTTCTACGTTCCGGTCAACGTAGGTTTCACTCTAGGGCGTTGATCCGCCCGAGGGAATAGTTAGGGCATAAGAAGTCAACGCCAGAAGCATAAAATACAAAATAAATAAAACAGTTTTTCCATCGTATAAAACGAATAATTGTTACCAGTGTGAAACTTATGGTCATTTCTACGTTCCGCGCAACCTAGGCTTGACCCTAGGACGTTGTTCCACCAGATCGAATAGATAGGGCCTTAGGATTCAACGTCAGAAGCATAAAATACAAAATAAATAAAACAGTTTTTCCATCGTATAAAACGAATAATTGCTACCAGTGTGAAAGTTATGGTCATTTCTTCGTTCCGCGCAACCTAGGCTTCACCCAAGGGCGTTGTTCCACCAGATGGAATAGTTAGGGCCTACGAAGTCATCGCGAGAAGCATAAAATACGATATAAATACAACAGCTTTTCCATCGTATAAGACGAATAATTGCAACCAGTGTGAATGTAATGGTCATTTCTACGTTCCGGGCAACCTAGGCTTCTCTGCCGGGCGTTGCTCCACCAAATCGAATAGCTAGGGCCTTAGAAGTCAACGCCAGAAGCATAAAATACAATAAACATGCAAAAGTCTTTCCATCGTATAACAGGAATAGCTGCAAACAGTGTGAAAGTATTGGCCATTTCCATGTTCCGGGAAACCAAGTCTTCACTCTAGGGCGTTGTTCCACTAGATCGAATAGTTAGGGCCTAAGAAGTCGACTCCAGAGAATAAAATATAATATAAGTACAAAAGCTTTTCCATCGTATAAAATGAATAATTGCAAACATTGTGAAAGTAATGGTCATTTCTACGTCCCGGGCAACCTAGGCGTCACTCTAGGGCGCTGCTCCACCACATCTAATAGCTACGGCCTTAGCAGTCAACCCCAGATGAATAAAATACAATAAATGTGCAACAGCTTTTCCATCGTATAAATCGAATAATTGCAACCAGTGTGAAAGTTATGGTCATTTCTACTTTCCGGACACCCTAGGCTTCACCCTAGGACGTTGTTCCACCAGATCGAACAGTTAGGGCCTAAGAAGTCAACGCCAGAAGCATAAAATACAAAATAAATAGATCAGTTTTTCCATCGTATAAAGCGAATAATTGCAACCAGTGTGAAGGTAATGGTCTTTTCTACGTTCCGGGCAACCTAGGCTTCACCCTAGGGCGGTGCTCCACCAGATCAAATAGTTAGGGCCTTAGAAGTCAACGCCGGAAGCATAAAATCCCAAATAGATAAAACAGTTTTACCATCGTATAAAACGAATAATTGCTACCAGTGTGAAAGTTATTGTCATTTCTACGTTCCGCGCAACCTAGGCTTCACCCGACGGCGTTGTTCCACCAGATGGAATAGTTAGGGCCTAAGAGGTCAACGCCAGAAGCATAAAATACGATATAAATACAACAGCTTTTCCATCGTATAAAACGAATAATTGCTACCAATGTGAAAGTTATGGTCATTTCTACGTTCCGCGCAAGCTAGGCTTCACCCGGCGGCGTTGTTCCACCAGATGGAATAGTTAGGGCCTAAGAGGTCAACGCCAGAAGCATAAAATACGATATAAATACAACAGCTTTTCCATCGTATAAAACGAATAATTGCAACCAGTGTGAAAGTTATAGTCATTTCTACTTTCCGGGCATCCTAGGCTTCATCCTAGGACGTTGTTCCGCCAGATCGAACAGTTAGGGCCTAAGTAGTCAACGCCAGAAGCATAAAATACAATATAAATATAATAGTTTTTCCATCGTATAAAACGAATGATAGCAACCAGTGTGAAAGTTATGGTCATTTCTACGTTCCGGGCAACCTAGGCTTCACTCTAGGGCGTTGCGCCACCAGATCGAATAGTTAGGGCCTTAGAAGTCAACGCCCGAAGCACAAAATACAAAATAACTAAAACAGTTTTTCCATCGTATAAAACGAATAATTGCAACCAGTATGAAAGTTAACGTCATTTCTACTTTCCGGGCAACATAGGCTTCACCCTTGGGCGTTGCACCAACAGATTGAATAGTTAGGGCCTTAGAAGTCAACGCCCGAAGCATAAAATACAAAATAAATAAAACAGTTTTTCCATCGTATAAAACGAATAATTGCAACCAGTGTGAAGGTAATGGTCTTTTCTACGTTCCGGGCAACCTAGGCTTCACGCTAGGGCGGTGCTCCACCAGATCAAATAGTTAGGGCCTAAGAAGTCAACGCCAGAAGCATAAAATACAACATAAATACAACAGATTTTCCATCGTATATAATGTATATTTGCAAACAGTGTGAAAGTAATGGTCATTTCTATGTACCGCGCAACCTAGGCCCCACTCTCGGGCGTTGCTCCACCACATCTGATAGCTACGGCCTTAGAAGTCAACCCCAGATGAATAAAATACAATAAAGATGCAACAGCTTTTCCATCGTATAAAACGAGTAATTGCTACCAGTGTGAAAGTTATGGTCATTTCTACGTTCCGCGCAACCTAGGCTTCACCCTAGGGCGTTGTTCCACCAGATGGAATAGTTAGGGCCTACGAAGTCAACGCGAGAAGCATAAAATACGATATAAATACAACAGCTTTTCCATCGTATAAGACGAATAATTGCTACCAGTGTGGAAGTTATGGTCATTTCTACGTTCCGGGCAACCTAGGCTTCACTCTAGGGCGTTGCCCGACCAGATCCAATAGCTAGGGCCTTAGAAGCCAACGCCTGAAGTATAAAATACAATAAAAGTACAACAGTCTTTCCATCCTATAACAGGAATAATTGCAACCCGTGTGAAAGTGATGGTCATTTCTACGTTCCAGGCAACCTAGGCTTCACTCTAGGGCGTTGCTCGACCAGTTAGAATAGGTAGGGCCTTAGAAGTCAACGCCCGAAGCATAAAATACAAAATAAATAGAACAGTTTTTCCATCGTATAAAACGAATAATTGCTACCAGTGTGAAAGTTATGGTCATTGGTACGTTCCGCGCAACCTAGGCTTCACCCAAGGGCGTTGTTCCACCACATGGAATAGTTTGGGCCTAAGAAGTCAACGCCAGAAGCATAAAATACGATATAAATACAACAGCTTTTCCATCGTATAAGACGAATAATTGCAACCAGTGTGGAAGTTATGGTCATTGCTACGTTCCGCGCAACCTAGGCTTCACCCAAGGGCGTTGTTCCACCAGATGGAATAGTTATTGCCTAAGAAGTCAACGCCAGAAGCATAAAATACGATATAAATACAACAGCTTTTCCATCGTATAAGACGAATAATTGCAACCAGTGTGAATGTAATGGTCACTTCTCCGTTCCCGGCAACCTAGGCTTCACTCTAGGGCGTTGCTCCACCAGATCAAATAATTAGGGCCTTAGAAATCAACGCCAGAAGCATAAAATACAACATAAATACAACAGATTCTCCATCGTATATAATGTATATTTGCAAAGAGTGTGAAAGTAATGGTCATTTCTACGTACCGGGCAACCTAGGCCTCACTCTGGGGCGTTGCACCAACAGACTGAATAGTTAGGCCATTAGAAGTCAACGATCGATGCATAAAACGCAAAATAAATAGAACGGTTTTTCCATTGTATAAAACGAATAATTGCTACCAGTGTAAAAGTTATGGTCATTTCTACGTTCCAGGCATCCTAGGCTTCACCCTAGGACGTTGCTCCACCAGATCGAACAGTTAGGGCCTAAGAAGTCAACGCCAGAAGCATAAAATACAATATAAATATAACAGTTTTTCCATCGTATAAAACGAATGATAGCAACCAGTGTGAAAGTTATGGTCATTTCTACGTTCCGGGCAACCTAGGCTTCTCTCTGGGGCGTTGCGCCACCAGATCAAATAGTTAGGGCCTAAGAAGTCAACGCCAGAAGCATAAAATACAAAATAAATAGAACAGTTTTTCCATCGTATAAAACGAATAATTGCTACCAGTGTGAAAGTTATGGTCATTTCTACGTTCCGCGCAACCTAGGCTTCACCCGACGGCGTTGTTCCACCAGATCGAACAGTTAGGGCCTAAGTAGTCAACGCCAGAAGCATAAAATACAATATAAATATAATAGTTTTTCCATCGTATAAAACGAATGATAGCAACCAGTGTGAAAGTTATGGTCATTTCTACGTTCCGGGCAACCTAGGCTTCACTCTAGGGCGTTGCTCGACCAGATCGAATAGCTAGGGCCTTAGAAGTCAACGCCAGAAGCATAAAATACAATAAAGATGCAAATGTCTTTCTATCGTATAACAGGAATAACTGCAAACCGTGTGAAAGTAATGGTCATTTCCATGTTCCGGGAAACCAAGTCTTCACTCTAGGGCGTTGTTCCACTAGATCGAATAGTTAGGGCCTAAGAAGTCGGCGCCAGAAGAATAAAATACAATATAAGTACAAAAGCTTTTCCATCGTATAAAATGAATAATTGCAAACATTGTGAAAGTAATGGTCATTTCTACGTCCCGGGCAACCTAGGCTTCACTCTAGGGCGTTGCTCGACCAGATCGAATAGCTAGGGCCATAGAAGTCAACGCCTGAAGTATAAAATACAATAAAAATACAACAGTCTTTCCATCCTATAACAGGAATAATTGCAACCCGTGTGAAAGTGATGGTCATTTCTACGTTCCAGGAAACCTAGGCTTCACCCTAGGGCGTTGTTCCACCAGATGGAATAGTTAGGGCCTTAGAAGTCAACGCCCGAAGCATAAAATACAAAATAAATGGAACAGCTTTTCCATCGTATAAAACGAATAATTGCAACCAGTGTGAAAGTAATAGTCATTTCTACGTTCCGGGCAACGTAGGTTTCACTCTAGGGCGTTGATGCGCCAGAGGGAGTAGTTAGGGCATAAGAAGTCAACGCCAGAAGCATAAAATACAAAATAAATAAAACAGTTTTTCCATCGTATAAAACGAATAATTGCTACCAGTGTGAAACTTATGGACATTTCTACGTTCCGGGCAACCTAGGCTCCTCTGTCGGGCGTTGCTCCACCAAATCGAATAGCTAGGGCCTTAGAAGTCAACGCCAGAAGCATAAAATACAATAAAGATGCAAAAGTCTCTTCCATCGTATAACAGGAATAACTGCAAACAGTGTGAAAGTAATGGCCATTTCCATGTTCCGGGAAACCAAGTCTTCACTCTAGGGCGTTGTTCCACTAGATCGAATAGTTAGGGCCTAAGAAGTCGACTCCAGAGAATAAAATACAATATAAGTACAAAAGCTTTTCCATCGTATAAAATGAATAATTGCAAACATTGTGAGAGTAATGGTCATTTCTACGTCCCGGGCAACCTAGGCGTCACTCTAGGGCGTTGCTCCACCACATCTAATAGCTACGGCCTTAGCAGTCAACCCCAGATGAATAAAATACAATAAAGGTGCAACAGCTTTTCCATCGTATAAATCGAATAATTGCAACCAGTGTGAAAGTTATGGTCATTTCTACTTTCCGGGCACCCTAGACTTCACCCTAGGACGTTGTTCCACCAGATCGAACAGTTAGGGCCTAAGAAGTCAACGCCAGAAGCATAAAATACAAAATAAATAGATCAGTTTTTCCATCGTATAAAGCGAATAATTGCAACCAGTGTGAAGGTAATGGTCATTTCTACGTCCCGGGCAACCTAGGCGTCACTCTAGGGCGTTGCTCCACCACATCTAATAGCTACGGCCTTAGCAGTCAACCCCAGATGAATAAAATACAATAAAGGTGCAACAGCTTTTCCATCGTATAAAACGAATAATTGCTACCAGTGTGAAAGTTATGGTTATTTCTACGTTCCGCGCAACCTAGGCTTCACCCGGCGGCGTTGTTCCACCAGATGGAATAGTTAGGGACTAAGAGGTCAACGCCAGAAGCATAAAATACGATATAAATACAACAGCTTTTCCATCGTATAAAGCGAATAATTGCAACCAGTGTGGAAGTTATGGTCATTTCTACGTTCCGGGCAACCTAGGCTTCACTCTAGGGCGTTGCTCGACCAGATCGAATAGCTAGGGCCTTAGAAGTCAACGCCTGAAGTATAAAATACAATAAAAATACAACAGTCTCTCCATCCTATAACAGGAATAATTGCAACCCGTGTGAAAGTGATGGTCATTTCTACGTTCCAGGCAACCTAGGCTTCACCCTAGGACGTTGTTCCACCAGATGGAATAGTTAGGGCCTTAGAAGTCAACGCCCGAAGCATAAAATACAAAATAAATGTAACAGCTTTTCCATCGTATAAAACGAATAATTGCAACCAGTGTGAAAGTAATAGTCATTTCTACGTTCCGGTCAACGTAGGTTTCACTCTAGGGCGTTGATCCGCCCGAGGGAATAGTTAGGGCATAAGAAGTCAACGCCAGAAGCATAAAATACAAAATAAATAAAACAGTTTTTCCATCGTATAAAACGAATAATTGTTACCAGTGTGAAACTTATGGTCATTTCTACGTTCCGCGCAACCTAGGCTTGACCCTAGGACGTTGTTCCACCAGATCGAATAGATAGGGCCTTAGGATTCAACGTCAGAAGCATAAAATACAAAATAAATAAAACAGTTTTTCCATCGTATAAAACGAATAATTGCTACCAGTGTGAAAGTTATGGTCATTTCTTCGTTCCGCGCAACCTAGGCTTCACCCAAGGGCGTTGTTCCACCAGATGGAATAGTTAGGGCCTACGAAGTCATCGCGAGAAGCATAAAATACGATATAAATACAACAGCTTTTCCATCGTATAAGACGAATAATTGCAACCAGTGTGAATGTAATGGTCATTTCTACGTTCCGGGCAACCTAGGCTTCTCTGCCGGGCGTTGCTCCACCAAATCGAATAGCTAGGGCCTTAGAAGTCAACGCCAGAAGCATAAAATACAATAAACATGCAAAAGTCTTTCCATCGTATAACAGGAATAGCTGCAAACAGTGTGAAAGTATTGGCCATTTCCATGTTCCGGGAAACCAAGTCTTCACTCTAGGGCGTTGTTCCACTAGATCGAATAGTTAGGGCCTAAGAAGTCGACTCCAGAGAATAAAATATAATATAAGTACAAAAGCTTTTCCATCGTATAAAATGAATAATTGCAAACATTGTGAAAGTAATGGTCATTTCTACGTCCCGGGCAACCTAGGCGTCACTCTAGGGCGCTGCTCCACCACATCTAATAGCTACGGCCTTAGCAGTCAACCCCAGATGAATAAAATACAATAAATGTGCAACAGCTTTTCCATCGTATAAATCGAATAATTGCAACCAGTGTGAAAGTTATGGTCATTTCTACTTTCCGGACACCCTAGGCTTCACCCTAGGACGTTGTTCCACCAGATCGAACAGTTAGGGCCTAAGAAGTCAACGCCAGAAGCATAAAATACAAAATAAATAGATCAGTTTTTCCATCGTATAAAGCGAATAATTGCAACCAGTGTGAAGGTAATGGTCTTTTCTACGTTCCGGGCAACCTAGGCTTCACTCTAGGGCGGTGCTCCACCAGATCAAATAGTTAGGGCCTTAGAAGTCAACGCCGGAAGCATAAAATCCCAAATAGATAAAACAGTTTTACCATCGTATAAAACGAATAATTGCTACCAGTGTGAAAGTTATTGTCATTTCTACGTTCCGCGCAACCTAGGCTTCACCCGACGGCGTTGTTCCACCAGATGGAATAGTTAGGGCCTAAGAGGTCAACGCCAGAAGCATAAAATACGATATAAATACAACAGCTTTTCCATCGTATAAAACGAATAATTGCTACCAATGTGAAAGTTATGGTCATTTCTACGTTCCGCGCAAGCTAGGCTTCACCCGGCGGCGTTGTTCCACCAGATGGAATAGTTAGGGCCTAAGAGGTCAACGCCAGAAGCATAAAATACGATATAAATACAACAGCTTTTCCATCGTATAAAACGAATAATTGCAACCAGTGTGAAAGTTATAGTCATTTCTACTTTCCGGGCATCCTAGGCTTCATCCTAGGACGTTGTTCCGCCAGATCGAACAGTTAGGGCCTAAGTAGTCAACGCCAGAAGCATAAAATACAATATAAATATAATAGTTTTTCCATCGTATAAAACGAATGATAGCAACCAGTGTGAAAGTTATGGTCATTTCTACGTTCCGGGCAACCTAGGCTTCACTCTAGGGCGTTGCGCCACCAGATCGAATAGTTAGGGCCTTAGAAGTCAACGCCCGAAGCACAAAATACAAAATAACTAAAACAGTTTTTCCATCGTATAAAACGAATAATTGCAACCAGTATGAAAGTTAACGTCATTTCTACTTTCCGGGCAACATAGGCTTCACCCTTGGGCGTTGCACCAACAGATTGAATAGTTAGGGCCTTAGAAGTCAACGCCCGAAGCATAAAATACAAAATAAATAAAACAGTTTTTCCATCGTATAAAACGAATAATTGCAACCAGTGTGAAGGTAATGGTCTTTTCTACGTTCCGGGCAACCTAGGCTTCACCCTAGGGCGGTGCTCCACCAGATCAAATAGTTAGGGCCTAAGAAGTCAACGCCAGAAGCATAAAATACAACATAAATACAACAGATTTTCCATCGTATATAATGTATATTTGCAAACAGTGTGAAAGTAATGGTCATTTCTATGTACCGCGCAACCTAGGCCCCACTCTCGGGCGTTGCTCCACCACATCTGATAGCTACGGCCTTAGAAGTCAACCCCAGATGAATAAAATACAATAAAGATGCAACAGCTTTTCCATCGTATAAAACGAGTAATTGCTACCAGTGTGAAAGTTATGGTCATTTCTACGTTCCGCGCAACCTAGGCTTCACCCTAGGGCGTTGTTCCACCAGATGGAATAGTTAGGGCCTACGAAGTCAACGCGAGAAGCATAAAATACGATATAAATACAACAGCTTTTCCATCGTATAAGACGAATAATTGCTACCAGTGTGGAAGTTATGGTCATTTCTACGTTCCGGGCAACCTAGGCTTCACTCTAGGGCGTTGCCCGACCAGATCCAATAGCTAGGGCCTTAGAAGCCAACGCCTGAAGTATAAAATACAATAAAAGTACAACAGTCTTTCCATCCTATAACAGGAATAATTGCAACCCGTGTGAAAGTGATGGTCATTTCTACGTTCCAGGCAACCTAGGCTTCACTCTAGGGCGTTGCTCGACCAGTTAGAATAGGTAGGGCCTTAGAAGTCAACGCCCGAAGCATAAAATACAAAATAAATAGAACAGTTTTTCCATCGTATAAAACGAATAATTGCTACCAGTGTGAAAGTTATGGTCATTGGTACGTTCCGCGCAACCTAGGCTTCACCCAAGGGCGTTGTTCCACCACATGGAATAGTTTGGGCCTAAGAAGTCAACGCCAGAAGCATAAAATACGATATAAATACAACAGCTTTTCCATCGTATAAGACGAATAATTGCAACCAGTGTGGAAGTTATGGTCATTGCTACGTTCCGCGCAACCTAGGCTTCACCCAAGGGCGTTGTTCCACCAGATGGAATAGTTATTGCCTAAGAAGTCAACGCCAGAAGCATAAAATACGATATAAATACAACAGCTTTTCCATCGTATAAGACGAATAATTGCAACCAGTGTGAATGTAATGGTCACTTCTCCGTTCCCGGCAACCTAGGCTTCACTCTAGGGCGTTGCTCCACCAGATCAAATAATTAGGGCCTTAGAAATCAACGCCAGAAGCATAAAATACAACATAAATACAACAGATTCTCCATCGTATATAATGTATATTTGCAAAGAGTGTGAAAGTAATGGTCATTTCTACGTACCGGGCAACCTAGGCCTCACTCTGGGGCGTTGCACCAACAGACTGAATAGTTAGGCCATTAGAAGTCAACGATCGATGCATAAAACACAAAATAAATAGAACGGTTTTTCCATTGTATAAAACGAATAATTGCTACCAGTGTAAAAGTTATGGTCATTTCTACGTTCCAGGCATCCTAGGCTTCACCCTAGGACGTTGCTCCACCAGATCGAACAGTTAGGGCCTAAGAAGTCAACGCCAGAAGCATGAAATACAATATAAATATAACAGTTTTTCCATCGTATAAAACGAATGATAGCAACCAGTGTGAAAGTTATGGTCATTTCTACGTTCTGGGCAACCTAGGCTTCTCTCTGGGGCGTTGCGCCACCAGATCAAATAGTTAGGGCCTAAGAAGTCAACGCCAGAAGCATAAAATACAAAATAAATAGAACAGTTTTTCCATCGTATAAAACGAATAATTGCAACCAGTGTGAAGGTAATGGTCTTTTCTACGTTCCGGGGAACCTAGGCTTCACCCTAGGGCGGTGCTCCACCAGATCAAATAGTTAGGTCCTAAGAAGTCAACGCCAGAAGCATAAAATACAACATAAATACAACAGATTTTCCATCGTATATAATGTATATTTGCAAACAGTGTGAAAGTAATGGTCATTTCTATGTACCGCGCAACCTAGGCCCCACTCTCGGGCGTTGCTCCACCACATCTGATAGCTACGGCCTTAGAAGTCAACCCCAAATGAATAAAATACAATAAAGATGCAACAGCTTTTCCATCGTATAAAACGAGTAATTGCTACCATTGTGAAAGTTATGGTCATTTCTACGTTCCGCGCAACCTAGGCTTCACCCTAGGGCGTTGTTCCACCAGATGGAATAGTTAGGGCCTACGAAGTCAACGCGAGAAGCATAAAATACGATATAAATACAACAGCTTTTCCATCCTATAACAGGAATAATTGCAACCCGTGTGAAAGTGATGGTCATTTCTACGTTCCAGGCAACCTAGGCTTCACCCTAGGGCGTTGTTCCACCAGTTGGAATAGTTAGGGCATTAGAAGTCAACGCCCGAAGCATAAAATACAAAACAAATGTAACAGCTTTTCCATCGCATAAAACGAATAATTGCAACCAGTGTGAAAGTAATAGTCATTTCTACGTTCCGGGCAACGTAGGTTTCACTCTAGGGCGTTGATCCTCCAGAGGGAATAGTTAGGGCATAAGAAGTCAACGCCAGAAGCATAAAATACAAAATAAATGGAACAGCTTTTCCATCGTATAAAACGAATAATTGCTACCAGTGTGAAAGTTATGGTCATTTCTATGTTCCGCGCAACCTAGGCTTCACCCTAGGGCGTTGTTCCAACAGTTGGAATAGTTAGGGACTAAGAAGTCAACGCCAGAAGCTTAACTTGCGATATAAATACAACAGCTTTTCCGTCGTATAAAACGAATAATTGCAACCAGTGTGGAAGTTATCGTCATTTCTACGTTCCGTGCAACCTAGGCTTCACACTAGGGCGTTGCTCGACCAGATCGAATAGCTAGGGCCTTAGAAGTCAACGCCCGAAGCATAAAATACAAAATAAATAGAACAGTTTTTCCATCGTATAAAACGAATAATTGCTACCAGTGTGAAAGTTATGGTCATTGCTACGTTCCGCGCAACCTAGGCTTCACCCAAGGGCGTTGTTCCACCAGATGGAATAGTTAGGGACTAAGAAGTCAACGCAGAAGCATAAAATGCGATATAAATACAACAGCTTTTCCATCGTATAAGACGAATAATTGCTACCAGTGTGGAAGTTATGGTCATTTCTACGTTCCGGGCAACCTAGGCTTCACTCTAGGGCGTTGCCCGACCAGATCGAATAGCTAGGGCCTTAGAAGCCAACGCCTGAAGTATAAAATACAATAAAAGTACAACAGTCTTTCCATCCTATAACAGGAATAATTGCAACCCGTGTGAAAGTGATGGTCATTTCTACGTTCCAGGCAACCTAGGCTTCACCCTAGGGCGTTGTTCCACCAGATGGAATAGTTAGGGCATAAGAAGTCAACGCCAGAAGCATAAAATACAAAATAAATAAAAACAGCTTTTCCATCGTATAAAACGAATAATTGGAACCAGTATGAAAGTTAACGTCATTTCTACATTCCGGGCAACATAGGCTTCACCCTTGGGCGTTGCACCAACAGATTGAATAGTTATGGCCTTAGGAGTCAACGCCCGTAGCATAAAATACAAAATAAATAGAACAGTTTTTCCATCGTATAAAACGAATAATTGCTACCGGTGTGAAGGTAATGGTCATTTCTACGTTCCGGGCAACTTGGGCGTCACTCTAGGGCGCTGCTCCACCACATCTAATAGCTACGGCCTTAGAAGTCAACCCCAGATGAATAAAATACAATAAAGATGCCACAGCTTTTCCATCGTATAAAACGAATAATTGCAACCAGTGTGAAAGTTATGGTCATTTCTACTTTCCGGGCATCCTAGGCTTCATCCTAGGACGTTGTTCCGCCAGATCGAACAGTTAGGGCCTAAGTAGTCAACGCCAGAAGCATAAAATACAATATAAATATAACAGTTTTTCCATCGTATAAAACGAATGATAGCAACCAGTGTGAAAGTTATTGTCATTTCTACGTTCCGGGCAACCTAGGCTTCACTCTCGGGCGTTGATCCACCAAATCGAATAGCTAGGGCCTTAGAAGTCAACGCCTGAAGCATAAAACACTATATAAATACAACAGTTTTTCCATCATATAAAACGAATAATTGCAACCAGGATTAAAGTTATGGTCATTTCTACTTTCCGGGCAACCTAGGCTTCACCCTAGGGCGTTGCTAAAACACATTGAGTAGTTAGGGCCTTAGAGGTCAATGCCCGAAGCCTGAAATACAATATAAATACAACAGTTTTTCTATCGTATAAAACGAATAATTGCAACCAGTATGAAAGTTATGGTCATTTCTACGTTCCGGGCAACCTAGGCTTCACTCTAGGGCGTTGCGCCACCAGATCGAATAGTTAGGGCCTTAGAAGTCAACGCCTGAAGCATAAAACACTATATAAATACAACAGTTTTTCCATCATATAAAACGAATAATTGCAACCAGTATGAAAGTTAACATCGTTTCTACTTTCCGGGCAACCTAGGCTTCACCCTAGGGCGTTGCACCAACAGATTGAATAGTTAGGGCCTCAGAAGTCAACGCCCGAAGCATAAAATACAAAATAAACAGAACAGTTTTACCATCGTATAAAACGAATAATTGCTACCGGTGTGAAAGTTATGGTCATTTCTCCGTTCCGGGCAACCAAGGCTTCACTCTAGGGCGTTGCTCCACCAGATCGAATAGTTAGGGCCCTAGAAGTCAACGCCAGAAGCATAAAATACAAAATAAATAAAACAGTTTTTCAATCCTATAAAACGAATAATTGCTACCAGTGTGAATGTTATGGACATTTCTACGTTCCCCGCTACCTTGGCTTCACCCAAGCGAGTTGTTCCACCAGATGGAATAGTTAGGGCCTAAGAAGTCAACGCCAGAAGCATAAAATACGATATAAATACATCAGCTTTTCCATCGTATAAGACGAATAATTGCAACCAGTGTGAATGTAATGGTCATTTCTACGTTCCGGGCAACCTAGGCGTCACTCTAGGGCGTTGGTCCACCACATCTAATAGCTACGGCCTTAGAAGTCAACCCCAGATGAGTAAAATACAATTAAGATGCAACAGCTTTTCCATCGTATAAAACGAATAATTGCAACCAGTGTGAAAGTTATGGTCATTTCTACTTTCCGCGCATCCTAGGCTTCACCCTAGGACGTTGTTCCACCAGCTCGAACAGGTAGGGCCTAAGAAGTCAACGCCAGAAGCATAAAATACAAAATAAATAGAACAGTTTTTCCATCGTATAAAACGAATAATTGCTACCAGTGTGAAAGTTATGGTCATTGCTACGTTCCGCGCAACCTAGGCTTCACCCAAGGGCGTTGTTCCACCAGATGGAATAGTTAGGGCCTAAGAAGTCAACGCCCGAAGCATAAAATACAAAATAAATGGAACAGCTTTTCCATCGTATAAAACGAATAATTGCTACCAGTGTGAAAGTTATGGTCATTTCTACGTTCCGCGCAACCTAGGCTTCACCCTAGAGCGTTGTTCCAACAGATGGAATAGTTAGGGACTAAGAAGTCAACGCCAGAAGCATAAAATACAATATAAATATAACAGTTTTTCCATCGTATAAAACGAATGATAGCAACCCGTGTGAAACTTATGGTCATTTCTACGTTCCGGGCAACCTAGGGTTCACACTAGGGCGTTGCTCGACCAGATCGAATAGCTAGCGCCTTAGAAGTCAACGCCCGAAGCATAAAATACAAAATAAATAGAACAGTTTTTCCATCGTATAAAACGAATAATTGCTACCAGTGTGAAAGTTATGGTCATTGCTACGTTCCGCGCAACCTAGGCTTCACCCAAGGGCGTTGTTCCACCAGATGGAATAGTTAGGGCCTAAGAAGTCAACGCCAGAAGCATAGAACACTATATAAATACAACAGTTTTTCCATCATATAAAACGAATAATTGCAACCAGGATTAAAGTTATGGTCATTTCTACTTTCCGGGCAACATAGGCTTCGCCCTAGGTCGTTGCTCCAACAGATTGAGTAGTTAGGGCCTTAGAGGTCAATGCCCGAAGCATAAAATACAATATAAATGCAACAGTTTTTCCATCGTGTAAAACGAATAATTGCAACCAGTATGAAAGTTAACGTCATTTCTACTTTCCGGGCAACCTAGGCTTCACCCTAGGGCGTTGCGCCAACAGATTGCATAGTTAGGGCCTTAGAAGTCAACGCCCGAAGCATAAAATACAAAATAAACAGAACAGTTTTACCATCGTATAAAACGAATAATTGCAACCAGTGTGGAAGTTATCGTCATTTCTCCGTTCCGGGCAACCTAGGCTTCACTCTAGGGCGTTGCTCCACCAGATCGAATAGTTAGGGCCCTAGAAGTCAACGTCAGAAGCATAAAATACAAAATAAATAAAACAGTTTTTCCATCGAATAAAACGAATAATTGCTACCAGTGTGAAAGTTATGGTCACTTCTTCGTTCCGCGCAACCTAGGCTTCACCCAAGGGCGTTGTTCCACCAGATGGAATAGTTAGGGCCTACGAAGTCATCGCGAGAAGCATAAAATACGATATAAATACAACAGCTTTTCCATCGTATAAGACGAATAATTGCAACCAGTGTGAATGTAATGGTCATTTCTACGTTCCGGGCAACCTAGGCTTCTCTGTCGGGCGTTGCTCCACCAAATCGAATAGCTAGGGCCTTAGAAGTCAACGCCAGAAGCATAAAATACAATAAAGATGCAAAAGTCTTTCCATCGTATAACAGGAATAACTGCAAACCGTGTGAAAGTAATGGTCATTTCCATGTTCCGGGAAACCAAGTCTTCACTCTAGGGCGTTGTTCCACTAGATCGAACAGTTAGGGCCTAAGAAGTCGAAGCCAGAAGAATAAAATACAATATAAGTACATAAGCTTTTCCATCGTATAAAATGAATAATTGCAAACATTGTGAAAGTAATGGTCATTTCTACGTCCCGGGCAACCTAGGCGTCACTCTAGGGCGTTGCTCCACCACATCTAATAGCTACGGCCTTTGAAGTCAACCCCAGATGAATAAAATACAATAAAGATGCAACAGCTTTTCCATCGTATAAAACGAATAATTGCAACCGGTGTGAAAGTTATGGTCATTTCTACTTTCCGGGCATCCTAGGCTTCACCCTAGGACGTTGTTCCACCAGATTGAACAGTTAGGGCCTAAGAAGTCAACGCCGGAAGCATAAAATCCCAAATAAATAAAACAGTTTTACCATCGTATAAAACGGATAATTGCTACCAGTGTGAAAGTTATGGTCATTTCAACGTTCCGCGCAACCTAGGCTTCACCCGACGGCGTTGTTCCACCAGATGGAATAGTTAGTGCCTAAGAGGTCAACGCCAGAAGCATAAAGTACGATATAAATACAACAGCTTTTCCATCGCATAAAACGAATAATTGCAACCAGTGTGGAAGTTATGGTCATTTCTACGTTCCGGGCAACCTAGGCTTCACTCTAGGGCGTTGCTCGACCAGATCGAATAGCTAGGGCCTTAGAGGTCAATGCCCGAAGCATAAAATACAATATAAATACAACAGTTTTTCCATCGTGTAAAACGAATAATTGCAACCAGTATGAAAGTTAACGTCATTTCTACTTTCCCGGCAACCTGGACTTCACCCTAGGGCGTTGCACCAACAGATTGAATAGTTAGGGCCTTAGAAGTCAACGCCCGAAGCATAAAATACAAAATAAACAGAACAGTTTTATCATCGTATAAAACGAATAATTGCTACCGGTGTGAAAGTTGTGGTCATTTCTCCGTTCCGGGCAACCTAGGCTTCACTCTAGGGCGTTGCTCCACCAGATCGAATAGTTAGGGCCCTAGAAGTCAACGTCAGAAGCATAAAATACAAAATAAATAAAACAGTTTTTCCATCGTATAAAACGAATAATTGCTACCAGTGTGAAAGTTATGGTCACTTCTTCGTTCCGCGCAACCTAGGCTTCACTCAAGGGCGTTGTTCCACCAGATGGAATAGTTAGGGCCTACGAAGTCATCGCGAGAAGCATAAAATACGATATAAATACAACAGCTTTTCCATCGTATAAGACGAATAATTGCAACCAGTGTGAATGTAATGGTCATTTCTACGTTCCGGGCAACCTAGGCTTCTCTGTCGGGCGTTGCTCCACCAAATCGAATAGCTAGGGCCTTAGAAGTCAACGCCAGAAGCATAAAATACAATAAAGATGCAAAAGTCTTTCCATCGTATAACAGGAATAACTGCAAACCGTGTGAAAGTAATGGTCATTTCCATGTTCCGGGAAACCAAGTCTTCACTCTAGGGCGTTGTTCCACTAGATCGAACAGTTAGGGCCTAAGAAGTCGAAGCCAGAAGAATAAAATACAATATAAGTACATAAGCTTTTCCATCGTATAAAATGAATAATTGCAAACATTGTGAAAGTAATGGTCATTTCTACGTCCCGGGCAACCTAGGCGTCACTCTAGGGCGTTGCTCCACCACATCTAATAGCTACGGCCTTAGAAGTCAACCCCAGATGAATAAAATACAATAAAGATGCAACAGCTTTTCCATCGTATAAAACGAATAATTGCAACCGGTGTGAAAGTTATGGTCATTTCTACTTTCCGGGCATCCTAGGCTTCACCCTAGGACGTTGTTCCACCAGATTGAACAGTTAGGGCCTAAGAAGTCAACGCCGGAAGCATAAAATCCCAAATAAATAAAACAGTTTTACCATCGTATAAAACGGATAATTGCTACCAGTGTGAAAGTTATGGTCATTTCAACGTTCCGCGCAACCTAGGCTTCACCCGATGGCGTTGTTCCACCAGATGGAATAGTTAGTGCCTAAGAGGTCAACGCCAGAAGCATAAAGTACGATATAAATACAACAGCTTTTCCATCGTATAAAACGAATAATTGCAACCAGTGTGGAAGTTATGGTCATTTCTACGTTCCGGGCAACCTAGGCTTCACTCTAGGGCGTTGCTCGACCAGATCGAATAGCTAGGGCCTTAGAAGTCAACGCCTGAAGTATAAAATACAATAAAGATGCAAAAGTTTTTCCATCGAATAACAGGAATAACTGCAGACAGTGTGAAAGTAATGGTCATTTCCATGTTCCGGGAAACCAAGTCTTCTACTCTACGGCATTGTTCCACTAGATCGAATAGTTAGGGCCTAAGAAGTCGACGCCAGAAGAATAAAATACAATATAAGTACAAAAGCTTTTCCATCGTATAAAATGAATAATTGCAACCAGTGTGAAAGTTATGGTCATTTCCACTTTCCGGGCAACCTAGGCTTCACTCTAGGGCGTTGCTCGACCAGATCGAATAGCTAGGGCCTTAGAAGTCAACGCCTGAAGTATAAAATACAATAAAAATACAACAGTCTTTCCATCCTATAACAGGAATAATTGCAACCCGTGTGAAAGTGATGGTCATTTCTACGTTCCAGGCAACCTACGCTTCACACTAGGGCGATGTTCCACCAGATGGAATAGTTAGGGCCTAAGAAGTTAACGCCAGAAGCATAAAACCCTATATAAATACAACAGTTTTTCCATCATATAAAACGAGTAATTGCAACCAGGATGAAAGTTATGGTCATTTCTACTTTCCGGGCAGCCTAGGCTTCGCTCTAGGGCGTTGCCCCACCAGATCGAACAGTTAGGGCCTAAGAAGTCAACGCCAGAAGCATAAAATACAATATAAATATAACAGTTTTTCCATCGTATAAAACGAATGATAGCAACCAGTGTGAAAGTTATTGTCATTTCTACGTTCCGGGCAACCTAGGCTTCACTCTAGGGCGTTGCTCCAACAGATTGAATAGTTAGGGCCTTAGAAGTCAATACCCGAAGCATAAAATACAAAATAAACAGAACAGTTTTACCATCGTATAAAACGAATAATTGCTTCCGGTGTGAAAGTTATGGTCATTTCTCCGTTCCGGGCGACCTAGGCTTCACTCTAGGGCGTTGCTCCACCAGATCGAATAGTTAGGGCCCTAGAAGTCAACGCCAGAAGCATAAAATACAAAATAAATAAAACAGTTTTTCAATCGTATAAAACGAATAATTGCTACCAGTGTGAAAGTTATGGACATTTCTACGTTCCCCGCTACCTTGGCTTCACCCAAGCGCGTTGTTCCACCAGATGGAATAGTTAGGGCCTAAGAAGTCAACGCCAGAAGCATAAAATACGATATAAATACAACAGCTTTTCCATCGTATAAGACGAATAATTGCAACCAGTGTGAATATAATGGTCGTTTCTACGTTCCGGGCAACCTAGGCTTCACTCTCGGGAGTTGCTCCACCAAATCGAATAGCTAGGGCCTTAGAAGTCAACGCCAGAAGCATAAAATACAATAAAGATGCAAAAGTTTTTCCATCGTATAACAGGAATAACTGCAGACAGTGTGAAAGTAATGGTCATTTCCATGTTCCGGGAAACCAAGTCTTCTACTCTAGGGCGTTGTTCCACTAGATCTAATAGTTAGGGCCTAAGAAGTCGACGCCAGAAGAATAAAATACAATATAAGTACAAAAGCTTTTCCATCGTATAAAATGAATAATTGCAACCAGTGTGAAAGTTATGGTCATTTCCACTTTCCGGGCATCCTAGGCTTCACCCTAGGACGTTGTTCCACCTGATTGAACAGTTAGGGCCTAAGAAGTCAACGCCAGAAGCATAAAATACAATATAAATATAACAGTTTTTCCATCGTATAAAACGAATGATAGCAACCAGTGTGAAAGTTATGGTCATTTCTACGTTCCGGGCAACATAAGCTTCACCCTTGGGCGTTGCACCAAGAGATTGAATAGTTAGGGCCTTAGAAGTCAACGCCCGAAGCATAAAATACAAAATAAATAAAACAGTTTTTCCATCGTATAAAACGAATAATTGCAACCAGTGTGAAGGTAATGGTCTTTTCTACGTTCCGGGCAACCTAGGCTTCACCCTAGGGCGGTGCTCCACCAGATCAAATAGTTAGGGCCTAAGAAGTCAACGCCAGAAGCATAAAATACAACATAAATACAACAGATTTTCCATCGTATATAATGTATATTTGCAAACAGTGTGAAAGTAATGGTCATTTCTATGTACCGGGCAACCTAGGCCCCACTCTCGGGCGTTGCTCCACCACATCTAATAGCTACGGCCTTAGAAGTCAACCCCAGATGAATAAAATACAATAAAGATGCAACAGCTTTTCCACCGTATAAAACGAATAATTGCAACCAGTGTGAAAGTTATGGTCATTTCTACTTTCCGGGCATCCTAGGCTTCACCCTAGGACGTTGTTCCACCAGATCGAACAGTTAGGGCCTAAGAAGTCAATGCCAGAAGCATAAAATACAATATAAATATAACAGTTTTTCCATCGTATAAAACGAATGATAGCAACCAGTGTGAAAGTTATGGTCATTTCTACGTTCCGGGCAACCTACGCTTCACTCTAGGGCGTTGCGCCACCATATCGAATAGTTAGGGCCTTAGAAGTCAACGCCCGAAGCACAAAATACAAAACAACTAAAACAGTTTTTCCATCGTATAAAACGAATAATTGCAACCAGTATGAAAGTTAACGTCATATCTACTTTCCGGGCAACATAGGCTTCACCCTTGGGCGTTGCACCAAGAGATTGAATAGTTAGGGCCTTAGAAGTCAACGCCCGAAGCATAAAATACAAAATAAATAAAACAGTTTTTCCATCGTATAAAACGAATAATTGCAACCAGTGTGAAGGTAATGGTCTTTTCTACGTTCCGGGCAACCTAGGCTTCACCCTAGGGCGGTGCTCCACCAGATCAAATAGTTAGGGCCTAAGAAGTCAACGCCAGAAGCATAAAATACAACATAAATACAACAGATTTTCCATCGTATATAATGTATATTTGCAAACAGTGTGAAAGTAATGGTCATTTCTATGTACCGGGCAACCTAGGCCCCACTCTCGGGCGTTGCTCCACCACATCTAATAGCTACGGCCTTAGAAGTCAACCCCAGATGAATAAAATACAATAAAGATGCAACAGCTTTTCCACCGTATAAAACGAATAATTGCAACCAGTGTGAAAGTTATGGTCATTTCTACTTTCCGGGCATCCTAGGCTTCACCCTAGGACGTTGTTCCACCAGATCGAACAGTTAGGGCCTAAGAAGTCAATGCCAGAAGCATAAAATACAATATAAATATAACAGTTTTTCCATCGTATAAAACGAATGATAGCAACCAGTGTGAAAGTTATGGTCATTTCTACGTTCCGGGCAACCTACGCTTCACTCTAGGGCGTTGCGCCACCATATCGAATAGTTAGGGCCTTAGAAGTCAACGCCCGAAGCACAAAATACAAAACAACTAAAACAGTTTTTCCATCGTATAAGACGAATAATTGCAACCAGTATGAAAGTTAACGTCATATCTACTTTCCGGGCAACATAGGCTTCACCCTTGGGCGTTGCCCCAACAGATTGAATAGTTAGGGCCTTAGAAGTCAACGCCCGAAGCATAAAATACAAAATAAATAGAACAGTTTTTCCATCGTATAAAACGAATAATTGCAACCAGTGTGAAGGTAATGGTCTTTTCTACGTTCCGGGCAACCTAGGCTTCACTCTAGGGCGGTGCTCCGCCAGATCAAATAGTTAGGGCCTAAGAAGACAACGCCAGAAGCGTAAAATACGACATAAATACAACAGATTTTCCATCGTATATAATGTATATTTGCAAACAGTGTGAAAGTAATGGTCATTTCTATGTACCGGGCAACCTAGGCCCCACTCTCGGGCGTTGCTCCACCAAATCGAAAGCTAGGGCCTTAGAAGTCAACGCCAGAAGCATAAAATACAATAAAGATGCAAAACTTTTCCGTCGTATAACAGGAATAACTGCAAACAGTGTGAAAGTAATGGTCATTTCCTTGTTCCGGGCAACCTTGTCTTCACCCTAGGACGTTGTTCCACCAGATCGAACAGTTAGGGCCTAAGGAGTCAACGCCAGAAGCATAAAATACAATATAAATATAACAGTTTTTCCATCGTATAAAACGAATGATAGCAACCAGTGTGAAAGTTATGGTCATTTCTACGTTCCGGGCAACCTAGGCTTCACTCTGGGGCGTTGCGCCACCAGATCAAATAGTTAGGGCCTAAGAAGTCAACGCCAGAAGCATAAAATACAACATTAATACAACAGATTTTCCATTGTATATAATGTATATTTGCAAACAGTGTGAAAGTAATGGTCATTTCCATGTACCGGGCAACCTAGGCCCCACTCTCGGGGGTTGCTCCACCAAATCGAATAGCTAGGGCCTTAGAAGTCAACGCCAGAAGCATAAAATACAATAAAGATGCAAAAGTTTTTCCATCGTATAACAGGAATAACTGCAAACAGTGTGAAAGTAATGGTCATTTCCATGTACCGGGCAACCTAGTCTTCACTCTAGGGCGTTGTTCCACCAGATCGAATAATTAGGGCCTAAGAAGTCAACGCCAGAAGAATAAGACACAATATAAGTACAAAAGCTTGTCCATCGTATAAAATGAATAATTGCAAACATTGTGATAGTAATGGTCATTTCTACGTTCCGGGCAACCTAGGCGTCACTCTAGGGCGTTGCTCCACCACATCTAATAGCTAGCGCCTTCGAAGTCAACCCCAGATGAATAAAATACAATAAAGATGCAACAGCTTTTCCATCGTATAAAACGAATAATTGCAACCAGTGTGAAAATTATGGTCATTTCTACTTTCCGGGCATCCTAGGCTTCACCCTAGGACGTTGTTCCACCAGACCGAACAGTTAGGGCCTAAGAAGTCAACGCCAGAAGCATAAAATACAATATAAATATAACAGTTTTTCCATCGTCTAAAACGAATAATAGCAACCAGTGTGAAAGTTATGGTGATTTCTACGTTCCGGGCAGCATAGGCTTCCCTCTAGGGCGTTGCGCGACCAGATCGAATAGTTAGGGCCTTAGAAGTCAACGCCCGAAGCACAAAATACAAAATAACTAAAACAGTTTTTCCATCGTATAAAACGAATAATTGCAACCAGTATGAAAGTCAACGTCATTTCTACTTTCCGGGCAACCTAGGCTTCACTCTAGGGCGTTGCGCCACCAGATCGAATAGTTAGGGCCTTAGAAGTCAACGCCCGAAGCATAAAATACAAAATAAATAAAACAGTTTTTCCATCGTATAAAACGAATAATTGCAACCAGTATGAAAGTTAACGTCATTTCTACTTTCCGGGCAACATAGGCTTCACCCTTGGTCGTTGCACCAACAGATTGAATAGTTAGGGCCTTAGAAGTCAACGCCCGAAGCATAAAATACAAAATAAATAGAACAGTTTTTCCATCGTATAAAACGAATAATTGCTACCGGTGTGAAAGTTATGGTCATTTCTCCGTTCCGGGCAACCTAGGCTTCACTCTAGGGCGTTGCTCCACCAGATCGAATAGTTAGGGCCTTAGAAGTCAACGCCAGAAGCATAAAATACAAAATAAATAAAACTGTTTTTCCATCGTATAAAACGAATAATTGCTACCGGTGTGAAAGTTATGGTCATTTCTCCGTTCCGGGCAACCTAGGCTTCACTCTAGGGCGCTGCTCGACCAGATGGAATAGTTAGGGCCTTAGAAGTCAACGCCAGAAGCATTAAATACAAAATAAATAAAACCGTTTTTCCATCGTATAAAACGAATATTTGCTACCAGTGTGAAAGTTATGGTCATTGCTACGTTCCTCGCAACCTAGGCTTCACCCAAGGGCGTTGTTGGACCAGATGGAATAGTTAGGGCCTAAGAAGTCAACGCCAGGAGCATAAAATACGATATAAATACAACAGCTTTTCCATCGTATAAGACGAATAATTGCAACCAGTGTGAAAGCAATGGTCATTTCTACGTTCCGGCCAACCTAGGCGTCACTCTAGGGCGTTGCTCCACCACATCTAATAGCTACGGCCGTAGAAGTCAACCGCAGATGAATAAAATACAATAAAGGTGCCACAGCTTTTCCATCGTATAAAACGAATAATTGCAACCAGTGTGAAAGTTATGGTCATTTCTACGTTCCGCGCAACCTAGGCTTCACCCAAGGGCGTTGTTCCACCAGATGGAATAGTTATTGCCTAAGAAGTCAACGCCAGAAGCATAAAATGCGATATAAATAGAACAGCTTTTCCATCGTATAAGACGAATAATTGCAACCAGTGTGAATGTAATGGTCATTTCTCCGTTCCCGGCAACCTAGGCTTCACTCTAGGGCGTTGCTCCACCAGATCAAATAATTAGGGCCTTAGAAATCAACGCCAGAAGCATAAAATACAACAGAAATACCACAGATTCTCCATCGTATATAATGTATATTTGCAAGCAGTGTGATAGTAATGGTCATTTCTACGTACCGGGCAACCTAGGCTCCACTCACGGGCGTTGCTCCACCAGATCGAACAGTTAGGGCCTAAGAAGTCAACGCCAGAAGCATCAAATACAATATAAATATAACAGTTTTTCCATCGTATAAAACGAATAATTGCAACCAGTGTGAAAATTATGGTCATTACTACTTTCCGGGCATCCTAGGCTTCACCCTAGGACGTTGTTCCACCAGATCGAACAGTTAGGGCCTAAGAAGTCAACGCCAGAAGCATAAAATACAATATAAATATAACAGTTTTTCCATCGTCTAAAACGAATAATAGCAACCAGTGTGAAAGTTATGGTGATTTCTACGTTCCGGGCAGCATAGGCTTCCCTCTAGGGCGTTGCGCGACCATATCGAATAGTTAGGGCCTTAGAAGTCAACGCCCGAAGCACAAAATACAAAATAACTAAAACAGTTTTTCCATCGTATAAAACGAATGATAGCAACCAGTGTGAAAGTTATGGTCATTTCTACGTTCCGGGCAACCTAGGCTTCACTCTTGGACGTTGCCCCACCAGATTGAATAGCTAGGACCTTAGAAGTCAATGCCAGAAGCAGAAAATACGATAAAAATACAACAGCTTTTCCATCGTATAGAATGAATAATTGCAAACAGTGTGAAAGTAATGGTCATTTCTACCTTCCGGGCAACCTAGACTTCACTCTAGGGCGTTGCTACACCATATCGAATAGGCAGGGCCATAGAAGTCAACGCCCGATACAAAAATACAATATAAGTACAACAGCTTTCCATCATATAAAATGAACAATTGCAAACAGTGTGAAAGTGATGGTCATTTCTGCGCTCCAGGCAACCTAGGCGTCACCCTAGGGCGTTGCTGCACCACATCTAATAGTTACGGCCTTAGAAGTCGACGACAGAAGCATAAAATACAATATAAGTGCAACAGCTTTTCCATCGTATAAAATGAATAATTGCAAACAGTGTGAAGGTAATGGTCATTTCTACGTTCCGGGCAACCTAGGCTTCACTCTAGGGAGATGCTCCACCAGACCGAATAGTTAGGACCTCAGAAGTCAACGCCAGAAGCATAAAATACAATAAAAATATAACAGTTTTTCCATCGCACAACGGGAATAATTGCAGCCCGTTTGAAGGTGATGGTCATTTCTACGTTCCGGGCAACCTAGGCTTCACTCTAGGGCGTTGGACCAACAAATCCAATAGTTAGGGCCTAAGAAGTAAACGCCAGAAGCACCAAATACAAAATAAATACATCAGTTTTTCCATCGCATAAATCGAATAATTGCAACCAGTGTGAAGATAATGGTCATTTCTACGTTCCGGGCATCCTAGGCTTCACTCTAGGGAGTTGCTCCACCACATCGAATAGCTACGGCCTTAGAAGTCAACGTCAGAAGCATAGAACACAATATGAATACAACAGTTTTTCAATCGTATATAATGTATATTTGCAAACAGTGTGAAAGTAATCGTCATTTCTACGTTCCGGGCAATCTAGGCTTCACCCTAGGGCGCTGCTCCACCAGATCGAATAGCTAGTGCCTAAGAAGTCAACGGCAGAAGCATAAAATACAATATAAATACAACAGCTTTTCCTTCGCATAAAACGATTAATTGCAACCAGTGTAGAAGTTATGGTCATTTCTACGTTCCGGGCAACCTAGGCTTCACTCTAGGGCGTTGCTCGACCTGATCGAATAGCTAGGGCCTTAGAAGTCAACGCCTGAAGTATAAAATACAATAAAACTACAACAGTCTTTCCATCCTATAACAGGAATAATTGCAACCCGTGTGAAAGTGATGGTCATTTCTACGTTCCAGGCAACCTAGGCTTCACCCTAGGGCGTTGTTCCACCAGATGGAATAGTTAGGGACTAAGAAGTCAACGCCAGAAGCATAAAACACGATGTAAATACAACAGTTTTTCCATCATATAAAACGAATAATTGCAACCAGGATGAAAGTTATGGTCATTTCTACTTTCCGGGCAACCTAGGCTTCACCCTAGGGCGTAGTTCCACCAGATGGAATAGTTAGGGCCTAAGAAGTCAACGCCAGAAGCATAAAATACGATATAAATACAACAGCTTTTCAATCGTATAAAACGAATAATTGCAACCAGTGTGGAAGTTATGGTCATTTCTACGTTCCGGGCAACCTAGGCTTCACTCTAGGGCGTCGCTCGACCAGATAGAATAGCTAGGGCCTTAGAAGTCAACGCCCGACGCATAAAATACAAAATAAGTAGGACAGTTTTTCCATCGTATAAAACGAATAATTGCTACCAGTGTGTAAGTTATGGTCATTGCTACGTTCCGCGCAACCTAGGCTTCACCCAAGGGCGTTGTTCCACCAGATGGAATAGTTATTGCCTAAGAAGTCAACGCCAGAAGCATAAAATACGATATAAATACAACAGCTTTTCCATCGTATAAGACGAATAATTGCAACCAGTGTGAATGTAATGGTCATTTCTACGTTCCCGGCAACCTAGGCTTCACTCTAGGGCGTTGCTCCGCCAGATCGAATAATTAGGCCTTAGAAATCAACGCCAGAAGCATAAAATACAACATAAATACAACAGATTCTCCATCGTATATAATGTATATTTGCAAACAGTGTGAAAGTAATGGTCATTTCTACGTACCGGGCAACCTAGGCTCCACTCACGGGCGTTGCTCCACCAAATCGAATAGCTAGGGCCTTAGAAGTCAACGCCAGAAGCATAAAATAATATAAAGATGCAAAAGTTTTTCCATCGTATAACAGGAATAACTGCAAACAGTGTGAAAGTAATGGTCATTTCCATGTTCCGGGCAACCAAGTCTTCACTCTAGGGCGTTGTTCCACCAGATCGAATAGCTAGGGCCTAAGAAGTCAACGCCAGAAGAATAAAATACAATATAAGTACAAATGCTTTTCCATCGTATAAAATGAATAATTGCAAACATTGTGAAAGTAATTGTCATTTCTCCGTTCCGGGCAACCTAGGCTTCACTCTAGGGCGTTGCACCAACAGACTGAATAGTTAGGCCATTAGAAGTCAACGCCCGAAGCATAAAACACAAAATAAATAGAACGGTTTTTCCATTGTATAAAACGAATAATTGCTACCAGTGTAAAAGTTATGGTCATTTCTACGTTCCAGGCATCCTAGGCTACACCCTAGGACGTTGTTCCACCAGATCGAACAGTTAGGGCCTAAGAAGTCAACGCCAGAAGCATAAAATACAATATAAATATAACAGTTTTTCCATCGTATAAAACGAATGATAGCAACCAGTGTGAAAGTTATGGTCATTTCTACGTTCCGGGCAACCTAGGCTTCACTCTGGGGCGTTGCGCCACCAGATCAAATAGTTAGGGCCTAAGAAGTCAACGCCAGAAGCATAAAATACAACATTAATACAACAGATTTTCCATTGTATATAATGTATATTTGCAAACAGTGTGAAAGTAATGGTCATTTCCATGTACCGGGCAACCTAGGCCCCACTCTCGGGGGTTGCTCCACCAAATCGAATAGCTAGGGCCTTAGAAGTCAACGCCAGAAGCATAAAATACAATAAAGATGCAAAAGTTTTTCCATCGTATAACAGGAATAACTGCAAACAGTGTGAAAGTAATGGTCATTTCCATGTACCGGGCAACCTAGTCTTCACTCTAGGCCGTTGTTCCACCAGATCGAATAATTAGGGCCTAAGAAGTCAACGCCAGAAGAATAAGATACAATATAAGTACAAAAGCTTTTCCATCGTATAAAATGAATAATTGCAAACATTGTGATAGTAATGGTCATTTCTACGTTCCGGGCAACCTAGGAGTCACTCTAGGGCGTTGCTCCACCACGTCTAATAGCTATGGCCTTCGAAGTCAACCCCAGATGAATAAAATACAATAAAGATGCAACAGCTTTTCCATCGTATAAAACGAATAATTGCAACCAGTGTGAAAATTATGGTCATTTCTACTTTCCGGGCATCCTAGGCTTCACCCTAGGACGTTGTTCCACCAGATCGAACAGTTAGGGCCTAAGAAGTCAACGCCAGAAGCATAAAATACAATATAAATATAACAGTTTTTCCATCGTCTAAAACGAATAATAGCAACCAGTGTGAAAGTTATGGTGATTTCTACGTTCCGGGCAGCATAGGCTTCCCTCTAGGGCGTTGCGCGACCAGATCGAATAGTTAGTTCCTTAGAAGTCAACGCCCGAAGCACAAAATACAAAATAACTAAAACAGTTTTTCCATCGTATAAAATGAATAATTGCAACCAGTGTGATGGTAATGGTCATTTCTACGTTCCGGGAAACCTAGGCTTCACTCTAGGGCGTTGCTCCACCAGATCGAATAGTTAGGTCCTAAGAAGTCAACTCCAGAGGCATAAAACACAATATAAATACAAGAGGTTTTCCATCTTATATAACGAATATTTGCAACCGCTGTGAAAGTTATAGTCATTTCTATGTTCCGGGCAAACCTAGGCTTCACTCTAGGGCGTTGCTCCACCAGATCGAATAGTTAGGGCCTTAGAAGTCAACGCCCGAACCATAAAATGCAAAAAAAATACAACAGTGTTTCCATCACCTATCAGGAATAATTGCAACCAGTTTGAAAGTGATGGCCAATTCTACGTTCCGGGCAATATAGGTTTCACTCCAGGGCGTTGCTCCACCAGACCGAATGGTTACGGCCTAAGAAGTCAACGCCAGAAGCATAAAATACGATATAAATGCAACAGCTTTTCCATCGTATAAAACGAATAATTGCAACCAGTGTGAAAGTAATGGTCATTTCTACGTTCCGAGCACCCTAGGCGTCTCTCTAGGGCGTTGCTCCACCACATCTAATAGCTACGGCCTTAGAAGTCAACGCCAGAGGCATAAAATACAATATAAATACAACAGTCTTTCCATCATATAACAGGAATAATTGCAACCAGTTTGAAAGTGATGGCCATTTCTACGTTCCGGGCAACCTAGGCTTCACTCTATGGCGTTCTTCCACCACATCGAATAGCTACGGCCTCAGAAGTCAACGCCTGAAGTATAAAATACAATAAAACTACAACAGTCTTTCCATCCTATAACAGGAATAATTGCAACCCGTGTGAAAGTAATGGTCATTTCTACGTTCCAGGCAACCTAGGCTTCACTCTAGGGCGTTGTTCCACCAGATCGAATAGTTAGGGCCTAAGAAGTCAACGCCGGAAGCATAAAATACAATATAAATATAACAGTTTTTCCATCGTATAAAACGAATAATAGCAGCCAGTGTGGAAGTTATGGTCATTTCTACGTTCCGGACAACCTAGGCTTCACTCTAGGGCGTTGCTCCACTAGATCGAATAGCTAGGGCCTTAGAAGTCGACGCCAGAAGCATAAAATACAATATAAATACAACAGCTTTTCCATCGTCTAAAACGAATAATTGCAAGCGGTATGAAACTTATGGTCATTTCTACTTTCCGGGCAACCTAGGCTTCACCCTAGGGCGTTGTTCCACCAGATCGAATAGTTAGGGCCTAAGAAGTGAACGCCAGAAGCATAAAATGCAATAAAAATACAACAGTTCTTCCATCGTATAACTGGATTAATTGCAACCAGTTTGAAAGTGATGGCCAATTCTACGTTCCGGGCAACCTAGGATTCACTCTAGGGCGTTGTTCCACCAGATGAAACAGTTAGGGCCTTAGAAGCCAACGCCCGAAGCATTAAATACCAAATAAATAGAACAGTTTTTCCATTGTATAAAACGATTAATTGCTACCAGTGTAAAAGTTATGGTCATTTCTCCTTTCCGGGCAACCTAGGCTTCACTCTAGGGCGTTGCTCCACTCGATCGAATAGCTAGGGCCTTAGAAGTCAACGCCAGAAGCATAAAATACAATATAAATACAACAGCTTTTCCATCGTACAAAACGAATAATTGCAACCAGTGTGAAAGTTATGGTCATTTCTACGTTCCGGCAACCTAGGCTTCACTCTAGGGCGTTGCTCCACCAGATCGATTAGTTAGGGCCTTAGAAGTCAACGCCCGAAGCATAAAATACAAAATAAGTAAAACAGTTCTTCCATCGCATAAATCGAATAATTGCTACCAGTGTGACAGTTATGGGCATTTCTACGTTCCGTGCATCCTGGGCTTTACCCTAGGGCGTTGTTCCACCAGATGGAATAGTCAGGGCCTAAGAATTCAACGCCAGAAGCATAAAATACGATATAAATACAACAGCTTTTCCATCGTATAAAACGAATAATTGCAAACAGTGTGGAAGTTATGGTCATTTCTACGTTCGGGGCAACCTAGGCTTCACTCTAGCGCGGTGCTCCACCAGATCAAATAGTTGGGGCCTAAGAAGTCAACGCCAGAAGCATAAAATACAACATAAATACAACAGATTTTCCATCGTATATAATGTATATTTTCAAAGAGTGTGAAAGTAATGGTCATTTCTACGTACCGGGCAACCTGGGCTCCATTCTAGGGCGTTGCTCCACCAGACCGAATAGTTAGGCCCTTAGAAGTCAACGCCTGAAGCATAAAATACAATAAAGGTACAACAGCTTTTCCATCGCATATAATGTATATTTGCAAACAGTGTGAAAGTAATAGTTATTTCTACGATCCGCGTAACCAAGGCTTCACTCTCGGGAGTAGCTCCACCACTTCGAATAGCTCCGGCCTTAGAAGTCAACGCCTGAAGCATAAAATACAATAAAGGTACAACAGCTTTTCCATCGTATACCAGGAATAATTGCAACCAGTGTGGAAGTTATGGTCAGTTCTACGTTGCGGGCAACCTAGGCTTCACTCTAGGGCGTTGCTCCACCAGATCGAATAGATAGGGCCTTAGAAGTCAACGCCAGAAGCATAAAATACAATCGAGATGCAACAGTTTTTCCATCATATAACAGGAATAATTGCAACCTGTGTGAAGGTAATGGTCATTTCTACGTTCCGTGCAATCTAGGCTTCACTCCAGGGTGTTGCTCCATCACACGTAATAACTACGGCCTTAGAAGTCAACGCCAGGAGCATAAAATACAATATAAATACAACAGCTTTTCAATCGTATATAATGTATATTGGCAAACAGTGTCAAAGTTATGGCCATTTCTTCGTTGCGGGCACCCTAGGCTTAACTCTAGGGCGTTGCTCCACCAGATCGAATAGATAGGGCCTTAGAGGTCAACGCCAGAAGCCTAAAATACAATATAAATACAACAGCTTTTCCATCGTATAAAACGAGTAATTGCAACCAGTGTGAAACTTATGGTCATTTCTACGTTCCGAGCACCCTAGGCGTCACTCTAGGGCGTTGTTACACCACATCTAATAGCTACGGCCTTAGAAGTCAACCCCAGATGAATAAAATACAGTAAAGGTGCAACAGCTTTTCCATCGTACAAAACGAATAATTGCAACCAGTGTGAAAGTTATGGTCATTTCTACTTTCCGGGCAACCTAGGCTTCATCCTAGGGCGTCGCTCCAACAGATTGATGAGTTAGGAGCTTAGAAGTCAATGCCCGAAGCATAAAATGCAATAAAAATACAACAGTTTTTCCATCATATAACAGGAATATTTGCAAACAGATTGAAAGTGATGGTCATTTCTACGTTCCGGGCAACCTAGGCTTCACTCTATGGCGTTTTTCCACCAGGTCGAACAGTTAGGGCCTAAGAAGTCAACGCCAGAAGCATAAATTACAATATAAATGTAACAGCTTTTCCATCGTATAAAACGAATGATAGCAACCAGTGTGAAAGTTATAGTCATTTCTACGTTCCGGCAACCTAGGCTTCACTCTAGGGCGTTGCTCCACCAGATCGATTAGTTAGGGCCTTAGAAGTCAACGCCCGAAGCATAAAATACAATAAAGATGCAAAAGTTTTTCCATCGTATAACAGGAATAACTGCAAACAGTATGAAAGTACTGGTCATTTCTACGTTCCGGGTAACCTTGGTTTCACTCTAGGGCGTTGCTCCACCAGATCGAATAGCTAGGGACTTAGAATACAACGCCATAAGAATAAAATACAATATAAGTACAACAGTTTTTCCATCGTATAAAATGAATAATTGCAACCAGTGTGAAAGTTATGGTCATTTCTACATTCCGAGCAACCTAGGCTTCACTCTAGGGCGTTGTTCCACCTGATCGAATAGTTAGGGCCTTAGAAGTCAACGCCAGAAGCATAAAATACAATAAAGATGCAACAGTTTTTCCATCGTATAACAGGAATAACTGCAAACAGATTGAAAGTGATGGTCATTTCTACGTTCCGGGCAACCTAGGCTTCACTCTAGGGCGTTTCTCCACCAGATCGAATAGTTAGGTCCTTAGAAGTCAACGCCAGAAGCATAAAATACGATATAAATACAACAGCTTTTCCATCGCCTAAAACGAATAACTGCAACCAGTGTGGAAGTTATGGTCATTTCTACGTATCGGGCAACCTAGGCTTCACTCTAGGGCGTTGCTCGACCAGATAGAATAGTTAGGGCCTTAGAAGGCAACGCCCGAAGCATAAAATACAAAATAAATAAAACAGTTTTTCCATCGTTTAAAACGAATAATTGCAACCAGTATGAAAGTTAACGTCATTTCTACTTTCCGGGCAACATAGGCTTCACCCTTGGTCGTTGCAGCAACAGATTGAATAGTTAGGGCCTTAGAAATCAACGCCCGAAGCATAAAATACAAAATAAATAGAACAGTTTTTCCATCGTATAAAACGAATGATAGCAACCAGTGTGAAAGTTATGGTCATTTCTACGTTCCGGGCAACCTAGGCTTCACTCTGGGGCGTTGCGCCACCAGATCAAATAGTTAGTGCCTAAGAAGTCAACGCCAGAAGCATAAAATACAACATTAATACAACAGATTTTCCATCGTATATAATGTATATTTGCAAACAGTGTGAAAGTAATGGTCATTTCCATGTACCGGGCAACCTAGGCCCCACTCTCGGGGGTTGCTCCACCAAATCGAATAGCTAGGGCCTTAGAAGTCAACGCCAGAAGCATAAAATACAATAAAGATGCAAAAGTTTTTCCATCGTATAACAGGAATAACTGCAAACAGTGTGAAAGTAATGGTCATTTCCATGTACCGGGCAACCTAGTCTTCACTCTAGGCCGTTGTTCCACCAGATCGAATAATTAGGGCCTAAGAGGTCAACGCCAGAAGAATAAGATACAATATAAGTACAAAAGCTTTTCCATCGTATAAAATGAATAATTGCAAACATTGTGATAGTAATGGTCATTTCTACGTTCCGGTCAACCTAGGCTTCACTCTATGGCGTTGCTCCACCAGATCGAATAGGTATGGCCTTAGAAGTCAACGCCCGAAGCATAAAATACAAAATAAAAAGAACAGTTTTTCCATCGTATAAAATGAATAATTGCAACCAGTGTGATGGTAATGGTCATTTCTACGTTCCGGGAAACCTAGGCTTCACTCTAGGGCGTTGCTCCACCAGATCGAATAGTTAGGTCCTAAGAAGTCAACTCCAGAGGCATAAAACACAATATAAATACAAGAGGTTTTCCATCTTATATAACGAATATTTGCAACCGGTGTGAAAGTTATAGTCATTTCTATGTTCCGGGCAAACCTAGGCTTCACTCTAGGGCGTTGCTCCACCAGATCGAATAGTTAGGGCCTAAGAAGTCAACGCCAGAAGCATAAGATACAAAAATACAACAGTCTTTCCATCGTACGACAGGAATAACTACAACCAGTGTGAAGGTAATAGTCATTTCTACGTTCCGGGCAACCTAGGCTTCACTCTAGGGCGTTGGTCCACCAGATCGAATAGTTAGGGCCTAAGAAGTCAACGCCAGAAGCATAACATACAATAAAAATACAACAGTTTTTCCATCGTATAAAACGAATAATTGCAACCAGTGTGAAAGTTATGGTCATTTCTACATTCCGGGCTATCTAGGCTTCACTCTAGGGCGTTGCTCCACCAGATAGAATAGTTAGGGCCTAAGAAGTCAACACCAGAAGCATAAAACACTATATAAATACAACAGCTTTTCCATCGTATAAAACGAATAATTGCAACCAGTATGAAACTTATGGTCATTTCTACTTTCCGAGCTACCTAGGCTTCACCCTAGGTCGTTGCTCCAACAGATTGAATAGTTAGGGCCTTAGAAGTCAACGCCCGAACCATAAAATGCAAAAAAAATACAACAGTGTTTCCATCACCTATCAGGAACAATTGCAACCAGTTTGAAAGTGATGGCCAATTCTACGTTCCGGGCAATATAGGTTTCACTCCAGGGCGTTGCTCCACCAGACCGAATGGTTACGGCCAAAGAAGTCAACGCCAGAAGCATAAAATACGATATAAATGCAACAGCTTTTCCATCGTATAAAACGAATAATTGCAACCAGTGTGAAAGTAATGGTCATTTCTACGTTCCGAGCACCCTAGGCGTCTCTCTAGGGCGTTGCTCCACCACATCTAATAGCTACGGCCTTAGAAGTCAACGCCAGAGGCATAAAATACAATATAAATACAACAGTCTTTCCATCATATAACAGGAATAATTGCAACCAGTTTGAAAGTGATGGCCATTTCTACGTTCCGGGCAACCTAGGCTTCACTCTATGGCGTTCTTCCACCACATCGAATAGCTACGGCCTCAGAAGTCAACGCCTGAAGTATAAAATACAATAAAACTACAACAGTCTTTCCATCCTATAACAGGAATAATTGCAACCCGTGTGAAAGTAATGGTCATTTCTACGTTCCAGGCAACCTAGGCTTCACTCTAGGGCGTTGTTCCACCAGATCGAATAGTTAGGGCCTAAGAAGTCAACGCCGGAAGCATAAAATACAATATAAATATAACAGTTTTTCCATCGTATAAAACGAATAATAGCAGCCAGTGTGGAAGTTATGGTCATTTCTACGTTCCGGACAACCTAGGCTTCACTCTACGGCGTTGCTCCACCAGATCAAACAGTTAGGGCCTTAGAAGCCAACGCCCGAAGTATTAAATACAAAATAAATAGAACAGTTTTTCCATTGTATAAAACGATTAATTGCTACCAGTGAAAAAGTTATGGTCATTTCTCCTTTCCGGGCAACCTAGGCTTCACTCTAGGGCGTTGCTCCACTAGATCGAATAGCTAGGGCCTTAGAAGTCGACGCCAGAAGCATAAAATACAATATAAATACAACAGCTTTTCCATCGTCTAAAACGAATAATTGCAAGCGGTATGAAACTTATGGTCATTTCTACTTTCCGGGCAACCTAGGCTTCACCCTAGGGCGTTGTTCCACCAGATCGAATAGTTAGGGCCTAAGAAGTGAACGCCAGAAGCATAAAATGCAATAAAAATACAACAGTTCTTCCATCGTATAACTGGATTAATTGCAACCAGTTTGAAAGTGATGGCCAATTCTACGTTCCGGGCAACCTAGGATTCACTCTAGGGCGTTGTTCCACCAGATGAAACAGTTAGGGCCTTAGAAGCCAACGCCCGAAGCATTAAATACCAAATAAATAGAACAGTTTTTCCATTGTATAAAACGATTAATTGCTACCAGTGTAAAAGTTATGGTCATTTCTCCTTTCCGGGCAACCTAGGCTTCACTCTAGGGCGTTGCTCCTCTCGATCGAATAGCTAGGGCCTTAGAAGTCAACGCCAGAAGCATAAAATACAATATAAATACAACAGCTTTTCCATCGTACAAAACGAATAATTGCAACCAGTGTGAAAGTTATGGTCATTTCTACGTTCCGGCAACCTAGGCTTCACTCTAGGGCGCTGCTCCACCACATCGATTAGTTAGGGCCTTAGAAGTCAACGCCCGAAGCATAAAATACAAAATAAGTAAAACAGTTTTTCCATCGCATAAATCGAATAATTGCTACCAGTGTGACAGTTATGGGCATTTCTACGTTCCGTGCATCCTGGGCTTTACCCTAGGGCGTTGTTCCACCAGATGGAATAGACAGGGCCTAAGAATTCAACGCCAGAAGCATAAAATACGATATAAATACAACAGCTTTTCCATCGTATAAAACGAATAATTGCAAACAGTGTGGAAGTTATGGTCATTTCTACGTTCGGGGCAACCTAGGCTTCACTCTAGCGCGGTGCTCCACCAGATCAAATAGTTGGGGCCTAAGAAGTCAACGCCAGAAGCATAAAATACAACATAAATACAACAGATTTTCCATCGTATATAATGTATATTTTCAAAGAGTGTGAAAGTAATGGTCATTTCTACGTACCGGGCAACCTGGGCTCCATTCTAGGGCGTTGCTCCACCAAACCGAATAGCTAGGACCTTAGAAGTCAACGCCAGAAGCATAAAATACAATAAAGATGCAAAAGTTTTTCCATCGTATAACAGGAATAACTGCAAACAGTATGAAAGTACTGGTCATTTCTACGTTCCGGGTAACCCTGGTTTCACTCTAGGGCGTTGCTCCACCAGATCGAATAGCTAGGGACTTAGAATACAACGCCATAAGAATAAAATACATTATAAGTACAACAGTTTTTCCATCGTATAAAATGAATAATTGCAACCAGTGTGAAAGTTATGGTCATTTCTACATTCCGAGCAACCTAGGCTTCACTCTAGGGCGTTGCTCCACCTGATCGAATAGTTAGGGCCTTAGAAGTCAACGCCAGAAGCATAAAATACAATAAAGATGCAACAGTTTTTCCATCGTATAACAGGAATAACTGCAAACAGTGTGAAAGTAATGGTCATTTCCATGTACCGGGCAACCTAGTCTTCACTCTAGGCCGTTGTTCCACCAGATCGAATAATTAGGGCCTAAGAAGTCAACGCCAGAAGAATAAGATACAATATAAGTACAAAAGCTTTTCCATCGTATAAAATGAATAATTGCAAACATTGTGATAGTAATGGTCATTTCTACGTTCCGGTCAACCTAGGCTTCACTCTATGGCGTTGCTCCACCAGATCGAATAGGTATGGCCTTAGAAGTCAACGCCCGAAGCATAAAATACAAAATAAAAGGAACAGTTTTTCCATCGTATAAAATGAATAATTGCAACCAGTGTGATGGTAATGGTCATTTCTACGTTCCGAGAAACCTAGGCTTCACTCTAGGGCGTTGCTCCACCAGATCGAATAGTTAGGTCCTAAGAAGTCAACTCCAGAGGCATAAAACACAATATAAATACAAGAGGTTTTCCATCTTATATAACGAATATTTGCAACCGGTGTGAAAGTTATAGTCATTTCTATGTTCCGGGCAAACCTAGGCTTCACTCTAGGGCGTTGCTCCACCAGATCGAATAGTTAGGGCCTAAGAAGTCAACGCCAGAAGCATAAGATACAAAAATACAACAGTCTTTCCATCGTACGACAGGAATAACTACAACCAGTGTGAAGGTAATAGTCATTTCTACGTTCCGGGCAACCTAGGCTTCACTCTAGGGCGTTGGTCCACCAGATCGAATAGTTAGGGCCTAAGAAGTCAACGCCAGAAGCATAACATACAATAAAAATACAACAGTTTTTCCATTGTATAAAACGATTAATTGCTACCAGTGTAAAAGTTATGGTCATTTCTCCTTTCCGGGCAACCTAGGCTTCACTCTAGGGCGTTGCTCCTCTCGATCGAATAGCTAGGGCCTTAGAAGTCAACGCCAGAAGCATAAAATACAATATAAATACAACAGCTTTTCCATCGTACAAAACGAATAATTGCAACCAGTGTGAAAGTTATGGTCATTTCTACGTTCCGGCAACCTAGGCTTCACTCTAGGGCGCTGCTCCACCACATCGATTAGTTAGGGCCTTAGAAGTCAACGCCCGAAGCATAAAATACAAAATAAGTAAAACAGTTTTTCCATCGCATAAATCGAATAATTGCTACCAGTGTGACAGTTATGGGCATTTCTACGTTCCGTGCATCCTGGGCTTTACCCTAGGGCGTTGTTCCACCAGATGGAATAGACAGGGCCTAAGAATTCAACGCCAGAAGCATAAAATACGATATAAATACAACAGCTTTTCCATCGTATAAAACGAATAATTGCAAACAGTGTGGAAGTTATGGTCATTTCTACGTTCGGGGCAACCTAGGCTTCACTCTAGCGCGGTGCTCCACCAGATCAAATAGTTGGGGCCTAAGAAGTCAACGCCAGAAGCATAAAATACAACATAAATACAACAGATTTTCCATCGTATATAATGTATATTTTCAAAGAGTGTGAAAGTAATGGTCATTTCTACGTACCGGGCAACCTGGGCTCCATTCTAGGGCGTTGCTCCACCAAACCGAATAGCTAGGACCTTAGAAGTCAACGCCAGAAGCATAAAATACAATAAAGATGCAAAAGTTTTTCCATCGTATAACAGGAATAACTGCAAACAGTATGAAAGTACTGGTCATTTCTACGTTCCGGGTAACCCTGGTTTCACTCTAGGGCGTTGCTCCACCAGATCGAATAGCTAGGGACTTAGAATACAACGCCATAAGAATAAAATACATTATAAGTACAACAGTTTTTCCATCGTATAAAATGAATAATTGCAACCAGTGTGAAAGTTATGGTCATTTCTACATTCCGAGCAACCTAGGCTTCACTCTAGGGCGTTGCTCCACCTGATCGAATAGTTAGGGCCTTAGAAGTCAACGCCAGAAGCATAAAATACAATAAAGATGCAACAGTTTTTCCATCGTATAACAGGAATAACTGCAAACAGTGTGAAAGTAATGGTCATTTCTACGTTCCCGGCAACCTAGGTTTCACTCTAGGTCGTTGCTCCACCAGATCGAATAGTTAGGGCCTAAGGAGTCAACGACAGAAGCATAAAATACGATATAAATACAACAGCTTTTCCATCGTATATAATGTATATTTGCAAACAGTGTGAAAGTAATGGTCATATCCACGTTCCGAGCAACCTATTCTTCACTCTAGGGCGTTGCTCCACCAGATCGAATAGTTAGGGCCTTAGAAGTCAACGCCAGAAGCATAAAATACAATATAAATACAACAGCTTTTCCGTCGTATATAATGTATATTTGCAAACAGTGTGAAAGTGATGGCCATTTCTACGTCCCGGGCAACCTAGACTTCACTCTAGGGCGCTGGTCCACCAGATCCAATAGATAGGGCTTAGGAAGTCAACGCCAGAAGCATAAAATACAATATAAATATAACAGTTTTTCCATCGTATATAATGTATATTTGCAAACAGTGTGAAAGTAATAGTTATTTCTACGATCCGCGTAACCTAGGCTTCACTCTCGGGAGTAGCTCCACCACTTCGAATAGCTCCGGCCTTAGAAGTCAACGCCTGAAGCATAAAATACAATAAAGGTACAACAGCTTTTCCATCGTATACCAGGAATAATTGCAACCAGTGTGGAAGTTATGGTCAGTTCTACGTTGCGGGCAACCTAGGCTTCACTCTCGGGAGTAGCTCCACCACTTCGAATAGCTCCGGCCTTAGAAGTCAACGCCTGAAGCATAAAATACAATAAAGGTACAACAGCTTTTCCATCGTATACCAGGAATAATTGCAACCAGTGTGGAAGTTATGGTCAGTTCTACGTTGCGGGCAACCTAGGCTTCACTCTAGGGCGTTGCTCCACCAGATCGAATAGTTAGGGCCTTAGAAGACAACGCCTGAAGTATAAAATACAATAAAAATACAACAGTCTTTCCATCCTATAACAGGAATAATTGCAACCCGTGTGAAAGTGATGGTCATTTCAACGTTCCGGGCAACATAGGCTTCACACTAGGGCGTTGCTCCACCAGATCAAACAGTTAGGGCCTTAGAAGTCAACGCCCGAAGCATTAAACACAAAATAAATAGAACAGTTTTTCCATTGTATATAATGTATATTTGCAAACAGTGTGAAAGTAATGGTCATTTCCATGTTCCGGGCAACCTATGCTTCACTCTAGGGCGGTGCTCCAACAGATTAGATAGTTAGGGCCTTAAAAGTCAATGCCCGAAGCATAAAATGCAATAAAAATACAACAGTTTTTCCATCATATAACAGGAATCATTGCAACCAATTTGAAAGTGATGGTCATTTCTACGTACCGGACAACCTAGGCTTCACTCCAGGGCGTTGCTCCACTAGATGGAATAGCTAGGGCCTTAAAAGTCAACGCAAGAAGCATAAAATACAATATAAATACAACACTTTTTCCATCGTATAAAACGAATAATTGCAACCAGTATGAAACTTATGGTCATTTCTACTTTCCGCGCAACGTAGGCTTCACCCTAGGGCGTTGCTCCAACAGATTGAATAGTTAGGACCTTAGAAGTCAATGCCCGTAGCATAAAATGCAATAAAAATACAACAGTTTTTCCATCATATAACAGGAATAATTGCAACCAGTTTGAAAGTGATGGTCATTTCTACGTTCCGGGCAACCTATGCTTCACTCTAGGGCGTTGCTCCACCAAATCGCGTAGTTAGGGCCTTAGAAGTCCACGGCCGGAGCATAAAATACAAAATAAATAGAACAGTTTTTCCATTGTAAGAAGCGAATAATTGCTGCCAGTGTGAAAGTTATGTTTATTTCTACGTTCCGGGCAACCTAGGCTTAACTGTAGGGTGTTGCTCCAACAGATCGAATAGGTAGGGCCATAGAAGTCAACGCCCGGAGCATAAAATACAATAAAGATGCAACAGTTTTTCCATCGTATAACAGGAACAATTGCAACCAGTGTGAAAGTAATGGTCAGTTCTACGTTCCGGGCAAACTAGGTTTCACTCTAGGGCGTTGCTCCACCAGATCGAATAGTTAGGGCCTAAGAAGTCAACGCCAGAAACATAAAATACGATATAAATACCACAGTTATTGCATCGTATAAAACGAATAATTGCAACCAGTATGAAACTTATGGTCATTTCTACTTACCGAGCAACCTAGGCTTCACCCTAGGGCGTTGCTCCACCAGATCGAATAGTTAGTGCCTTAGAAGTCAACGCCAGAAGCATAAAATACAATAAAAATACAACAGTTTTTCCATCGTATAAAACGAATAATTGCAACCAGTATGAAACTTATGGTCATTTCTACTTACCGAGCAACCTAGGCTTCACCCTAGGGCGTTGCTCCACCAGATCGAATAGTTAGGGCGTTAGAAGTCAACGCCCGAAGCGTAAAATACAAAATAAATAGAACAGTTTTTCCATTGTATATAACGAATAATTGCTACCAGTGTGAAAGTTATGGTCATTTCTACGTTCCGGCAACCTAGGCTTCACCCTAGGGCGTTGTTCCACCAGATCGAATAGTTCGGGCCTAAGAAGTTAACGCCAGAAGCATAAAATACAATATAAATACAACAGTTTTTCCATCCTATAAAACGAATAATTGAGACCAGAACGAAAGTTATGGTCATTTCTACTTTCCGGGCAACCTAGGCTTCACGCTTGGGCGTTGGTCCAACAGGTTGAGTAGTTAGGGCCTTAGAAGTCAACGCCCGAAGCATAAAATGCAATAAAAATACAAAAGCTTTTCCATCGTATAAAAGGATTAATTGCAACCAGTTTGAGAGTGATGGTAATTTCTACGTTCCGGGCAACCTAGGCTTCACCCTAGGGCGTTGTTCCACCAGATGGAATAGTTAGGGCATAAGAAGTCAACGCCAGAAGCATAAAATACGGTATAAATACAACAGCTTTTCCATCGTATAAAACGAATAATTGCGACCAGTGTGAATGTTATGGTCATTTCTACTTTCCGGGCAAACTAGGCTTCACTCTAGGGCGTTGCTCCACCAGATCGAGTAGTTAGGGCCTTAGAAGACAACGCCAGAAGCATAAAATACAATAAAGATGCAACAGTTTTTCCATCGTATATCAGGAATGATTGCAAGCAGTGTGAAAGTAATGGCATATCATTGTTCCGGGCAACTTAGGCTTCACTCTACTGCGTTGCTCCACCAGATCAAACAGTTAGGGCCTTAGAAGTCAACGCCAGAAGCATAAAATACAATATAAATACAACAGTCTTTCCATCGTATAAAACGAATAATTGCAACCAGTATGAAAGTAAACGTCATTTCTACGTTCCGGGCAACCTAGGCTTCACCCAAGGGCGTTGTTCCACCAGATCGAATAGTTAGGACCTAAGAAGTGAACGCCAGAAGCATAAAATAAAATATAAATCCAACAGTTTTTCCATCATATAAAACGAATAATTGCAACCAGTATGAAAGCTATGGTCATTTCTACTTTACGGGCAACCTAGGCTACACCCTAGGCGTTGCTACAGCAGATTGAATAGTTAGGGCCTTATAAGTCAATGCCCGAAGCATAAAATGCAATAAGAATACAACAGCTTTTCCATCATATAACAGCAATAATTGCAACCAGTTTGAAAGTGATGGTCATTTCTACGTTCCGGGTAACCTAGGCTCCACTCTAGGGCGTTGCTCCACCAGATCGAACAGCTAGGGCATAAGAAGTCAACGCCAGAAGCATAAAATACGGTATAAATACAACAGCTTTTCCATCGCATAAAGCGAATAATAGCAACCAGTGTGAACGTTATGGGCATTTCTACGTTCCGGGCAACCTAGCCTTCACCACAGGGCGTTGTTCCACCAGATCGAATAGTTAGTGCCTAAGAAGTGAACGCCAGCAGCATAAAATACAATATAAATACAACAGTTTTTCCATCATATAACAGGAATAATTGCAACCAGTTTGAAAGTGATGGTCATTTCTACGTTCCGTGCAACCTAGGCTTCACTCTATGGCGTTCTTCCACCACATCGAATAGCTACGGCCTCAGAAGTCAACGCCTGAAGCATAAAATACATTAATAATACAACAGTCTTTCCATCCTATAACAGGGATAATTGCAACCCATGTGAAAGTGATGGTCATTTGTACGTTCCAGGCAACCTAGGCTTCACTCTAGGGCGTTGTTCCACCAGATCGAATTGTTAGGGCCTAAGAAGTCAACGCCAGAAGCATAAGATACATAATAAATATAACAGTTTTTCCGTCGTATAGAACGAATAATAGCATCCAGTGTGAAAGTTATGGTCATTTCTACGTTCCGGGCAACCTAGGCTTCACTCTAGGGCGTTGCTCCGCCAGATCAAACAGTTAGGGCCTTAGAAGTCAACGCCCGAAGCATAAAATACAAAATAAACAGAACAGTTTTTCCATTGTATAAAACGAATAATTGCTACCAGTGTAAAAGCTATGGTCATTTCTACTTTACGGGCAACCTAGGCTACACCCTAGGGCGTTGCTCCTACAGATTGAATAGTTAGGGCCTTAGAAGTCAATGCCCGAAGCATAAAATGCAATAAAAATACAACAGTTTTTCCATCATATAACAGGAATATTTGCAACCAGTTTGAAAGTGATGGTAATTGCTACGTCCCGGGCAACTTATGCTTCACTCTAGGGCGTTGTTCCACCAAATCGAATAGTTAGGGCCTAAGAAGTGAACGCCAGAAGCATAAAATAAAATATAAATCCAACAGTTTTTCCATCATATAAAACGAATAATTGCAACCAGTATGAAAGCTATGGTCATTTCTACTTTACGGGCAACCTAGGCTACACCCTAGGCGTTGCTACAGCAGATTGAATAGTTAGGGCCTTATAAGTCAATGCCCGAAGCATAAAATGCAATAAGAATACAACAGCTTTTCCATCATATAACAGCAATAATTGCAACCAGTTTGAAAGTGATGGTCATTTCTACGTTCCGGGTAACCTAGGCTCCACTCTAGGGCGTTGCTCCACCAGATCGAACAGCTAGGGCATAAGAAGTCAACGCCAGAAGCATAAAATACGGTATAAATACAACAGCTTTTCCATCGCATAAAGCGAATAATAGCAACCAGTGTGAACGGTATGGGCATTTCTACGTTCCGGGCAACCTAGCCTTCACCACAGGGCGTTGTTCCACCAGATCGAATAGTTAGTGCCTAAGAAGTGAACGCCAGCAGCATAAAATACAATATAAATACAACAGTTTTTCCATCATATAACAGGAATAATTGCAACCAGTTTGAAAGTGATGGTCATTTCTACGTTCCGTGCAACCTAGGCTTCACTCTATGGCGTTCTTCCACCACATCGAATAGCTACGGCCTCAGAAGTCAACGCCTGAAGCATAAAATACATTAAAAATACAACAGTCTTACCATCCTATAACAGGGATAATTGCAACCCGTGTGAAAGTGATGGTCATTTGTACGTTCCAGGCAACCTAGGCTTCACTCTAGGGCGTTGTTCCACCAGATCGAATTGTTAGGGCCTAAGAAGTCAACGCCAGAAGCATAAGATACATAATAAATATAACAGTTTTTCCGTCGTATAGAACGAGTAATAGCATCCAGTGTGAAAGTTATGGTCATTTCTACGTTCCGGGCAACCTAGGCTTCACTCTAGGGCGTTGCTCCGCCAGATCAAACAGTTAGGGCCTTAGAAGTCAACGCCCGAAGCATAAAATACAAAATAAACAGAACAGTTTCTCCATTGTATAAAACGAATAATTGCTACCAGTGTAAAAGCTATGGTCATTTCTACTTTACGGGCAACCTAGGCTACACCCTAGGGCGTTGCTCCTACAGATTGAATAGTTAGGGCCTTAGAAGTCAATGCCCGAAGCATAAAATGCAATAAAAATACAACAGTTTTTCCATCATATAACAGGAATATTTGCAACCAGTTTGAAAGTGATGGTAATTGCTACGTCCCGGGCAACTTATGCTTCACTCTAGGGCGTTGCTCCACCAGATCGAATAGTTAGTGCCTAAGAAGTCAACGCCAGAAGCATAAAATACAATATAAATACAACAGTTTTTCCATCGTATAAAACGAATAATTGCAACCAGTATGAAAGATAACGTCATTTCTACTTTCTGGGCAACCTAGGCTTCACCCTAGGGCGTTACTCCAACAGATTGAATAGTTAGGGCATAAGAAGTCAACGCCAGAAGCATAAAATACAATATAAATACAACAGTTTTTCAATCGCATAAAACGAGTAATTGCAACCAGTATGAAATTTAACGTCATTTCTACTTTCTGGGCAACCTAGGCTTCACCCTAGGGCGTTGCTCCAACAGATTGAATAGTTAGGGCCTTAGAAGTCAACGCCCGAAGCATAAAATACAAAATAAATAGTACAGTTTTTCCATTGTATACAACGAATAATTGCTACCGGTGTGAAAGTTATGGTCATTTCTACGTTCCGGGCAACCTAGGCTGCACCATAGGGCGTTGTTCCACCAGATGGAATAGTTAGGGTCTAAGAAGTCAACACCGGAAGCATAAAATACAATATAAAAACAACAGCTTTGCCATCGTAGAAATCGAATAATTGCAACCTGTGTGAAGGTTATGGTCATATCTACGTTCCGGGCAACCTAGGCTTCACTCTAGGGCGTTGCTCCACCAGATCGTATAGTTAGGGCCTTAGAACTCAACGCCAGAAGCATAAAATGCAATAAATATACAAGAGTTTTTCCATCGTATAACAGGAATAATTGCAACCAGTGTGAATGTGGTGGTCATTTCTACGTTCCGGGCAACCTAGGTTTCACTCTAGGGCGTTGTTCCACCAGATCGAATAGTTAGGGCCTAAGAAGTGAACGCCAGAAGCATAAAATACAATAAAAATACAACAGTTTTTCCATCGTATAAAAGGAATAATTGCAACCAGTGTGATGGTAATGGACATTCCTACGTTCCGGGAAACCTAGGCTTCACTCTAGGGCGTTGCTCCACCAGATCGAATAGTTAGGGCGTAAGAAGTCAACGCCAGAAACATAAAAAACAATATAAATACAACAGCTTTTCCATCGTATAAAACGAATAATGGCAACCCGTGTGAAAGTGATGGTCATTTCTACGTTCCAGGATACCTAGGCTTCACTCTAGGGCGTTGTTCCAACAGATCGATTAATTAGGGCATAAGAAGTCAACGGCCGAAGCATAAAATACAAAATAAATAGAACTGTTTTTCTATCGTATAAAACGAATAATTGCTACCGGTGTGAAAGTTATATCCATTTCTACGCTGCGGGCAACCTAGGCTTCACCCTAGGGCGTTGTTCCACCAGATGGAATAGTTAGGGCATAAGAAGTCAACGCCAGAAGCATAAAATACAATATAAGTACAACAGTTTTTCCATCGTATAAAATGAATAATTGCAAATATTGCGAAAGTAATGGTCATTCCACGTACCGGGCAACCTAGGCGTCACTCTAGTGCGTTGCTCCACCACATCTAATAGCTACGGCCTTAGACGTCAACGACAGAATCATAACATACAATACAGATGCAACAGCTTTTCCATCGTATAAAACGAATAATTGCAACCAGTGTGAAAGTTATTGTCATTTCTACTTCCCGCGCAACCTAGGCTTCACCCTAGGGAGTTGCTCCAACAGATTGAATAGTTAGGACCTTAGAAGTCAGTGCCCGAAGCATAAAATGCAATAAAAATACAACAGTTATCCATCATATAACAGGAATAATTGCAACCAGTTTGAAAGCGATGGTCATTTCTACGTTCCGGGCAACCTAGGCTTCACTCTAGGGCGTTGCTCCACCAGATCCAATAGTTAGTGCCTTAGAAGTCAACGCCAGAAGCATAATATACAATATAAATACAACAGTTTTTCCATCGTATAAAACGAATAATAGCAACCAGTGTGAAAGTTATGGTCATTTCTCCGTTCCCGGCAACCTAGACTTCACCCCAGGGCGTTGTCCCGCCAGATCGAATAGTTAGGGCCCAAGAAGTGAACGCCAGAAGCATAAAATACAATATAAATACAACAGTTTTTCCATCATATAACAGGAGTATTTGCAACGAGTTTGAAAGTGATGGTAATTTCTACGTTCCGGGAAACTTAGGCTTCACCCTAGGGCGTTGCTCCACTAGATCGAATAGTTAGTGCCTTAGAAGTCAACGCCAGAAGCATAAAATACAATATAAATACAACAGTTTTTCCATCGTATAAAACGAATAATTGCAACCAGTATGGAAGTCAACGCCATTTCTACTTTCCGCGCAACCTAGGCTTCACCCTAGGGCGTTGCTCCAACAGATAGAATAGTTAGGGCCTTAGAAGTCAACGCCGGAAGCATAAAATGCAATAAAAATACAACAGTTTTTCCATCGTATAAAAGGATTAATTGCAACCAGTTTGAAAGTGATGGTCATTTCTACGTTCCGGGCAACGTAGGTTTCACTCTAGGGCGTTGGTCCGCCAGAGGGAACAGTTAGGGCATAAGAAGTCAACGCCAGAAGCATAAAATACAAAATAAATAGTACAGTTTTTCCATTGTATTCAACGAATAATTGCTACCGGTGTGAAAGTTATGGTCATTTCTACGTTCCGGGCAACCTAGGCTGCACCATAGGGCGTTGCTCGACCAGATGGAATAGTTAGGGTCTAAGAAGTCAACACCGGAAGCATAAAATACAATATAAAAACAACAGCTTTGCCATCGTAGAAATCGAATAATTGCAACCTGTGTGAAGGTTATGGTCATATCTACGTTCCGGGCAACCTTGGCTTCACTGTAGCGTGTTGCACCACCAGATCGAATAGGTAGGGCCTTAGGAGACAACGCCCGAAGCATAAAATACAAAATAAACAGAACAGTTTTTCCATTGTATAAAACGAATAATTGCTACCAGTGTAAAAGATATGGTCAGTTCTACGTTCCGGGCAACCTAGGCTTCACCCTAGGGCGTTGTTCCACCTGATCGAATAGTTAGGGCCTAAGAAGTCTACGCCTGAAGCATAAAATACATTAAAAATACAACAGACTTTCCATCCTATAACAGGAATAATTGCAACCCGTGTGAAAGTGATGGTCATATGTACGTTCCAGGCAACCTAGGCCTCACTCTAGGGCGTTGTTCCACCAGATCGAATTGTTAGGGCCTAAGAAGTCAACGCCAGAAGCATAAGATACATAATAAATATAACAGTTTTTCCGTCGTATAGAACGAATAATAGCATCCAGTGTGAAAGTTATGGTCATTTCTACGTTCCGGGCAACCTAGGCTTCACTCTAGGGCGTTGCTCCGCCAGATCAAACAGTTAGGGCCTTAGAAGTCAACGCCCGAAGCATAAAATACAATATAAATACAACAGTTTTTCCATCATATAAAACGAATAATTGGAACCAGTATGAAAGCTATGGTCATTTCTACTTTACGGGCAACCTAGGCTACACCCTAGGGCGTTGCTACAACAGATTGAATAGTTAGGGCCTTATAGGTCAATGCCCGAAGCATAAAATGCAATAAGAATACAACAGCTTTTCCATCATATAACAGCAATAATTGCAACCAGTTTGAAAGTGATGGTCATTTCTACGTTCCGGGCAACCTAGGCTTCACTCTAGGGCGTTGTTCCAGCAGATGGAATAGTTGCGGCATAAGAAGTCAACGCCAGAAGAATAAAATACGGTATAAATACAACAGTTTTTCCATTGTACAAAACGAATAATTGCAACCAGTATGAAAGCTATGGTCATTTCTACTTTCCGTGCAACCTAGGCTTCACCCTAGGGCGTTGCTCCAACAGATTGAATAGTTAGGGCCTTAGAAGTCAACGCACGAAGCACGAAATACAAAATAAAAAGAACAGTTGTTCCATCGTATAAAACGAATAATTGCTATCAGTGTGAAAGTTATGGTAATTTCTACGTTCCGGGCAACCTAGGCTTCCCTCTATGGCGTTGTTCCACCAGATCGAAAAGTTAGGGCCTAAAAGATCAACGCCAGTAGCATAAAATACAATATAAATATAACAGTTTTTCCATCGTATAAAACAAATAATAACAAACAGTGTGAAAGTTCTGGTCATTTCTACGTTCCGGGCAACCTAGGCTTCACTCTAGGGCGTTGCTCCACCAGATCGAATAGTTAGGGCGTTAGAAGTCAACGCCCGAAGCGTAAAATACAAAATAAATAGAACAGTTTTTCCATTGTATATAACGAATAATTGCTACCAGTGTGAAAGTTATGGTCATTTCTACGTTCCGGCAACCTAGGCTTCACCCTAGGGCGTTGTTCCACCAGATCGAATAGTTCGGGCCTTAGAAGTCAACGCCAGAAGCATAAAACACAATATAAATACAACAGTTTTTCCATTGTATAAAACGAATAATTGCAACCAGTATGAAAGATAACGTCATTTCTACTTTCTGGGCAACCTAGGCTTCACCATAGGGCGTTAATCCAACAGATTGAATAGTTAGGGCCTTAGAAGTCAACGTCGGAAGCATAAAATGCAATAAAAATACAACAGATTTTCCATCGTATAAAAGGATTAATTGCAACCAGTTTGAAAGTGATGGTCATTTCTACGTTCCGGGCAACCTAGGCATCACTCCAGGGCGTTGCTCCACCAGATCGAATAACTAGGGCCTTAGAAGTCAACGCCAGAAGCATAAAATACAATATAAATACAACAGTTTTTCCATCGTATAAAACGAATAATTGCAACCAGTATGAAAGTTATGGTCATTTCTACTTTCCGGGCAACCTAGGCTTCACCCTAGGGCGTTGCTTCAACAGATTGAATATTTAGGGCCTTAGAAGTCAACGCCCGAAGCATAAAATACAAAATAAATAGAACAGTTTTTCCATCGTATACAACGAATAATTGCTACCGGTGTGAAAGTTATGGTCATTTCTACGTTCCGCGCAACCTAGGCTGCACCATAGGGCGTTGTTCCACCAGATGGAATAGTTAGGGCATAAGAAGTCAACGCCAGAAGCATAAAATACAATATAAATACAACAGTTTTTCAATCGCATAAAACGAGTAATTGCAACCAGTATGAAATTTAACGTCATTTCTACTTTCCGGGCAACCTAGGCTTCACCCTAGGGCGTTGCTCCAACAGATTGAATAGTTAGGGCCTTAGAAGTCAACGCCCGAAGCATAAAATACAAAATAAATAGTACAGTTTTTCCATTGTATACAACGAATAATTGCTACCGGTGTGAAAGTTATGGTCATTTCTACGTTCCGGGCAACCTAGGCTGCACCATAGGGCGTTGTTCCACCAGATGGAATAGTTAGGGTCTAAGAAGTCAACACCGGAAGCATAAAATACAATATAAAAACAACAGCTTTGCCATCGTAGAAATCGAATAATTGCAACCTGTGTGAAGGTTATGGTCATATCTACGTTCCGGGCAACCTTGGCTTCACTGTAGGGTGTTGCCCCACCAGATCGAATAGGTAGGGCCTTAGGAGACAACGCCCGAAGCATAAAATACAAAATAAACAGAACAGTTTTTCCATTGTATAAAACGTATAATTGCTACCAGTGTAAAAGATATGGTCATTTCTACGTTCCGGGCAACCTAGGCTTCACCCTAGGGCGTTGTTCCACCAGATCGAATAGTTAGGGCCTAAGAAGTCTACGCCTGAAGCATAAAATACATTAAAAATACAACAGTCTTTCCATCCTATAACAGGAATAATTGCAACCCGTGTGAAAGTGATGGTCATTTGTACGTTCCAGGCAACCTAGGCCTTACTCTAGGGCGTTGTTCCACCAGATCGAATTGTTAGGGCCTAAGAAGTCAACGCCAGAAGCATAAGATACATAATAAATATAACAGTTTTTCCGTCGTATAGAACGAATAATAGCATCCAGTGTGAAAGTTATGGTCATTTCTACGTTCCGGGCAACCTAGGCTTCACTCTAGGGCGTTGCTCCGCCAGATCAAACAGTTAGGGCCTTAGAAGTCAACGACCGAAGCATAAAATACAATATAAATACAACAGTTTTTCCATCATATAAAACGAATAATTGCAACCAGTATGAAAGCTATGGTCATTTCTACTTTACGGGCAACCTAGGCTACACCCTAGGGCGTTGCTACAGCAGATTGAATAGTTTGGGCCTTATAAGTCAATGCCCGAAGCATAAAATGCATTAAGAATTCAACAGCTTTTCCATTATATAACAGCAATAATTGCAACCAGTTTGAAAGTGATGGTCATTTCTACGTTCCGGGTAACCTAGGCTCCACTCTAGGGCGTTGCTCCACCAGATCGAACAGCTAGGGCATAAGAAGTCAACGCCAGAAGCATAAAATACGGTATAAATACAACAGCTTTTCCATCGCATAAAGCGAATAATAGCAACCAGTGTGAACGTTATGGGCATTTCTACGTTCAAGGCAACCTAGGCTTCACCACAGGGCGTTGTTCCACCAGATCGAATAGTTAGGGCCTAAGAAGTGAACGCCAGCAGCATAAAATACAATGTAAATACAACAGTTTTTCCATCATATAACAGGAATAATTGCAACCAGTTCGAAAGTGATGGTCATTTCTACGTTCCGTGCAACCTAGGCTTCACTCTATGGCGTTCTTCCACCACATCGAATTGCTACGGCCTCAGAAGTCAACGCCTGAAGCATAAAATACATTAAAAATACAACAGTCTTTCCATCCTATAACAGGGATAATTGCAACCCGTGTGAAAGTTGATGGTCATTTGTACGTTCCAGGCAACCTAGGCTTCACTCTAGGGCGTTGTTCCACCAGATCGAATTGTTAGGGCCTAAGAAGTCAACGCCAGAAGCATAAGATACATAATAAATATAACAGTTTTTCCGTCATATAGAACGAATAATAGCATCCAGTGTGAAAGTTATGGTCATTTCTACGTTCCGGGCAACCTAGGCTTCACTCTAGGGCGTTGCTCCAACAGATTGAATAGTTAGGGCCTTAGAAGTCAACGCCCGAAGCATAAAATACAAAATAAATAGAACAGTTTTTCCATCATATACAACGAATAATTGCTACCGGTGTGAAAGTTATGGTCATTTCTACGTTCCGGGCAACCTAGGCTACACCCTAGGGCGTTGCTCCTACAGATTGAATAGTTAGGGCCTTAGAAGTCAATGCCCGAAGCATAAAATGCAATAAAAATACAACAGTTTTTCCATCATATAACAGGAATATTTGCAACCAGTTTGAAAGTGATGGTAATTGCTACGTCCCGGGCAACTTATGCTTCACTCTAGGGCGTTGCTCCACCAGATCGAATAGTTAGTGCCTAAGAAGTCAACGCCAGAAGCATAAAATACAATATAAATACAACAGTTTTTCCATCGTATAAAACGAATAATTGCAACCAGTATGAAAGATAACGTCATTTCTACGTTCTGGGCAACCTAGGCTTCACCCTAGGGCGTTACTCCAACAGATTGAATAGTTAGGGCCTTAGAAGTCAACGCCCGAAGCATAAAATACAAAATAAATAGAACAGTTTTTCCATCATATACAACGAATAATTGCTACCGGTGTGAAAGTTATGGTCATTTCTACGTTCCGGGCAACCTAGGCTGCACCATAGGGCGTTGTTCCACCAGATGGAATAGTTAGGGCCTTAGAAGTCAACGCCCGAAGCACAAAATACAAAATAAATAGTACAGTTTTTCCATTGTATTCAACGAATAATTGCTACCGGTGTGAAAGTTATAGTCATTTCTACGTTCCGGGCAACCCAGGCTGCACCATAGGGCGTTGCTCGACCAGATGGAATAGTTAGGGTCTAAGAAGTCAACACCGGAAGCATAAAATACAATATAAAAACAACAGCTTTGCCATCGTAGAAATCGAATAATTGCAACCTGTGTGAAGGTAATGGTCATATCTACGTTCCGGGCAACCTTGGCTTCACTGTAGCGTGTTGCCCCACCAGATCGAATAGGTAGGGCCTTAGGAGACAACGCCCGAAGCATAAAATACAAAATAAACAGAACAGTTTTTCCATTGTATAAAACGAATAATTGCTACCAGTGTAAAAGATATGGTCAGTTCTACGTTCCGGGCAACCTAGGCTTCACCCTAGGGCGTTGTTCCACCTGATCGAATAGTTAGGGCCTAAGAAGTCTACGCCTGAAGCATAAAATACGTTAAAAATACAACAGTCTTTCCATCCTATAACAGGAATAATTGCAACCCGTGTGAAAGTGATGGTCATATGTACGTTCCAGGCAACCTAGGCCTCACTCTAGGGCGTTGTTCCACCAGATCGAATTGTTAGGGCCTAAGAAGTCAACGCCAGAAGCATAAGATACATAATAAATATAACAGTTTTTCCGTCGTATAGAACGAATAATAGCATCCAGTGTGAAAGTTATGGTCATTTCTACGTTCCGGGCAACCTAGGCTTCACTCTAGGGCGTTGCTCCGCCAGATCAAACAGTTAGGGCCTTAGAAGTCAACGCCCGAAGCATTAAATACAATATAAATACAACAGTTTTTCCATCATATAAAACGAATAATTGGAACCAGTATGAAAGCTATGGTCATTTCTACTTTACGGGCAACCTGGGCTACACCCTAGGGCGTTGCTACAACAGATTGAATAGTTAGGGCCTTATAGGTCAATGCCCGAAGCATAAAATGCAATAAGAATACAACAGCTTTTCCATCATATAACAGCAATAATTGCAACCAGTTTGAAAGTGATGGTCATTTCTACGTTCCGGGCAACCTAGGCTTCACTCTAGGGCGTTGTTCCAGCAGATGGAATAGTTGCGGCATAAGAAGTCAACGCCAGAAGAATAAAATACGGTATAAATACAACAGTTTTTCCATTGTACAAAACGAATAATTGCAACCAGTATGAAAGCTATGGTCATTTCTACTTTCCGTGCAACCTAGGCTTCACCCTAGGGCGTTGCTCCAACAGATTGAATAGTTAGGGCCTTAGAAGTCAACGCACGAAGCACGAAATACAAAATAAAAAGAACAGTTGTTCCATCGTATAAAACGAATAATTGCTATCAGTGTGAAAGTTATGGTAATTTCTACGTTCCGGGCAACCTAGGCTTCCCTCTATGGCGTTGTTCCACCAGATCGAAAAGTTAGGGCCTAAAAGATCAACGCCAGTAGCATAAAATACAATATAAATATAACAGTTTTTCCATCGTATAAAACAAATAATAACAAACAGTGTGAAAGTTCTGGTCATTTCTACGTTCCGGGCAACCTAGGCTTCACTCTAGGGCGTTGCTCCACCAGATCGAATAGTTAGGGCGTTAGAAGTCAACGCCCGAAGCGTAAAATACAAAATAAATAGAACAGTTTTTCCATTGTATTTAACGAATAATTGCTACCAGTGTGAAAGTTATGGTCATTTCTACGTTCCGGCAACCTAGGCTTCACCCTAGGGCGTTGTTCCACCAGATCGAGTAGTTCGGGCCTAAGAAGTTAACGCCAGAAGCATAAAATACAATATAAATACAACAGTTTTTCCATTCTATAAAACGAATAATTGAGACCAGAACGAAAGTTATGGTCATTTCTACTTTCCGGGCAACCCAGGCTTCACGCTTGGGCGTTGGTCCAACAGGTTGAGTAGTTAGGGCCTTAGAAGTCAACGCCCGAAGCATAAAATGCAATAAAAATACAAAAGCTTTTCCATCGTATAAAAGGATTAATTGCAACCAGTTTGAGAGTGATGGTAATTTCTACGTTCCGGGCAACCTAGGCTTCACCCTAGGGCGTTGTTCCACCAGATGGAATAGCTTGGGCCTTAGAAGTCAACGCCAGAAGCATAAAATACAATATAAATACAACAGTCTTTCCATCGTATAAAACGAATAATTGCAACCAGTATGAAAGTAAACGTCATTTCTACGTTCCGGGCAACCTAGGCTTCACCCAAGGGCGTTGTTCCACCAGATCGAATAGTTAGGACCTAAGAAGTGAACGCCAGAAGCATAAAATACAATATAAATACAACAGTTTTTCCACCATATAAAACGAATAATTGCAACCAGTATGAAAGCTATGGTCATTTCTACGTTCCGGGCAACCTAGACTTCACTCTAGTGCGCTGCTCCACCAGATCGAATAGTTAGGGACTTAGAAGTCAACGCCAGAAGCATAAAATACAATAAAGATGCAACAGTTACTCCATTGTATAGCATGGATAGTTGCAACCAGTGTGAAAGTTATGGTCATTTCTACGTTCCGGGCAACCTAGGCTTCACCCTAAGGCGTTGTTCCACCAGATGAAAAAGTTAGGGCCTAAGAAGTCAACGCCCGAAACATAAAACACGATATAAATACAACAGCTTTCCATCGTATAAAACGAATTATTGCAACCAGTGTGAAGGTTATGGTCATTACTCCGTTCCGGGCATCCTAGACTTAACTCTGAGGCATTGCTCCACCAGATGGAATAGCTACGACCTTAGAAGTCAAAGCCAGAAGCAGAAAATACAATAAAAATGCAACAGTTTTTCCATCGTATAGCATGACAAATTGCAACCAGAATGAAAGTAATGATCATTTCGACGTTTCGGGCATCCTAGACTTAACTCTGATGCGTTGCTACACCGGATCAAACAGTTAGGGCCTTAGAAGCCAACGCCCGAAGCACTAAATACAAGATAAATAGAACAGTTTTTCCATTGTATAAAACGAATAATTGCTACCAGTGTGAAAGTTATGGTCATTTTTACGTGCCGGGCAACCTAGGCTTCACTCTAGGGCGTTGATCCACCAGATCGTATAGTTAGGGCCTTAGAAGTCAACGCCAGGGGCATAAAATAAAATAAAGATGCAACAGTTTTTCCATCGTATAAAACGAATAATTGAAACCAGTGGAAAAGTAATGGTCATTTCTACGTTCCGGGCAACCTAGGCTTCACCCTAGGGCGCTGCTCCACCAGATCGAATAGGTAGTGCCCTAGAAGTCAGCGCCAGAAGCATAAAATACAATATAAATCTAACAGTTTTTCCATCGTATAAAACGAATAATTGCAACCAGTATGAAAGTTATGGTCATTTCTACTTTCCGGGCTACCTAGGCTTCACCCTAGGGCGTTGCTCCACCACATCTAATAGCTACGGCCTTAGAAGTCAACGCCAGAAGCATAAAATACAATATAAATACAACACCTTTTCCATCGTATAACAGGAATAATTGCAACCAGTGTGAAAGTAATTGTCATTTCTACGTTCCGGGCAACGTAGGCTTCACTCTGGGCCGTTGCTACACCAGATCGAATAGTTAGGGCCTTAGAAGTCAACGCCCGAAGCATAAAATAATATATAAATAGAACAGTTTTTCCATCGTGTAAAAAGAATAATTGCTACCAGTGTGAAAGTTATGGTCATTTCTACGTTCAGGGCAACCTAGGCTTCACTCTAGGGCGTTACTCCACCAGATCGAATAGTTAGGGCCTTAGAAGTCAACACCAGAAGCATAAAATACAATAAAGATGCAACAGTTTTTCCATCGTATAACAGGAATAATTGCAACCAGTGTGAAGGTAAAGCTATGTCGTACGCTCCGGGCAACCTAGGCTTCACTGCAGGGCGTTGCTCCACCAGATCGTATAGTTAGGGCCTTAGAAGTCAACGCCAGAAGCATAAAATACAAAATAAATAGAACAGTTTTTCCATTGTATAAAGCGAATAATTGCTGCCAGTGTGAAAGTTATGTTTATTTCTACGTTCCGGGCAACCTAGGCTTAACTGTAGGGTGTTGCTCCAACAGATCGAATAGGTAGGGCCATAGAAGTCAACGCCCGGAGAATAAAATACAATAAATATACAAGAGTTTTTCCATCCTATAACAGGAATAATGGCAACCCGTGTGAAAGTGATGGTCATTTCTACGTTCCAGGATACCTAGGCTTCACTCTAGGGCGTTGTTCCAACAGATCGAATAGTTAGGGCCTAAGAAGTCAACGCCAGAAGCATAAAATACAATATAAATGTAACAGTTTTTCCATCGTATAAAACGAACAATAGCAGCCAGTGTGAAAGTTATGGTCATTTCTACGTTCCGGGCAACCTAGGTTTCACTCTAGGGCGTTGCTCCACCAGATCAAACAGTTAGGGCCTTAGAAGCCAACGCCAGAAGCATAAAATACAATATAAATATAACAGTTTTTTCATCGTATAAAACGAATAATAGCAACCAGTGTGAAAGTTATGCTCATTTCTTCATTCCGGGCAACATAGGCTTCACTCTAGGGCGTTGCTCCACCAGATCAAACAGTTAGGGCCTTAGATATCAACGCCAGAAGCATAAAATACAATAAAGGTGCAACAGTTTTCCCATCGTATAAAATGAATAATTGCATACATTGTGAAAGCAATGGTCATTTCTACGTTCCGGGCAACCTAGGCTTCACCCTAGGGCGTTGTTCCACCAGATGGAATAGTTAGGGCCTAAGAAGTCAACGCCAGAAGCATAAAATGAAATAAAAGTACAACAGCATTTCCATTGTATAACAGGAATAATTGCTACCAGTGTGAAAGTGATGGTCATTTCTACGATCCGGGTAACCCATGTTTCACTCTAGGGCAATACTCCGCCACATCGAATAGCTACGGCCGTAGAAGTCAACGACTGAAGCATAAAATGCAATAAAAGTACAACAGTTTTTTCATCGTATAACAGGAATAATTGCAACCAGTGTGAAAGTAAAGGTCATTTCTACGTTCCGGGCAACCTATGCTTCACTCTAGGGCGTTGCTCCACCAGATCGAGTAGGTAGGGCCTTAGAAGTCCACGGCCGAAGCATAAAATACAAAATAAATAGAACAGTTTTTCCATTGTAAAAAGCGAATAATTGCTGCCAGTGTGAAAGTTATGGTCATTTCTACGTTCCGGGCAACCTAGGCTTCACTCTAGGGCGTTGTTCCACCAGATCGAAAAGTTGGGGCCTAAGAAATCAACGCCAGAAGCATAAAATACAATATAAATACAACAGCTTTGCCATCGCATAAAATGAAAAATTGCAAACAGTGTGAAAGTCATGTTCATTTCTACGTTCCGGTCAACCTAGGCTTCACTGTAGGGTCTTGCTCCACCAGATCGAATAGGTAGGGCCATAGAAGTCAACGCCCGAAGCATAAAATACAATAAATATACAACAGCTTTTCCATCGTATAACTGGAATAATTGCAACCAGTGTGAAAGTAATGGTCATTTCTACGTTCCAGGCAACCTAGGCTTCACTCTAGGGCGTTGCTCCTCCAGATCGAATAGTTAGGGCCTTAGAACTCAACGGCCGAAGCATAATATACAAAATAAATAGAACAGTTTTTCTATCGTATAAAACGAATAATTGATGCCAGTGTGAAAGTTATGTTCATTTCTACGTTCCGGGCAACCTAGGCTTCACTGTAGTCTGTTGCTCCAACAGATCGAATAGGTGGAGCCACAGAAGTCAACGCCCGAAGCATAAAATACAATAAATATACAAGAGTTTTTCCATCGTATAACAGGAATAATTGCAACCAGTGTGAAAGTGATGATCATTTCTACGTTCCGGCCAACCTAGGCTTCACTCTAGGGCGTTACTCCACCAGATCGAATAGTTAGGGCCTTAGAAGTCAACACCAGAAGCATAAAATACAATAAAGATGCAACAGTTTTTCCATTGTATAACAGGAATAATTGCAACGAGTGTGATAGTAATGGTTATTTCTACGTTCCGGGCAACCTAGGTTTCACTCTAGGGCGTTGCTCCACGAGATCGAAAAGCTAGGAACTTAGAATTCAACGCCAGAAGAATAAAATACAATATAAGTACAACAGTTTCCCCATCGTATAAAATGAATAATTGCATACATTGTGAAAGCAATGGTCATTTCTACGTTCCGGGCAACCTAGGCTTCACCCTAGGGCGTTGTTCCACCAGATGGAATAGTTAGGGCCTAAGAAGTCAACGCCAGAAGCATAAAATGAAATAAAAATACAACAGCATTTCCATTGTATAACAGGAACGATTGCTACCAGTGTGAAAGTGATGGTCATTTCTACGATCCGGGTAACCCATGTTTTACTCTAGGGCAATACTCCGCCACATCGAATAGCTACGGCGGTAGAAGTCAACGACTGAAGCATAAAATGCAATAAAAGTACAACAGTTTTTTCATCGTATAACAGGAATAATTGCAGCAAGCCTGAAGGTAATGGTCATTTCTACGTTCCGGGCACCCTAGGCATCAGTCTTGGGCGTTGTTCCACCAGATGGAATAGTTAGGGCCTAAGAAGTCAACGCCAGAAGCATAAAATACGATATAAATACAACAGCATTTCCATCGTATAAAACGAATAATGGTAACCAGTGTGAAAGTTATAGTCATTCCTACGTGCTGGGCAACCTAGGCGTCACTCTAGGGCGTTGCTCCACCACATCGAATAGCTACGGCCTTAGAAGTCAACGCCTGAAGCAAAAAAAGGCAATAAAAATGCAACAGTTTTTTCATCGTATAACAGGAATAATTGCAACAAGCGTGAAGGTAATGGTCATTTCTACGTTCCGGGCACCCTAGGCATCACTCTTGGGCGTTGTTCCACCAAATGGAATGGTTAGGGCCTAAGAAGTCAGCGCCAGAAGCATAAAATACGATACAAATACAACAGCTTTTCCATCGTATAAAACGAATAATGGTAACCAGTGTGAATGTTATGGTCATTTCTACGTTCCGGGCAACCTAGGCTTCACTCCAGGACGATGCTCCACCAGATCGAATAGTTAGGGCCTTAGAAGTCAACGCCCGAAGCATAAAATACAAAATAAATAGAACAGTTTTTCCATCGTATAAAACGAATAATTAATACCAGTGTGAAAGTTATGGTCATTTCTACTTTCCGGGCAACCTACGCTTCTCCCTAGGGCGTTGTACCACCAGATGGAATAGTTAGGGCCTAAGAAGTCAGCGCCAGAAGCATAAAATACGATACAAATACAACAGCTTTTCCATCGTATAAAACGAATATTGGTAACCAGTGTGAATGTTATGGTCATTTCTAGGTTCCGGGCAACCTAGGCTTCACTCCAGGACGATGCTCCTCCAGATCGAATAGTTAGGGACTAAGAAGTCAACGCCAGAAGCATAAAATACAATAAAGATGCAACAGTTGTTCCATCGTATAACAGGGATAACTGCAAACAGTGTGAAAGTACAGGTCATTTCTACGTTCCGGGTAATCCAGGTTTCACTATAGGGCGTTGCTCCACCAGATAGAATAGCTAGGGACTTAGAATTCAACGCCAGAAGAATAAAATACAATCTAAGTACAGCAGCTTTTCCACCGAATAAAATGAATAGTTGCATACATTGTGAAAGCAACGGTCATTTCTACGTTCCGGGCAACCTAGGCTTCACTCTAGGGCGTTGCCCCACCAGATCGAATAGCTAGGGACTTAGAATTCAATGCCAGAAGCATGAAATACAAAATAAATAGAACAGTTCTTCCATGTATAAAACGAATAATTGCTATCAGTGTGAAAGTTATGGTCATTTCTACGTTCCGGGCAACCTAGGCTTCACTCCAGGGCGTTGCTCCTACAGATTGAGTAGTTAGGGCCTTAGAAGTCAATGCCCGAAGCATAAAATGCAATAAAAATACAACAGTTTTTCCATCGTATAGCAGGAATAATTTGCAACGAGTGTGATAGTAGTGGTCATTTCTGCGTTCCGGGCAACCTAGGTTTCACTCCAGGGCGTTGCTCCTCCAGATCGAATAGTTACGGACTAAGAAGTCAACGTCAGAAGCATAAAATACGATAGAGATGCAACAGTTTTTCCATCGTATAAAACGAATAATTGCAACCAGTGTGAAAGTTATGGTCATTTCTACATTCCGAGCAACCTAGGCTTCACTCTAGGGCGTTGCACCACCAGATCGAATAGTTAGGGCCTTAGAAGTCAATGCCCGAAGCATAAAATGCAATAAAAGTGCAACAGTTTTTCCATCGTATAACAGGAATAATTGCTACCAGTGTGAAAGTGATGGTCATTTCTACGATCCGGGTAACCCAGGTTTCATTCTAGGGCAATACTCCGCCACATCGAATAGCTACGGCCGTAGAAGTCAACGACTGAAGCATAAAATGCAATAAAAGTACAACAGTTTTTTCATCGTATAACAGGAATAATTGCAGCAAGCCTGAAGGTAATGGTCATTTCTACGTTCCGGGCACCCTAGGCATCAGTCTTGGGCGTTGTTCCACCAGATGGAATAGTTAGGGCCTAAGAAGTCAACGCCCGAAGCATAAAATACGATATAAATACCACAGCTTTTCCATCATATTAAATGAATAATTGCAAACAGTGTGAAAGAAGTGGTCATTTCTACGTTCCGAGCAACCTAGGCTTCACCATAGGGCGTTGCTCCAACAGATTGAATAGTAAGGGCCTTAGAAGACAATGCCCGAAGCATAAAATGAAATAAAAATACAACAGCTTTTCCATTGTATAACTGGCTATAATAGCAACCAGTTTGAAAGTGATGGTCATTTCTACGTTCCGGGTAACCCAGGTTTCACTCTAGAGCATTGCTCCACCACATCGAATAGCTACGGCCGTAGAAGTCAACGACTGAAGCATAAAATGCAATAAAAGTACAACAGTTTTTTCATCGTATAACAGGAATGATTGCTGCAAGCGTGAAGGTAATTTTCATTTCTACGTTCCGGCCACCCTAGGCATCACTCTTGGGCGTTGTTCCACCAGATGGAATAGTTAGGGCCTAAGAAGTCAACGCCAGAAGCATAAAATACGATACAAATGCAACAGCTTTTCCATCGTATAAAACGAATAATGGTAACCAGTGTTAAAGTTATGGTCATTTCTACGTTCCGGGCAACCTAGGCTTCACTCTAGGACGATGGTCCACGAGATCGAATAGTTAGGGCCTAAGAAGTCAACGCCAGAAGCATAAAATACAATAAAGATGCAACAGTTGTTCCATCGTATAACAGGAATAACTGCAAACAGTGTGAAAGTACAGGTCATTTCTACGTTCCGGATAATCCAGGTTTCACTCTAGGGCGCTGCTCCACCAGATCGAATAGCTAGGGACTTAGAATTCAACGCCAGAAGAATAAAATACAATCTAAGTACAACAGTTTTTCCACCGAATAAAATGAATAATTGCATACATTGTGAAAGCAATGGTCATTTCTACGTTCTGGGCAACCTAGGCTTCACTCTAGGCCGTTGCTCCACCTGATCGAATAGCTAGGGACTTAGAATTCAATGCCAGAAGCATAAAATGCAATATATATATATAACAGCTTTTCCATGTATAAAACGAATAATTGCTACCAGTGTGAAATAGTTGTTCATTTCTACGTTCCGGGCAACCTAGGCTTCAACCTAGGGCGTTGTTCCACCAGATGGAATAGTTAGGGCCTAAGAAGTCAACGCCCGAAGCATAAAATACGATATAAATACAACAGCTTTTCCATCATGTTAAATGAATAATTGCAAACAGTGTGAAAGAAGTGGTCATTTCTACGTTCCGAGCAACCTAGGCTTCACTCTAGCGGTGCTCCAGCATATCGAATAGCTACGGCCTTAGAAGCCTACGCCTGAAGCACAAAATACAATAAAAATACAACAGTCTTTTCATGGTATAACAGGAATAATTGCAACAAGCGTGAAAGTAAAGATCATTTCGGCGTTTCGGGCATCCTAGACTTAACTCTGAGGCATTGCTCCACCAGATCGAGTAGTTAGTGCCCAAGAAGTCCACGCCAGAAGCATAAAATACAATATAAATATAATAGTTTTTTCATCGTATAAAACGAATAATAGCAACCAGTGTGAAAGATATGGTCATTTCTACATTCCGGGCAACCTAGGCTTCACTCTAGGGCGTTGCTCCACCAGATCAAACAGTTAGGGCCTTAGATGTCAACGCCAGAAGCATAAAATACAATAAAGGTGCAACAGTTTTTCCATCGTATAACAGGTATAACTGCATCGAGTGTGAAAGTACTGGTCACTTCTACGTTCCGGGCAACCTAGGCTTCACTCTAGGGCGTTGCTCCACCAGATCAAACAGTTAGGGTCTTAGAAGCCAACGCCCGAAGCATTAAATACAAAATAAATAGAACAGTTTTTCCATCGTATAAAACGAGTAATTGCAACCAGTATGAAGGTTAACGTCATTTCTACTTCCCGGGCAACCTAGGCTTCACCCTATTGCGTTGCTCCAACAGATTGAATAGTTGGGGCCTTAGAAGTCAACGCCCGAAGCATAAACGGCAATAAAAATACAACAGTTTTTCCATCGTATAACAGGATTAATTGCAACCGGTTTGAAAGTGATGGCCAATTCTACGTTCCGGGCAACCTAGGCTTCACTCTAGGGCGTTGCTCCACCAGATCGAATGGTTGGTGCCTTAGAAGTCAACGACAGAAGCATAAAATACAATATAAATACAACAGTTTTTCCATCGTATAAAACGAATAATTGCAACCAGTATGAAACTTATGGTCATTTCTACTTTCCGAGCAACCTAGGCTTCACCATAGGGCGTTGCTCCAACAGATTGAATAGTTAGGGCCTTAGAAGTCAATGCCCGAAGCATAAAATGAAATAAAAATACAACAGCTTTTCCATTGTATAACAGGAATAATAGCAACCAGTTTGAAAGTGATGGTCATTTCTACGTTCCGGGTAACCCAGGTTTCACTCTAGGGCATTACTCCACCACATCGAATAGCTACGGCCGTAGAAGTCAACGACTGAAGCATAAAATGCAATAAAAGTACAACAGTTTTTTCATCGTATAACAGGAATAATTGCAGCAAACGTGAAGGTAATGGTCATTTCTACGTTCCGGGCTCCCTAGGCATCGCTCTTGGGCGTTGTTCCACCAGATGGAATAATTAGGGCCTAAGAAGTCAACGCCAGAAGCATAAAATACGATACAAATGCAACAGCTGTTCCATCGTATAAAACGAATAATGGTAACCAGTGTGAAAGTTATGGTCATTTCTACGTTCCTGGCAACATAGGCTTCACTCTAGGACGATGGTCCACGAGATCGAATAGTTAGGGCCTAAGAAGTCAACGCCAGAAGCATAAAATACAGTAAAGATGCAACAGTTGTTCCATCGTATAACAGGAATAACTGCAAACAGTGTGAAAGTACAGGTCATTTCTACGTTCCGGATAATCCAGGTTTCACTCTAGGGCGTTGCTCCACCAGATCGAATAGCTAGGGACTTAGAATTCAACGCCAGAAGAATAAAATACAATCTAAGTACAACAGTTTTTCCACCGAATAAAATGAATAATTGCATACATTGTGAAAGCAATGGTCATTTCTACGTTTCGGGCAACCTTGGCTTCACTCTAGGCCGTTGCTCCACCAGATCGAATAGCTAGGGACTTAGAATTCAATGCCAGAAGCATAAAATGCAATATATATATAACAGCTTTTCTATGTATAAGACGAATAATTGCTACCAGTGTGAAATAGTTGGTCATTTCTACGTTCCGGGCAACCTAGGCTTCAGCCTAGGGCGTTGTTCCACCAGATGGAATAGTTAGGGCCTAAGAAGTCAACGCCAGAAGCATAAAATGAAATAAAAATACAACAGCTTTTCCATTGTATAACAGGAATAATTGCTACCAGTGTGAAAGTGATGGTCATTTCTACGATCCGGGTAACCCAGGTTTCACTCTAGGGCAATACTCCGCCACATCGGATAGCTACGGCCGTAGAAGTCAACGACTGAAGCATAAAGTACGATATAAATACAACAGCTTTTCCATCGTATAAAACGAATAATGGTAACCAGTGTGAAAGTTATAGTCATTCCTACGTGCTGGGCAACCTAGGCGTCACTCTAGGGCGTTGCTCCACCACATCGAATAGCTACGGCCTTAGAAGTCAACGCCTGAAGCAAAAAATGCAATAAAAATGCAACAGTTTTTTCATCGTATAACAGGAATAATTGCAACAAGCGTGAATGTAATGGTCATTTCTACGTTCCGGGCACCCTAGGCATCACTCTTGGGCGTTGTTCCACCAAATGGAATGGTTAGGGCCTAAGAAGTCAGCGCCAGAAGCATAAAATACGATACAAATACAACAGCTTTTCCATCGTATAAAACGAATAATGGTAACCAGTGTGAATGTTATGGTCATTTCTACGTTCCGGGCAACCTAGGCTTCACTCCAGGACGATGCTCCACCAGATCGTATAGTTAGGGCCTTAGAAGTCAACGCCCGAAGCATAAAATACAAAATAAATAGAACAGTTTTTCCATCGTATAAAACGAATAATTAATACCAGTGTGAAAGTTATGGTCATTTCTACTTTCCGGGCAACCTACGCTTCTCCCTAGGGCGTTGTTCCACCAGATGGAATAGTTAGGGCCTAAGAAGTCAACGCCAGAAGCATAAAATACGATATAAATACAACAGCTTTTCCATCGTATAAAACGAATAATTGCAACCAGTGTGAAAGTTATGGTCATTTCTATGTTCCGGGCAACCTAGGCTTCACCCTTGGACGTTGCTCCTACAGATTGAGTAGTTAGGGCCTTAGAAGTCAATGCCCGAAGCATAAAATGCAATAAAAATACAACAGTTTTTCCATCGTATAGCAGGAATAATTTGCAACGAGTGTGATAGTAGTGGTCATTTCTGCGTTCCGGGCAACCTAGGTTTCACTCCAGGGCGTTGCTCCACCAGATCGAATAGTTAGGGACTAAGAAGTCAACGCCAGAAGCATAAAATACAATAAAGGTGCAACAGTTTTTCCATCGTATAACAGGTATAACTGCAACCAGTGTGAAAGTACTGGTCATTTCTACGTTCCGGGTAACCTAGGTTTCACTCTAGGGCGTTGCTCCACGAGATCGAAAAGCTAGGAACTTAGAATTCAACGCCAGAAGAATAAAATACAATATAAGTACAACAGTTATCCCATCGTATAAAATGAATAATTGCATACATTGTGAAAGCAATGGTCATTTCTACGTTCCGGGCAACCTAGGTTTCACCCTAGGGCGTTGTTCCACCAGATGGAATAGTTAGGGCCTAAGAAGTCAATGCCAGAAGCATAAAATACGATATAAATACAACAGCTTTTCCATCGTATAAAACGAATAATGGTAACCAGTGTGAAAGTTATAGTCATTCCCACGTGCTGGGCAACCTAGGCGTCACTCTAGGGCGTTGCTCCACCACATCGAATAGCTACGGCCTTAGAAGTCAACGCCTGAAGCAAAAAATGCAATAAAAATGCAACAGTTTTTTCATCGTATAACAGGAATAATTGCAACAAGCGTGAAGGTAATGGTCATTTCTACGTTCCGGGCACCCTAGGCATCACTCTTGGGCGTTGTTCCACCAAATGGAATGGTTAGGGCCTAAGAAGTCAGCGCCAGAAGCATAAAATACGATACAAATACAACAGCTTTTCCATCGTATAAAACGAATAATGGTAACCAGTGTGAATGTTATGGTCATTTCTACGTTCCGAGCAACCTAGGCTTCACTCCAGGACGATGCTCCACCAGATCGAATAGTTAGGGCCTTAGAAGTCAACGCCCGAAGCATAAAATACAAAATAAATAGAACAGTTTTTCCATCGTATAAAACGAATAATTAATACCAGTGTGAAAGTTATGGTCATTTCTACTTTCCGGGCAACCTACGCTTCTCCCTAGGGCGTTGTTCCACCAGATGGAATAGTTAGGGCCTAAGAAGTCAGCGCCAGAAGCATAAAATACGATACAAATACAACAGCTTTTCCACCGTATAAAACGAATAATGGTAACCAGTGTGAATGTTATGGTCATTTCTAGGTTCCGGGCAACCTAGGCTTCACTCCAGGACGATGCTCCTCCAGATCGAATAGTTAGGGACTAAGAAGTCAACGCCAGAAGCATAAAATACAATAAAGATGCAACAGTTGTTCCATCGTATAACAGGGATAACTGCAAACAGTGTGAAAGTACAGGTCATTTCGACGTTCCGGGTAATCCAGGTTTCACTATAGGGCGTTGCTCCACCAGATGGAATAGCTAGGGACTTAGAATTCAACGCCAGAAGAATAAAATACAATCTAAGTACAGCAGCTTTTCCACCGAATAAAATGAATAGTTGCATACATTGTGAAAGCAACGGTCATTTCTACGTTCCGGGCAACCTAGGCTTCACTCTAGGGCGTTGCCCCACCAGATCGAATAGCTAGGGACTTAGAATTCAATGCCAGAAGCATAAAATACAAAATAAATAGAACAGTTCTTCCATGTATAAAACGAATAATTGCTACCAGTGTGAAAGTTATTGTCATTTCTACGTTCCGGGCAACCTAGGCTTCACTCCAGGGCGTTGTTCCACCAGATGGAATAGTTAGGGCCTAAGAAGTCAACGCCAGAAGCATAAAATACGATATAAATACTACAGCTTTTCCATCGTATAAAACGAATAATTGCTACCAGTGTGAAAGTTATGGTCATTTCTACATTCCGGGCAACCGAGGCTTCACCCTAGGGCGTTGTTCCACCAGATGGAATAGTTAGGGCCTAAGAAGTCAACGCCAGAAGCATAAAATACAATAAAGATGCAACAGTTTTTCCATCGTATAACAGGAATAATTGCAACCAGTGTGAAGGTAATGGTATGTTCTACGTTCCGGGCAACCTAGGCTTCACTCTAGGGCGGTGCCCCACCAGGTTAAATAGTTAGGGCCTAAGAAGTCAACGCCAGAAGCATAAAATACAATATAAATACAAAAGCCTTTAGATCGTATATAATGTATATTTGCAAACAGTGTGAAAGTAATGGTCATTTCTACGTTCCTGGTAACCTGGGCTTCACTCTATGGCGTTGTCCCACCAGATCGAATAGTTAGGGCCTAAGAAGTCAACGCCAGAAGAATAAAATACAAAATAAACACAACAGCCTTTACACCGTATAAAACGAATAATTGCAACCTGTGTGAAGGTTATGGTCATATCTACGTTCCGGGCAACATAGGCTTCACTGTAGGGCGTTGCTCCACCAGATCGAAATGTTAGGGCCTAAGAAGTCAACGCCCGAAGCATAAAATACGATATAAATACAACAGCTTTTCCATCATATTAAATGAATAATTGCAAACAGTGTGAAAGAAGTGGTCATTTCTACGTTCCGAGCAACCTAGGCTTCACTCTAGGGCGGTGCTCCACCATATCGCATGGCTACGGCCTTAGAAGCCTACGCCTGAAGCACAAAATACAATAAAAATACAACAGTCTTTTCATGGTATAACAGGAATAATTGCAACAAGCGTGAAAGTAATGATCATTTCGGCGTTTCGGGCATCCTAGACTTAACTCTGAGGCATTGCTCCACCAGATCGAATAGTTAGGGCCTAAGAAGTAAACGCCAGAAGCATAAAATACAATATAAATATAACAGTTTTCCCACCGTATAAAACGAATAATAGCAACCAGTGTGAAAGTTATGGTCATTTTTACATTCCGGGCAACCTAGGCTTCACTCTAGGGCGTTGCTCCACCAGATCAAACAGTTAGGGCCTTAGATGTCAACGCCAGAAGCATAAAATACAATAAAGGTGCAACAGTTTTTCAATCGTATAACAGGTATAACTGCAACCAGTGTGAAAGTACTGGTCATTTCTACGTTCCGGGTAACCTAGGTTTCACTCTAGGCCGTTGCTCCACGAGATCGAAAAGCTAGGGACTTAGAATTCAACGACAGAAGAATAAAATACAATATAAGTACAACAGTTTTTCCATCGTATAAAATGAATATTTGCAAACATTGTGAAAGCAATGGTCATTTCTACGTTCCGGGCAACCTAGGCTTCACTCTAGGGCGTTGCCCCACCAGATCGAATAGCTAGGGACTTAGAATTCAATGCCAGAAGCATAAAATACAAAATAAATAGAACAGTTCTTCCATGTATAAAACGAATAATTGCTACCAGTGTGAAAGTTATGGTCATTTCTGCGTTCCGGGCAACCTAGGCTTCACCCAAGGGCGTTGCTCCAACAGATTGAATAGTTAGGGCCTTAGAAGTCAATACCCGAAGCATAAAATGCAATAAATATACAACAGTTTTTCCACCGTATAGCAGGAATAATTTGCAACCATTGTGATAGTAGCGGTCATTTCTACGTTCCGGGCTACCTAGGTTTTTCTCCAGGGCGTTGCTCCACCAGATCGAATAGTTACGGCCTAAGAAGTCAACGCCAAAAGCATAAAACACGATATAAATACAACAGCTTTTCCATAGTATAAAAGGAATAATTGCAAACATGTGTGAAAGTAATGGTCATTTCTACGTTCCGGGCAACCTAGGCTTCACCCTACGGCGTTGTTCCACCAGGTCGAATAGCTAGGGACTTAGAATTCAACGCCATAAGAATAAAATACAATATAAATATGACTGATTTTCCATCGTTTATATCGAATAATAGGAACCAGTGTGAAAGTTATGGTCATTTCTACTTTCCGGGCAACCTAAGCTTCACTCTAGGGCGTTGCTCCACCACATCAAACAGTTAGGGCCTTAGAAGTCAACGCCCGAAGCATAAAATACAAAATAAATATAACAGTTTTTCCATCGTATAAAACGAATAATAGCAACCAGTGTGAAAGTTATGGTCACTTGTACGTTCCGGGCAACCTAGGCTTCACTCTAGGGCGTTGCTCCACCAGATCAAACAGTTAGGGTCTTAGAAGCCAACGCCCGAACCATTAAATACAAAATAAATAGAACAGTTTTTCCATCGTATAAAACGAGTAATTGCAACCAGTATGAAGGTTAACGTCATTTCTACTTCCCGGGCAACCTAGGCTTCACCCTATTGCGTTGCTCCAACAGATTGAATAGCTGGGGCCTAAGAAGTCAACGCCAGAAGCATAAAATACGATAAAGATGCAACAGTTTTTCCATCGTATAAAACGAATAATAGCAACCAGTGTGAAAGTAATGGTCATTTCTACGTTCCGGGCAACCTAGGCTTCACCCTACGGCGTTGTTCCACCAGGTCGAATAGTTAGGGCCTAAGAATTCAACACCAGAAGAATAAAACATAAAATAAACACTACAGCCTTTACACCGTATAAAACGAATTATTGCAACCTTGTGTGAAGGTTACGGTCATATCTTCGTTCCGGGCAACATAGGCTTCACTGTAGGGCGTTGCTCCACCAGATCGAAATGTTAGGGCCTAAGAAGTCAACGCCCGAAGCATAAAATACGATATAAATACAACAGCTTTTCCATCATATTAAATGAATAATTGCAAACAGTGTGAAAGAAGTGGTCATTTCTACGTTCCGAGCAACCTAGGCTTCACTCTAGGGCGGTGCTCCACCATATCGAATAGCTACGGCCTTAGAAGCCTACGCCTGAAGCACAAAATACAATAAAAATGCAACAGTCTTTTCATGGTATAACAGGAATAATTGCAACAAGCGTGAAAGTAATGGTCATTTCGGCGTTTCGGGCATCCTAGACTTAACTCTGAGGCATTGCTCCACCAGATCGAATAGTTAGGGCCTAAGAAGTAAACGCCAGAAGCATAAAATACAATATAAATATAACAGTTTTCCCACCGTATAAAACGAATAATAGCAACCAGTGTGAAAGTTATGGTCATTTTTACATTCCGGGCAACCTAGGCTTCACTCTAGGGCGTTGCTCCACCAGATCAAACAGTTAGGGCCTTAGATGTCAACGCCAGAAGCATAAAATACAATAAAGGTGCAACAGTTTTTCAATCGTATAACAGGTATAACTGCAACCAGTGTGAAGGTACTGGTCATTTCTACGTTCCGGGTAACCTAGGTTTCACTCTAGGCCGTTGCTCCACGAGATCGAAAAGCTAGGGACTTAGAATTCAACGACAGAAGAATAAAATACAATATAAGTACAACAGTTTTTCCATCGTATAAAATGAATATTTGCAAACATTGTGAAAGCAATGGTCATTTCTACGTTCCGGGCAACCTAGGCTTCACTCTAGGGCGTTGCCCCACCAGATCGAATAGCTAGGGACTTAGAATTCAATGCCAGAAGCATAAAATACAAAATAAATAGAACAGTTCTTCCATGTATAAAACGAATAATTGCTACCAGTGTGAAAGTTATGGTCATTTCTGCGTTCCGGGCAACCTAGGCTTCACCCAAGGGCGTTGCTCCAACAGATTGAATAGTTAGGGCCTTAGAAGTCAATACCCGAAGCATAAAATGCAATAAATATACAACAGTTTTTCCACCGTATAGCAGGAATAATTTGCAACCATTGTGATAGTAGCGGTCATTTCTACGTTCCGGGCTGCCTAGGTTTTTCTCCAGGGCGTTGCTCCACCAGATCGAATAGTTACGGCCTAAGAAGTCAACGCCAAAAGCATAAAACACGATATAAATACAACAGCTTTTCCATAGTATAAAAGGAATAATTGCGAACATGTGTGAAAGTAATGGTCATTTCTACGTTCTGGGCAACCTAGGCTTCACCCTACGGCGTTGTTCCACCAGGTCGAATAGCTAGGGACTTAGAATTCAACGCCATAAGAATAAAATACAATATAAATATGACTGATTTTCCATCGTTTATATCGAATAATAGGAACCAGTGTGAAAGTTATGGTCATTTCTACTTTCCGGGCAACCTAAGCTTCACTCTAGGGCGTTGCTCCACCACATCAAACAGTTAGGGCCTTAGAAGTCAACGCCCGAAGCATAAAATACAAAATAAATATAACAGTTTTTCCATCGTATAAAACGAATAATAGCAACCAGTGTGAAAGTTATGGTCACTTCTACGTTCCGGGCAACCTAGGCTTCACTCTAGGGCGTTGCTCCACCAGATCAAACAGTTAGGGTCTTAGAAGCCAACGCCCGAAGCATTAAATACAAAATAAATAGAACAGTTTTTCCATCGTATAAAACGAGTAATTGCAACCAGTATGAAGGTTAACGTCATTTCTACTTCCCGGGCAACCTAGGCTTCACCCTATTGCGTTGCTCCAACAGATTGAATAGCTGGGGCCTAAGAAGTCAACGCCAGAAGCATAAAATACGATAAAGATGCAACAGTTTTTCCATCGTATAAAACGAATAATAGCAACCAGTGTCAAAGTTATGGTCATTTCTACATTCCGAGCAATCTAGGCGTCACTCTAGGGCGTTGCTCCAGCAGATCGAATAGTTAGGTCCTAAGAATTCAACACCAGAAGAATAAAACATAAAATAAACACTACAGCCTTTACACCGTATAAAACGAATTATTGCAACCTGTGTGAAGGTTACGGTCATATCTTCGTTCCGGGCAACATAGGCTTCACTGTAGGGCGTTGCTCCACCAGATCGAAATGTTAGGGCCTAAGAAGTCAACGCCCGAAGCATAAAATACGATATAAATACAACAGCTTTTCCATCATATTAAATGAATAATTGCAAACAGTGTGAAAGAAGTGGTCATTTCTACGTTCCGAGCAACCTAGGCTTCACTCTAGGGCGGTGCTCCACCATATCGAATAGCTACGGCCTTAGAAGCCTACGCCTGAAGCACAAAATACAATAAAAATGCAACAGTCTTTTCATGGTATAACAGGAATAATTGCAACAAGCGTGAAAGTAATGGTCATTTCGGCGTTTCGGGCATCCTAGACTTAACTCTGAGGCATTGCTCCACCAGATCGAATAGTTAGGGCCTAAGAAGTCAACGCCTGAAGCATAAAATGCAATATAAATATAACAGTTTTTTCATCGTATAAAACGAATAATAGCAACCAGTGTGAAAGTTATGCTCATTTCTACATTCCGGGCAACCTAGGCTTCACTCTAGGGCGTTGCTCCACCGGATCAAACAGTTAGGGCCTTAGATATCAACGCCAGAAGCATAAAATACAATAAAGGTGCAACAGTTTTTCCATCGTATAACAGGTATAACTGCAACCAGTGTGAATGTACTGGTCATTTCTACGTTCCGGGTAACCTAGGTTTCACTCTAGGGCGTTGCTCCACGAGATCGAAAAGCTAGGGACTTAGAATTCAACGCCAGAAGAATAAAATACAATATAAGTACAACAGTTTTTCCATCGTATAAAATGAATATTTGCAAACATTGTGAAAGTAATGGTCATTTCTACGTTCCGGGCAACCTATGCGACACTCTAGAGCGTTGCCCCACCACATCTAATAGCTACGGCCTTAAAAGTCAACGCCAGAAGAATAAAGTTCAATATAAATACAACAGCTTTTCCATCGTATAAAATGAATAATTGCAAACAGTATGAAAGTACTGGTCATTTCTACGTTCCGGGTAACCTAGGTTTCACTCTAGGGCGTTGCTCCACCAGATCGAATAGCTAGGGACTTAGGATTCAACGCCATAAGAATAAAATACAATATAAATATAACTGATTTTCCATCGTTTATATCGAATAATAGGAACCAGTGTGAAAGTTATGGTCATTTCTACTTTCCGGGCAACCTAAGCTTCACTCTAGGGCGTTGCTCCACCACATCAAACAGTTAGGGCCTTAGAAGTCAACGCCCGAAGCATAAAATACAAAATAAATATAACAGTTTTTCCATCGTATAAAACGAATAATAGCAACCAGTGTGAAAGTTATGGTCACTTCTACGTTCCGGACAACCTAGGCTTCACTCTAGGGCGTTGCTCCACCAGATCAAACAGTTAGGGTCTTAGAAGCCAACGCCCGAAGCATTAAATACAAAATAAATCGAACAGTTTTTCCGTCGTATAAAACGAGTAATTGCAACCAGTATGAAAGTTAACGTCATTTCTACTTCCCGGGCAACCTTGGCTTCACCCTATTGCGTTGCTCCAACAGATTGAATAGTTGGGGCCTTAGAAGTCAACGCCCGAAGCATAAACGGCAATAAAAATACAACAGTTTTTCCATCGTATAACAGGGTTAATTGCAACCGGTTTGAAAGTGATGGCCAATTCTACGTTCCGGGCAACCTAGGCTTCACTCTAGGGCGTTGCTCCACCAGATCGAATGGTTAGTGCCTTAGAAGTCAACGCCAGAAGCATAAAATGAAATAAAAATACAACAGCTTTTCCATTGTATAACAGGAATAATTGCTACCAGTGTGAAAGTGATGGTCATTTCTACGATCCGGGTAACCCAGGTTTCACTCTAGGGCAATACTCCGCCACATCGGATAGCTACGGCCGTAGAAGTCAACGACTGAAGCATAAAATACGATATAAATACAACAGCTTTTCCATCGTATAAAACGAATAATGGTAACCAGTGTGAAAGTTATAGTCATTCCTACGTGCTGGGCAACCTAGGCGTCACTCTAGGGCGTTGCTCCACCACATCGAATAGCTACGGCCTTAGAAGTCAACGCCTGAAGCAAAAAATGCAATAAAAATGCAACAGTTTTTTCATCGTATAACAGGAATAATTGCAACAAGCGTGAAGGTAATGGTCATTTCTACGTTCCGGGCACCCTATGCATCACTCTTGGGCGTTGTTCCACCAAATGGAATGGTTAGGGCCTAAGAAGTCAGCGCCAGAAGCATAAAATACGATACAATTACAACAGCTTTTCCATCGTATAAAACGAATAATGGTAACCAGTGTGAATGTTATGGTCATTTCTACGTTCCGGGCAACCTAGGCTTCACTCCAGGACGATGCTCCACCAGATCGAATAGTTAGGGCCTTAGAAGTCAACGCCCGAAGCATAAAATACAAAATAAATAGAACAGTTTTTCCATCGTATAAAACGAATAATTAATACCAGTGTGAAAGTTATGGTCATTTCTACTTTCCGGGCAACCTACGCTTCTCCCTAGGGCGTTGTTCCACCAGATGGAATAGTTAGGGCCTATGAAGTCAACGCCAGAAGCATAAAATACGATATAAATACAACAGCTTTTCCATCGTATAAAACGAATAATTGCAACCAGTGTGAAAGTTATGGTCATTTCTATGTTCCGGGCAACCTAGGCTTCACCCTTGGACGTTGCTCCTACAGATTGAGTAGTTAGGGCCTTAGAAGTCAATGCCCGAAGCATAAAATGCAATAAAAGTGCAACAGTTTTTCCATCGTATAACAGGAATAATTGCTACCAGTGTGAAAGTGATGGTCATTTCTACGATCCGGGTAACCCAGGTTTCATTCTAGGGCAATACTCCGCCACATCGAATAGCTACGGCCGTAGAAGTCAACGACTGAAGCATAAAATGCAATAAAAGTACAACAGTTTTTTCATCGTATAACAGGAATAATTGCAGCAAGCCTGAAGGTAATGGTCATTTCTTCGTTCCGGGCACCCTAGGCATCAGTCTTGGGCGTTGTTCCACCAGATGGAATAGTTAGGGCCTAAGAAGTCAACGCCCGAAGCATAAAATACGATATAAATACCACAGCTTTTCCATCATATTAATTGAATATTTGCAAACAGTGTGAAAGAAGTGGTCATTTCTACGTTCCGGGCAACCTAGGCTTCACCATAGGGCGTTGCTCCAACAGATTGAATAGTTAGGGCCTTAGAAGACAATGCCCGAAGCATAAAATGAAATAAAAATACAACAGCTTTTCCATTGTATAACTGGCTATAATTGCAACCAGTTTGAAAGTGATGGTCATTTCTACGTTCCGGGTAACCCAGGTTTCACTCTAGAGCATTGCTCCACCACATCGAATAGCTACGGCCGTAGAAGTCAACGACTGAAGCATAAAATGCAATAAAAGTACAACAGTTTTTTCATCGTATAACAGGAATGATTGCTGCAAGCGTGAAGGTAATGGTCATTTCTACGTTCCGGCCACCCTAGGCATCACTCTTGGGCGTTGTTCCACCAGATGGAATAGTTAGGGCCTAAGAAGTCAACGCCAGAAGCATAAAATACGATACAAATGCAACAGCTTTTCCATCGTATAAAACGAATAATGGTAACCAGTGTGAAAGTTATGGTCATTTCTACGTTCCGGGTAACCCAGGTTTCACTCCAGGGCAATACTCCGCCACATCGAATAGCTACGGCCGTAGAAGTCAACGACTGAAGCATAAAATGCAATAAAAGTACAACAGTTTTTTCATCGTATAACAGGAATAATTGCAGCAAGCCTGAAGGTAATGGTCATTTCTACGTTCCGGGCACCCTAGGCATCAGTCTTGGGCGTTGTTCCACCAGATGGAATATTTAGGGCCTAAGAAGTCAACGCCAGAAGCATAAAATACGATATAAATACAACAGCTTTTGCATCGTATAAAACGAATAATTGCAACCAGTGTGAAAGTTATGGTCATTTCTATGTTCCGGGCAACCTAGGCTTCACCCTTGGACGTTGCTCCTACAGATTGAGTAGTTAGGGCCGTAGAAGTCAATGCCCGAAGCATAAAATGCAATAAAAATACAACAGTTTTTCCATCGTATAGCAGGAATAATTTGCAACGAGTGTGATAGTAGTGGTCATTTCTGCGTTCCGGGCAACCTAGGTTTCACTCCAGGGCGTTGCTCCACCAGATCGAATAGTTACGGACTAAGAAGTCAACGTCAGAAGCATAAAATACGATAGAGATGCAACAGTTTTTCCATCGTATAAAACGAATAATTGCAAACAGTGTGAAAGTTATGGTCATTTCTACATTCCGAGCAACCTAGGCTTTACTCTAGGGCGTTGCACCACCAGATCGAATAGTTAGGGCCTTAGAAGTCAATGCCCGAAGCTTAAAATGCAATAAAAGTGCAACAGTTTTTCCATCGTATAACAGGAATAACTGCAAACAGTGTGAAAGTACAGGTCATTTCTACGTTCCGGATAATCCAGGTTTCACTCTAGGGCGCTGCTCCACCAGATCGAATAGCTAGGGACTTAGAATTCAATGCCAGAAGCATAAAATGCAATATATATATAACAGCTTTTCTATGTATAAGACGAATAATTGCTACCAGTGTGAAATAGTTGGTCATTTCTACGTTCCGGGCAACCTAGGCTTCAGCCTAGGGCGTTGTTCCACCAGTTGGAATAGTTAGGGCCTAAGAAGTCAACGCCAGAAGCATAAAATGAAATAAAAATACAACAGCTGTTCCATTGTATAACAGGAATAATTGCTACCAGTGTGAAAGTGATGGTCATTTCTACGATCCGGGTAACCCAGGTTTCACTCTAGGGCAATACTCCGCCACATCGGATAGCTAGGGCCGTAGAAGTCAACGACTGAAGCATAAAATACGATATAAATACAACAGCTTTTCCATCGTATAAAACGAATAATGGTAACCAGTGTGAAAGTTATGGTCATTTCTACATTCCGAGCAACCTAGGCTTTACTCTAGGGCGTTGCACCACCAGATCGAATAGTTAGGGCCTTAGAAGTCAATGCCCGAAGCATAAAATGCAATAAAAGTGCAACAGTTTTTCCATCGTATAACAGGAATAACTGCTACCAGTGTGAAAGTGATGGTCATTTCTACGATCCGGGTAACCCAGGTTTCACTCCAGGGCAATACTCCGCCACATCGAATAGCTACGGCCGTAGAAGTCAACGACTGAAGCATAAAATGCAATAAAAGTACAACAGTTTTTTCATCGTATAACAGGAATAATTGCAGCAAGCCTGAAGGTAATGGTCATTTCTACGTTCCGGGCACCCTAGGCATCAGTCTTGGGCGTTGTTCCACCAGATGGAATAGTTAGGGCCTAAGAAGTCAACGCCAGAAGCATAAAATACGATATAAATACAACAGCTTTTCCATCGTATAAAACGAATAATTGCAACCAGTGTGAAAGTTATGGTCATTTCTATGTTCCGGGCAACCTAGGCTTCACCCTTGGACGTTGCTCCTACAGATTGAGTAGTTAGGGCCTTAGAAGTCAATGCCCGAAGCATAAAATGCAATAAAAATACAACAGTTTTTCCATCGTATAGCAGGAATAATTTGCAACGAGTGTGATAGTAGTGGTCATTTCTGCGTTCCGGGCAACCTAGGTTTCACTCCAGGGCGTTGCTCCACCAGATCGAATAGTTACGGACTAAGAAGTCAACGTCAGAAGCATAAAATACGATAGAGATGCAACAGTTTTTCCATCGTATAAAACGAATAATTGCAACCAGTGTGAAAGTTATGGTCATTTCTACATTCCGAGCAACCTAGGCTTTACTCTAGGGCGTTGCACCACCAGATCGAATAGTTAGGGCCTTAGAAGTCAATGCCCGAAGCATAAAATGCAATAAAAGTGCAACAGTTTTTCCATCGTATAACAGGAATAACTGCTACCAGTGTGAAAGTGATGGTCATTTCTACGATCCGGGTAACCCAGGTTTCACTCCAGGGCAATACTCCGCCACATCGAATAGCTACGGCCGTAGAAGTCAACGACTGAAGCATAAAATGCAATAAAAGTACAACAGTTTTTTCATCGTATAACAGGAATAATTGCAGCAAGCCTGAAGGTAATGGTCATTTCTACGTTCCGGGCACCCTAGGCATCAGTCTTGGGCGTTGTTCCACCAGATGGAATATTTAGGGCCTAAGAAGTCAACGCCAGAAGCATAAAATACGATATAAATACAACAGCTTTTGCATCGTATAAAACGAATAATGGTAACCAGTGTGAAAGTTATAGTCATTCCTACGTGCTGGGCAACCTAGGCGTCACTCTAGGGCGTTGCTCCACCACATCGAATAGCTACGGCCTTAGAAGTCAACGCCTGAAGCAAAAAATGCAATAAAAATGCAACAGTTTTTTCATCGTATAACAGGAATAATTGCAACAAGCGTGAAGGTAATGGTCATTTCTACGTTCCGGGCACCCTATGCATCACTCTTGGGCGTTGTTCCACCAAATGGAATGGTTAGGGCCTAAGAAGTCAGCGCCAGAAGCATAAAATACGATACAATTACAACAGCTTTTCCATCGTATAAAACGAATAATGGTAACCAGTGTGAATGTTATGGTCATTTCTACGTTCCGGGCAACCTAGGCTTCACTCCAGGACGATGCTCCACCAGATCGAATAGTTAGGGCCTTAGAAGTCAACGCCCGAAGCATAAAATACAAAATAAATAGAACAGTTTTTCCATCGTATAAAACGAATAATTAATACCAGTGTGAAAGTTATGGTCATTTCTACTTTCCGGGCAACCTACGCTTCTCCCTAGGGCGTTGTTCCACCAGATGGAATAGTTAGGGCCTAAGAAGTCAACGCCAGAAGCATAAAATACGATATAAATACAACAGCTTTTCCACCGTATAAAACGAATAATTGCAACCAGTGTGAAAGTTATGGTCATTTCTATGTTCCGGGCAACCTAGGCTTCACCCTTGGACGTTGCTCCTACAGATTGAGTAGTTAGGGCCTTAGAAGTCAATGCCCGAAGCATAAAATGCAATAAAAGTGCAACAGTTTTTCCATCGTATAACAGGAATAATTGCTACCAGTGTGAAAGTGATGGTCATTTCTACGATCCGGGTAACCCAGGTTTCATTCTAGGGCAATACTCCGCCACATCGAATAGCTACGGCCGTAGAAGTCAACGACTGAAGCATAAAATGCAATAAAAGTACAACAGTTTTTTCATCGTATAACAGGAATAATTGCAGCAAGCCTGAAGGTAATGGTCATTTCTTCGTTCCGGGCACCCTAGGCATCAGTCTTGGGCGTTGTTCCACCAGATGGAATAGTTAGGGCCTAAGAAGTCAACGCCCGAAGCATAAAATACGATATAAATACCACAGCTTTTCCATCATATTAATTGAATATTTGCAAACAGTGTGAAAGAAGTGGTCATTTCTACGTTCCGAGCAACCTAGGCTTCACCATAGGGCGTTGCTCCAACAGATTGAATAGTTAGGGCCTTAGAAGACAATGCCCGAAGCATAAAATGAAATAAAAATACAACAGCTTTTCCATTGTATAACTGGCTATAATTGCAACCAGTTTGAAAGTGATGGTCATTTCTACGTTCCGGGTAACCCAGGTTTCACTCTAGGGCAATACTCCGCCACATCGGATAGCTAGGGCCGTAGAAGTCAACGACTGAAGCATAAAATACGATATAAATACAACAGCTTTTCCATCGTATAAAACGAATAATGGTAACCAGTGTGAAAGTTATGGTCATTTCTACATTCCGAGCAACCTAGGCTTTACTCTAGGGCGTTGCACCACCAGATCGAATAGTTAGGGCCTTAGAAGTCAATGCCCGAAGCATAAAATGCAATAAAAGTGCAACAGTTTTTCCATCGTATAACAGGAATAACTGCTACCAGTGTGAAAGTGATGGTCATTTCTACGATCCGGGTAACCCAGGTTTCACTCCAGGGCAATACTCCGCCACATCGAATAGCTACGGCCGTAGAAGTCAACGACTGAAGCATAAAATGCAATAAAAGTACAACAGTTTTTTCATCGTATAACAGGAATAATTGCAGCAAGCCTGAAGGTAATGGTCATTTCTACGTTCCGGGCACCCTAGGCATCAGTCTTGGGCGTTGTTCCACCAGATGGAATAGTTAGGGCCTAAGAAGTCAACGCCAGAAGCATAAAATACGATATAAATACAACAGCTTTTCCATCGTATAAAACGAATAATTGCAACCAGTGTGAAAGTTATGGTCATTTCTATGTTCCGGGCAACCTAGGCTTCACCCTTGGACGTTGCTCCTACAGATTGAGTAGTTAGGGCCTTAGAAGTCAATGCCCGAAGCATAAAATGCAATAAAAATACAACAGTTTTTCCATCGTATAGCAGGAATAATTTGCAACGAGTGTGATAGTAGTGGTCATTTCTGCGTTCCGGGCAACCTAGGTTTCACTCCAGGGCGTTGCTCCACCAGATCGAATAGTTACGGACTAAGAAGTCAACGTCAGAAGCATAAAATACGATAGAGATGCAACAGTTTTTCCATCGTATAAAACGAATAATTGCAACCAGTGTGAAAGTTATGGTCATTTCTACATTCCGAGCAACCTAGGCTTTACTCTAGGGCGTTGCACCACCAGATCGAATAGTTAGGGCCTTAGAAGTCAATGCCCGAAGCATAAAATGCAATAAAAGTGCAACAGTTTTTCCATCGTATAACAGGAATAACTGCTACCAGTGTGAAAGTGATGGTCATTTCTACGATCCGGGTAACCCAGGTTTCACTCCAGGGCAATACTCCGCCACATCGAATAGCTACGGCCGTAGAAGTCAACGACTGAAGCATAAAATGCAATAAAAGTACAACAGTTTTTTCATCGTATAACAGGAATAATTGCAGCAAGCCTGAAGGTAATGGTCATTTCTACGTTCCGGGCACCCTAGGCATCAGTCTTGGGCGTTGTTCCACCAGATGGAATATTTAGGGCCTAAGAAGTCAACGCCAGAAGCATAAAATACGATATAAATACAACAGCTTTTGCATCGTATAAAACGAATAATTGCAACCAGTGTGAAAGTTATGGTCATTTCTATGTTCCGGGCAACCTAGGCTTCACCCTTGGACGTTGCTCCTACAGATTGAGTAGTTAGGGCCTTAGAAGTCAATGCCCGAAGCATAAAATGCAATAAAAATACAACAGTTTTTCCATCGTATAGCAGGAATAATTTGCAACGAGTGTGATAGTAGTGGTCATTTCTGCGTTCCGGGCAACCTAGGTTTCACTCCAGGGCGTTGCTCCACCAGATCGAATAGTTACGGACTAAGAAGTCAACGTCAGAAGCATAAAATACGATAGAGATGCAACAGTTTTTCCATCGTATAAAACGAATAATTGCAACCAGTGTGAAAGTTATGGTCATTTCTACATTCCGAGCAACCTAGGCTTTACTCTAGGGCGTTGCACCACCAGATCGAATAGTTAGGGCCTTAGAAGTCAATGCCCGAAGCATAAAATGCAATAAAAGTGCAACAGTTTTTCCATCGTATAACAGGAATAACTGCTACCAGTGTGAAAGTGATGGTCATTTCTACGATCCGGGTAACCCAGGTTTCACTCTAGGGCAATACTCCGCCACATCGAATAGCTACGGCCGTAGAAGTCAACGACTGAAGCATAAAATGCAATAAAAGTACAACAGTTTTTTCATCGTATAACAGGAATAATTGCAGCAAGCCTGAAGGTAATGGTCATTTCTACGTTCCGGGCACCCTAGGCATCAGTCTTGGGCGTTGTTCCACCAGATGGAATAGTTAGGGCCTAAGAAGTCAACGCCAGAAGCATAAAATACGATATAAATACAACAGCTTTTCCATCGTATAAAACGAATAATGGTAACCAGTGTGAAAGTTATAGTCATTCCTACGTGCTGGGCAACCTAGGCGTCACTCTAGGGCGTTGCTCCACCACATCGAATAGCTACGGCCTTAGAAGTCAACGCCTGAAGCAAAAAATGCAATAAAAATGCAACAGATTTTTCATCGTATAACAGGAATAATTGCAACAAGCGTGAAGGTAATGGTCATTTCTACGTTCCGGGCACCCTATGCATCACTCTTGGGCGTTGTTCCACCAAATGGAATGGTTAGGGCCTAAGAAGTCAGCGCCAGAAGCATAAAATACGATACAATTACAACAGCTTTTCCATCGTATAAAACGAATAATGGTAACCAGTGTGAATGTTATGGTCATTTCTACGTTCCGGGCAACCTAGGCTTCACTCCAGGACGATGCTCCACCAGATCGAATAGTTAGGGCCTTAGAAGTCAACGCCCGAAGCATAAAATACAAAATAAATAGAACAGTTTTTCCGTCGTATAAAACGAATAATTAATACCAGTGTGAAAGTTATGGTCATTTCTACTTTCCGGGCAACCTACGCTTCTCCCTAGGGCGTTGTTCCACCAGATGGAATAGTTAGGGCCTAAGAAGTCAACGCCAGAAGCATAAAATACGATATAAATACAACAGCTTTTCCATCGTATAAAACGAATAATTGCAACCAGTGTGAAAGTTATGGTCATTTCTATGTTCCGGGCAACCTAGGCTTCACCCTTGGACGTTGCTCCTACAGATTGAGTAGTTAGGGCCTTAGAAGTCAATGCCCGAAGCATAAAATGCAATAAAAGTGCAACAGTTTTTCCATCGTATAACAGGAATAATTGCTACCAGTGTGAAAGTGATGGTCATTTCTACGATCCGGGTAACCCAGGTTTCATTCTAGGGCAATACTCCGCCACATCGAATAGCTACGGCCGTAGAAGTCAACGACTGAAGCATAAAATGCAATAAAAGTACAACAGTTTTTTCATCGTATAACAGGAATAATTGCAGCAAGCCTGAAGGTAATGGTCATTTCTTCGTTCCGGGCACCCTAGGCATCAGTCTTGGGCGTTGTTCCACCAGATGGAATAGTTAGGGCCTAAGAAGTCAACGCCCGAAGCATAAAATACGATATAAATACCACAGCTTTTCCATCATATTAATTGAATATTTGCAAACAGTGTGAAAGAAGTGGTCATTTCTACGTTCCGAGCAACCTAGGCTTCACCATAGGGCGTTGCTCCAACAGATTGAATAGTTAGGGCCTTAGAAGACAATGCCCGAAGCATAAAATGAAATAAAAATACAACAGCTTTTCCATTGTATAACTGGCTATAATTGCAACCAGTTTGAAAGTGATGGTCATTTCTACGTTCCGGGTAACCCAGGTTTCACTCTAGAGCATTGCTCCACCACATCGAATAGCTACGGCCGTAGAAGTCAACGACTGAAGCATAAAATGCAATAAAAGTACAACAGTTTTTTCATCGTATAACAGGAATGATTGCTGCAAGCGTGAAGGTAATGGTCATTTCTACGTTCCGGCCACCCTAGGCATCACTCTTGGGCGTTGTTCCACCAGATGGAATAGTTAGGGCCTAAGAAGTCAACGCCAGAAGCATAAAATACGATACAAATGCAACAGCTTTTCCATCGTATAAAACGAATAATGGTAACCAGTGTGAAAGTTATGGTCATTTCTACGTTCCGGGCAACCTAGGCTTCACTCTAGGACGATGGTCCACGAGATCGAATAGTTAGGGCCCAAGAAGTCAACGCCAGAAGCATAAAATACAATAAAGATGCAACAGTTGTTCCATCGTATAACAGGAATAACTGCAAACAGTGTGAAAGTACAGGTCATTTCTACGTTCCGGATAATCCAGGTTTCACTCTAGGGCGCTGCTCCACCAGATCGAATAGCTAGGGACTTAGAATTCAATGCCAGAAGCATAAAATGCAATATATATATAACAGCTTTTCTATGTATAAGACGAATAATTGCTACCAGTGTGAAATAGTTGGTCATTTCTACGTTCCGGGCAACCTAGGCTTCAGCCTAGGGCGTTGTTCCACCAGATGGAATAGTTAGGGCCTAAGAAGTCAACGCCAGAAGCATAAAATGAAATAAAAATACAACAGCTGTTCCATTGTATAACAGGAATAATTGCTACCAGTGTGAAAGTGATGGTCATTTCTACGATCCGGGTAACCCAGGTTTCACTCTAGGGCAATACTCCGCCACATCGGATAGCTAGGGCCGTAGAAGTCAACGACTGAAGCATAAAATACGATATAAATACAACAGCTTTTCCATCGTATAAAACGAATAATGGTAACCAGTGTGAAAGTTATAGTCATTCCTACGTGATGGGCAACCTAGGCGTCACTCTAGGGCGTTGCTCCACCACATCGAATAGCTACGGCCTTAGAAGTCAACGCCTGAAGCAAAAAATGCAATAAAAATGCAACAGTTTTTTCATCGTATAACAGGAATAATTGCAACAAGCGTGAAGGTAATGGTCATTTCTACGTTCCGGGCAACCTAGGCTTCACTCCAGGACGATGCTCCACCAGATCGAATAGTTAGGGCCTTAGAAGTCAACGCCCGAAGCATAAAATACAAAATAAATAGAACAGTTTTTCCATCGTATAAAACGAATAATGGTAACCAGTGTGAAAGTTATGGTCATTTCTACTTTCCGGGCAACCTACGCTTCTCCCTAGGGCGTTGTTCCACCAGATGGAATAGTTAGGGCCTTAGAAGTCAATGCCTGAAGCATAAAATGCAATAAAAGTGCAACAGTTTTTCCATCGTATAACAGGAATAATTGCTACCAGTGTGAAAGTGATGGTCATTTCTACGATCCGGGTAACCCAGGTTTCATTCTAGGGCAATACTCCGCCACATCGAATAGCTACGGCCGTAGAAGTCAACGACTGAAGCATAAAATGCAATAAAAGTACAACAGTTTTTTCATCGTATAACAGGAATAATTGCAACAAGCGTGAAGGTAATGGTCATTTCTATGTTCCGGGCAACCTAGGCTTCACCCTTGGACGTTGCTCCTACAGATTGAGTAGTTAGGGCCTTAGAAGTCAATGCCCGAAGCATAAAATGCAATAAAAATACAACAGTTTTTCCATCGTATAGCAGGAATAATTTGCAACGAGTGTGATAGTAGTGGTCATTTCTGCGTTCCGGGCAACCTAGGTTTCACTCCAGGGCGTTGCTCCACCAGATCGAATAGTTACGGACTAAGAAGTCAACGTCAGAAGCATAAAATACGATAGAGATGCAACAGTTTTTCCATCGTATAAAACGAATAATTGCAACCAGTGTGAAAGTTATGGTCATTTCTACATTCCGAGCAACCTAGGCTTTACTCTAGGGCGTTGCACCACCAGATCGAATAGTTAGGGCCTTAGAAGTCAATGCCCGAAGCATAAAATGCAATAAAAGTGCAACAGTTTTTCCATCGTATAACAGGAATAACTGCTACCAGTGTGAAAGTGATGGTCATTTCTACGATCCGGGTAACCCAGGTTTCACTCCAGGGCAATACTCCGCCACATCGAATAGCTACGGCCGTAGAAGTCAACGACTGAAGCATAAAATGCAATAAAAGTACAACAGTTTTTTCATCGTATAACAGGAATAATTGCAGCAAGCCTGAAGGTAATGGTCATTTCTACGTTCCGGGCACCCTAGGCATCAGTCTTGGGCGTTGTTCCACCAGATGGAATAGTTAGGGCCTAAGAAGTCAACGCCAGAAGCATAAAATACGATATAAATACAACAGCTTTTGCATCGTATAAAACGAATAATTGCAACCAGTGTGAAAGTTATGGTCATTTCTATGTTCCGGGCAACCTAGGCTTCACCCTTGGACGTTGCTCCTACAGATTGAGTAGTTAGGGCCTTAGAAGTCAATGCCCGAAGCATAAAATGCAATAAAAATACAACAGTTTTTCCATCGTATAGCAGGAATAATTTGCAACGAGTGTGATAGTAGTGGTCATTTCTGCGTTCCGGGCAACCTAGGTTTCACTCCAGGGCGTTGCTCCACCAGATCGAATAGTTACGGACTAAGAAGTCAACGTCAGAAGCATAAAATACGATAGAGATGCAACAGTTTTTCCATCGTATAAAACGAATAATTGCAACCAGTGTGAAAGTTATGGTCATTTCTACATTCCGAGCAACCTAGGCTTTACTCTAGGGCGTTGCACCACCAGATCGAATAGTTAGGGCCTTAGAAGTCAATGCCCGAAGCATAAAATGCAATAAAAGTGCAACAGTTTTTCCATCGTATAACAGGAATAACTGCTACCAGTGTGAAAGTGATGGTCATTTCTACGATCCGGGTAACCCAGGTTTCACTCTAGGGCAATACTCCGCCACATCGAATAGCTACGGCCGTAGAAGTCAACGACTGAAGCATAAAATGCAATAAAAGTACAACAGTTTTTTCATCGTATAACAGGAATAATTGCAGCAAGCCTGAAGGTAATGGTCATTTCTACGTTCCGGGCACCCTAGGCATCAGTCTTGGGCGTTGTTCCACCAGATGGAATAGTTAGGGCCTAAGAAGTCAACGCCAGAAGCATAAAATACGATATAAATACAACAGCTTTTCCATCGTATAAAACGAATAATGGTAACCAGTGTGAAAGTTATAGTCATTCCTACGTGCTGGGCAACCTAGGCGTCACTCTAGGGCGTTGCTCCACCACATCGAATAGCTACGGCCTTAGAAGTCAACGCCTGAAGCAAAAAATGCAATTAAAATGCAACAGTTTTTTCATCGTATAACAGGAATAATTGCAACAAGCGTGAAGGTAATGGTCATTTCTACGTTCCGGGCACCCTAGGCATCACTCTTGGGCGTTGTTCCACCAAACGGAATGGTTAGGGCCTAAGAGGTCAGCGCCAGAAGCATAAAATACGATACAAATACAACAGCCTTTCCATCGTATAAAACGAATAATGGTAACCAGTGGGAATGTTATGGTCATTTCTACGTTCCGGGCAACCTAGGCTTCACTCCAGGACGATGCTCCACCAGATCGAATAGTTAGGGCCTTAGAAGTCAACGCCCGAAGCATAAAATGCAAAATAAATAGAACAGTTTTTCCATCGTATAAAACGAATAATTAATACCAGTGTGAAAGTTATGGTCATTTCTACTTTCCGGGCAACCTACGCTTCTCCCTAGGGCGTTGTTCCTCCAGATGGAATAGTTAGGGCCTAAGAAGTCAACGCCAGAAGCATAAAATACGATATAAATAAAACAGCTTTTCCATCGTATAAAACGAATAATTGCAACCAGTGTGAAAGTTGTGGTCATTTCTACATTCCGAGCAACCTAGGCTTCACTCTAGGGCGTTGCTCCACCAGATCGAATAGTTAGGGCCTTAGAAGTCAATGCCCGAAGCATAAAATGCAATAAAAATGCAACAGCTTTTCCATAGTATGAAATGAATAATTGCAAACAGTGTGAAAGTAATGGTCATTTCTACGTTCCGGGCAACCTAGGCTTCACCCTACGGCGTTGTTCCACCACGTCGAATAGTTAGGGCCTAAGAAGTCAACACCAGAAGAATAAAATACAAAATATACACTACAGCCTTTACACCGTATAAAACGAATAATTGCAACCTGTGTGAAAGTTACGGTCATATCTACGTTCCGGGCAACATAGGCTTCACTGTAGGGCGTTGCTCCACCAGATCGAAATGTTAGGGCCTAAGAAGTCAACGCCCGAAGCATAAAATACGATATAAATACCACAGCTTTTCCATCATATTAAATGAATAATTGCAAACAGTGTGAAAGAAGTGGTCATTTCTACGTTCCGAGCAACCTAGGCTTCACCATAGGGCGTTGCTCCAACAGATTGAATAGTTAGGGCCTTAGAAGACAATGCCCGAAGCATAAAATGAAATAAAAATACAACAGCTTTTCCATTGTATAACTGGCTATAATAGCAACCAGTTTGAAAGTGATGGTCATTTCTACGTTCCGGGTAACCCAGGTTTCACTCTAGAGCATTACTTCACCACACCGAATAGCTACGGCCGTAGAAGTCAACGACTGAAGCATAAAATGCAATAAAAGTACAATAGTTTTTTCATCGTATAACAGGAATAATTGCTGCAAGCGTGAAGGTAATGGTCATTTCTACGTTCCGGGCACCCTAGGCATCACTCTTGGGCGTTGTTCCACCAGATGGAATAGTTAGGGCCTAAGAAGTCAACGCCAGAAGCATAAAATAAGATACAAATGCAATAGCTTTTCCATCGTATAAAACGAATAATGGTAACCGGTGTGAAAGTTATGGTCATTTCTACGTTCCGGGCAACCTAGGCTTCACTCTAGGACGATGGTCCACGAGATCGAATAGTTAGGGCCTAAGAAGTCAACGCCAGAAGCATAAAATACAATAAAGATGCAACAGTTGTTCCATCGTATAACAGGAATAACTGCAAACAGTGTGAAAGTACAGGTCATTTCTACGTTCCGGATGATCCAGGTTTCACTCTAGGGCGTTGCTCCACCAGATCGAATAGCTAGGGACTTAGAATTCAACGCCAGAAGAATAAAATACAATATAAATACAACAGCTTTGCCATCGTATAAAATGAATTATTGCAAACAGTGTGAAGGTAATGGTCATTTCTACGTTCCGGGCAACCTATGCGCCACTCTAGAGCGTTGCTCCACCACATCTAATAGCTACGGCCTTAAAAGTCAACGCCAGAAGAATAAAATGCAATATAAATACAACAGCTTTTCCATCGTATAAAATGAATTATTGCAAACAGTATGAAAGTACTGGTCATTTCTACGTTCCGGGTAACCTAGGTTTCACTCTAGGGCGCTGCTCTACCAGATCGAATAGCTAGGGACTTAGAATTCAACGCCATAAGAACAAGATACAATATAAATATAACAGTTTTTCCATCGTATAAAACGAATATTAGCAACTAGAGTGAAAGTTATGGTCATTTCAACGTTCCGGGCAATCTAGGCTTCACACTAGGGCGTTGCTCCTCCAGATCAATCAGTTAGGGCCTTAGAAGTAAACGCCCGAAGCATAAAATGCAAAATAAATAGAACAGTTTTTCCATTGTATAAAACGAATAATTGCTACCAGTGTAAAAGTTATGGTCATATCTACGTTCCGGGCAACCTAGGCTTCACCCTAGGGCGTTGTTCCACCAGATCGAAAAGTTAGGGCCTAAGAAGTGAACGCCAGAAGCATAAAATACAAAATAAATAGAACAGTTTTTCTATTGTATAAAACGAATAATTGCTGCCAGTGTGAAAGTTATGTTCATTTCCACATTCCGAGCAACCTAGGCGTCACTCTAGATCGTTGCTCCATCAGATCGAATAGCTAGGGCCTTAGAAGTCAACGCCAGAAGCATAAAATACAATAAAGAAGCAAACGTTTTTCCATCGTATAACAGGAATAACTGCAAACAGTATGAAAGTACTGGTCATTTCTACGTTCCGGGTAACCTAGGTTTCACCCTAGGGCGTTGTTCCACCAGATCGAATAGTTAGGGCCTAAGAAGTGAACGCCAGAAGCATAAAATACAATATAAATACAACAGTTTGTCCATCATATAAAACGAATAATTGCAATCAGTATGAACGTTATGGTCATTTCTACTTTCCGGGCAACCTGGGCTTCACCCTAGGGCGTTGCACCAACAGATTGAATAGTTAGGGCCTTAGAAGTCAATGCCCGAAGCATAAAATGAAATAAAAATACAACAATTTTTCCATCATATAACAGGAATAATTGCAACCAGTTTGAAAGTGATGGGCATTTCTACGTTCCAGGCAACCTAGGCTTCACTCTAGGGCGTTGTTCCACCGGATCGAATAGCTAGGGCCTAAGAAGTCAACGCCAGAAGCATAAAATACAATATAAATACAACAGCTTTGCCATCGTATAAAATGAATTATTGCAAACAGTGTGAAGGTAATGGTCATTTCTACGTTCCGAGCAACCTAGGCATCACCGTAGGGCGTTGTCCCACCAGATGGAATAGTTGGGGCCTAAGAAGTCAACGCTAGAAGGATAAAATACAACATAAATACAACAGTTTTTCCATCGTATAGAATGAATAATTGCAACCAGTGTGAAAGATATAGCCATTTCTACATTTCGAGCAACCTAGGCTTCACTCTAGGGCGTTGTTCCACCAGATCGAATAGTTAGGGCCTGAGAAGTGAACGCCAGAAGCATAAAACACAATATAAATACAACAGCTTTTCCATCGTATAAAACGAATAATTGCAACCAGTGTGAAAGTTATGGTCATTTCTGCGTTCCGGGCAACCTAGACTTCACGCAAAGGCGTTGCTCCAACAGATTGAATAGTTAGGGCCTTAGAAGTCAACACCAGAAGAATAAAATACAAAATAAACACAACAGCCTAACACGGTATAAAATGAATTATTGCAAACAGTATGAAAGTACTGGTCATTTCTACGTTCCGGGTAACCTAGGTTTCACTCTAGGGCGTTGCTCCACCAGATTGAATAGCTAGGGACTTAGAATTCAACGCCATAAGAATAAAATACAATATAAGTACAACAGTTTTTCCATCGTATAAAATGAATAATTGCAACCAGTGTGAAACTTATGGTCATTTCTACATTTCGAGCAACCTAGGCTTCACTCTAGGGCGTTGCTTCATCTGATCGAATAGTTAGGGCCTTAGAAGTCAACGCTAGAAGCAAAATATACAATAAAGATGCAACAGTTTTTCCATCGTATAACAGGAATAACTGCAAACAGTGTGAAAGTACTGGTCATTACTACGTTCCGGGTAATCCAGGTTTCACTCTAGGGCGTTGCTCCACCAGATCGAACAGCTAGGGACTTAGAATTCAATGCCAGAAGCATAAAATGCAATATATATATAACAGCTTTTCCATGTATAGAACGAATAATTGCTACCAGTGTGAAATAGTTGGTCATTTCTACGTTCCGGGCAACCTAGGCTTCACCCTAGGGCGTTGTTCCACCAGATGGAATATTTAGGGCCTAAGAAGTCAACGCCAGAAGCATAAAATACAATAAAGATGCAACAGTTTTTCCATCGTATAACAGGAATAATTGCAACCAGTGTGAAGGTAATGGTATGTTCTACGTTCCGGGCAACCTAGGTTTCACTCTAGGGCGTTGCTCCACGAGATCGAAAAGCTAGGGACTTAGAATTCAACGACAGAAGAATAAAATACAATATAAGAACAACAGTTTTTCCATCGTATAAAATGAATATTTTCAAACATTGTGAAAGTAATGGTCATTTCTACGTTCCGGGCAACCTATGCGCCACTCTAGAGCGATGCTCCACCACGTCTAATAGCTACGGCCTTAAAAGTCAACGCCAGAAGAATAAAATGCAATATAAATACAACAGCTTTTCCATCGTATAAAATGAATTATTGCAAACAGTATGAAAGTACTGGTCATTTCTACGTTCCGGGTAACCTAGGTTTCACTCTAGGGCGCTGCTCTACCAGATCGAATAGCTAGCGACTTAGAATTCAACGCCATAAGAATAAAATACAATATAAATATAACAGTTTTTCCATCGTATAAAACGAATATTAGCAGCTAGAGTGAAAGTTATGGTCATTTCAACGTTCCGGGCAATCTAGGCTTCACACTAGGGCGTTGCTCCTCCAGATCAATCAGTTAGGGCCTTAGAAGTCAACGCCCGAAGCATAAAATGCAAAATAAATAGAACAGTTTTTCCATTGTATAAAACGAATAATTGCTACCAGTGTAAAAGTTATGGTCATATCTACGTTCCGCGCAACCTAGGCTTCACTCCAGGGCGTTGTTCCACCAGATGGAATAGTTAGGGCCTAAGAAGTCAACGCCAGAAGCATAAAATACGATATAAATACTACAGCTTTTCCATCGTATATAATGTATATTTGCAAACAGTGTGAAAGTAATGGTCATTTCTACGTTCCTGGTAACCTAGGCTTCACTCTAGGGCGTTGTCCCACCAGATCGAATAGTTAGGGCGTAAGAAGTCAACGCCAGAAGTATAAAATGCAATATAAGTACAACAGTTTACCATCGTATAAAATGAATAATTGCAAACATTGTGAAAGTAATGGTCATTTCTACGTGCCGGGCAACCTAGGCGTCACTCTAGGGCGTTGCTCCACCACAGCTAAAAGCTACGGCCTTAGAAGTCAACGCCAGAAGCATAAAATACAATAAATATGCAACAGATTTTCCACCGTATAGCATGACTAATTGCAACCAGTGCGAAAGTAATGACCATTTCGACGTTCCGGGCATCCTAGGCTTAACTCTGTGGCGTTGCTCCACCAAATCGAAGAGATAGGGCCTTAGAAGTCAACGCCAGAAGCATAAAATACAATATAAATACAACAGCTTTGCCATCGTATAAAATGAATTATTGCAAACAGTGTGAAGGTAATGGTCATTTCTACGTTCCGAGCAACCTAGGCTTCACTGTAGGCTGTTGCTCCGCCAGATCGAATAGGTAGGGCCTTAGAAGTCAACGCCAGAAGCATAAAATACAAAATAAATAGAACAGTTTTTCCATGTATAAAACGAATAATTGCTACCAGTGTGAAAGTTATGGTCATTTCTACGTTCCGGGCAACCTAGGCTTCACTCCAGGGCGTTGTTCCACCAGATGGAATAGTTAGGGCCTAAGAAGTCAACGCCAGAAGCATAAAATACGGTATAAATACTACAGCATTTCCATAGTATAAAACGAATAATTGCTACCAGTGTGAAAGTTATTGTCATTTCTACGTTCCTGGCAACCGAGGCTTCACCCTAGGGCGTTGTTCCACCAGATGGAATAGTTAGGGCCTAAGAAGTCAGCGCAAGAAGCATAAAATACGATATAAATACAACAGCTTTTCCATCGTATAAAATGTATAATTGCAACCTGTGTGAAGGTTATGGTCATATCTTCGGTCCGTGCAACCTAGGCTTCACTGTAGGGTGTTGCTCTACCAGATCGAATAGGTAGGGCCATGGAAGTCAACGCCCAAGCATAAAATACAATAAATATACAAGAGTTTTTCCATCGTATAACAGGAATTATTGCAACCAGTGTGAAAGTGATGGTCATTTCTACGTTCCGGGCAACCTAGGCTTCACTCTGGGGCGTTGTTCCACCAGATGGAATAGTTAGGGCCTAAGAAGTCAACGCCAGAAGCATAAAATACGATATAAATACTACAGCTTTTCTATCGTATATAATGTATATTTGCAAACAGTGTGAAAGTAATGGTCATTTCTACGTTCCTGGTAACCTAGGCTTCACTCTAGGGCGTTGTCCCACCAGATCGAATAGTTAGGGCGTAAGAAGTCAACGCCAGAAGTATAAAATGCAATATAAGTACAACAGTTTACCATCGTATAAAATGAATAATTGCAAACATTGTGAAAGTAATGGTCATTTCTACGTGCCGGGCAACCTAGGCGTCACTCTAGGGCGTTGCTCCACCACAGCTAAAAGCTACGGCCTTAGAAGTCAACGCCAGAAGCATAAAATACAATAAATATGCAACAGATTTTCCATCGTATAGCATGACTAATTGCAACCAGTGCGAAAGTAATGACCATTTCGACGTTCCGGGCATCCTAGGCTTAACTCTGTGGCGTTGCTCCACCAAATCGAAGAGATAGGGCCTTAGAAGTCAACGCCAGAAGCATAAAATACAATATAAATACAACAGCTTTGCCATCGTATAAAATGAATTATTGCAAACAGTGTGAAGGTAATGGTCATTTCTACGTTCCGAGCAACCTAGGCTTCACCGTAGGGCGTTGTCCCACCAGATGGAATAGTTGGGGCCTAAGAAGTCAACGCCAGAAGGATAAAATACAACATAAATACAACAGTTTTTCCATCGTATAGAATGAATAATTGCAACCAGTGTGAAAGATATAGCCATTTCTACATTTCGAGCAACCTAGGCTTCACTCTAGGGCGTTGTTCCACCAGATCGAATAGTTAGGGCCTGAGAAGTGAACGCCAGAAGCATAAAACACAATATAAATACAACAGCTTTTCCATCGTATAAAACGAATAATTGCAACCAGTGTGAAAGTTATGGTCATTTCTGCGTTCCGGGCAACCTAGACTTCACGCAAAGGCGTTGCTCCAACAGATTGAATAGTTAGGGCCTTAGAAGTCAACACCAGAAGAATAAAATACAAAATAAACACAACAGCCTAACACGGTATAAAATGAATTATTGCAAACAGTATGAAAGTACTGGTCATTTCTACGTTCCGGGTAACCTAGGTTTCACTCTAGGGCGTTGCTCCACCAGATTGAGTAGCTAGGGACTTAGAATTCAACGCCATAAGAATAAAATACAATATAAGTACAACAGTTTTTCCATCGTATAAAATGAATAATTGCAACCAGTGTGAAACTTATGGTCATTTCTACATTTCGAGCAACCTAGGCTTCACTCTAGGGCGTTGCTTCATCTGATCGAATAGTTAGGGCCTTAGAAGTCAACGCTAGAAGCAAAATATACAATAAAGATGCAACAGTTTTTCCATCGTATAACAGGAATAACTGCAAACAGTGTGAAAGTACTGGTCATTTCTACGTTCCGGGTAATCCAGGATTCACTCTAGGGCGTTGCTCCACCAGATCGAACAGCTAGGGACTTAGAATTCAATGCCAGAAGCATAAAATGCAATATATATATAACAGCTTTTCCATGTATAGAACGAATAATTGCTACCAGTGTGAAATAGTTGGTCATTTCTACGTTCCGGGCAACCTAGGCTTCACCCTAGGGCGTTGTTCCACCAGATGGAATATCTAGGGCCTAAGAAGTCAACGCCAGAAGCATAAAATACAATAAAGATGCAACAGTTTTTCCATCGTATAACAGGAATAATTGCAACCAGTGTGAAGGTAATGGTATGTTCTACGTTCCGGGCAACCTAGGTTTCACTCTAGGGCGTTGCTCCACGAGATCGAAAAGCTAGGGACTTAGAATTCAACGACAGAAGAATAAAATACAATATAAGAACAACAGTTTTTCCATCGTATAAAATGAATATTTTCAAACATTGTGAAAGTAATGGTCATTTCTACGTTCCGGGCAACCTATGCGCCACTCTAGAGCGATGCTCCAACACGTCTAATAGCTACGGCCTTAAAAGTCAACGCCAGAAGAATAAAATGCAATATAAATACAACAGCTTTTCCATCGTATAAAATGAATTATTGCAAACAGTATGAAAGTACTGGTCATTTCTACGTTCCGGGTAACCTAGGTTTCACTCTAGGGCGCTGCTCTACCAGATCGAATAGCTAGCGACTTAGAATTCAACGCCATAAGAATAAAATACAATATAAATATAACAGTTTTTCCATCGTATAAAACGAATATTAGCAGCTAGAGTGAAAGTTATGGTCATTTCAACGTTCCGGGCAATCTAGGCTTCACACTAGGGCGTTGCTCCTCCAGATCAATCAGTTAGGGCCTTAGAAGTCAACGCCCGAAGCATAAAATGCAAAATAAATAGAACAGTTTTTCCATTGTATAAAACGAATAATTGCTACCAGTGTAAAAGTTATGGTCATATCTACGTTCCGGGCAACCTAGGCTTCACTCCAGGGCGTTGTTCCACCAGATGGAATAGTTAGGGCCTAAGAAGTCAACGCCAGAAGCATAAAATACGATATAAATACTACAGCTTTTCCATCGTATATAATGTATATTTGCAAACAGTGTGAAAGTAATGGTCATTTCTACGTTCCTGGTAACCTAGGCTTCACTCTAGGGCGTTGTCCCACCAGATCGAATAGTTAGGGCGTAAGAAGTCAACGCCAGAAGTATAAAATGCAATATAAGTACAACAGTTTACCATCGTATAAAATGAATAATTGCAAACATTGTGAAAGTAATGGTCATTTCTACGTTCCGGGCAACCTAGGCTTCACTCCAGGGCGTTGTTCCACCAGATGGAATAGTTAGGGCCTAAGAAGTCAACGCCAGAAGCATAAAATACGGTATAAATACTACAGCATTTCCATAGTATAAAACGAATAATTGCTACCAGTGTGAAAGTTATTGTCATTTCTACGTTCCTGGCAACCGAGGCTTCACCCTAGGGCGTTGTTCCACCAGATGGAATAGTTAGGGCCTAAGAAGTCAGCGCAAGAAGCATAAAATACGATATAAATACAACAGCTTTTCCATCGTATAAAATGTATAATTGCAACCTGTGTGAAGGTTATGGTCATATCTTCGGTCCGTGCAACCTAGGCTTCACTGTAGGGTGTTGCTCTACCAGATCGAATAGGTAGGGCCATGGAAGTCAACGCCCAAGCATAAAATACAATAAATATACAAGAGTTTTTCCATCGTATAGCATGACTAATTGCAACCAGTGCGAAAGTAATGACCATTTCGACGTTCCGGGCATCCTAGGCTTAACTCTGTGGCGTTGCTCCACCAAATCGAAGAGATAGGGCCTTAGAAGTCAACGCCAGAAGCATAAAATACAATATAAATACAACAGCTTTGCCATCGTATAAAATGAATTATTGCAAACAGTGTGAAGGTAATGGTCATTTCTACGTTCCGAGCAACCTAGGCTTCACCGTAGGGCGTTGTCCCACCAGATGGAATAGTTGGGGCCTAAGAAGTCAACGCCAGAAGGATAAAATACAACATAAATACAACAGTTTTTCCATCGTATAGAATGAATAATTGCAACCAGTGTGAAAGATATAGCCATTTCTACATTTCGAGCAACCTAGGCTTCACTCTAGGGCGTTGTTCCACCAGATCGAATAGTTAGGGCCGGAGAAGTGAACGCCAGAAGCATAAAACACAATATAAATACAACAGTTTTTCCATCGTATAAAACGAATAATTGCAACCAGTGTGAAAGTTATGGTCATTTCTGCGTTCCGGGCAACCTAGGCTTCACCCAAAGGCGTTGCTCCAACAGATTGAATAGTTAGGGCCTTAGAAGTCAATGCCCGAAGCATAAAATGCAATAAATATACAACAGTTTTTCCATCGTATAGCAGGAATAATTTGCAACCAGTGTGATAGTAGTGGTCATTTCTACGTTCCGGGCTACCTAGGTTTCTCTCCAGGGCGCTGCTCCACCAGATCGAGTAGTTACGGCCTAAGAAGTCAACGCCAGAAGCATAAAATACGATAAAGATGCAACAGTTTTTCCATCGTATAAAACGAATAATTGCAACCAGTGTGAAAGTTATGGTCATTTCTACGTTCCGGGCAACCTAGGCTTCACCCTAGTGCGTTGTTCCACCAGATGGAATAGTTAGGGCCTAAGAAGTCAACGCCAGAAACATAAAATACGATATAAATACAACAGCTTTTCCATCATATAAAACGAATAATGGTAACCAGTGTGAAAGTTATGGTCATTTCTACGTTCCGGGCAACCTAGGCTTCACTCTAGGACGTTGCTCCACCTGACCGAATAGTTAGGGCCTAAGAAGTCAACGCCAGAAGCATAAAATACAATAAAGTTGCAACAGTTTTTCCATCGTATAACAGGAATAATTGCAACCAGTGTGAAAGTTATGGTCATTTCTACGTTCCGGGCAACATAGGCTTCACTCTTGGACGTTGCCCCGCCAGATCGAATAGCTAGGACCTTAGAATTCAAATACAGAAGCAGAAAATACAATAAAAATGCAACAGTTCTTCAATCGTACAGCATGAATAATTGCAACCAGTGTGAAAGTAACGATCATTTCGACGTTTCGGGCATCCTAGACTTAACTCTGAGGTATTGCTCCACAAGATCGAATAGTTAGGGCCTAAGAAGTCAACGCCAGAAGCATAAAATACAATATAAATACAATAGCTTTTCCATCGTATAAAACGGATAATTGCAACCAGTGTGAATGTAATGGTCATTTCTACGTCCCGGGCAACCTAGGCTTCACTCCATGGCGTTGTTCCACCAGATGGAATAGTTAGGGCCTAAGAAGTCAACGCCAGAAGCATAAAATACGATATAAATACTACAGCTTTTCCATCGTATGAAACGAATAATTGCTACCAGTGTGAAAGTTATGGTCATTTCTTCGGTCCGTGCAACCTAGGCTTCACTGTAGGGTGTTGCTCTACCAGATCGAATAGGTAGGGCCATGGAAGTCAACGCCCAAGCATAAAATACAATAAATATACAAGAGTTTTTCCATCGTATAACAGGAATAATTGCAACCAGTGTGAAGGTAATGGTATGTTCTACGTTCCGGGCAACCTAGGCTTCACTCCATGGCGTTGTTCCACCAGATGGAATAGTTAGGGCCTAAGAAGTCAACGCCAGAAGCATAAAATACGATATAAATACTACAGCTTTTCCATCGTATGAAACGAATAATTGCTACCAGTGTGAAAGTTACGGTCATTTCTTCGGTCCGTGCAACCTAGGCTTCACTGTAGGGTGTTGCTCTACCAGATCGAATAGGTAGGGCCATGGAAGTCAACGCCCAAGCATAAAATACAATAAATATACAAGAGTTTTTCCATCGTATAACAGGAATAATTGCAACCAGTGTGAAGGTAATGGTATGTTCTACGTTCCGGGCAACCTAGGTTTCACTCTAGGGCGTTGCTCCACGAGATCGAAAAGCTAGGGACTTAGAATTCAACGACAGAAGAATAAAATACAATATAAGAACAACAGTTTTTCCATCGTATAAAATGAATATTTTCAAACATTGTGAAAGTAATGGTCATTTCTACGTTCCGGGCAACCTATGCGCCACTCTAGAGCGATGCTCCACCACGTCTAATAGCTACGGCCTTAAAAGTCAACGCCAGAAGAATAAAATGCAATATAAATACAACAGCTTTTCCATCGTATAAAATGAATTATTGCAAACAGTATGAAAGTACTGGTCATTTCTACGTTCCGGGTAACCTAGGTTTCACTCTAGGGCGCTGCTCTACCAGATCGAATAGCTAGCGACTTAGAATTCAACGCCATAAGAATAAAATACAATATAAATATAACAGTTTTTCCATCGTATAAAACGAATATTAGCAGCTAGAGTGAAAGTTATGGTCATTTCAACGTTCCGGGCAATCTAGGCTTCACACTAGGGCGTTGCTCCTCCAGATCAATCAGTTAGGGCCTTAGAAGTCAACGCCCGAAGCATAAAATGCAAAATAAATGGAACAGTTTTTCCATTGTATAAAACGAATAATTGCTACCAGTGTAAAAGTTATGGTCATATCTACGTTCCGGGCAACCTAGGCTTCACTCCAGGGCGTTGTTCCACCAGATGGAATAGTTAGGGCCTAAGAAGTCAACGCCAGAAGCATAAAATACGATATAAATACTACAGCTTTTCCATCGTATATAATGTATATTTGCAAACAGTGTGAAAGTAATGGTCATTTCTACGTTCCTGGTAACCTAGGCTTCACTCTAGGGCGTTGTCCCACCAGATCGAATAGTTAGGGCGTAAGAAGTCAACGCCAGAAGTATAAAATGCAATATAAGTACAACAGTTTACCATCGTATAAAATGAATAATTGCAAACATTGTGAAAGTAATGGTCATTTCTACGTGCCGGGCAACCTAGGCGTCACTCTAGGGCGTTGCTCCACCACAGCTAAAAGCTACGGCCTTAGAAGTCAACGCCAGAAGCATAAAATACAATAAATATGCAACAGATTTTCCACCGTATAGCATGACTAATTGCAACCAGTGCGAAAGTAATGACCATTTCGACGTTCCGGGCATCCTAGGCTTAACTCTGTGGCGTTGCTCCACCAAATCGAAGAGATAGGGCCTTAGAAGTCAACGCTAGAAGCATAAAATACAATATAAATACAACAGCTTTGCCATCGTATAAAATGAATTATTGCAAACAGTGTGAAGGTAATGGTCATTTCTACGTTCCGAGCAACCTAGGCTTTACTGTAGGCTGTTGCTCCGCCAGATCGAATAGGTAGGGCCTTAGAAGTCAACGCCAGAAGCATAAAATACAAAATAAATAGAAGAGTTTTTCCATGTATAAAACGAATAATTGCTACCAGTGTGAAAGTTATGGTCATTTCTACGTTCCGGGCAACCTAGGCTTCACTCCAGGGCGTTGTTCCACCAGATGGAATAGTTAGGGCCTAAGAAGTCAACGCCAGAAGCATAAAATACGGTATAAATACTACAGCATTTCCATAGTATAAAACGAATAATTGCTACCAGTGTGAAAGTTATTGTCATTTCTACGTTCCTGGCAACCGAGGCTTCACCCTAGGGCGTTGTTCCACCAGATGGAATAGTTAGGGCCTAAGAAGTCAGCGCAAGAAGCATAAAATACGATATAAATACAACAGCTTTTCCATCGTATAAAATGTATAATTGCAACCTGTGTGAAGGTTATGGTCATATCTTCGGTCCGTGCAACCTAGGCTTCACTGTAGGGTGTTGCTCTACCAGATCGAATAGGTAGGGCCATGGAAGTCAACGCCCAAGCATAAAATACAATAAATATACAAGAGTTTTTCCATCGTATAACAGGAATTATTGCAACCAGTGTGAAAGTGATGGTCATTTCTACGTTCCGGGCAACCTAGGCTTCACTCTGGGGCGTTGTTCCACCAGATGGAATAGTTAGGGCCTAAGAAGTCAACGCCAGAAGCATAAAATACGATATAAATACTACAGCTTTTCTATCGTATATAATGTATATTTGCAAACAGTGTGAAAGTAATGGTCATTTCTACGTTCCTGGTAACCTAGGCTTCACTCTAGGGCGTTGTCCCACCAGATCGAATAGTTAGGGCGTAAGAAGTCAACGCCAGAAGTATAAAATGCAATATAAGTACAACAGTTTACCATCGTATAAAATGAATAATTGCAAACATTGTGAAAGTAATGGTCATTTCTACGTGCCGGGCAACCTAGGCGTCACTCTAGGGCGTTGCTCCACCACAGCTAAAAGCTACGGCCTTAGAAGTCAACGCCAGAAGCATAAAATACAATAAATATGCAACAGATTTTCCATCGTATAGCATGACTAATTGCAACCAGTGCGAAAGTAATGACCATTTTTACGTTCCGGGCATCCTAGGCTTAACTCTGTGGCGTTGCTCCACCAAATCGAAGAGATAGGGCCTTAGAAGTCAACGCCAGAAGCATAAAATACAATATAAATACAACAGCTTTGCCATCGTATAAAATGAATTATTGCAAACAGTGTGAAGGTAATGGTCATTTCTACGTTCCGAGCAACCTAGGCTTCACCGTAGGGCGTTGTACCACCAGATGGAATAGTTGGGGCCTAAGAAGTCAACGCCAGAAGGATAAAATACAACATAAATACAACAGTTTTTCCATCGTATAGAATGAATAATTGCAACCAGTGTGAAAGATATAGCCATTTCTACATTTCGAGCAACCTAGGCTTCACTCTAGGGCGTTGTTCCACCAGATCGAATAGTTAGGGCCGGAGAAGTGAACGCCAGAAGCATAAAACACAATATAAATACAACAGTTTTTCCATCGTATAAAACGAATAATTGCAACCAGTGTGAAAGTTATGGTCATTTCTGCGTTCCGGGCAACCTAGGCTTCACCCAAAGGCGTTGCTCCAACAGATTGAATAGTTAGGGCCTTAGAAGTCAATGCCCGAAGCATAAAATGCAATAAATATACAACAGTTTTTCCATCGTATAGCAGGAATAATTTGCAACCAGTGTGATAGTAGTGGTCATTTCTACGTTCCGGGCTACCTAGGTTTCTCTCCAGGGCGCTGCTCCACCAGATCGAATAGTTACGGCCTAAGAAGTCAACGCCAGAAGCATAAAATACGATAAAGATGCAACAGTTTTTCCATCGTATAAAACGAATAATTGCAACCAGTGTGAAAGTTATGGTCATTTCTACGTTCCGGGCAACCTAGGCTTCACCCTAGTGCGTTGTTCCACCAGATGGAATAGTTAGGGCCTAAGAAGTCAACGCCAGAAACATAAAATACGATATAAATACAACAGCTTTTCCATCATATAAAACGAATAATGGTAACCAGTGTGAAAGTTATGGTCATTTCTACGTTCCGGGCAACCTAGGCTTCACTCTAGGACGTTGCTCCACCTGACCGAATAGTTAGGGCCTAAGAAGTCAACGCCAGAAGCATAAAATACAATAAAGTTGCAACAGTTTTTCCATCGTATAACAGGAATAATTGCAACCAGTGTGAAAGTTATGGTCATTTCCACGTTCCGGGCAACCTAGGCTTCACCCTAGTGCGTTGCTACACCAGATCGAATAGTTAGGGCCTTATAAGTCATCGCCTGAAGCATACAATACAATAAAGATGCAACAGTTTTTCCATCGTATAGCATGAATAGTTGCAACCAGTGAGAAATTAATGATCATTTCGACGTGTCGGGCATCCTAGACTTAACTCTGAGGCATTGCTCCACAAGACCGAATAGTTAGGGCCTAAGAAGTCAACGCCAGAAGCATAAAATACAATATAAATACAATAGCTTTTCCATCGTATAAAACGAATAATTGCACCCAGTGTGAAAGTTATGGTCATTTCTACGTTCCGGGCAACATAGGCTTCACTCTTGGACGTTGCCCCGCCAGATCGAATAGCTAGGACCTTAGAATTCAAATACAGAAGCAGAAAATACAATAAAAATGCAACAGTTCTTCAATCGTACAGCATGAATAATTGCAACCAGTGTGAAAGTAACGATCATTTCGACGTTTCGGGCATCCTAGACTTAACTCTGAGGTATTGCTCCACAAGATCGAATAGTTAGGGCCTAAGAAGTCAACGCCAGAAGCATAAAATACAATATAAATACAATAGCTTTTCCATCGTATAAAACGAATAATTGCAACCAGTGTGAATGTAATGGTCATTTCTACGTCCCGGGCAACCTAGGCTTCACTCCATGGCGTTGTTCCACCAGATGGAATAGTTAGGGCCTAAGAAGTCAACGCCAGAAGCATAAAATACGATATAAATACTACAGCTTTTCCATCGTATGAAACGAATAATTGCTACCAGTGTGAAAGTTATGGTCATTTCTACGTTCCGGGCAACCGAGGCTTCACCCTAGGGCGTTGTTCCACCAGATGGAATAGTTAGGGCCTAGGAAGTCAACGCCAGAAGCAGAAAATACGATAAAGATGCAACAGTTTTTCCATCGTATAACAGGAATAATTGCAACCAGTGTGAAGGTAATGGTATGTTCTACGTTCCGGGCAACCTAGGCTTCACTCTAGGGCGGTGCTCCACTAGGTTAAATAGTTAGGGCCTAAGAAGTCAACGCCAGAAGCATAAAATACAATATAAATACAACAGCCTTTCCATCGTATATAATGTATATTTGCAAACAGTGTGAAAGTAATGGTCATTTCTACGTTCCTGGTAACCTAGGCTTCACTCTAGGGCGTTGTCCCACCAGTTCGAATAATTAGGGCCTAAGAAGTCAACGCCAGAAGTATAAAATGCAATATAAGTACAACAGTTTACCATCGTATAAAATGAATAATTGCAAACATTGTGAAAGTAATGGTCATTTCTACGTGCCGGGCAACCTAGGCGTCACTCTAGGGCGTTGCTCCACCACAGCTAAAAGCTACGGCCTTAGAAGTCAACGCCAGAAGCATAAAATACAGTAAATATGCAACAGATTTTCCATCGTATAGCATGACTAATTGCAACCAGTGCGAAAGTAATGACCATTTCGACGTTCCGGGCATCCTAGGCTTAAGTCTGTGGCGTTGCTCCACCAAGTCAAAGAGATAGGGCCTTAGAAGTCAACGCCAGAAGCATAAAATACAATATAAATACAACAGCTTTGCCATCATATAAAATGAATTATTGCAAACAGTGTGAAGGTAATGGTCATTTCTACGTTCCGAGCAACCTAGGCTTCACTGTAGGCTGTTGCTCCGCCAGATCGAATAGGTAGGGCCTTAGAAGTCAACGCCAGAAGCATAAAATACAAAATAAATAGAACAGTTTTTCCATGTATAAAACGAATAATTGCTACCAGTGTGAAAGTTATGGTCATTTCTACGTTCCGGGCAACCTAGGCTTCACTCCAGGGCGTTGTTCCACCAGATGGAATAGTTAGGGCCTAAGAAGTCAACGCCAGAAGCATAAAATACGGTATAAATACCACAGCATTTCCATCGTATAAAACGAATAATTGCTGCCAGTGTGAAAGTTATGGTCATTTCTACGTTCCTGGCAACCGAGGCTTCACCCTAGGGCGTTGTTCCACCAGACGGAATAGTTAGGGCCTAAGAAGTCAGCGCAAGAAGCATAAAATACGATATAAATACAACAGCTTTTCCATCGTATAAAATGAATAATTGCAACCTGTGTGAAGGTTATGGTCATACCTTCGGTCCGTGCAACCTAGGCTTCACTGTAGGGTGTTGCTCTACCAGATCGAATAGGTAGGGCCATGGAAGTCAACGCCCAAGCAAAAAATACAATATATATACAAGAGTTTTTCCATCGTATAACAGGAATTATTGCAACCAGTGTGAAAGTGATGATCATTTCTACGTTCCGGGCAACCTAGGCTTCACTCTGGGGCGTTGTTCCAACAGATCGAATAATTAGGGCCTAAGAAGTCAACGCCAGAAGCATAAAATACAATATAAATATAACCGTTTTTCCATTGTATAAAACGAATAATAGCAACCAGTGTGAAAGCTATGGTCAATTCTACGTTCCGGGCAACCTAGGCTTCACTCTAGGCCGTTGTTCCACCCGATCGAATAGTTAGAACCTTAGAAGTCAACGCCCGAAGCATAAAATACAAAATAAATAGAACAGCTGTTCCATGTATATAACGAATAATTGTTTCCAGTGTGAAAGTTATGATCATTTCTACGTTCCGGGCAACCTAGGCTTCACCGTAGGGCGTTGTCCCACCAGATGGAATAGTTGGGGCCTAAGAAGTCAACGCCAGAAGGATAAAATACAACATAAATACAACAGTTTTTCCATCGTATAGAATGAATAATTGCAACCAGTGTGAAAGTTATAGCCATTTCTACATTTCGAGCAACCTAGGCTTCACTCTAGGGCGTTGTTCCACCAGATCGAATAGTTAGGGCCTGAGAAGTGAACGCCAGAAGCATAAAACACAATATAAATACAACAGTTTTTCCATAGTATAAAAGGAATAATTGCAACCAGTGTGAAAGTAATGGTCATTTCTACGTTCCGGGCAACCTAGGCTTCACTCTACGGCGTTGTTCCACAAGATCGAATAGTTAGGGCCTGAGAAGTGAACGCCAGAAGCATAAAACACAATATAAATACAACAGTTTTTCCATAGTATAAAAGGAGTAATTGCAAACAGTGTGAAAGTAATGGTCATTTCTACGTTCCGGGCAACCTAGGCTTCACTCTACGGCGTTGTTCCACCAGATCGAATAGTTAGGGCCTAAGAAGTCAACACCAGAAGAATAAAATACAAAATAAACACAACAGCCTTTACACCGTATAAAATGAATTATTGCAAACAGTATGAAAGTACTGGTCATTTCTACGTTCCGGGTAACCTAGGTTTCACTCTAGGGCGTTGCTCCACCAGGTCAATCAGTTAGGGCCTTAGAAGTCAACGCCCGAAGCATAAAATGCAAAATAAATAGAACAGTTTTTCCATTGTATAAAACGAATAATTGCTACCAGTGTAAAAGTTATGGTCATATCTACGTTCCGGGCAACCTAGGCTTCACCCTAGGGCGTTGCTCCACCAGATCAAATAGTTAGGGCCTTAGATGTCAACGCCAGAAGCATAAAACACAATAAAGGTGCAACAGTTTTTCAATCGTATAACAGGTATAACTGCAACCAGTGTGAAAGTGCTGGTCATTTCTACGTTCCGGGTAACCTAGGTTTCACTCTAGGGCGTTGCTCTACCAGATCGAATAGCTAGGGACTTAGAATTCAACGCCATAAGAATAAAATACAATATAAATATAACAGTTTTTCCATCGTATAAAACGAATATTAGCAACTAGAGTGAAAGTTATGGTCATTTCAACGTTCCGGGCAATCTAGGCTTCACACTAGGGCGTTGCTCCTCCAGATCAATCAGTTAGGGCCTTAGAAGTCAACGCCCGAAGCATAAAATGCAAAATAAATAGAACAGTTTTTCCATTGTATAAAACGAATAATTGCTACCAGTGTAAAAGATATGGTCATATCTACGTTCCGGGCAACCTAGGCTTCACCCTAGGGCGTTGTTCCACCAGATCGAAAAGTTAGGGCCTAAGAAGTGAACGCCAGAAGCATAAAATACAAAATAAATAGAACAGTTTTTCTATTGTATAAAACGAATAATTGCTGCCAGTGTGAAAGTTATGTTCATTTCTACATTCCGAGCAACCTAGGCGTCACTCTAGGGCGTTGCTCCAGGAGATCGAATAGCTAGGGCCTTAGAAGTCAACGCCCGAAGCATTAAATACAAAATAAATAGAACAGTTTTTCCATCGTATAAAACGAATAATTACAACCAGTATGAAAGTTAACGTCATTTCTACTTCCCGGGCAACCTAGGCTTCACCCTATTGCGTTGCTCCAACAGATTGAATAGTTAGGGCCTTAGAAGTCAACGCCCGAAGCATAAAAGGCAATAAAAATACAACAGTTTTTCCATCGTATAACAGGATTAATTGCAACCAGTTTGAAAGTGATGGCCAATTCTACGTTCCGGGCAACCTAGGCTTCACTCTAGGGCGTTGCTCCACCAGATCGAATGGTTAGTGCCTTAGAAGTCAACGCCAGAAGCATAAAATACAATATAAATACAACAGTTTTTCCATCGTATAAAATGAAAAATTGCAACCAGTATGAAACTTATGGTCATTTCTACGTTCCGGGCAACGGAGGCTTCACCCTAGGGCGTTGTTCCACCAGATGGAATAGTTAGGGCCTAAGAAGTCAACGCCAGAAGCATAAAATACAATAAAGATGCAACAGTTTTTCCATCGTATAAAACTAATAATTGCAGCCAGTATGAAACTTATGGTCATTTCTACTTTCCGAGCAACCTAGGCTTCACCCTAGGGCGTTGCTCCAACAGATTGAATAGTTAGGGCCTTAGAAGTCAATGCCCGAAGCATAAAATGAAATAAAAATACAACAGCTTTTCCATTGTATAACAGGAATAATTGCAACCAGTGTGAAAGTGATGGTCATTTCTACGATCCGGGTAACCCAGGTTTCACTCTAGGGCAATACTCGACCACATCGAATAGCTACGGCCGTAGAAGTCAACGACTGAAGCAAAAAATGCAATAAAAATACAACAGTTTTTTCATCGTATAACAGGAATAATTGCAAAAAGCGTGAAGGTAATGGTCATTTCTACGTTCCGGGCACCCTAGGCATCACTCTTGGGCGTTGTTCCACCAAATGGAATAGTTAGGGCCTAAGAAGTCAGCGCCAGAAGCATAAAATACGATACAAATACAACAGCTTTTCCATCGTATAAAACGAATAATGGTAACCAGTGTGAATGTTATGGTCATTTCTACGTTCCGGGCAACCTAGGCTTCACTCCAGGACGATGCTCCACCAGATCGAATAGTTAGGGACTAAGAAGTCAACGCCAGAAGCATAAAATACAATAAAGATGCAACAGTTGTTCCATCGTATAACAGGGATAACTGCAAACAGTGTGAAAGTACAGGTCATTTCTACGTTCCGGGTAATCCAGGTTTCACTCTAGGGCGTTGTTCCACCAGATGGAATAGCTAGGGACTTAGAATTCAACGCCAGAAGAATAAAATGCAATATAAGTACAACAGTTTACCATCGTATAAAATGAATAATTGCAAACATTGTGAAAGTAATGGTCATTTCTACGTGCCGGGCAACCTAGGCGTCACTCTAGGGCGTTGCTACACCAGATCGAATAGTTAGGGCCTAAGAAGTCATCGCCAGAAGAATAAAATGCAATATAAGTACAACAGTTTACCGTCGTATAAAATGAATAATTGCAAACATTGTGAAAGTAATGGTCATTTCTACGTGCCGGGCAACCTATGCGTCACTCTAGGGCGTTGCTACACCACAGCTAAAAGCTACGGCCTTAGAAGTCAACGCCAGAAGCATAAAATACAATAAATATGCAACAGATTTTCCATCGTATAGCATGACTAATTGCAACCAGTGCGAAAGTAATGACCATTTCGACGTTCCGGGCATCCTAGGCTTAACTCTGTGGCGTTGCTCCACCAGGTCGAAGTGTTAGGGCCTTGGAATTCAACGCCAGAAGCATAAACTACAAAATAAATACAACAGCCTTTCAATCGTATAAAACGAATAATTACAATCTGTGTGAAGGTTATGGTCATATCTACGTTCCGCATAAACTAGGTTTCACTGTAGGGTGTTGCACCACCAGATCGAATAGGTAGGGCCATAGAAGTCAACGCCCGAAGCATAAAATACAAAATAAATAGAACAGTTCTTCCATGTATAAAACGAATAATTGCTACCAGTGTGAAAGTTATGGTCATTTCTACGTTCCGGGAAACCTAGGCTTCACCCTAGTGCGTTGTTCCACCAGATGGAATAGTTAGGGCCTAAGCAGTCAACGCCAGAAACATAAAATACGATATAAATACAACAGCTTTTCCATCATATGAAACGAATAATGGTAACCAGTGAGAAAGTTATGGTCATTTCTACGTTCCGGGCAACCTAGGCTTCACTCTAGGACGTTGCTCCACCAGATCGAATAGTTAGGGCCTAAGAAGTCAACGCCAGAAGCATAAAATACAATAAAGATGCAACAGTTTTTCCATCGTATAACAGGAATAATTGCAACCAGTGTGAAGGTAATGGTATGTTCTACGTTACGGGCAACCTAGGCTTCACTCTAGGGCGGTGCTCCACCATATCGAATAGCTACGGCCTTAGAAGCCTACGCCTGAGGCACAAAATACAATAAACATACAACAGTCTTTTCATGGTATAACAGGAATAATTGCAACAAGCGTGAAAGTAATGATCATTTCGGCGTTTCGGGCATCCTAGACTTAACTCTGAGGCATTGCTCCACCAGATCGAATAGTTAGGGCCTAAGAATTCAACGCCAGAAGCATAAAATACAATATAAATATAACAGTTTTTCCATCGTTTATATCGAATAATAGGAACCAGAGTGAAAGTTATGGCCATTTCTACTTTCCGGGCAACCTAAGCTTCACTCTAGGGCGTTGCTCCACCACATCAAACAGTTAGGGCCTTAGAAGTCAACGCCCGAAGCATAAAATACAAAATAAATATAACAGTTTTTCCATCGTATAAAACGAATAATAGCAACCAGTGTGAATGTTATGGTCACTTCTACGTTTCGGGCAACCTAGGCTTCACTCTAGGGCGTTGCTCCACCATCTCAAACAGATAGGGTCTTAGAAGCCAACGCCCGAAGCATTAAATACAAAATAAATAGAACAGTTTTTCCATCGTACAAAAGGAATAATTGCAACCAGTATGAAAGTTAACGTTATTTCTACTTCCCGGGCAACCTAGGCTGCACCCTATTGCGTTGCTCCAACAGATTGAATAGTTAGGGCCTAAGAAGTCAACGCCAGAAGAATAAAATGCAATATAAGTACAACAGTTTACCATCGTATAAAATGAATAATTGCAAACATTGTGAAAGTAATGGTCATTTCTACGTGCCGGGCAACCTAGGCGTCACTCTAGGGCGTTGCTCCACCACAGCTAAAAGATACGGCCTTAGAAGTCAACGCCAGAAGCATAAAATACAATAAATATGCAACAGATTTTCCATCGTATAGCATGACTAATTGCAACCAGTGCGAAAGTAATGACCATTTCGACGTTCCGGGCATCCTAGGCTTAACTCTGTGGCGTTGCTCCACCAAATCGAAGAGATAGGGCCTTAGAAGTCAACGCCAGAAGCATAAAATACAATATAAATACAACAGCTTTGCCATCGTATAAAATGAATTATAGCAAACAGTGTGAAGGTTATGGTCATTTCTACGTTCCGGGCAACCGAGGCTTCACCCTAGGGCGTTCTTCCACCAGATGGAATAGTTAGGGCCTAAGATGTCAGCGCAAGAAGCATAAAATACGATATAAATACAACAGCTTTTCCATCGTATAAAATGAATAATTGCAACCTGTGTGAAGGTTATGGTCATATCTTCGGTCCGTGCAACCTAGGCTTCACTGTAGGGTGTTGCTCTACCAGATCGAATAGGTAGGGCCATAGAAGTCAACGCCCAAGCATAAAATACAATAAATATACAAGAGTTTTTCCATCGAATAACAGGAATTATTGCAACCAGTGTGAAAGTGATGGTCATTACTACGTTCCGGGCAAACTAGGCTTCACTCTGGGGCGTTGTTCCAACAGATCGAATAATTAGGGCCTAAGAAGTCAACGCCAGAAGCATAAAATACAATATAAATATAACAGTTTTTCCATCGTATAGAATGAATAATCGCAACCAGTGTGAAAGTTATGGCCATTTCTACATTTCGAGCAACCTAGGCTTCACTCTAGGGCGTTGTTCCACCAGATCGAATAGTTAGGGCCTGAGAAGTGAACGCCAGAAGCATAAAATACAATATAAATACAACAGTTTTTCCATCGTATAAAACGAATAATTGCAACTAGTGTGAAAGTTATGGTCATTTCTACGTTCCGGGCAACCTCGGCTTCACCATAGGGCGTTGTTCCACCAGATGGAATGGCTGGGGCCTAAGATGTCAACGCCAGAAGCATAAAATACGATATAAATACAACAGCTCTTCCATCGTATAAAACGAATAATGGTAACCAGTGTGAAAGTTATGGTCATTTGTACGTTCCGGGCAACCTAGGCTTCACTCTAGGACGTTGCTCCACCAGATCGAATAGTTGGGGCCTAAGAAGTCAACGCCAGAAGCATAAAATACAATCTAAGTACATCAGTTTTTCCACCGAATAAAATGAATAATTGCATACATTGTGAAAGCAATGGTCATATCTACGTTCCGGGCAACCTAGGCTTCACTCTAGGGCGTTGCTCCACCAGATCGAATAGCTAGGGACTTAGAATTCAATGCCAGAAGCATAAAATGCAATATATATATAACAGCTTTTCCATGTATAAAACGAATAATTGTTACCAGTGTCAAAGAGTTGGTCATTTCTACGTTCCGGGCAACCTAGGCTTCACCCTAGGGAGTTGTTCCACCAGATGGAATAGTTAGGGCCTAAGAAGTCAACGCCAGAAGCATAAAATACAATAAAGATGCAACAGTTTTTCCATCGTATGACAGGAATAATTGCAACCAGTGTGAAGGTAATGGTTTGTTCTACGTTCCGGGCAACCTAGGCTTCACTCTAGGGTGGTGCTCCACCTGGTTAAATAGTTAGGGCCTAAGAAGTCAACGCCAGAAGCACAAAATACAATATAAATACAACAGCCTTTCCATCGTATATAATGTATATTTGCAAACAGTGTGAAAGTAATGGTCATTTCTACGTTCCTGGCAACCTAGGCTTCACTCTAGGGCGTTGTTCCACCAGATCGAAAAGTTAGGGCCTAAGATGTGAACGCCAGAAGCATAAAATACGATATAAATGCAACAGCTTTTCCATCGTAGAAAACGAATAATGGCAACCAGTGTGTAAGTTATGGTCATTTCTACGTTCCGAGCACCTTAGGCTTCACTCTAGGGACTTGCTCCACCAGATCGAATGGTTAGTGCCTTAGATGTCAACGCTCGAAGCATAAAATGCAAAATAAATAGAACAGTTGTTCCTTTGTATAAAATGAATAACTGCAACCAGTGTGAAAGTACTGGTCCTTTCTATGTTCCGGGCAACCTAGGCTTCACTCTAGGGCATTGCTCCACCAGATCGAATAGTTAGGGCCTTAGAAATAAACGCCAGAAGCATAAAATACAATAAAGATGCAACAGTTTTTCCATCGTACAACAGGAATAACTGCAACCAGTGTGAAAGTACTGGTCATTTCTACGTTCCGGGTAACCTAGGTTTCACACCAGGGCGTTGCTCCACCAGATAGAATAGCTAAGGACTTATAATTCAACGCCAGAACGCTAAAATACAATATAAGTACAACAGTTTTTCCATCGTATAAAATGAATAATTGCAGACATTGTGAAAGTAATGGTCATTTCTACGATCCGGGCAACCTAGGTTTCACTCTAGGGCGTTGCTCCACCAGATCGAATAGTTAGGTCCTTAGAAGTCAACGCCAAAAGCATAAAATACGATATAAATACAACAGCTGTTCCATCGTAAAAAACGAACAATAGCAGCCAGTGTGAAAGTTATGGTCATTCCTAAGTTCCATGCAACCTAGGCTTCACTCTACGGCGTTCTTCCACCAGGTCGAATAGTTAGGGCCTAAGAAGTCAACACCAGAAGAATAAAATACAAAATAAACACTACAGCCTTTACACCCTATAAAACGAATAATTGCAACCTGTGTGAAGGTTAAGGTCATATCTACGTCCCGGGCAACATAGGCTTCACTGTAGGGCGTTGCTCCACCAGATCGAAATGTTAGGGCCTAAGAAGTCAACGCCCGAAGCATAAAATACGATCTAAATACAACAGCTTTTCCATCATATTAAATGAATAATTGCAAACAGTGTGAAAGTTATGGTCATTTCTACATTCTGGGCAACCTAGGCTTCACTCTAGGGCGTTGCTCCACCAGATCAAACAGTTAGGGCCTTAGATGTCAACGCCAGAAGCATAAAATACAATAAAGGTGCAACAGTTTTTCCATCGTATAACAGGTATAACTGCAACCAGTGTGAAAGTACTGGTCATTTCTACGTTCCGGGTAACCTAGGTTTCACTCTAGGGCGTTGCACCACGAGATCGAAAAGCTAGGGACTTAGAATTCAACGACAGAAGAATAAAATACAATATAAGTGCAACAGTTTTTCCATCGTATAAAATGAATATTTGCAAGCATTGTTAAAGTGATGGTCATTTCTACGTTCCGGGCAACCTATGCGACACTCTAGAGCGTTGCTCCACCACATCTAATAGCTACGGCCTTAAAAGTCAACGCCAGAAGAATAAAATGCAATATAAATACAACAGCTTTTCCATCGTATAAAATGAATAATTGCAAACAGTGTGAAAGTACTGGTCATTTCTACATTTCGAGCAACCTAGGCTTCACTCTAGGGCGTTGCTTCATCTGATCGAATAGTTAGGGCCTTAGAAGTCAACGCCAGAAGCAAAATATACAATAAAGATGCAACAGTTTTTCCATCGTATAACAGGAATAACTGCAAACAGTGTGAAAGTACTGGTCATTTCTACGTTCCGGGTAACCTAGGTTTCACCCTAGGGCGTTGTTCCACCAGATCGAATTGTTAGGGCCTAAGAAGTGAACGCCAGAAGCATAAAATACAATATAAATACAACAGTTTATCCATCATATAAAACGAATAATTGCAACCAGTATGAACGTTATGGTCATTTCTACTTTCCGGGCAACCTGGTCTTCACCCTAGGGCGTTGCTCCACCACATCAAACAGTTAGGGCCTTAGAAGTCAACGCCCGAAGCATAAAATACAAAATAAATATAACAGTTTTTCCATCGTATAAAACGAATAATAGCAGCCAGTGTGAATATTATGGTCACTTCTACGTTCCGGGCAACCTAGGCTTCACTCTAGGGCGCTGCTCCACCAGATCAAACAGTTAGGGTCTTAGAAGCCAACGCCCGAAGCATTAAATACAAAATAAATAGAACAGTTCTTCCATCGTACAAAACGAATAATTGCAACCAGTATGAAAGTTAACGTCATTTCTACTTCCCGGGCAACCTAGGCTGCACCCTATTGCGTTGCTCCAACAGATTGAATAGCTAGGGCCTAAGAAGTCAACGCCAGAAGAATAAAATGCAATATAAGTACAACAATTTACCATCGTATAAAATGAATAATTGCAAACATTGTGAAAGCAATGGTCATTTCTACGTGTCGGGCAACCTAGGCGTCACTCTAGGGCGTTGCTCCACCACAGCTAAAAGATACGGCCTTAGAAGTCAACGCCAGAAGCATAAAATACAATAAATATGCAACAGATTTTCCATCGTATAGCATGACTAATTGCAACCAGTGCGAAAGTAATGACCATTTCGACGTTCCGGGCATCCTAGGCTTAACTCTGTGGCGTTGCTCCACCAAATCGAAGAGATAGGGCCTTAGAAGTCAACGCCAGAAGCATAAAATACAATATAAATACAACAGCTTTGCCATCGTATAAAACGAATAATGGCAACCAGTGTGAAAGTTATGGTCATTTCTACGTTCCGGGCAACCTAGGCTTCACCCTAGTGCGTTGCTACACCAGATCGAATAGCTAGGGCCTAAGAAGTCAACGCCAGAAGCATAAGATACAATATAAATACAATAGCTTTTCCATCATATAAAACGAATAATTTCACCCAGTGTGAAAGTTATGGTCATTTCTACGTTCCGGGCAACCTCGGCTTCACCATAGGGCGTTGTTCCACCAGATGGAATGGCTGGGGCCTAAGATGTCAACGCCAGAAGCATAAAATACGATATAAATACAACAGCTCTTCCATCGTATAAAACGAATAATGGTAACCAGTGTGAAAGTTATGGTCATTTGTACGTTCCGGGCAACCTAGGCTTCACTCTAGGACGTTGCTCCACCAGATCGAATAGTTGGGGCCTAAGAAGTCAACGCCAGAAGCATAAAATACAATCTAAGTACATCAGTTTTTCCACCGAATAAAATGAATAATTGCATACATTGTGAAAGCAATGGTCATATCTACGTTCCGGGCAACCTAGGCTTCACTCTAGGGCGTTGCTCCACCAGATCGAATAGCTAGGTCCTTAGAAGTCAATGCCAGAAGCATAAAATACGATATAAATACAACAGCTTTTCCATCGTATAAAAGGAATAATTGCTACCAGTGTGAAAGTTATGGTCATTTCTACGTTCCGCGCAACCTGGGCTCTACTCTAGGGAGCTGTTTCACCAGATGGAATAGTTAGGGCCTAAGAAGTCAACGCCAGAAGCATAAAATACGATATAAATACAACAGCTTTTCCATCGTATAAAACAAGTAATTGCAACCAGTGTGAAAGTTATGGTCATTTCTACTTTCTGGGCAACCTAAGCTTCACTCTAGGGCGTTGCTCCACCACATCAAACAGTTAGGTCCTTAGAAGTCAACGCCCGAAGCATAAAATACAAAATAAATATAACAGTTTTTCCATCGTATAAAACGAATAATAGCAACCAGTGTGAATGTTATGGTCACTTCTACGTTCCGGGCAACCTAGGCTTCACTCTAGGGCGTTGCTCCACCAGATCAAACAGTTAGGGTCTTAGAAGCCATCGCCCGAAGCATTAAATACAAAATAAATAGAACAGTTTTTCCATCGAATAAAACGTATAATTGCAACCAGTATGAAAGTTAACGTCATTTCTACTTCCCGGGCGACCTAGGCTTCACCCTATTGCGTTGCTCCAACGAATAGAATAGTTAGGGCCTTAGAAGTCAACGCCCGAACCATAAAATGCAAAAAAAATACAGCAGTGTTTCCATCATATAACAGGTATAACTGCAACCAGTTTGCAATTGATGGCCAATTCTACGTTCCGGGCAACCGAGGCTTCACCCTTGGGCGTTGTTCCACCAGATGGAATAGTTAGGGCCTAAGAAGTCAACGCCAGAAGCATAAAATACAATAAAGATGCAAGAGTTTTTCCATCGTATAACAGGAATAATTGCAACCAGTGTGAAGGTAATGGTATGTTCTACGTTCCGGGCAACCTAGGCTTCACTCTAGGGCGGTGCTCCACCAGGTTAAATAGTTAGGGCCTAAGAAGTCAACGCCAGAAGCATAAAATACAATATAAATACAACAGCCTTTCCATCGTATATAATGTATATTTGCAAACAGTGTGAAAGTAATGGTCATTTCTACGTTCCGAGCCACCTATGCTTCACTGTAGGCTGTTGCTCCGCCAGATCGAATAGGTAGGGCCTTAGAAGTCAACGCCAGAAGCATTAAATACAAAATAAATTGAACAGTTTTTCCATGTATAAAACGAATAATTGCTACCAGTGTGAAAGTTGTAGTCATTTCTACGTTCCGGGCAACCTAGGCTTCACTCTGGGGCGTTGTTCCAACAGATCGAATAATTAGGGCCTAAGAAGTCAACGCCAGAAGCATAAAATACAATATAAATATAACAGTTTTTCCATCGTATAAAACGAATAATAGCAACCAGTGTGAAAGCTATGGTCATTTCTACGTTCCGGGCAACCTAGGCTTCACTCTAGGCCGTTGTTCCACCCGATCGAATAGTTAGGACCTTAGAAGTCTACGCCCGAAGCATAAAATACAAAATAAATACAACAGCTGTTCCATGTATAAAACGAATAATTGTTTCCAGTGTGAAAGTTATGATCATTTCTACGTTCCGGGCAACCTAGGCTTCACCGTAGGGCGTTGTCCCACCAGATGGAATAGTTGGGGCCTAAGAAGTCAACGCCAGAAGCATAAAATACGATTAAATACAACAGCTTTTCCATCGTATAAAACGAATAATGGCAACCAGTGTGAAAGTTATGGTCATTTCTACGTTCCGGGCAACCTAGGCTTCATCCTAGTGCGTTGCTACACCAGATCGAATAGCTAGGGCCTTAGAAGTCATCGCCTGAAGCATACAATACAATAAAAATACAACAGTTTTACCATCGTATAACAGGAATAATTGCAACCAGTGTGAAAGTGATGGTCATTTCTACGATCTGGGTAACCCAGGTTTCACTCTAGGGCGTTGCACCACCAGATCGAATAGGTAGGACCTTAGAATGCAAATACAGAAGCAGAAAATACAATAAAAAAGGAACAGTTCTTCAACCGTATAGCATGAATAATTGCAACCAGTGTGAATGCAATGGTCATTTGTACGTTCCGGGCAACCTAGGCTACACTCTAGGGCGTTGCTCCACCAGATCGAATAGTTAGTGCCTTAGAAGTCAACGCCCGAAGCATAAAATACAAAATAAATAGAACAGCTGTTCCATGTATAAAATGAATAATTGTTTCCAGTGTGAAAGTTATGACCATTTCTACGTTCCGGCAACCTAGGCTTCACCATAGGGCGTTGTTCCACCAGATGGAATAGCTGGGGCCTAAGATGTCAACGCCAGAAGCATAAAATACGATATAAATACAACAGCTTTTCCATCGTATAAAACGAATAATGGCAAACAGTGTGAAAGTTATGGTCATTTCCACGTTCCGGGCAACCTAGGCTTCACCCTAGTGCGTCTCTACACCAGATCGAGTAGTTAGGGCCTTAGAAGTCATCGCCTGAAGCATACAATACAAGAAAAATACAACAGTTTTACCATCGTATAACAGGAATAATTGCAACGATTGTGAAAGATATGGTCATAACCACGTTCCGGGCAACCTAGGCTTCACTCTTGGACGTTGCCCCACCAGATCGAATAGCTAGGACCTTAGAATTCAAATACAGAAGCAGAAAATACAATAAAAATGCAACAGTTCTTCAATCGTACAGCATGAATAATTGCAACCAGTGTGAAAGTAACGATCATTTCGACGTTTCGGGCATCCTAGACTTAACTCTGAGGCATTGCTCCACAAGATCGAATAGTTAGGGCCTAAGAAGTCAACGCCAGAAGCATAAAATACAATATAAATACAATAGCGTTTCCATCATATAAAACGAATAATTCTACCCAGTGTGAAAGTTATGGTCATTTCTACGTTCCGGGCAACATAGGCTTCACTCTTGGACGTTGCCCCACCAGATCGAAAAGCTACGACCTTAGAATTCAAATACAGAAGCAGAAAATACAATAAAAATGCAACAGTTCTTCAACCGTATAGCATGAATAATTACAACCAGTGTGAAAGTAACGATCACTTTCGACGTTTCGGGCAACCTAGACTTAACTCTGAGGCATTGCTCCACCAGGTCGAAGTGTTAGGGCCTTGGAATTCAACGCCAGAAGCATAAACTACAAAATAAATACAACAGCCTTTCAATCGTATAAAACGAATAATTACAATCTGTGTGAAGGTTATGGTCATATCTACGTTCCGCACAAACTAGGCTGCACTGTAGGGTGTTGCTCCACCAGATCGAATAGGTAGGGCCATAGAAGTCAACGCCCGAAGCATAAAATACAAAATAAATAGAACAGTTCTTCCATGTATAAAACGAATAATTGCTACCAGTGTGAAAGTTATTGTCATTTCTACGTTCCGGGCAACCTAGGCTTCACCCTAGTGCGTTGTTCCACCAGATCGAATAGTTAGGGCCTAAGAAGCCAACGCCAGAAACATAAAATACGATATAAATACAACAGCTTTTCCATCATTTAAAACGAATAATGGTAACCAGTGTGAAAGTTATGGTCATTTGTACGTTCCGTGCAACCTAGGCTTCACTCTAGGACGTTGCTCCAACAGATTGAATAGTTAGGGCCTTAGAAGTCAATGCCCGAAGCATAAAATGAAATAAAAATACAATAGCTTTTCCATCGTATAGCAGGAATAATTGCAACCAGTGTGAAAGTGATGGTCATTTCTACGGTCCGGGTAACCCAGGTTTCACTCTAGGGCATTACTCCACCACATCGAATAGCTACGGCCGTAGAAGTCAACGACTGAAGCATAAAATGCAATAAAAGTACAACAGTTTTATCATCGTATAACAGGAATAATTGCAGCAAGCGTGAAGGTAATGGTCATTTCTACGTTCCGGGCACCCTAGGCATCACTCTTGGGCGTTGTTCCACCAAATGGAACAGTTAGGGCCTAAGAAGTCAACGCCAGAAGCATAAAATACAATAAAGATGCAACAGTTGTTCCATCGTATAACAGGAATAACTGCAAACAGTGTGAACGTACAGGTCATTTCTACGTTCCTGGCAACCTAGGTTTCACTCTAGGGCGTTGCTCCACCAAATCGAATAGCTAGGGCCTTAGAAGTCAACGCCAGAAGCATAAAATACGATATAAATACAACAGCTTTTCCATCGTATAAAAGGAATAATTGCAAAAACTGTGTAAGTAATGGTCATTACTACGTTCGGGCAAGCTAGGCTTCACTCTACGGCGTTGTTCCACCAGATCGAATAGTTAGGGCCTAAGAAGTCAACGCCAGAAGCATAAAATACGATATAAATACAACAGCATTTCCATCGTATTAAATGAATAATTGCAAACAGTGTGAAAGTAGTGGTCATTTCTACGTTCCGGGCAACCTAGGCTTCACTGTATGGCGTTCGTCCACCACATCGAATATATACGGTCTCTGAAGTCCACGCCTGAAGCATAAAATACAATAAAAATGCAACAGCCTTTTCATCGCATAACAGGAATAATTGCAACAAGCGTGAAAGTCGTGATCATTTCGGCGTTTCGGGCATCCTAGACTTAACTCTGAGGCATTGCTCCACCAGATCGAATAATTAGGGCCTTAGAAGTCAACGCCCGAAGCATAAAATACATAATAAATAGAACGGTTTTACCATTGTATAAAACGAATAATTGCTACGAGTGTAAAAGCTATGGTCATTTCTACGTTCCGGGCAACCTAGGCTTCACTCCACGGCGTTGTTCCACAAGATCGAATAGTTAGTGCCTAAGTAGACAACGCCAGAAGCATAAAATACAATATAAATAGAACAGTTTTTCCATTGTATAAAGCGAATAATTGCTACCAGTGTGAAAGTTATGGTCATTTCTACTTTCCGAGCAACCTAGGCTTCAACCTAGGACGTTGCTCCAACAGATTGAATAGTTAGGGCCTTAGAAGTCAACGCCCGAAGCATAAAATACATAATAAATAGAACGGTTTTACCATTGTATAAAACGAATAATTGCTACGAGTGTAAAAGCTATGGTCATTTCTACGTTCCGGGCAACCTAGGCTTCACTCCAGGGCGTTGCTCCACCAGATCAAATAGTTAGGTCCTTAGAAGTCAATGCCAGAAGCATAAAATACGATATAAATACAACAGCTTTTCCATCGTATAAAAGGAATAATTGCAAACAGTGTGAAAGTAATGGTCATTTCTACGTTCCAGGCAACCTAGGCTTCACTCTAGGGCGTTGTTCCACAAGATCGAATAGTTAGTGCCTAAGTAGACAACGCCAGAAGCATAAAATACAATATAAATAGAACAGTTTTTCCATTGTATAAAGCGAATAATTGCTACCAGTGTGAAAGTTATGGTCATTTCTACGTTCCGCGCAACCTGGGCTCTACTCTAGGGAGCTGTTCCACCAGATGGAATAGTTAGGGCCTAAGAAGTCAACGCCAGAAGCATAAAATACGATATAAATACAACAGCTTTTCCATCGTATAAAACAAGTAATTGCAACCAGTGTGAAAGTTATGGTCATTTCTACTTTCTGGGCAACCTAAGCTTCACTCTAGGGCGTTGCTCCACCACATCAAACAGTTAGGTCCTTAGAAGTCAACGCCCGAAGCATAAAATACAAAATAAATATAACAGTTTTTCCATCGTATAAAACGAATAATAGCAACCAGTGTGAATGTTATGGTCACTTCTACGTTCCGGGCAACCTAGGCTTCACTCTAGGGCGTTGCTCCACCAGATCAAACAGTTAGGGTCTTAGAAGCCATCGCCCGAAGCATTAAATACAAAATAAATAGAACAGTTTTTCCATCGAATAAAACGTATAATTGCAACCAGTATGAAAGTTAACGTCATTTCTACTTCCCGGGCGACCTAGGCTTCACCCTATTGCGTTGCTCCAACGAATAGAATAGTTAGGGCCTTAGAAGTCAACGCCCGAACCATAAAATGCAAAAAAAATACAGCAGTGTTTCCATCATATAACAGGTATAACTGCAACCAGTTTGCAATTGATGGCCAATTCTACGTTCCGGGCAACCGAGGCTTCACCCTTGGGCGTTGTTCCACCAGATGGAATAGTTAGGGCCTAAGAAGTCAACGCCAGAAGCATAAAATACAATATAAATATAACAGTTTTTCCATCGTATAAAACGAATATTAGCAACCAGTGTGAAAGTTATGGTCATTTCTACGTTCCGGGCAACCTAGGCTTCACTCTAGGGCGTTGCTCCACCAGATCAACCAGTTAGGGCCCTAGAAGCCAACGCCCGAAGCATTAAATACAAAATAAATAGAACAGTTTTTCCATCGAATAAAACGAATAATTGCAACCAGTATGAAAGTTAACGTCATTTCTACTTCCCGGGCAACCTGGGCTTCACCCTAGGGCGTTGCTCCAACAGATTGAATAGTTAGGGCCTTAGAAGTCAACGCCCGAAGCATAAAATACAATAAATATACAAGAGCTTTTCCATCGTATAACAGGAATAATTGCAACCATTGTGAAAGTGATGGTCATTTCTACGTTCCGGGCAACCTAGGCTTCACTCTAGGGCGTTACTCCACCAGATCGAATAGGTATGGCCATAGAAGTCAACACCAGAAGCATAAAATACAATAAAGATGCAACAGTTTTTCCATCGAATAACAGGAGTAATTGCAACCAGTGTGAATGTGGTGGTCATTTCTACGTTCCGGGCAACCTAGGCTTCACTCTAGGGCGTTGTTCCACCAGATAGAATAGGTAGGGCTTAAGAAGTCAACGCCAGAAGCATAAAATACAAAATATATATAAATTAATTTCCATCGTATAAAACGAATAATAGCAACCAGTGTGAAAGTTGTGGTTATTTCTCCGTTCCAGGCAACCTAGGCTTAACTCTAGTGCGTTGCCCCACCAGATACAATAGTTAGGGGCTTAGAAGTCAACGCCCGAAGTATAAAATACAAAATAAATAGAACAGCTTTTCCATCGTATAAAATGGATAATTGCAAACAGTGTGAAAGTAATGGTCATTTCTACGTTCCAGGTAACCGAGGTTTCACTCTAGGGCGTTGCCCCACCAGATATAACAGATAGGGACTTAGAATTCAACGGCAGATGGACAAAATACAATATAAGTACAACAGTTTTTCCATCGTATAAAATGAATGATTGCAAACATTGTGAAAGTAATGGTCATTTCTACGTTCCCGGCAACCTAGCCGTCACTCTAGGACGTTGCTCCACCACATCTAGTAGCTAGGGCCTTAGAAGACAACGCCAGAAGCATAAAGTACAATATAAATACAACAGCTTTTCCATCGTATAAAATGAATAATTGCAACCAGTGTGAAAGTAATGGTCATTTCTACGATCCGGGTAACCTAGGCTTCACTCTAGGGCATTGCTCCACCATATCCAATAGCTAGGGACTTAGAATTAAACGCCAGAAGCATAAAATGCAATAAAAGTACAACAGTTTTTTCATCGTATAACAGGAATAATTCCAGCAAGCGTGAAGGTAATGGTCATTTCTACGTTCCGGGCACCCTAGGCATCAGTCTTGGGCGTTGTTCCACCAGATGGAATAGTTAGGGCCTAAGAAGTCAACGCCAGATGAATAAAATGCAATATAAGTACAACAGTTTACCATCGTATAAAATGAATAATTGCAAACATTGTGAAAGTAATGACCATTTCGACGTTCCAGGCATCCTAGGCTTAACTCTGTGGCGTTGCTCCACCAGGTCGAAGTGTTAGGGCCTTGGATTTCAACGCCAGAAGCATAAACTACAAAATAAATACAACAGCCTTTCAATCGTATAAAACGAATAATTACAATCTGTGTGAAAGTTATGGTCATATCTACGTTCCGCAAAGACTAGGCTTCACTGTAGGGTGTTGCTCCACCAGATCGAATAGCTAGGGCCATAGAAGTCAACGCCCGAGGCATAAAATACAAAATAAATAGAACAGCACTTCCATGTATAAAACGAATAATTGCTCCCAGTGTGAAAGTTATAGTCATTTCTACGTTCCGGGCAACCTAGGCTTCACTCTAGGACGATGGTCCACGAGATCGAATAGTTAGGGCCTAAGAAGTCAACGCCAGAAGCATAAAATGAAATAAAAATACAACAGCTTTTCCATTGTATAACAGGAATAATTGCAACCAGTGTGAAAGTGATGGTCATTTCTACAATCCGGGTAACCCAGGTTTCGCTGTAGGGCATTACTCCACCAGATCGATTAGCTACGGCCGTAGAAGTCAACGACTGAATCATAAAATGCAATAAAAGTACAACAGTTTTTTCATCGTATAACAGGAATAATTGCAGCAAGCGTGAAGGTAATGGACATTTCTACGTTCCGGGCACCCTAGGCATCACTCTTGGGCGTTGTTCCACCAAATGGAATAGTTAGGGCCTAAGAAGTCAGCGCCAGAAGCATAAAATACGGTACAAATACAACAGCTTTTCCATCGTATAAAACGAATAATGGTAACCAGTGTGAATGTTACGGTCATTTCTACGTTACGGGCAACCTAGGCTTCACTCCAGGACGATGCTCCACCAGATCGAATAGTTAGGGACTAAGAAGTCAACGCCAGAAGCATAAAATACAATAAAGATGCAACAGTTGTTCCATCGTATAACAGGAATAACTGCAAACAGTGTGAAAGTACAGGTCATTTCTACGTTCCGGGTAATCCAGGTTTCACACTAGGGCGTTGCTCCACCAGATCGAATAGCTAGGGACTTAGAATTCAACGCCAGAAGAATAAAATACAATCTAAGTACAGCAGCTTTTCCACCGAATAAAATGAATAGTTGCATACATTGTGAAAGCAACGGTCATTTCTACGTTCCGGGCAACCTAGGCTTCACTCTAGGGCGTTGCCCCACCAGATCGAATAGCTAGGGACTTAGAATTCAATGCCAGAAGCATAAAATACAAAATAAATAGAACAGTTTTTCCATGTATAAAACGAATAATTGCTACCAGTGTGAAAGTTATGGTCATTTCTACGTTCCGGGCAACCTAGGCTTCACTCCAGGGCGCTGTTCCACCAGATGGAATAGTTAGGGCATAAGAAGTCAACGCCAGAAGCATAAAATACGATATAAAATCTACAGCTTTTCCATCGTATAAAACGAATAATTGCTACCAGTGTTAAAGTTATGGTCATTTCTACGTTCCGGGCAACCGAGGCTTCACCCTAGGGCGTTGTTCCACCAGATGGAATAGTTAGGGCCTAAGAAGTCAACGCCAGAAGCATAAAATACAATATAAATACAACAGTTTTACCATCGTATAACAGGAATAATTGCAACGATTGTGAAAGATATGGTCATAACCACGTTCCGGGCAACCTAGGCTTCACTCTAGGGCGTTGCTCCACCAGATCGAATAGGTAGGGACTTAGAATTCAATGCCAGAAGCATTAAATGCAATATATATATATATATAACAGCTTTTCCATGTATAAAACGAATAATTGCTACCAGTGTGGAATAGTTGGTCATTTCTACGTTCCGGGCAACCTAGGCTTCACCCTAGGGCGTTGTTCCACCAGATGGAATAGTTAGGGCCTAAGAAGTCAGCGCCAGAAGCATAAAATACGATATAAATACAACAGCTTTTCCATCGTATAAAACGAATAATGGTAACCAGTGTGAAAGTTATGGTCATTTGTACGTTCCGGGCAACCTAGGCTTCACTCTAGGGCGTTGCTCCACCAGATCGAATAGTTGGGGCCTAAGAAGTCAACGCCAGAAGCATAAAATACAATCTAAGTACAACAGTTTTTCCACCGAATAAAATGAATAATTGCATACATTGTGAAACCAATGGTCATATCTACGTTCCGGGCAACCTAGGCTTCACTCTAGGGCGTTGCTCCACCAGATCGAATAGCTAGGCACTTAGAATTCAATGCCAGAAGCATAAAATGCAATATATATATAACAGCGTTTCCATGTATAAAACGAATAATTGTTACCAGTGTGAAAGTGTTGGTCATTTCTACGTTCCGGGCAACATAGGCTTCACCCTAGGGCGTTGTTCCACCTGATGGAATAGTTAGGGCCTAAGAAGTCAACGCCAGAAGCATAAAATACAATAAAGATGCAACAGTTTTTCCATCGTATGACAGGAATAATTGCAACCAGTGTGAAGGTAATGGTATGTTCTACGTTCCGGGCAACCTAGGCTTCACTCTAGGGTGGTGCTCCGCCTGGTTAAATAGTTAGGGCCTAAGAAGTCAACGCCAGAAGCACAAAATACAATATAAATACAACAGCCTTTCCATCGTATATAATGTATATTTGCAAACAGTGTGAAAGTAATGGTCATTTCTACGTTCCTGGCAACCTAGGCTTCACTCTAGGGCGTTGTTCCACCAGATCGAATAGTTAGGGCCTAAGAAGTCAACGCCAGAAGAATAAAATGCAATATAAGTACAACAGTTTACCATCGTATAAAATGAATAATTGCAAACATTGTGAAAGTAATGGTCATTTCTACGTGCCGGGCAAACCAGGTTTCACTCCAGGGCGTTGCTCCACCAAATCGAATAGCTACGGCCTAAGAAGTCAACGCCAGAAGCATAAAATACGATAAAGATGCAACACTTTTTCCATCGTATAAAACGAATAATTGCAATCAGTGTGAAAGTTATGGTCATTTCTACATTCCGAGCAACCTAGGCTTCACTCTAGGGCGCTGCTCCACCAGATCGAATAGTTAGGTCCTTAGAAGTCAACGCCAGAGGCATAAAATACGATATAAATACAACAGCTTTTCCATCGTATAAAAGGAATAATTGCAAACAGTGTGAAAGTAATGGTCATTTCTACGTTCCGGGCAACCTAGGCTTCACTCTAGGGCGTTGCTCGACCAGATCGAATAGTTAGGGCCTTAGAAGTCAACGCCCGAAGCTTAAAATACAAAATAAATAAAACAGTTTTTCCATCGTATAAAACGAAAAATTGCTACCAGTGTGAAAGTTATGGTTATTTCTACGTTCCGCGCAATCTGGGCTTTACCCTAGGGCGTTGTTCCACCAGATGGAATAGTTAGGGCCTAAGAAGTCAACGCCAGAAGCATAAAGAACGATATAAATACAACAGCTTTTCCATCGTATAAAACGAATAATTGCAACAAGTGTGGAAGTTATGGTCATTTCTACGTTTTGGGCAACCTAGGCTTCACTCTAGGGCGGTGCTCCGCCAAATCGAATAGCTAGGGCCTTAGAAGTGAACGCCAGAAGCATAAAATAAAATAAAGATGCAAAAGTTTTTCCATCGTATAAAACGAATAATTGCAATCAGTGTGAAAGTTATGGTCATTTCTACATTCCGATTAACCGAGGCTTCACTCTAGGGCGTTGCTCCACCAGATCGAATAGTTAGGTCCTTAGAAATCAACGCCAGAAGCATAAAATACGATATAAATACAACAGCTGTTCCATCGTATAAAAGGAATAATTGCAAACAGTGTGAAGGTAATGGTCATTTCTACGTTCCGGGCAACCTAGGCTTCACTCTACGGCGTTGTTCCACCAGATCGAATAGTTAGGGCCTAAGAAGTCAACACCAGAAGAATAAAATACAATAAAAATACAACAGACTTTCCATCCTATAAGAGGAATAATTGCAACCCGTGTGAAAGTGACGGTCATTTCTCCGTTCCAGGCAACCTAGGCTTCACTCTAGGGCGTTGTTCCACAAGATCGAATAGTTAGTGCCTAAGTAGACAACGCCAGAAGCATAAAATACGATATAAATACAACAGCTTTTCCATCGTATAAAAGGAATAATTGCAAACAGTGTGAAAGTAATGGTCATTTCTACGTTCCGGGCAACCTAGGCTTCACTCTAGGGCGTTGCTCGACCAGATCGAATAGTTAGGGCCTTAGAAGTCAACGCCCGAAGCTTAAAATACAAAATAAATAAAACAGTTTTTCCATCGTATAAAACGAAAAATTGCTACCAGTGTGAAAGTTATGGTTATTTCTACGTTCCGCGCAATCTGGGCTTTACCCTAGGGCGTTGTTCCACCAGATGGAATAGTTAGGGCCTAAGAAGTCAACGCCAGAAGCATAAAGAACGATATAAATACAACAGCTTTACCATCGTATAAAACGAATAATTGCAACAAGTGTGGAAGTTATGGTCATTTCTACGTTTTGAGCAACCTAGGCTTCACTCTAGGGCGGTGCTCCGCCAAATCGAATAGCTAGGGCCTTAGAAGTGAACGCCAGAAGCATAAAATAAAATAAAGATGCAAAAGTTTTTCCATCGTATAACAGGAATAACTGCAAACAGTATGAAAGTACTGGACATTTCTACGTTCCGGGTAACCTAGGTTTCACTCTAGGGCGTTGCTCCACCAGATCGAATAGCTAGCGACTTAGAATCCAACGCCATAAGAATAAAATACAATATACGTACCACAGTTTTTCCATCGATTAAAATGAAAAATTGCAACCAGTGTGAAAGTTATGGTCATTTCTGCATTCCGAGCAACCCAGGCTTCACTCTAGGGCGTTGCTCCACCTGATCGAATAGTTAGGGCCTTAGAAGTCAACGCCCGAAGCATTAAATACAAAATAAATATAACAGTTTTTCCATCGTATAAAACGAATAATAGAAACCAGTGTGAAAGTTATGGTCATTTCTACGTTCCGGGCAACCTAGGCTTCACTCTAGGGCGTTGCTCCTCCAGATCAAACAGTTAGGGGCTTAGAAGTCGACGCCCGAAGCATTAAATACAAAATAAATAGAACAGTTTTTCCATTGTATAAAACGAATAATTGCTACCAGTGGAATAGTTAGGGCCTAAGAAGTCAACGCCAGAAGCATAAAATACGATATAAATACAACAGCTTTTCCATCGTATAAAACGAATAATTGCAACCAGTGTGAAAGTTATGGTCATTTCTACATTTCGAGCAACCTAGGCTTCACTCTAGGGCGTTGCTCCACCTGATCGAATAGTTAGGGCTTTAGAAGTCAACGCCAGAAGCATAAAATACAATATAAATACAACAGTTTTTCCACCATATAAAACGAATAATTACAACCAGTATGAAAGTTATGGTCATTTCTACTTTCCGGGCAACCTAGGCTTCACCCTAGGGCGTTGCACGAACAGATTGAATAGTTAGGGCCTCAGAAGTCAACGCCCGAAGTATAAAATACAAAATAAATAGAGCAGTTTTTCCATCGTATAAAACGAATAGTTGCTACCGGTGTGAAAGTTATGGTCATTTCTACGTTCCGGGCTACCTATGCTTCACTCTAGGGCGGTGCTCTACCAGATTAAATAGATAGTGCCTAAGAAGTCAACGCCAGAAGTATAAAATACAATTAAATACAACAGCTTTTCCATCGTATATGATGTATATTTGCAAACAGTTCGAAAGTAATGGTCATTTCCATGTCCCGGGCAACCTAGTCTTCACCCTAGGGCGTTGCTCCACCACATCTAATAGCTACGGCCTTAGAAGTCAGCCCCAGATGAATAAAATACAATAAAGATGCCACAGCTTTTCCATCGTATAAAACGAATAATTGCAACCAGTGTGAAAGTTATGGTCATTTCTACTTTCCCGGCAACCTAGGCTTCACCCTAGGGCGTTGTTCCACCAGATCGAATAGTTAGGTCATAAGAAGTCAACGCCAGAAGCATAAAATACAATATAAATATAACAGTCTTTCCATCGTATAAAACGAAAGATAGCAACCAGCGTGAAAGTTATGGTCATTTCTACGTTCCAGGCAACCTAGGCTTCACTCTAGGGCGTTGCTCCACCAGATCGAATAGTTAGGGCCTCAGAAGTCAACGCCCGATGCATAAAATACAAAATAAATAAAACCGTTTTTCCATCGTATAAAACGAATAATTGCTACCAGTGTGAAAGTTATGGTCATTTCTGCGTTCCGCGCAACCTGGGCTTTACCCTAGGGCGTTGTTCCACCAGATGGAATAGTTAGGTCCTAAGAAGTCAACGCCCGAAGCATAAAATACAAAATAAATAGATCAGTTTTTCCATCGTATAAAATGAATAATTGCTACCAGTGTGAAAGTTATGGTCATTTCTACTTTCTGGGCAACCTACGCTTCCCCCTAGGGCGTTGATCCACCAGATTGAATAGTTAGGGCCTAAGAAGTCGACGCCAGAAGCATAAAATACAATATAAATATAACAGTCTTTCCATCGTATAAAACGAAAGATAGCAACCAGTGTGAAAGTTATGGTCATTTCTACGTTCCGGGCAATCTAGGCTTCACTCTAGGGCGTTGCTCCACCACATCGAATAGCTACGGCCTTAGAAGTCAACGCCTGAAGCAAAAAATGCAATAAAAATGCAACAGTTTTTTCATCGTATAACAGGAATAATTGCAACAAGCGTGAAGGTAATGATCATTTCTACGTTCCGGGCAACCTAGGCTTCACTCTAGGGCGTTGTTCCACCAGATCGAATAGTTAGGGCCTAAGAAGTGAACGCCAGAAGCATAAAATACAATATAAATATAACTGATTTGCCATCGTTTATATCGAATAATAGGAACCAGTGTGAAAGTTATGGTCATTTCCACGTTCCGGGCAACCTAGGCTTCACCCTAATGCGTTGCTACACCAGATCGAATAGTTAGGGCCTTAGAAGTCATCGCCTGAAGCATACAATACAATAAAAATACAACAGTTTTACCATCGTATAACAGGAATAATTGCAACGATTCTGATAGATATGGTCATAACCACGTTCCGGGCAACCTAGGCTTCACTCTAGGGCGTTGCTCCACCAGATCGAATAGGTAGGGACTTAGAATTCAATGCCAGAAGCATTAAATGCAATATAAATATATAACAGCTTTTCCATGTATAAAACGAATAATTGTTACCAGTGTGGAATAGTTGGTCATTTCTACGTTCCGGGCAACCTAGGCTTCACCCTAGGGCGTTGCTCCACCAGATGGAATAGTTAGGGCCTAAGAAGTCAGCGCCAGAAGCATAAAATACGATATAAATACAACAGCTTTTCCATCGTATAAAACGAATAATGGTAACCAGTGTGAAAGTTATGGTCATTTGTACGTTCCGGGCAACCTAGGCTTCACTCTAGGGCGTTGCTCCACCAGATCGAATAGTTGGGGCCTAAGAAGTCAACGCCAGAAGCATAAAATACAATCTAAGTACAACAGTTTTTCCACCGAATAAAATGAATAATTGCATACATTGTGAAAGCAATGGTCATTTCAACGTTCCGGGCAACATAGGCTTCACCCTGGGGCGTTGTTCCACCTGATGGAATAGTTAGGGCCTAAGAAGTCTACGCCAGAAGCATAAAATACAATAAAGATGCAACAGTTTTTCCATCGTATGACAGGAATAATTGCAACCAGTGTGAAGGTAATGGTATGTTCTACGTTCCGGGCAACCTAGGCTTCACTCTAGGGTGGTGCTCCGCCTGGTTAAATAGTTAGTGCCTAAGAAGTCAACGCCAGAAGCACAAAACACAATATAAATACAACAGCCTTTCCATCGTATATAATGTATATTTGCAAACAGTGTGAAAGTAATGGTCATTTCTACGTTCCTGGCAACCTAGGCTTCACTCTAGGGCGTTGTTCCACCAGATCGAATAGTTAGGGCCTAAGAAGTCAACGCCAGAAGAATAAAATGCAATATAAGTACAACAGTTTACCATCGTATAAAATGAATAATTGCAAACATTGTGAAAGTAATGGTCATTTCTACGTTCCGGGCAACCTGAGCTTCACTCTAGGGCGTTGCTCCACCACATCAAACAGTTAGGGTCTTAGAAGCCCACGCCCGAAGCATTAAATACAAAATAAATAGAACAGTTTTTCCATCGTATAAAACGAATAATCGCAACCAGTATGAACGTTAACGTCATTTCTACTTCCCGGGCAACATAGGCTTCACCCTAGGGCGTTGCTCCAACAGATTGAATAGTTAGGGCCTTAGAAGTCAACGCCCGAAGCATAAAAGGCAATAAAAATACAACAGTTCTTCCATCGTATAACAGGATTAACTGCAACCAGTTTGAAAGTGATGGCCAATTCTACGTTCCGGGCAATCTAGGCTTCACTCTAGGGCGTTGCTCCACCAGATCGAATGGTTAGTGCCTTAGAAGTCAACGCCGGAAGCATAAAATACAATATAAATACAACAGTTATTCCATCGTATAAAACGAATAATTGCAACCAGTACGAAACTTATGGTCATTTCTACTTTCCGAACAACCTAGGCTTCACCCTAGGGCGTTGCTCCAACAGATTGAATAGTTAGGGCCTTAGAAGTCAATGCCCGAAGCATAAAATGAAATAAAAATACAATAGCTTTTCCATTGTATAGCAGGAATAATTGCAACAAGTGTGAAAGTGATGGTCATTTCTACGATCCGGGTAACCCAGGTTTCACTCTAGGGCATTACTCCACCACATCGAATAGCTACGGCCGTAGAAGTCAACGACTGAAGCATAGAATGCAATAAAAGTACAACAGCTTTTTCATCGTATAACAGGAACAATTGCTGCAAGCGTGAAGGTAATGGTCATTTCTACGTTCCGGGCACCCTAGGCATCACTGTTGGGCGTTGTTCCACCAGATGGAATAGTTAGGGCCTAAGAAGTCAACGCCAGAAGCATAAAATACGATTTAAATGCAACAGCTTTTCCATCGTAGAAAACGAATAATGGCAACCAGTGTGAAAGTTATGGTCATTTCCACGTTCCGAGCAACTTAGGCTTCACTCTAGGGACTTGCTCCACCAGATCGAATGGTTAGTGCCTTAGATGTCAACGCCACATGCATAAAATACAATAATGGTGCAACAGTTTTTCCATCGTGTAACAGGAATAATTGCAACCAGTGTGAAGGTAACGGTATGTTCTACGTTCCGGGCAACCTAGGCTTCACTCTAGAGCGTTGCTCCACCAGATCGAATAGATAGGGCCTAAGAAGTCAACACCAGAAGAATAAAATACAATAAAAATACAACAGACTTTCCATCCTATAAGAGGAATAATTGCAACCCGTGTGAAAGTGACGGTCATTTCTCCGTTCCAGGCAACCTAGGCTTCACTCTAGGGCGTTGTTCCACAAGATCGAATAGTTAGTGCCTAAGTAGACAACGCCAGAAGCATAAAATACGATATAAATACAACAGCTTTTCCATCGTATAAAAGGAATAATTGCAAACAGTGTGAAAGTAATGGTCATTTCTACGTTCCGGGCAACCTAGGCTTCACTCTAGGGCGTTGCTCGACCAGATCGAATAGTTACGGCCTAAGAAGTCAACGCCAGAAGCATAAAATACGATATAAATACAACAGCTTTTCCATCGTATAAAACAAGTAATTGCAACCAGTGTTAATGTTATGGTCATTTCAACGTTCCGGGCTGCCTAGGCTTCACCCTAGGCCGTTGTTCCACCTGATCGAATAGTTAGGGCCTAAGAAGTGAACGCCAGAAGCATAAAATGCAATAAAAATACAACAGTTTTTCCATCGTATAGCAGGAATAATTTGCAACCAGTGTGATAGTAGTGGTCATTTCTGCGTTCCGGGCAAACCAGGTTTCACTCCAGGGCGTTGCTCCACCAAATCGAATAGCTACGGCCTAAGAAGTCAACGCCAGAAGCATAAAATACGATAAAGATGCAACAGTTTTTCCATCGTATAAAACGAATAATTGCAATCAGTGTGAAAGTTATGGTCATTTCTACATTCCGAGCAACCTAGGCTTCACTCTAGGGCGCTGCTCCACCAGATCGAATAGTTAGGTCCTTAGAAGTCAACGCCAGAGGCATAAAATACGATATAAATACAACAGCTTTTCCATCGTATAAAAGGAATAATTGCAAACAGTGTGAAAGTAATGGTCATTTCTACGTTCCGGGCAACCTAGGCTTCACTCTAGGGCGTTGCTCGACCAGATCGAATAGTTAGGGCCTTAGAAGTCAACGCCCGAAGCTTAAAATACAAAATAAATAAAACAGTTTTTCCATCGTATAAAACGAAAAATTGCTACCAGTGTGAAAGTTATGGTTATTTCTACGTTCCGCGCAATCTGGGCTTTACCCTAGGGCGTTGTTCCACCAGATGGAATAGTTAGGGCCTAAGAAGTCAACGCCAGAAGCATAAAGAACGATATAAATACAACAGCTTTTCCATCGTATAAAACGAATAATTGCAACAAGTGTGGAAGTTATGGTCATTTCTACGTTTTGGGCAACCTAGGCTTCACTCTAGGGCGGTGCTCCGCCAAATCGAATAGCTAGGGCCTTAGAAGTGAACGCCAGAAGCATAAAATAAAATAAAGATGCAAAAGTTTTTCCATCGTATAAAACGAATAATTGCAATCAGTGTGAAAGTTATGGTCATTTCTACATTCCGATTAACCGAGGCTTCACTCTAGGGCGTTGCTCCACCAGATCGAATAGTTAGGTCCTTAGAAATCAACGCCAGAAGCATAAAATACGATATAAATACAACAGCTGTTCCATCGTATAAAAGGAATAATTGCAAACAGTGTGAAGGTAATGGTCATTTCTACGTTCCGGGCAACCTAGGCTTCACTCTACGGCGTTGTTCCACCAGATCGAATAGTTAGGGCCTAAGAAGTCAACACCAGAAGAATAAAATACAATAAAAATACAACAGACTTTCCATCCTATAAGAGGAATAATTGCAACCCGTGTGAAAGTGACGGTCATTTCTCCGTTCCAGGCAACCTAGGCTTCACTCTAGGGCGTTGTTCCACAAGATCGAATAGTTAGTGCCTAAGTAGACAACGCCAGAAGCATAAAATACGATATAAATACAACAGCTTTTCCATCGTATAAAAGGAATAATTGCAAACAGTGTGAAAGTAATGGTCATTTCTACGTTCCGGGCAACCTAGGCTTCACTCTAGGGCGTTGCTCGACCAGATCGAATAGTTACGGCCTAAGAAGTCAACGCCAGAAGCATAAAATACGATATAAATACAACAGCTTTTCCATCGTATAAAACAAGTAATTGCAACCAGTGTTAATGTTATGGTCATTTCAACGTTCCGGGCTGCCTAGGCTTCACCCTAGGCCGTTGTTCCACCTGATCGAATAGTTAGGGCCTAAGAAGTGAACGCCAGAAGCATAAAATGCAATAAAAATACAACAGTTTTTCCATCGTATAGCAGGAATAATTTGCAACCAGTGTGATAGTAGTGGTCATTTCTGCGTTCCGGGCAAACCAGGTTTCACTCCAGGGCGTTGCTCCACCAAATCGAATAGCTACGGCCTAAGAAGTCAACGCCAGAAGCATAAAATACGATAAAGATGCAACAGTTTTTCCATCGTATAAAACGAATAATTGCAATCAGTGTGAAAGTTATGGTCATTTCTACATTCCGAGCAACCTAGGCTTCACTCTAGGGCGCTGCTCCACCAGATCGAATAGTTAGGTCCTTAGAAGTCAACGCCAGAGGCATAAAATACGATATAAATACAACAGCTTTTCCATCGTATAAAAGGAATAATTGCAAACAGTGTGAAAGTAATGGTCATTTCTACGTTCCGGGCAACCTAGGCTTCACTCTAGGGCGTTGCTCGACCAGATCGAATAGTTAGGGCCTTAGAAGTCAACGCCCAAAGCTTAAAATACAAAATAAATAAAACAGTTTTTCCATCGTATAAAACGAAAAATTGCTACCAGTGTGAAAGTTATGGTTATTTCTACGTTCCGCGCAATCTGGGCTTTACCCTAGGGCGTTGTTCCACCAGATGGAATAGTTAGGGCCTAAGAAGTCAACGCCAGAAGCATAAAGAACGATATAAATACAACAGCTTTACCATCGTATAAAACGAATAATTGCAACAAGTGTGGAAGTTATGGTCATTTCTACGTTTTGAGCAACCTAGGCTTCACTCTAGGGCGGTGCTCCGCCAAATCGAATAGCTAGGGCCTTAGAAGTGAACGCCAGAAGCATAAAATAAAATAAAGATGCAAAAGTTTTTCCATCGTATAACAGGAATAACTGCAAACAGTATGAAAGTACTGGACATTTCTACGTTCCGGGTAACCTAGGTTTCACTCTAGGGCGTTGCTCCACCAGATCGAATAGCTAGCGACTTAGAATCCAACGCCATAAGAATAAAATACAATATACGTACCACAGTTTTTCCATCGTATAGAATGAAAAATTGCAACCAGTGTGAAAGTTATGGTCATTTCTGCATTCCGAGCAACCCAGGCTTCACTCTAGGGCGTTGCTCCACCTGATCGAATAGTTAGGGCCTTAGAAGTCAACGCCCGAAGCATTAAATACAAAATAAATATAACAGTTTTTCCATCGTATAAAACGAATAATAGAAACCAGTGTGAAAGTTATGGTCATTTCTACGTTCCGGGCAACCTAGGCTTCACTCTAGGGCGTTGCTCCTCCAGATCAAACAGTTAGGGGCTTAGAAGTCGACGCCCGAAGCATTAAATACAAAATAAATAGAACAGTTTTTCCATTGTATAAAACGAATAATTACTACCAGTGGAATAGTTAGGGCCTAAGAAGTCAACGCCAGAAGCATAAAATACGATATAAATACAACAGCTTTTCCATCGTATAAAACGAATAATTGCAACCAGTGTGAAAGTTATGGTCATTTCTACATTTCGAGCAACCTAGGCTTCACTCTAGGCCGTTGCTCCACCTGATCGAATAGTTAGGGCTTTAGAAGTCAACGCCAGAGGCATAAAATACAATATAAATACAACAGTTTTTCCACCATATAAAACGAATAATTACAACCAGTATGAAAGTTATGGTCATTTCTACTTTCCGGGCAACCTAGGCTTCACCCTAGGGCGTTGCACGAACAGATTGAATAGTTAGGGCCTCAGAAGTCAACGCCCGAAGTATAAAATACAAAATAAATAGAGCAGTTTTTCCATCGTATAAAACGAATAGTTGCTACCGGTGTGAAAGTTATGGTCATTTCTACGTTCCGGCTACCTATGCTTCACTCTAGGGCGGTGCTCTACCAGATTAAATAGATAGTGCCTAAGAAGTCAACGCCAGAAGTATAAAATACAATTAAATACAACAGCTTTTCCATCGTATATGATGTATATTTGCAAACAGTCCGAAAGTAATGGTCATTTCCATGTCCCGGGCAACCTAGTCTTCACCCTAGGGCGTTGCTCCACCACATCTAATAGCTACGGCCTTAGAAGTCAGCCCCAGATGAATAAAATACAATAAAGATGCCACAGCTTTTCGATCGTATAAAACGAATAATTGCAACCAGTGTGAAAGTTATGGTCATTTCTACGTTCCAGGCAACCTAGGCTTCACTCTAGGGCGTTGCTCCACCAGATCGAATAGTTAGGGCCTCAGAAGTCAACGCCCGATGCATAAAATACAAAATAAATAAAACCGTTTTTCCATCGTATAAAACGAATAATTGCTACCAGTGTGAAAGTTATGGTCATTTCTACTTTCTGGGCAACCTACGCTTCCCCCTAGGGCGTTGATCCACCAGATTGAATAGTTAGGGCCTAAGAAGTCGACGCCAGAAGCATAAAATACAATATAAATATAACAGTCTTTCCATCGTATAAAACGAAAGATAGCAACCAGTGTGAAAGTTATGGTCATTTCTACGTTCCGGGCAATCTAGGCTTCACTCTAGGGCGTTGCTCCACCACATCGAATAGCTACGGCCTTAGAAGTCAACGCCTGAAGCAAAAAATGCAATAAAAATGCAACAGTTTTTTCATCGTATAACAGGAATAATTGCAACAAGCGTGAAGGTAATGATCATTTCTACGTTCCGGGCAACCTAGGCTTCACTCTAGGGCGTTGTTCCACCAGATCGAATAGTTAGGGCCTAAGAAGTGAACGCCAGAAGCATAAAATACAATATAAATATAACTGATTTGCCATCGTTTATATCGAATAATAGGAACCAGTGTGAAAGTTATGGTCATTTCCACGTTCCGGGCAACCTAGGCTTCACCCTAATGCGTTGCTACACCAGATCGAATAGTTAGGGCCTTAGAAGTCATCGCCTGAAGCATACAATACAATAAAAATACAACAGTTTTACCATCGTATAACAGGAATAATTGCAACGATTCTGAAAGATATGGTCATAACCACGTTCCGGGCAACCTAGGCTTCACTCTAGGGCGTTGCTCCACCAGATCGAATAGGTAGGGACTTAGAATTCAATGCCAGAAGCATTAAATGCAATATAAATATATAACAGCTTTTCCATGTATAAAACGAATAATTGTTACCAGTGTGGAATAGTTGGTCATTTCTACGTTCCGGGCAACCTAGGCTTCACCCTAGGGCGTTGCTCCACCAGATGGAATAGTTAGGGCCTAAGAAGTCAGCGCCAGAAGCATAAAATACGATATAAATACAACAGCTTTTCCATCGTATAAAACGAATAATGGTAACCAGTGTGAAAGTTATGGTCATTTGTACGTTCCGGGCAACCTAGGCTTCACTCTAGGGCGATGCTCCACCAGATCGAATAGTTGGGGCCTAAGAAGTCAACGCCAGAAGCATAAAATACAATCTAAGTACAACAGTTTTTCCACCGAATAAAATGAATAATTGCATACATTGTGAAAGCAATGGTCATATCTACGTTCCGGGCAACCTAGGCTTCACTCTAGGGCGTTGCTCCACCAGATGGAATAGTTGGAGCCTAAGAAGTCAACGCCAGAAGCATAAAATACAATCTAAGTACAACAGTTTTTCCACCGAATAAAATGAATAATTGCATACATTGTGAAAGCAATGGTCATTTCAACGTTCCGGGCAACATAGGCTTCACCCTGGGGCGTTGTTCCACCTGATGGAATAGTTAGGGCCTAAGAAGTCTACGCCAGAAGCATAAAATACAATAAAGATGCAACAGTTTTTCCATCGTATGACAGGAATAATTGCAACCAGTGTGAAGGTAATGGTATGTTCTACGTTCCGGGCAACCTAGGCTTCACTCTAGGGTGGTGCTCCGCCTGGTTAAATAGTTAGGGCCTAAGAAGTCAACGCCAGAAGCACAAAACACAATATAAATACAACAGCCTTTCCATCGTATATAATGTATATTTGCAAACAGTGTGAAAGTAATGGTCATTTCTACGTTCCTGGCAACCTAGGCTTCACTCTAGGGCGTTGTTCCACCAGATCGAATAGTTAGGGCCTAAGAAGTCAACGCCAGAAGAATAAAATGCAATATAAGTACAACAGTTTACCATCGTATAAATTGAATAATTGCAAACATTGTGAAAGTAATGGTCATTTCTACGTTCCGGGCAACCTGAGCTTCACTCTAGGGCGTTGCTCCACCACATCAAACAGTTAGGGTCTTAGAAGCCCACGCCCGAAGCATTAAATACAAAATAAATAGAACAGTTTTTCCATCGTATAAAACGAATAATTGCAACCAGTATGAACGTTAACGTCATTTCTACTTCCCGGGCAACATAGGCTTCACCCTAGGGCGTTGCTCCAACAGATTGAATAGTTAGGGCCTTAGAAGTCAACGCCCGAAGCATAAAAGGCAATAAAAATACAACAGTTCTTCCATCGTATAACAGGATTAATTGCAACCAGTTTGAAAGTGATGGCCAATTCTACGTTCCGGGCAATCTAGGCTTCACTCTAGGGCGTTGCTCCACCAGATCGAATGGTTAGTGCCTTAGAAGTCAACGCCGGAAGCATAAAATACAATATAAATACAACAGTTATTCCATCGTATAAAACGAATAATTGCAACCAGTACGAAACTTATGGTCATTTCTACTTTCCGAACAACCTAGGCTTCACCCTAGGGCGTTGCTCCAACAGATTGAATAGTTAGGGCCTTAGAAGTCAATGCCCGAAGCATAAAATGAAATAAAAATACAATAGCTTTTCCATTGTATAGCAGGAATAATTGCAACAAGTGTGAAAGTGATGGTCATTTCTACGATCCGGGTAACCCAGGTTTCACTCTAGGGCATTACTCCACCACATCGAATAGCTACGGCCGTAGAAGTCAACGACTGAAGCATAGAATGCAATAAAAGTACAACAGCTTTTTCATCGTATAACAGGAACAATTGCTGCAAGCGTGAAGGTAATGGTCATTTCTACGTTCCGGGCACCCTAGGCATCACTGTTGGGCGTTGTTCCACCAGATGGAATAGTTAGGGCCTAAGAAGTCAACGCCAGAAGCATAAAATACGATTTAAATGCAACAGCTTTTCCATCGTAGAAAACGAATAATGGCAACCAGTGTGAAAGTTATGGTCATTTCCACGTTCCGAGCAACTTAGGCTTCACTCTAGGGACTTGCTCCACCAGATCGAATGGTTAGTGCCTTAGATGTCAACGCCACATGCATAAAATACAATAATGGTGCAACAGTTTTTCCATCGTATAACAGGAATAATTGCAACCAGTGTGAAGGTAACGGTATGTTCTACGTTCCGGGCAACCTAGGCTTCACTCTAGAGCGTTGCTCCACCAGATCGAATAGATAGGGCCTTAGAAGTCAACGCCCGAAGCATAAAATGCAAAATAAATAGAACAGTTGTTCCATTGTATAAAACGAATAACTGCAACCAGTGTGAAAGTACTGGTCATTTCTATGTTCCGGGCAACCTAGGCTTCACTCTAGGGCATTGCTCCACCAGATCGAATAGTTAGGGCCTTAGAAGTCAACGCCCGAAGCATAAAACGCAATAAAGGTGCAACAGTTTTTCCATCGTGTAACAGGAATAATTATAAACAGTGTGAAAGCAATGGTCATTTCTACGTTCCGAGCAACCTAGGCTTCACTCTAGGGTGGTGCTCCACCAGATCGAATAGTTAGGTCCTTAGAAGTCAACGCCAGAAGCATAAAATACGATATAAATACAACAGCTTTTCCATGGTATAAAAGGAATAATTGCAAACAGTGTGAAAGTAATGGTCATTTCTACGTTCCGGGCAACCTAGGGTTCACTCTACGGCGTTGCTCCACCAGGTCGAATAGTTAGGGCCTAAGAAGTCAACGCCAGAAGCATAAAATACAATATAAATACAACAGTTCTTCCATTGTATAAAACGAATAATTGCTACCAGTGTAAAAGTTATGGTCATTTCTACGTTCCGGGCAACCTAGGCTTCACCCTAGGGCGTTGTTCCACCAGATCGAATAGATAGGTCCTTAGAAGTCAACGCCAGAAGCATAAAATACGATATAAATACAACAGCTTTTCCATGGTATAAGAGGAATAATTGCAAACAGTGTGAAAGTAATGGTCATTTCTACGTTCCGGGCAACCTAGGCTTCACTCTACGGTGTTGCTCCACCAGGTCGAATAGTTAGGGCCTAAGAAGTCAACGCCAGAAGCATAAAATTCAATATAAATACAACAGTTCTTCCATTGTATAAAACGTATAATTGCTACCAGTGTAAAATTATGGTCATTTCTACGTTCCTGGCAACCTAGGCTTCACACTAGGGCGTTGTTCCACCAGATCGAATAGTTAGGGCCTAAGAAGTGAACGCCAGAAGCATAAAATACAATATAAATACAACAGTTTTTCCATCGCATAAAACGAATAATTGCAACCAGCGTGAAAGTTATGGTCATTTCTACATTCCGAACAACCTAGGCTTCACTCTAGGGCGTTGCTCCAACAGATTGAATAGTTAGGGCCTTAGAAGTCAACGCCCGAAGCATAAAATGCAATAAAAATACAACAGTTTTCCCATCGTATAACAGGATTAATTGTAACCAGTTTGAAAGTGATGGTCATTTCTACGTTCCGGGCCACCTAGGCTTCACTCTAGTGCGCTGCTCCACTAGATTGAATAGCTAGGGCCATAGAAGTCAACGCCAAAAGCATAAAATACAATATAAATAGAACAGTTTTTGTATCGTGTAAAACGCATAATTGCAACCAGTGTGAAAGCTATGGTCATTTCTACATTCCGAGCAACCTAGGCTTCACTCTAGGGCGTTGCTCCGACAGATTGAATAGTAAGGTCCTTAGAAGTCAACGCCCGAAGCATAAAATGCAATAAAAATACAACAGTTCTTCCATCGTACAACAGGATTCATTGCAACCAGTTTGAAAGTGATGGTCATATCTACGTTCCGGGCAACCTAGGCTTCACTCTAGGGCGTTGCTCCACTAGATCGAATAGCTAGGGCCTTAGAAGTCAACGCCAGAAGCATAAAATACGATATAAATACAACAGCTTTTCCATCCTATAACAGGAGTAATTGCAACCTGTGTGAGAGTGACGGTCATTTCTACGTTCCGGGCAACCTAGGCTTCACCCTAGGGCGTTGTTCCACCACATCGAATAGTTAGGGCCTAACAAGTGAACGCCAGAAGCATAAAATACAATATAAATACAACAGTTTTTCCCTCGTATAAAACGAATAATTGCAACCAGTTTGAAAGTGATGGTCATTTCTACGTTCCGGGTAACCTAGGCTTCACTCTAGGGCGTTGCTCCAACAGATTGAATAGTTAGGGCCTTAGAAGTCAGCGCCCGAAGCATAAAATGCAATAAAAATACAACAGTTTTTCCATCGTATAACAGGATTAATTGCAACCAGTTTGAAAGTGTTGGTCATTTCTACGTCACGGGCAACCTAGGCTTCACTCTAGGGCGTTGCTCCACCATATCAAACAGTTAGGGCCTAAGAAGTGAACGCCAGAAGCATAAAATACAATATAAATACAACAGTTTTTCCATCGTATAAAACGAATAATTGCTACCCGTGTAAAAGTTATGGTCATTTCTACGTTCCGGGCAGCCTAGGCTTTACTCTAGGGCGGAGCTCCACCATATCGAATAGCTACGGCCTTAGAAGCCTACGCCTGAAGCATAAAATACAATAAGAATACAACGGTCTTTTCATCGTATAACAGGAATAATTGCAACAAGCGTGAAAGTAATGATCATTTCGGCGTTTCGGGCATCCTAGTCTTAACTCTGAGGCATTGCTCCACCAGATCGAATAGTTAGGGCCTAAGAAGTAAACGCCAGAAGCATAAAATACCATATAAATACAACAGTTTTTCCATTGTATAAAACGAATAATTGCTACCAGTGTAAAAGTTATGGTCATTTCTACGTTCCGGGCAACCTAGGCTTCACCCTAGGGCGTTGTTCCACCAGATTGAATAGTTAGGGCCTAAGAAGTGAACGCCAGAAGCATAAAATACAATATAAAAACAACAGTTTTTCCATCGTAAAAAACGAATAATTGCAACCAGTGTGAAAGTTATGGTCATTTCTACATTCCGAGCAACCTAGGCTTCACTCTAGGTCGTTGCTCCGACAGATTGAATAGTAAGGTCCTTAGAAGTCAACGCCCGAAGCATAAAATGCAATAAAAATACAACAGTTCTTCCATCGTACAACAGGATTCATTGCAACCAGTTTGAAAGTGATGGTCATATCTACGTTCCGGGCAACCTAGGCTTCACTCTAGGGCGTTGCTCCACTAGATCGAATAGCTAGGGCCTTAGAAGTCAACGCCAGAAGCATAAAATACGATATAAATACAACAGCTTTTCCATCCTATAACAGGAGTAATTGCAACCTGTGTGAGAGTGACGGTCATTTCGACGTTTCGGGCAACCTAGGCTTCACCCTAGGGCGTTGTTCCACCACATCGAATAGTTAGGGCCTAACAAGTGAACGCCAGAAGCATAAAATACAATATAAATACAACAGTTTTTCCCTCGTATAAAACGAATAATTGCAACCAGTTTGAAAGTGATGGTCATTTCTACGTTCCGGGTAACCTAGGCTTCACTCTAGGGCGTTGCTCCAACAGATTGAATAGTTAGGGCCTTAGAAGTCAGCGCCCGAAGCATAAAATGCAATAAAAATACAACAGTTTTTCCATCGTATAACAGGATTAATTGCAACCAGTTTGAAAGTGTTGGTCATTTCTACGTCACGGGCAACCTAGGCTTCACTCTAGGGCGTTGCTCCACCATATCAAACAGTTAGGGCCTAAGAAGTGAACGCCAGAAGCATAAAATACAATATAAATACAACAGTTTTTCCATCGTATAAAACGAATAATTGCTACCCGTGTAAAAGTTATGGTCATTTCTACGTTCCGGGCAGCCTAGGCTTTACTCTAGGGCGGAGCTCCACCATATCGAATAGCTACGGCCTTAGAAGCCTACGCCTGAAGCATAAAATACAATAAGAATACAACGGTCTTTTCATCGTATAACAGGAATAATTGCAACAAGCGTGAAAGTAATGATCATTTCGGCGTTTCGGGCATCCTAGTCTTAACTCTGAGGCATTGCTCCACCAGATCGAATAGTTAGGGCCTAAGAAGTAAACGCCAGAAGCATAAAATACCATATAAATACAACAGTTTTTCCATTGTATAAAACGAATAATTGCTACCAGTGTAAAAGTTATGGTCATTTCTACGTTCCGGGCAACCTAGGCTTCACCCTAGGGCGTTGTTCCACCAGATTGAATAGTTAGGGCCTAAGAAGTGAACGCCAGAAGCATAAAATACAATATAAAAACAACAGTTTTTCCATCGTAAAAAACGAATAATTGCAACCAGTGTGAAAGTTATGGTCATTTCTACATTCCGAGCAACCTAGGCTTCACTCTAGGTCGTTGCTCCGACAGATTGAATAGTAAGGTCCTTAGAAGTCAACGCCCGAAGCATAAAATGCAATAAAAATACAACAGATCTTCCATCGTACAACAGGATTCATTGCAACCAGTTTGAAAGTGATGGTCATTTCTACGTTGCGGGCAACCTAGGCTTCACTCTAGGGCGTTGCTCCACTAGATCGAATAGCTAGGGCCTTAGAAGTCAACGCCAGAAGCATAAAATACGATATAAATACAACAGCTTTTCCATCCTATAACAGGAGTAATTGCAACCTGTGTGAGAGTGACGGTCATTTCTACGTTCCGGGCAACCTAGGCTTCACCCTAGGGCGTTGTTCCACCACATCGAATAGTTAGGGCCTAACAAGTGAACGCCAGAAGCATAAAATACAATAAAAATACAACAGTTTTTCCATCGTATAAATCGAATCATTGCAACCAGTGTGAATGTAATGGTCATTTCTACGTTCCGGGCAACCTAGGCTTCACTCTAGGGCGTTGCTCCACTAGATCGAATAGCTAGGGCCTTAGAAGCCAACGCCAGAAGCATAAAGTATAAAATAAATACCACAGTTTTTCCATCGTATAAAACGAATAATTGCTACCAGTGTGAAAGTTATGGTCACTTCTACTTTCCGGGCAACCTAGACTTCACCCTAGGGCGTTGTTCCACCAGATGGAATAGTTAGAGCCTAAGAAGTCAACGCCAGAAGCATAAAATACGATATAAATACAACAGCTTTTCCATCGTACAAAACGAATAATTGCAGCCAGTGTGAAAGTTATGGTCATTTCTACGTTCTGGGCAACCTAGGCTTCCCACTAGGGCGTTGCTCCAACAGATTGCATAGCTAGGGCCTTAGAAGCCAATGCCCGAAGCATAAAATGCAATAAAAATACAACAGTTTTTCCATCGTATAGCAGGAATAATTTGCAACCAGTGTGAAGGTTAGGGTCATATCCACGTTCCGGGCAACCTAGGCATCACTGTAGGGCGTTGCTCCACCAGATCGAATAGTTAGGTCCTTAGAGGTCAACGCCAGAAGCATAAAATACAATATAAATACAACAGTTTTTCCCTCGTATAAAACGAATAATTGCAACCAGTTTGAAAGTGATGGTCATTTCTACGTTCCGGGTAACCTAGGCTTCACTCTAGGGCGTTGCTCCAACTGATTGAATAGTTAGGGCCTTAGAAGTCAGCGCCCGAAGCATAAAATGCAATAAAAATACAACAGTTTTTCCATCGTATAACAGGATTAATTGCAACCAGTTTGAAAGTGTTGGTCATTTCTACGTCACGGGCAACCTAGGCTTCACTCTAGGGCGTTGCTCCACCATATCAAACAGTTAGGGCCTAAGAAGTGATCGCCAGAAGCATAAAATACAATATAAATACAACAGTTTTTCCATCGTATAAAACGAATAATTGCTACCCGTGTAAAAGTTATGGTCATTTCTACGTTCCGGGCAGCCTAGGCTTTACTCTAGGGCGGAGCTCCACCATATCGAATAGCTACGGCCTTAGAAGCCTACGCCTGAAGCATAAAATACAATAAAAATACAACGGTGTTTTCATCGTATAACAGGAATAATTGCAACAAGCGTGAAAGTAATAATCATTTCGGCGTTTCGGGCATCCTAGTCTTAACTCTGAGGCATTGCTCCACCAGATCGAATAGTTAGGGCCTAAGAAGTCAACGCCAGAAGCATAAAATACCATATAAATACAACAGTTTTTCCATTGTATAAAACGAATAATTGCTACCAGTGTAAAAGTTATGGTCATTTCTACGTTCCGGGCAACCTAGGCTTCACCCTAGGGCGTTGTTCCACCAGATTGAATAGTTAGGGCCTAAGAAGTGAACGCCAGAAGCATAAAATACAATATAAAAACAACAGTTTTTCCATCGTAAAAAACGAATAATTGCAACCAGTGTGAAAGTTATGGTCATTTCTACATTCCGAGCAACCTAGGCTTCACTCTAGGTCGTTGCTCCAACAGATTGAATAGCTAGGGCCTTAGAAGTCAACGCCAGAGGCATAACATACAATATAAATACAACAGCTTTTCCATTGTATAAAACGAATAATTTCTACCAGTGTAAAAGTTATGGTCATTTCTACGTTCCGGGCAACCTACGCTTCACCCTAGGGCATTGTTCCATCAGATCGAATAGTTAGGGCCTAAGAAGTGAACGCCAGATGCATAAAATACAATATAAATACAACAGTTTTTCCATCGTATAAAACGAATAATTGCAACCAGCGTGAAAGTTATGGTCATTTCTACATTCCGAACAACCTAGGCTTCACTCTAGGGCGTTGCTCCAACAGATTGAATAGTTAGGGCCTTAGAAGTCAACGCCCGAAGCATAAAATGCAATAAAAATACAACAGTTTTCCCATCGTATAACAGGATTAATTGCAACCAGTTTGAAAGTGATGGTCATTTCTACGTTCCGGGCCACCTAGGCTTCACTCTAGTGCGCTGCTCCACTAGATTGAATAGCTAGGGCCATAGAAGTCAACGCCAAAAGCATAAAATACAATATAAATAGAACAGTTTTTGCATCGTGTAAAACGCATAATTGCAACCAGTGTGAAAGCTATGGTCATTTCTACATTCCGAGCAACCTAGGCTTCACTCTAGGGCGTTGCTCCGACAGATTGAATAGTAAGGTCCTTAGAAGTCAACGCCCGAAGCATAAAATGCAATAAAAATACAACAGTTCTTCCATCGTACAACAGGATTCATTGCAACCAGTTTGAAAGTGATGGTCATTTCTACGTTCCGGGCAACCTAGGCTTCACTCTAGGGCGTTGCTCCACTAGATCGAATAGCTAGGGCCTTAGAAGTCAACGCCAGAAGCATAAAATACGATATAAATACAACAGCTTTTCCATCCTATAACAGGAGTAATTGCAACCTGTGTGAGAGTGACGGTCATTTCTACGTTCCGGGCAACCTAGGCTTCACCCTAGGGCGTTGATCCACCACATCGAATAGTTAGGGCCGAACAAGTGAACGCCAGAAGCATAAAATACAATAAAAATACAACAGTTTTTCCATCGTATAAATCGAATCATTGCAACCTGTGTGAATGTAATGGTCATTTCTACGTTCCGGGCAACCTAGGCTTCACTCTAGGGCGTTGCTCCACTAGATCGAATAGGTAGGGCCTTAGAAGCCAACGCCAGAAGCATAAAGTATAAAATAAATAGAACAGTTTTTCCATCGTATAAAACGAATAATTGCTACCAGTGTGAAAGTTATGGTCACTTCTACTTTCCGGGCAACCTAGACTTCACCCTAGGGCGTTGTTCCACCAGATGGAATAGTTAGAGCCTAAGAAGTCAACGCCAGAAGCATAAAATACGATATAAATACAACAGCTTTTCCATCGTACAAAACGAATAATTGCAGCCAGTGTGAAAGTTATGGTCATTTCTACGTTCTGGGCAACCTAGGCTTCCCACTAGGGCGTTGCTCCAACAGATTGCATAGCTAGGACCTTAGAAGCCAATGCCCGAAGCATAAAATGCAATAAAAATACAACAGTTTTTCCATCGTATAGCAGGAATAATTTGCAACCAGTGTGAAGGTTATGGTCATATCCACGTTCCGGGCAACCTAGGCATCACTGTAGGGCGTTGCTCCACCAGATCGAATAGTTAGGTCCTTAGAGGTCAACGCCAGAAGCATAAAATACAATATAAATACAACAGTTTTTCTCTCGTATAAAACGAATAATTGCAACCAGTTTGAAACTGATGGTCATTTCTACGTTCCGGGTAACCTAGGCTTCACTCTAGGGCGTTGCTCCAACAGATTGAATAGTTAGGGCCTTAGAAGTCAGCGCCCGAAGCATAAAATGAAATAAAAATACAACAGTTTTTCCATCGTATAACAGGATTAATTGCAACCAGTTTGAAAGTGTTGGTCATTTCTACGTCACGGGCAACCTAGGCTTCACTCTAGGGCGTTGCTCCACCATATCAAACAGTTAGGGCCTAAGAAGTGAACGCCAGAAGCATAAAATACAATATAAATACAACAGTTTTTCCATCGTATAAAACGAATAATTGCTACCCGTGTAAAAGTTATGGTCATTTCTACGTTCCGGGTAGCCTAGGCTTTACTCTAGGGCGGAGCTCCACCATATCGAATAGCTACGGCCTTAGAAGCCTACGCCTCAAGCATAAAATACAATAAAAATACAACGGTGTTTTCATCGTATAACAGGAATAATTGCAACAAGCGTGAAAGTAATGATCATTTCGGCGTTTCGGGCATCCTAGTCTTAACTCTGAGGCATTGCTCCACCAGATCGAATAGTTAGGGCCTAAGAAGTCAACGCCAGAAGCATAAAATACAATCTAAGTACAACAGTTTTTCCACCGAATAAAATGAATAATTGCATACATTGTGAAAGCAATGGTCATTTCAACGTTCCGGGCAACATAGGCTCCACCCTGGGGCGTTGTTCCACCTGATGGAATAGTTAGGGCCTAAGAAGTCTACGCCAGAAGCATAAAATACAATAAAGATGCAACAGTTTTTCCATCGTATGACAGGAATAATTGCAACCAGTGTGAAGGTAATGGTATGTTCTACGTTCCGGGCAACCTAGGCTTCACTCTAGGGTGGTGCTCCGCCTGGTTAAATAGTTAGGGCCTAAGAAGTCAACGCCAGAAGAATAAAATGCAATATAAGTACAACAGTTTACCATCGTATAAAATGAATAATTGCAAACATTGTGAAAGTAATGGTCATTTCTACGTTCCGGGCAACCTGAGCTTCACTCTAGGGCGTTGCTCCACCACATCAAACAGTTAGGGTCTTAGAAGCCCACGCCCGAAGCATTAAATACAAAATAAATAGAACAGTTTTTCCATCGTATAAAACGAATAATTGCAACCAGTATGAACGTTAACGTCATTTCTACTTCCCGGGCAACATAGGCTTCACCCTAGGGCGTTGCTCCAACAGATTGAATAGTTAGGGCCTTAGAAGTCAACGCCCGAAGCATAAAAGGCAATAAAAATACAACAGTTCTTCCATCGTATAACAGGATTAATTGCAACCAGTTTGAAAGTGATGGCCAATTCTACGTTCCGGGCAATCTAGGCTTCACTCTAGGGCGTTGCTCCACCAGATCGAATGGTTAGTGCCTTAGAAGTCAACGCCGGAAGCATAAAATACAATATAAATACAACAGTTATTCCATCGTATAAAACGAATAATTGCAACCAGTACGAAACTTATGGTCATTTCTACTTTCCGAACAACCTAGGCTTCACCCTAGGGCGTTGCTCCAACAGATTGAATAGTTAGGGCCTTAGAAGTCAATGCCCGAAGCATAAAATGAAATAAAAATACAATAGCTTTTCCATTGTATAGCAGGAATAATTGCAACAAGTGTGAAAGTGATGGTCATTTCTACGATCCGGGTAACCCAGGTTTCACTCTAGGGCATTACTCCACCACATCGAATAGCTACGGCCGTAGAAGTCAACGACTGAAGCATAGAATGCAATAAAAGTACAACAGCTTTTTCATCGTATAACAGGAACAATTGCTGCAAGCGTGAAGGTAATGGTCATTTCTACGTTCCGGGCACCCTAGGCATCACTGTTGGGCGTTGTTCCACCAGATGGAATAGTTAGGGCCTAAGAAGTCAACGCCAGAAGCATAAAATACGATTTAAATGCAACAGCTTTTCCATCGTAGAAAACGAATAATGGCAACCAGTGTGAAAGTTATGGTCATTTCCACGTTCCGAGCAACTTAGGCTTCACTCTAGGGACTTGCTCCACCAGATCGAATGGTTAGTGCCTTAGATGTCAACGCCACATGCATAAAATACAATAATGGTGCAACAGTTTTTCCATCGTATAACAGGAATAATTGCAACCAGTGTGAAGGTAACGGTATGTTCTACGTTCCGGGCAACCTAGGCTTCACTCTAGAGCGTTGCTCCACCAGATCGAATAGATAGGGCCTTAGAAGTCAACGCCCGAAGCATAAAATGCAAAATAAATAGAACAGTTGTTCCATTGTATAAAACGAATAACTGCAACCAGTGTGAAAGTACTGGTCATTTCTATGTTCCGGGCAACCTAGGCTTCACTCTAGGGCATTGCTCCACCAGATCGAATAGTTAGGGCCTTAGAAGTCAACGCCCGAAGCATAAAACGCAATAAAGGTGCAACAGTTTTTCCATCGTGTAACAGGAATAATTGCAAACAGTGTGAAAGCAATGGTCATTTCTACGTTCCGAGCAACCTAGGCTTCACTCTAGGGTGGTGCTCCACCAGATCGAATAGTTAGGTCCTTAGAAGTCAACGCCAGAAGCATAAAATACGATATAAATACAACAGCTTTTCCATGGTATAAAAGGAATAATTGCAAACAGTGTGAAAGTAATGGTCATTTCTACGTTCCGGGCAACCTAGGGTTCACTCTACGGCGTTGCTCCACCAGGTCGAATAGTTAGGGCCTAAGAAGTCAACGCCAGAAGCATAAAATACAATATAAATACAACAGTTCTTCCATTGTATAAAACGAATAATTGCTACCAGTGTAAAAGTTATGGTCATTTCTACGTTCCGGGCAACCTAGGCTTCACCCTAGGGCGTTGTTCCACCACATCGAATAGTTAGGGCCTAACAAGTGAACGCCAGAAGCATAAAATACAATATAAATACAACAGTTTTTCCCTCGTATAAAACGAATAATTGCAACCAGTTTGAAAGTGATGGTCATTTCTACGTTCCGGGTAACCTAGGCTTCACTCTAGGGCGTTGCTCCAACAGATTGAATAGTTAGGGCCTTAGAAGTCAGCGCCCGAAGCATAAAATGCAATAAAAATACAACAGTTTTTCCATCGTATAACAGGATTAATTGCAACCAGTTTGAAAGTGTTGGTCATTTCTTACGTCACGGGCAACCTAGGCTTCACTCTAGGGCGTTGCTCCACCATATCAAACAGTTAGGGCCTAAGAAGTGAACGCCAGAAGCATAAAATACAATATAAATACAACAGTTTTTCCATCGTATAAAACGAATAATTGCTACCCGTGTAAAAGTTATGGTCATTTCTACGTTCCGGGCAGCCTAGGCTTTACTCTAGGGCGGAGCTCCACCATATCGAATAGCTACGGCCTTAGAAGCCTACGCCTGAAGCATAAAATACAATAAGAATACAACGGTCTTTTCATCGTATAACAGGAATAATTGCAACAAGCGTGAAAGTAATGATCATTTCGGCGTTTCGGGCATCCTAGTCTTAACTCTGAGGCATTGCTCCACCAGATCGAATAGTTAGGGCCTAAGAAGTAAACGCCAGAAGCATAAAATACCATATAAATACAACAGTTTTTCCATTGTATAAAACGAATAATTGCTACCAGTGTAAAAGTTATGGTCATTTCTACGTTCCGGGCAACCTAGGCTTCACCCTAGGGCGTTGTTCCACCAGATTGAATAGTTAGGGCCTAAGAAGTGAACGCCAGAAGCATAAAATACAATATAAAAACAACTGTTTTTCCATCGTGTAAAACGCATAATTGCAACCAGTGTGAAAGCTATGGTCATTTCTACATTCCGAGCAACCTAGGCTTCACTCTAGGGCGTTGCTCCGACAGATTGAATAGTAAGGTCCTTAGAAGTCAACGCCCGAAGCATAAAATGCAATAAAAATACAACAGTTCTTCCATCGTACAACAGGATTCATTGCAACCAGTTTGAAAGTGATGGTCATTTCTACGTTCCGGGCAACCTAGGCTTCACTCTAGGGCGTTGCTCCACTAGATCGAATAGCTAGGGCCTTAGAAGTCAACGCCAGAAGCATAAAATACGATATAAATACAACAGCTTTTCCATCCTATAACAGGAGTAATTGCAACCTGTGTGAGAGTGACGGTCATTTCTACGTTCCGGGCAACCTAGGCTTCACCCTAGGGCGTTGATCCACCACATCGAATAGTTAGGGCCTAACAAGTGAACGCCAGAAGCATAAAATACAATAAAAATACAACAGTTTTTCCATCGTATAAATCGAATCATTGCAACCAGTGTGAATGTAATGGTCATTTCTACGTTCCGGGCAACCTAGGCTTCACTCTAGGGCGTTGCTCCACTAGATCGAATAGCTAGGGCCTTAGAAGCCAACGCCAGAAGCATAAAGTATAAAATAAATAGAACAGTTTTTCCATCGTATAAAACGAATAATTGCTACCAGTGTGAAAGTTATGGTCACTTCTACTTTCCGGGCAACCTAGACTTCACCCTAGGGCGTTGTTCCACCAGATGGAATAGTTAGAGCCTAAGAAGTCAACGCCAGAAGCATAAAATACGATATAAATACAACAGCTTTTCCATCGTACAAAACGAATAATTGCAGCCAGTGTGAAAGTTATGGTCATTTCTACGTTCTGGGCAACCTAGGCTTCCCACTAGGGCGTTGCTCCAACAGATTGCATAGCTAGGGCCTTAGAAGCCAATGCCCGAAGCATAAAATGCAATAAAAATACAACAGCTTTTCCATCGTATAGCAGGAATAATTTGCAACCAGTGTGAAGGTTATGGTCATATCCACGTTCCGGGCAACCTAGGCATCACTGTAGGGCGTTGCTCCACCAGATCGAATAGTTAGGTCCTTAGAGGTCAACGCCAGAAGCATAAAATACAATATAAATACAACAGTTTTTCTCTCGTATAAAACGAATAATTGCAACCAGTTTGAAAGTGATGGTCATTTCTACGTTCCGGGTAACCTAGGCTTCACTCTAGGGCGTTGCTCCAACAGATTGAATAGTTAGGGCCTTAGAAGTCAGCGCCCGAAGCATAAAATGAAATAAAAATACAACAGTTTTTCCATCGTATAACAGGATTAATTGCAACCAGTTTGAAAGTGTTGGTCATTTCTACGTCACGGGCAACCTAGGCTTCACTCTAGGGCGTTGCTCCACCATATCAAACAGTTAGGGCCTAAGAAGTGAACGCCAGAAGCATAAAATACAATATAAATACAACAGTTTTTCCATCGTATAAAACGAATAATTGCTACCCGTGTAAAAGTTATGGTCATTTCTACGTTCCGGGCAGCCTAGGCTTTACTCTAGGGCGGAGCTCCACCATATCGAATAGCTACGGCCTTAGAAGCCTACGCCTGAAGCTTAAAATACAATAAAAATACAACGGTGTTTTCATCGTATAACAGGAATAATTGCAACAAGCGTGAAAGTAATGATCATTTCGGCGTTTCGGGCATCCTAGTCTTAACTCTGAGGCATTGCTCCACCAGATCGAATAGTTAGGGCCTAAGAAGTCAACGCCAGAAGCATAAAATACAATCTAAGTACAACAGTTTTTCCACCGAATAAAATGAATAATTGCATACATTGTGAAAGCAATGGTCATTTCAACGTTCCGGGCAACATAGGCTTCACCCTGGGGCGTTGTTCCACCTGATGGAATAGTTAGGGCCTAAGAAGTCTACGCCAGAAGCATAAAATACAATAAAGATGCAACAGTTTTTCCATCGTATGACAGGAATAATTGCAACCAGTGTGAAGGTAATGGTATGTTCTACGTTCCGGGCAACCTAGGCTTCACTCTAGGGTGGTGCTCCGCCTGGTTAAATAGTTAGGGCCTAAGAAGTCAACGCCAGAAGCACAAAACACAATATAAATACAACAGCCTTTCCATCGTATATAATGTATATTTGCAAACAGTGTGAAAGTAATGGTCATTTCTACGTTCCTGGCAACCTAGGCTTCACTCTAGGGCGTTGTTCCACCAGATCGAATAGTTAGGGCCTAAGAAGTCAACGCCAGAAGAATAAAATGCAATATAAGTACAACAGTTTACCATCGTATATAATGAATAATTGCAAACATTGTGAAAGTAATGGTCATTTCTACGTTCCGGGCAACCTGAGCTTCACTCTAGGGCGTTGCTCCACCACATCAAACAGTTAGGGTCTTAGAAGCCCACGCCCGAAGCATTAAATACAAAATAAATAGAACAGTTTTTCCATCGTATAAAACGAATAATTGCAACCAGTATGAACGTTAACGTCATTTCTACTTCCCGGGCAACATAGGCTTCACCCTAGGGCGTTGCTCCAACAGATTGAATAGTTAGGGCCTTAGAAGTCAACGCCCGAAGCATAAAAGGCAATAAAAATACAACAGTTCTTCCATCGTATAACAGGATTAATTGCAACCAGTTTGAAAGTGATGGCCAATTCTACGTTCCGGGCAATCTAGGCTTCACTCTAGGGCGTTGCTCCACCAGATCGAATGGTTAGTGCCTTAGAAGTCAACGCCGGAAGCATAAAATACAATATAAATACAACAGTTATTCCATCGTATAAAACGAATAATTGCAACCAGTACGAAACTTATGGTCATTTCTACTTTCCGAACAACCTAGGCTTCACCCTAGGGCGTTGCTCCAACAGATTGAATAGTTAGGGCCTTAGAAGTCAATGCCCGAAGCATAAAATGAAATAAAAATACAATAGCTTTTCCATTGTATAGCAGGAATAATTGCAACAAGTGTGAAAGTGATGGTCATTTCTACGATCCGGGTAACCCAGGTTTCACTCTAGGGCATTACTCCACCACATCGAATAGCTACGGCCGTAGAAGTCAACGACTGAAGCATAGAATGCAATAAAAGTACAACAGCTTTTTCATCGTATAACAGGAACAATTGCTGCAAGCGTGAAGGTAATGGTCATTTCTACGTTCCGGGCACCCTAGGCATCACTGTTGGGCGTTGTTCCACCAGATGGAATAGTTAGGGCCTAAGAAGTCAACGCCAGAAGCATAAAATACGATTTAAATGCAACAGCTTTTCCATCGTAGAAAACGAATAATGGCAACCAGTGTGAAAGTTATGGTCATTTCCACGTTCCGAGCAACTTAGGCTTCACTCTAGGGACTTGCTCCACCAGATCGAATGGTTAGTGCCTTAGATGTCAACGCCACATGCATAAAATACAATAATGGTGCAACAGTTTTTCCATCGTATAACAGGAATAATTGCAACCAGTGTGAAGGTAACGGTATGTTCTACGTTCCGGGCAACCTAGGCTTCACTCTAGAGCGTTGCTCCACCAGATCGAATAGATAGGGCCTTAGAAGTCAACGCCCGAAGCATAAAATGCAAAATAAATAGAACAGTTGTTCCATTGTATAAAACGAATAACTGCAACCAGTGTGAAAGTACTGGTCATTTCTATGTTCCGGGCAACCTAGGCTTCACTCTAGGGCATTGCTCCACCAGATCGAATAGTTAGGGCCTTAGAAGTCAACGCCCGAAGCATAAAACGCAATAAAGGTGCAACAGTTTTTCCATCGTGTAACAGGAATAATTGCAAACAGTGTGAAAGCAATGGTCATTTCTACGTTCCGAGCAACCTAGGCTTCACTCTAGGGTGGTGCTCCACCAGATCGAATAGTTAGGTCCTTAGAAGTCAACGCCAGAAGCATAAAATACGATATAAATACAACAGCTTTTCCATGGTATAAAAGGAATAATTGCAAACAGTGTGAAAGTAATGGTCATTTCTACGTTCCGGGCAACCTAGGGTTCACTCTACGGCGTTGCTCCACCAGGTCGAATAGTTAGGGCCTAAGAAGTCAACGCCAGAAGCATAAAATACAATATAAATACAACAGTTCTTCCATTGTATAAAACGAATAATTGCTACCAGTGTAAAAGTTATGGTCATTTCTACGTTCCGGGCAACCTAGGCTTCACCCTAGGGCGTTGTTCCACCAGATCGAATAGATAGGTCCTTAGAAGTCAACGCCAGAAGCATAAAATACGATATAAATACAACAGCTTTTCCATGGTATAAGAGGAATAATTGCAAACAGTGTGAAAGTAATGGTCATTTCTACGTTCCGGGCAACCTAGGCTTCACTCTACGGTGTTGCTCCACCAGGTCGAATAGTTAGGGCCTAAGAAGTCAACGCCAGAAGCATAAAATTCAATATAAATACAACAGTTCTTCCATTGTATAAAACGTATAATTGCTACCAGTGTAAAATTATGGTCATTTCTACGTTCCTGGCAACCTAGGCTTCACACTAGGGCGTTGTTCCACCAGATCGAATAGTTAGGGCCTAAGAAGTGAACGCCAGAAGCATAAAATACAATATAAATACAACAGTTTTTCCATCGCATAAAACGAATAATTGCAACCAGCGTGAAAGTTATGGTCATTTCTACATTCCGAACAACCTAGGCTTCACTCTAGGGCGTTGCTCCAACAGATTGAATAGTTAGGGCCTTAGAAGTCAACGCCCGAAGCATAAAATGCAATAAAAATACAACAGTTTTCCCATCGTATAACAGGATTAATTGTAACCAGTTTGAAAGTGATGGTCATTTCTACGTTCCGGGCCACCTAGGCTTCACTCTAGTGCGCTGCTCCACTAGATTGAATAGCTAGGGCCATAGAAGTCAACGCCAAAAGCATAAAATACAATATAAATAGAACAGTTTTTGTATCGTGTAAAACGCATAATTGCAACCAGTGTGAAAGCTATGGTCATTTCTACATTCCGAGCAACCTAGGCTTCACTCTAGGGCGTTGCTCCGACAGATTGAATAGTAAGGTCCTTAGAAGTCAACGCCCGAAGCATAAAATGCAATAAAAATACAACAGTTCTTCCATCGTACAACAGGATTCATTGCAACCAGTTTGAAAGTGATGGTCATTTCTACGTTCCGGGCAACCTAGGCTTCACTCTAGGGCGTTGCTCCACTAGATCGAATAGCTAGGGCCTTAGAAGTCAACGCCAGAAGCATAAAATACGATATAAATACAACAGCTTTTCCATCCTATAACAGGAGTAATTGCAACCTGTGTGAGAGTGACGGTCATTTCTACGTTCCGGGCAACCTAGGCTTCACCCTAGGGCGTTGTTCCACCACATCGAATAGTTAGGGCCTAACAAGTGAACGCCAGAAGCATAAAATACAATATAAATACAACAGTTTTTCCCTCGTATAAAACGAATAATTGCAACCAGTTTGAAAGTGATGGTCATTTCTACGTTCCGGGTAACCTAGGCTTCACTCTAGGGCGTTGCTCCAACAGATTGAATAGTTAGGGCCTTAGAAGTCAGCGCCCGAAGCATAAAATGCAATAAAAATACAACAGTTTTTCCATCGTATAACAGGATTAATTGCAACCAGTTTGAAAGTGTTGGTCATTTCTACGTCACGGGCAACCTAGGCTTCACTCTAGGGCGTTGCTCCACCATATCAAACAGTTAGGGCCTAAGAAGTGAACGCCAGAAGCATAAAATACAATATAAATACAACAGTTTTTCCATCGTATAAAACGAATAATTGCTACCCGTGTAAAAGTTATGGTCATTTCTACGTTCCGGGCAGCCTAGGCTTTACTCTAGGGCGGAGCTCCACCATATCGAATAGCTACGGCCTTAGAAGCCTACGCCTGAAGCATAAAATACAATAAGAATACAACGGTCTTTTCATCGTATAACAGGAATAATTGCAACAAGCGTGAAAGTAATGATCATTTCGGCGTTTCGGGCATCATAGTCTTAACTCTGAGGCATTGCTCCACCAGATCGAATAGTTAGGGCCTAAGAAGTAAACGCCAGAAGCATAAAATACCATATAAATACAACAGTTTTTCCATTGTATAAAACGAATAATTGCTACCAGTGTAAAAGTTATGGTCATTTCTACGTTCCGGGCAACCTAGGCTTCACCCTAGGGCGTTGTTCCACCAGATTGAATAGTTAGGGCCTAAGAAGTGAACGCCAGAAGCATAAAATACAATATAAAAACAACAGTTTTTCCATCGTAAAAAACGAATAATTGCAACCAGTGTGAAAGTTATGGTCATTTCTACATTCCGAGCAACCTAGGCTTCACTCTAGGTCGTTGCTCCGACAGATTGAATAGTAAGGTCCTTAGAAGTCAACGCCCGAAGCATAAAATGCAATAAAAATACAACAGTTCTTCCATCGTACAACAGGATTCATTGCAACCAGTTTGAAAGTGATGGTCATTTCTACGTTCCGGGCAACCTAGGCTTCACTCTAGGGCGTTGCTCCACTAGATCGAATAGCTAGGGCCTTAGAAGTCAACGCCAGAAGCATAAAATACGATATAAATACAACAGCTTTTCCATCCTATAACAGGAGTAATTGCAACCTGTGTGAGAGTGACGGTCATTTCTACGTTCCGGGCAACCTAGGCTTCACCCTAGGGCGTTGATCCACCACATCGAATAGTTAGGGCCTAACAAGTGAACGCCAGAAGCATAAAATACAATAAAAATACAACAGTTTTTCCATCGTATAAATCGAATCATTGCAACCAGTGTGAATGTAATGGTCATTTCTACGTTCCGGGCAACCTAGGCTTCACTCTAGGGCGTTGCTCCACTAGATCGAATAGCTAGGGCCTTAGAAGCCAACGCCAGAAGCATAAAGTATAAAATAAATAGAACAGTTTTTCCATCGTATAAAACGAATAATTGCTACCAGTGTGAAAGTTATGGTCACTTCTACTTTCCGGGCAACCTAGACTTCACCCTAGGGCGTTGTTCCACCAGATGGAATAGTTAGAGCCTAAGAAGTCAACGCCAGAAGCATAAAATACGATATAAATACAACAGCTTTTCCATCGTACAAAACGAATAATTGCAGCCAGTGTGAAAGTTATGGTCATTTCTACGTTCTGGGCAACCTAGGCTTCCCACTAGGGCGTTGCTCCAACAGATTGCATAGCTAGGGCCTTAGAAGCCAATGCCCGAAGCATAAAATGCAATAAAAATACAACAGTTTTTCCATCGTATAGCAGGAATAATTTGCAACCAGTGTGAAGGTTATGGTCATATCCACGTTCCGGGCAACCTAGGCATCACTGTAGGGCGTTGCTCCACCAGATCGAATAGTTAGGTCCTTAGAGGTCAACGCCAGAAGCATAAAATACAATATAAATACAACAGTTTTTCCCTCGTATAAAACGAATAATTGCAACCAGTTTGAAAGTGATGGTCATTTCTACGTTCCGGGTAACCTAGGCTTCACTCTAGGGCGTTGCTCCAACTGATTGAATAGTTAGGGCCTTAGAAGTCAGCGCCCGAAGCATAAAATGCAATAAAAATACAACAGTTTTTCCATCGTATAACAGGATTAATTGCAACCAGTTTGAAAGTGTTGGTCATTTCTACGTCACGGGCAACCTAGGCTTCACTCTAGGGCGTTGCTCCACCATATCAAACAGTTAGGGCCTAAGAAGTGATCGCCAGAAGCATAAAATACAATATAAATACAACAGTTTTTCCATCGTATAAAACGAATAATTGCTACCCGTGTAAAAGTTATGGTCATTTCTACGTTCCGGGCAGCCTAGGCTTTACTCTAGGGCGGAGCTCCACCATATCGAATAGCTACGGCCTTAGAAGCCTACGCCTGAAGCATAAAATACAATAAAAATACAACAGCTTTTCTATCGTATATAATGTATATTTGCAAACAGTGTGATCGTAATGGTCATTGCTACGTTCCGGGCAACCTAGGCTTCACTCTAGGGCGTTGTTCCACCAGATCGAATAGTTAGCGCCTAAGAAGTAAACGCCAGAAGAATAAAATACAATATAAGTACAACAGTTTTTCCATCGTATAAAATGAATAATTGCAACTTTGTGAAAGTACTGGTCATTTCTACGTTCCGGGTAACCTAGGTTTAACTCTAGGGCGTTGCTCCACCAGATCGAATAGCTAGGGACTTAGAAATCAACGCCAGAAGAATAAAATACAATATAAGTACAACAGTTTTTCCATCGTATAAAACGAATAATTGCAAACATTGTGAAAGTAATCGTCATTTCTACGTTCCGGGCAACCTAGGCGTCACACTAGGGCGTCGCTCCACCACATCTAATAGCTACGGCCTTACAAGTCAACGCCAGAAGCATAAAATACAATATAAATACAACAGCTTTTCCATCGTATAAAACGAATAATTGCAAATAGTGAGAAAGTAATGGTCATTTCTAGGTTCCGGGCAACCTAGGCTTCACTCTAGGGCGTTGCTCCACCACATCGAATAGCTACGGCCTTAAAATACAACGGCAGAAGCATAAAATACATAATAAATACAACAGTTTTTCCATCGTATAAAACGAATAATTGCAACCAGTGTGAAAATAATGTTCATTTCTACTTTCCGGGCACCCTAGGCTTCACTCTATGGCGCTGCTCCACCAGATCGAATAGTTAAGGCGTAGGAAGTCAACGCCAGAAGCACCAAATACAAAATAAATACAACAGTTTTTCCATCGTATAAAACGAATAATTGCAACAAGTGTGAAAGTAACGGTCATTTCTACGTTCCGGCAACCTAGGCTTCACTATAGGGCGGTGCTCCACCAGATCGAATAGTTAGGGTCTATGAAGTCAACGCCAGAAGAATAAAATACAATATATGTACAACAGTTTTTCCATGGTATAAAACTAATAATTGCTAACATTGTGAAAGTAAAGGTCATTTCTACGTTCCGGGCAACCTAGGCTTCACCCTAGGGCGTTGTTCCACCAGATGGAATAGTTAGGGCCTAAGAAGTCAACGCTAGAAGCATCAAATACAAAATAAGTACAACAGTTTTTCCATTGTATAAAACGAATAATTGCAACCAGTGTGAAAGTAATGTTCATTTCTACGTCTAGGGCAACCTAGCCTTCACCCTAGGGCGTTGTTCCATCAGATGGTATAGTTAGAGGCTAAGAAGTCGACGCCAGAAGCATAAAATACGATATAAATACAACAGCTTTTCCATCGTATAAAGTGAATAATTGCAAACAATGTGAAAGTAATGGTCATAACAGGAATAATTGCAACCAGTGTGAATGTAATGGTCATTTCTACGTTCCGAGTAACCTACGTTTCACTCTAAGGCGGTGCTCCACCAGATCGAATAGTTAGGGTCTATGAAGTCAACGCCAGAAGAATAAAATACAATATATGTACAACAGTTTTTCCATGGTATAAAACTAATAATTGCTAACATTGTGAAAGTAAAGGTCATTTCTACGTTCCGGGGAACCTAGGCGTCACTCTAGGGCGTTGTTCCACCAGATCGAATAATTAGGGCCTTAGATGTCAACGCCAGAAGCATAAAATGCAATACAGATGCAACAGTTTTTCCATCGTATAAAACGAATAATTACAACCAGTGTGAAAGTTATGGACATTTCAACATTCCGAGCAACCTAGGCTACACACTAGGGCGTTGCTCCACCAGATCGAACAGTTGGGGCCTTAGTAGTCAACGCCAGAAGCATAAAATACAAAATAAGTACAACAGTTTTTCCATTGTATAAAACGAATAATTGCAACCAGTGTGAAAGTAATGTTCATTTCTACGTCCAGGGCAACCTAGGCTTCACCCTAGGGCGTTGTTCCATCAGATGGTATAGTTAGAGGCTAAGAAGTCGGCGCCAGAAGCATAAAATACGATATAAATACAACAGCTTTTCCATCGTATAACGGGAATAATTGCAACCAGTGTGAAAGCGATGGACATTTCTATGTTCCCGGCAACCTAGGCTTCACTCTAGGGCGTTGCTCCACCAGATCGAATAATTAGGTCCTTAGAGGTCAACACCAGACGCATAAAATACAGTATAAATGTAACAGTTCTTCCATCGTATAAAACGAATAATTGCTACCAGTGTGAAAGTTATGGTCATTTCTACGTTCCGGGCAACCTAGGCTTCATTCTAGGGCGTTGCTCCACTAGATCGAGTAGCTAGGGCCTTAGAAGTCAACGCCAGGAGCATAAAATACGATATAGATACAACAGTTTATCCATCGTATAAAACGAATAATTGCAACCCGTGCGAATGTAATGGTCATTTCTACGTTTCGGGCAACCTAGGCTTCACTTTGGGCCGTTGCTGCGCCAGTTCGAATAGTGAGGGCCTAAGAAGTCAACGCCGGAAGCATGAAGTACAATATAAATAGAACACCTTTTCCATCGTATAGAACGAATAGTTGCAATCAGTATGAAAGTTATGTCATTTCTATGTTTCGGGCATCCTACACTTAACTCTGAGGCATTCCTCTACCAGAGCGAATAGTTAGGGCCTAAGAAGTCTACGCCAGAAGCATAAAGTGCTATAAAAATACAACAGTCCTTCCACCGTATAACAGGAATAATTGCAACCAGTGTGAGAGTAATGGTCATTTCTACGTTCCGGCCAACCTAGGCTTCCCTCTAGCGTGTTGCTCCACCAGATAGAATTGCTAGGGCCTTAGAGGTCAACGCCCAAAGCATAAAATACGATAAAAGTACAACAGTTTTTCCATCATATAGCAAGAATAATTTCAATCAGTGTGAAAGTACTGGTCATTTCTACGTTCTGGGTAACCTAGGCTTCACTCTAGGGCGTTGCTCCACCAGATCGAATAGATAGGGCCTAAGATGTCAACGCCAGAAGCATAAAATGCTATAAAAATACAACAGTCCTTCCATCGTATAACAGGAATAATTGTAACCAGTGTGAAAGTAATGGTCATTTCTACGTTCCGGGCAACCTAGGCTTCACTCTAGGGCGTTGTTCAAACAGATCGAATAGTTAGGGCCTAAGGAGTCAACGCCAGAAGCATAAAATACAATATAAATAAAACAGCTTTCCATCGTATATAATGTATATTTGCAAACAGTGTGAAAGTACTGGTCATTTCTACGTTCCTGGCAACATAGGCTTCACTCTAGGGCATTGTTCCGCCATATCGAATAGTTAGGGACTTAGAATTCAACGCCAGAGGCATAAAATACAACTAAATTGCAGCAGTTTTTCCATCGTATAACAGGAATAACTGCATCCAGTGTGAAAGTACTGGTCATTTCTAGGTTCCGGTTAACCTGGGTTTCACTCTAGGGCGTTGCTCCACCATATCTAATAGCTAGGGACTTAGATGTCAACGCCAGAAGCACAAAATAAATTATAAGTACAACAGTCTTTCCATTGTATAAAACGAATAATTGCAACCAGTGTGAATGTTATGGTCATATCGACGTTCCGGCGAACCTGGGCTTCACTGTAGCGCGTTGCTCCACCAGATCGAATAGGTAGGGCCATAGAAGTCAACACCCGAAACATAAAATACAATAGAGATAAAAGAGTTTTTCCATCGTATAACAGGAGTAATTGCAACCAGTTTGAAGGTAATGGTATGTGCTACGTTCCGGGCAACCTAGGCTTCACTCTATGGCGGTGCTCCACCAGATCATATAGTTAGGGCCTTAGAAGTCAACGCCAGAAGCATAAAATACAGTAAAGATGCAACGGTTTTTCCATCGTATAAAACGAATAATTGCAACCAGTGTGAAAGTTATGCTCATTTCTACGTTCCGGACAACCTAGGGTTCACCCTAGGGCGTTGATCACCACATCGAATAGTTAAGGCCTAAGAAGTGAACTCCAGAAGCATAAAATACAATAAAGATGCAACAGCTTTTCCATCGTATAGAACGAATAATTGCAAACAGTGTGAAAGTAATGGGCATTTCGACGTTCCGTGCAGCCTAGGCTTCGCTCTAGGGCATTGCACCACCAGGTCGAATAGTTGGGGCCTTAGAAAGCAACTCCAGACGCATAAAATACAATAAAAATACAACAGTTTTTCCATCGTATAAAAAGAATAATTGTAACCAGTGTGAAAGTAATTGTCATTTCTACGTTTCGGGCAACATACGCTTCACTGTTGAACGTTGCCCCACGAGATCGAATTGCTAGGACCTTAGAAGTCAACGCCAGAATCATAAAATACTATAAAAAAGCAACAGTTTTTCCATCGTATAACAGGAATAACTGCAACCAGTGCGAAAGTACTCGTCATTTCTACGTTACGGGCAACCTAGGGTTCACTCTAGGGCGTTGCTCCGCCAGATCGAATAGTTATGGCCTGAGAAGCCAGCGCCAGAAGCATAAAATACAATATAAATACAACACCCTTTCCATCGTATAACAGGAATAATTGCAACCAGTGCTAAGGCTATGGTCATTTCTACGTTCCGGGCAACCCAGGCTTCATTCTAGGGCGTTGCTCCACTGGATCGAATAGTTAGGGCCTTAGAAGACAACGCCAGAAGCATAAAATACGATATAGATACAACAGTTTTTCCATCGTATAAAAAGAATAATTGCAACCAGTGCGAATGTAATGGTCATTTCTACGTTTCGGGCAACATACGCTTCACCCTTGGACGCTGCCCCCGAGATCGAGTAGTTAAGGCCGAAGAAGTCAACGCCAGAAGCATAAAGTACAATCAAAATGCAACAGTTTTTCCATCGTATAGCATGAATAATTGCAACCAGTGTGAAAGTAATCATCATTTCGACGTTTCGGGCATCCTAGATTTAATTGTGAGGCATCGCTCCACCAGATCGAATACGTAGGGACTTATAAGTCAACGCCAGAAGCATAAAGTACAATAAAAATGCAACAGTTTGTCCACCGTATAACAGGAATAATTGCAACCATTGTGAAAGTGATGGTCATTTCTACGTTTCGGGCAACCTTGGCTTCACTCTAGGGCGCTGCTCCGCCAGATCGAATAGTTAGGGCCTGAGAAGTCAGCGCCAGAAGCATAAAATACAATATAAATACAACACCTTTTCCATCGTATAACAGGAATAATTGCAACCAGTGCTCAGGCTATGGTCATTTCTACGTACCGGGCAACCTAGGCTTCATTCTAGGGCGTTGCTCCACTAGATCGAGTAGCTAGGGCCTTAGAAGTCAACGCCAGGAGCATAAAATACGATATAGATACAACAGTTTATCCATCGTATAAAACGAATAATTGCAACCCGTGCGAATGTAATGGTCATTTCTACGTTTCGGGCAACACACGCTTCACTCTTGGACGCTGCCCCCGAGATCGAATAGCAAGGATCTTAGAAGTCAATGCCAGAAGCATAAAATACAATAAAAATACAGCAGTTTTTCCATCGTATAGCATGAATAATTGCAACCAGTTTGAAAGTAATGGTCATTTCTACGTTCCGGGCAGCCTAGGCTTCACTCTAGGATGTTGCTCCACCAGCCCGAATAGTTAGGGCCTTAGAAGTCGACACCCGAAGCATAAAATACAAAATAGATTGAACAGCTTTTCCATCGTATAACAGGAATAATTGCAACCAGTTTGAAGGTAATGGTATGTGCTACGTTCCGGGCAACCTAGGCTTCACTCTATGGCGGTGCTCCACCAGATCAAATAGTTAGGGCCTTAGAAGTCAACGCCAGAAGCATAAAATACAATATAAATACAACAGCTTTTCCACCGTATATAATGTATATTTGCAAACAGTGTGATCTTAATGGTCATTGCTACGTTCCGGGCAACCTAGGCTTCACTATAGGGCGTTGCTCCACCAGATCGAAGAGTTAAGGCCTTAGAAGTCAACGCCAGAAGCATAAAATACAAAATAAATAGAACAGTTTTTCCATTGTATATAACGAATAATTGCTACCAGTATGAAAGCGATGGTCATTTCTACGTTCCGGGCAACCTAGGCTTCACGCTAGGGCGCTGCTCCACCACATCAAATAATTAGGGCCTTAGAAGTCAGCGCCAGAAGCATAAAATACAGTAAAGTTGCAACAGTTTTCCCATCGTATAAAACGAATAATTGCAACCAGTGTGAAAGTTATGGTCATTTCTACATTCCGAGCAACCTAGGCTTCACTCTAGGACGTTGCTCCACCAGATCGAACAGCTAGGGCCTTAGAAGTCAACGTCAGAAGCATAAAATACAATAAAGATGCAACAGTTTTTAGATCGTATAACAGGAATAACTGCTAACAGTGTGAAAGTACTGGTCATTTCCACGTTCCGGGTAACCTAGGTTTAACTCTAGGGCGTTGCTCCACCAGATGGAATAGCTAGGGACTTAGAAATCAACGCCAGAAGCATAAAATACAATATAAATACAACAGCTTTGCCACCGTATAAAATGAATAATTGCAAACAGTGTGAAAGTAATGGTCATTTCTACGTTCCGGGCAACTTAGGCTTCACTCTTGGACGTTGCCCCACCAGATCGAATAGCTAGGACCTTAGGGGTCGAAGCCAGAAGCAAAAAATTCAAAATAAATGGAACAGTTTTTCCATTGTATGAAACGAATAATTGTAACCAGTGTGAAAGTGATAGTCATTTCTACGTTTCGGGCAACATACGCTTCACTGTTGAACGTTGCCCCACGAGATCGAATTGATAGGACCTTAGAAGTCAACTCCAGAATCATAAAATACTATAAAAAAGCGACAGTTTTTCCATCGTATAACAGGAATAACTGCAACCAGTGTGAAAGTACTCGTCATTTCTACGTTACGGGCAACCTAGGCTTCACTCTAGGGCGTTGCTCCGCCAGAACGAATAGTTATGGCCTGAGAAGCCAGCGCCAGAAGCATAAAATACAATATAAATACAACACATTTTCCATCGTGTAACAGGAATAATTGCAACCAGTGCTAAGGCTATGGTCATTTCTACGTTTCGGGCAACCTAGACTTCACTCTAGGGCGCTGCTCCACCAAATCGAATAGCTAGGGCCTTAGATGTCAACGTCCAAAGCATAAAATACAATATAAATACAACACATTTTCCATCGTATAACAGGAATAGTTGCAACCAGTGCTAAGGCTATGGTCATTTCTACGTTTCGGGCAACCTATGCTTCAGTCTAGGGCGTTGCTCCACCAAATCGAATAGCTAGGGCCTTAGAAGTCAACGCCAAAAGCATAAAATACGATAAAAATGCTACAGTTTTTCCATCGTATAACAGGAATATCTGCAACCAGTGTGAAAGTACTGGTCATTTCTACGTCACGGGCAACCTAGGCTTCACTCTAGGGCGTTGCTCCACCATATCAAACAGTTAGGGCCTAAGAAGTGAACGCCAGAAGCATAAAATACAATATAAATACAACAGTTTTTCCATCGTATAAAACGAATAATTGCTACCCGTGTAAAAGTTATGGTCATTTCTACGTTCCGGGCAGCCTAGGCTTTACTCTAGGGCGGAGCTCCACCATATCGAATAGCTACGGCCTTAGAAGCCTACGCCTGAAGCATAAAATACAATAAGAATACAACGGTCTTTTCATCGTATAACAGGAATAATTGCAACAAGCGTGAAAGTAATGATCATTTCGGCGTTTCGGGCATCATAGTCTTAACTCTGAGGCATTGCTCCACCAGATCGAATAGTTAGGGCCTAAGAAGTAAACGCCAGAAGCATAAAATACCATATAAATACAACAGTTTTTCCATTGTATAAAACGAATAATTGCTACCAGTGTAAAAGTTATGGTCATTTCTACGTTCCGGGCAACCTAGGCTTCACCCTAGGGCGTTGTTCCTCCAGATTGAATAGTTAGGGCCTAAGAAGTGAACGCCAGAAGCATAAAATACAATATAAAAACAACAGTTTTTCCATCGTAAAAAACGAATAATTGCAACCAGTTTGAAAGTGATGGTCATTTCTACGTTGCGGGCAACCTAGGCTTCACTCTAGGGCGTTGCTCCACTAGATCGAATAGCTAGGGCCTTAGAAGTCAACGCCAGAAGCATAAAATACGATATAAATACAACAGCTTTTCCATCCTATAACAGGAGTAATTGCAACCTGTGTGAGAGTGACGGTCATTTCTACGTTCCGGGCAACCTAGGCTTCACCCTAGGGCGTTGTTCCACCACATCGAATAGTTAGGGCCTAACAAGTGAACGCCAGAAGCATAAAATACAATAAAAATACAACAGTTTTTCCATCGTATAAATCGAATCATTGCAACCAGTGTGAATGTAATGGTCATTTCTACGTTCCGGGCAACCTAGGCTTCACTCTAGGGCGTTGCTCCACTAGATCGAATAGCTAGGGCCTTAGAAGCCAACGCCAGAAGCATAAAGTATAAAATAAATACCACAGTTTTTCCATCGTATAAAACGAATAATTGCTACCAGTGTGAAAGTTATGGTCACTTCTACTTTCCGGGCAACCTAGACTTCACCCTAGGGCGTTGTTCCACCAGATGGAATAGTTAGAGCCTAAGAAGTCAACGCCAGAAGCATAAAATACGATATAAATACAACAGCTTTTCCATCGTACAAAACGAATAATTGCAGCCAGTGTGAAAGTTATGGTCATTTCTACGTTCTGGGCAACCTAGGCTTCCCACTAGGGCGTTGCTCCAACAGATTGCATAGCTAGGGCCTTAGAAGCCAATGCCCGAAGCATAAAATGCAATAAAAATACAACAGTTTTTCCATCGTATAGCAGGAATAATTTGCAACCAGTGTGAAGGTTATGGTCATATCCACGTTCCGGGCAACCTAGGCATCACTGTAGGGCGTTGCTCCACCAGATCGAATAGTTAGGTCCTTAGAGGTCAACGCCAGAAGCATAAAATACAATATAAATACAACAGTTTTTCCCTCGTATAAAACGAATAATTGCAACCAGTTTGAAAGTGATGGTCATTTCTACGTTCCGGGTAACCTAGGCTTCACTCTAGGGCGTTGCTCCAACTGATTGAATAGTTAGGGCCTTAGAAGTCAGCGCCCGAAGCATAAAATGCAATAAAAATACAACAGTTTTTCCATCGTATAACAGGATTAATTGCAACCAGTTTGAAAGTGTTGGTCATTTCTACGTCACGGGCAACCTAGGCTTCACTCTAGGGCGTTGCTCCACCATATCAAACAGTTAGGGCCTAAGAAGTGATCGCCAGAAGCATAAAATACAATATAAATACAACAGTTTTTCCATCGTATAAAACGAATAATTGCTACCCGTGTAAAAGTTATGGTCATTTCTACGTTCCGGGCAGCCTAGGCTTTACTCTAGGGCGGAGCTCCACCATATCGAATAGCTACGGCCTTAGAAGCCTACGCCTGAAGCATAAAATACAATAAAAATACAACAGCTTTTCTATCGTATATAATGTATATTTGCAAACAGTGTGATCGTAATGGTCATTGCTACGTTCCGGGCAACCTAGGCTTCACTCTAGGGCGTTGATCCACCAGATCGAATAGTTAGCGCCTAAGAAGTAAACGCCAGAAGAATAAAATACAATATAAGTACAACAGTTTTTCCATCGTATAAAATGAATAATTGCAACTTTGTGAAAGTACTGGTCATTTCTACGTTCCGGGTAACCTAGGTTTAACTCTAGGGCGTTGCTCCACCAGATCGAATAGCTAGGGACTTAGAAATCAACGCCAGAAGAATAAAATACAATATAAGTACAACAGTTTTTCCATCGTATAAAACGAATAATTGCAAACATTGTGAAAGTAATCGTCATTTCTACGTTCCGGGCAACCTAGGCGTCACACTAGGGCGTCGCTCCACCACATCTAATAGCTACGGCCTTACAAGTCAACGCCAGAAGCATAAAATACAATATAAATACAACAGCTTTTCCATCGTATAAAACGAATAATTGCAAATAGTGAGAAAGTAATGGTCATTTCTAGGTTCCGGGCAACCTAGGCTTCACTCTAGGGCGTTGCTCCACCACATCGAATAGCTACGGCCTTAAAATACAACGGCAGAAGCATAAAATACATAATAAATACAACAGTTTTTCCATCGTATAAAACGAATAATTGCAACCAGTGTGAAAATAATGTTCATTTCTACTTTCCGGGCACCCTAGGCTTCACTCTATGGCGCTGCTCCACCAGATCGAATAGTTAAGGCGTAGGAAGTCAACGCCAGAAGCACCAAATACAAAATAAATACAACAGTTTTTCCATCGTATAAAACGAATAATTGCAACAAGTGTGAAAGTAACGGTCATTTCTACGTTCCGGCAACCTAGGCTTCACTATAGGGCGGTGCTCCACCAGATCGAATAGTTAGGGTCTATGAAGTCAACGCCAGAAGAATAAAATACAATATATGTACAACAGTTTTTCCATGGTATAAAACTAATAATTGCTAACATTGTGAAAGTAAAGGTCATTTCTACGTTCCGGGCAACCTAGGCTTCACCCTAGGGCGTTGTTCCACCAGATGGAATAGTTAGGGCCTAAGAAGTCAACGCTAGAAGCATCAAATACAAAATAAGTACAACAGTTTTTCCATTGTATAAAACGAATAATTGCAACCAGTGTGAAAGTAATGTTCATTTCTACGTCTAGGGCAACCTAGCCTTCACCCTAGGGCGTTGTTCCATCAGATGGTATAGTTAGAGGCTAAGAAGTCGACGCCAGAAGCATAAAATACGATATAAATACAACAGCTTTTCCATCGTATAAAGTGAATAATTGCAAACAATGTGAAAGTAATGGTCATAACAGGAATAATTGCAACCAGTGTGAATGTAATGGTCATTTCTACGTTCCGAGTAACCTACGTTTCACTCTAAGGCGGTGCTCCACCAGATCGAATAGTTAGGGTCTATGAAGTCAACGCCAGAAGAATAAAATACAATATATGTACAACAGTTTTTCCATGGTATAAAACTAATAATTGCTAACATTGTGAAAGTAAAGGTCATTTCTACGTTCCGGGGAACCTAGGCGTCACTCTAGGGCGTTGTTCCACCAGATCGAATAATTAGGGCCTTAGATGTCAACGCCAGAAGCATAAAATGCAATACAGATGCAACAGTTTTTCCATCGTATAAAACGAATAATTACAACCAGTGTGAAAGTTATGGACATTTCAACATTCCGAGCAACCTAGGCTACACACTAGGGCGTTGCTCCACCAGATCGAACAGTTGGGGCCTTAGTAGTCAACGCCAGAAGCATAAAATACAAAATAAGTACAACAGTTTTTCCATTGTATAAAACGAATAATTGCAACCAGTGTGAAAGTAATGTTCATTTCTACGTCCAGGGCAACCTAGGCTTCACCCTAGGGCGTTGTTCCATCAGATGGTATAGTTAGAGGCTAAGAAGTCGGCGCCAGAAGCATAAAATACGATATAAATACAACAGCTTTTCCATCGTATAACGGGAATAATTGCAACCAGTGTGAAAGCGATGGACATTTCTATGTTCCCGGCAACCTAGGCTTCACTCTAGGGCGTTGCTCCACCAGATCGAATAATTAGGTCCTTAGAGGTCAACGCCAGAAGCATAAAATACAAAATAAGTACAACAGTTTTTCCATTGTATAAAACGAATAATTGCAACCAGTGTGAAAGTAATGTTCATTTCTACGTTCCGGGCAACCTAGGCTTCATTCTAGGGCGTTGCTCCACTAGATCGAGTAGCTAGGGCCTTAGAAGTCAACGCCAGGAGCATGAAATACGATATAGATACAACAGTTTATCCATCGTATAAAACGAATAATTGCAACCCGTGCGAATGTAATGGTCATTTCTACGTTTCGGGCAACCTAGGCTTCACTTTGGGCCGTTGCTGCGCCAGTTCGAATAGTGAGGGCCTAAGAAGTCAACGCCGGAAGCATGAAGTACAATATAAATAGAACACCTTTTCCATCGTATAGAACGAATAGTTGCAATCAGTATGAAAGTTATGTCATTTCTATGTTTCGGGCATCCTACACTTAACTCTGAGGCATTCCTCTACCAGAGCGAATAGTTAGGGCCTAAGAAGTCTACGCCAGAAGCATAAAGTGCTATAAAAATACAACAGTCCTTCCACCGTATAACAGGAATAATTGCAACCAGTGTGAGAGTAATGGTCATTTCTACGTTCCGGCCAACCTAGGCTTCCCTCTAGCGTGTTGCTCCACCAGATAGAATTGCTAGGGCCTTAGAGGTCAACGCCCAAAGCATAAAATACGATAAAAGTACAACAGTTTTTCCATCATATAGCAAGAATAATTTCAATCAGTGTGAAAGTACTGGTCATTTCTACGTTCTGGGTAACCTAGGCTTCACTCTAGGGCGTTGCTCCACCAGATCGAATAGATAGGGCCTAAGATGTCAACGCCAGAAGCATAAAATGCTATAAAAATACAACAGTCCTTCCATCGTATAACAGGAATAATTGTAACCAGTGTGAAAGTAATGGTCATTTCTACGTTCCGGTCAACCTAGGCTTCACTCTAGGGCGTTGTTCAAACAGATCGAATAGTTAGGGCCTAAGGAGTCAACGCCAGAAGCATAAAATACAATATAAATAAAACAGCTTTCCATCGTATATAATGTATATTTGCAAACAGTGTGAAAGTACTGGTCATTTCTACGTTCCTGGCAACATAGGCTTCACTCTAGGGCATTGTTCCGCCATATCGAATAGTTAGGGACTTAGAATTCAACGCCAGAGGCATAAAATACAACTAAATTGCAGCAGTTTTTCCATCGTATAACAGGAATAACTGCATCCAGTGTGAAAGTACTGGTCATTTCTAGGTTCCGGTTAACCTGGGTTTCACTCTAGGGCGTTGCTCCACCATATCTAATAGCTAGGGACTTAGATGTCAACGCCAGAAGCACAAAATAAATTATAAGTACAACAGTCTTTCCATTGTATAAAACGAATAATTGCAACCAGTGTGAATGTTATGGTCATATCGACGTTCCGGCGAACCTGGGCTTCACTGTAGCGCGTTGCTCCACCAGATCGAATAGGTAGGGCCATAGAAGTCAACACCCGAAACATAAAATACAATAGAGATAAAAGAGTTTTTCCATCGTATAACAGGAGTAATTGCAACCAGTTTGAAGGTAATGGTATGTGCTACGTTCCGGGCAACCTAGGCTTCACTCTATGGCGGTGCTCCACCAGATCATATAGTTAGGGCCTTAGAAGTCAACGCCAGAAGCATAAAATACAGTAAAGATGCAACGGTTTTTCCATCGTATAAAACGAATAATTGCAACCAGTGTGAAAGTTATGCTCATTTCTACGTTCCGGACAACCTAGGGTTCACCCTAGGGCGTTGATCACCACATCGAATAGTTAAGGCCTAAGAAGTGAACTCCAGAAGCATAAAATACAATAAAGATGCAACAGCTTTTCCATCGTATAGAACGAATAATTGCAAACAGTGTGAAAGTAATGGGCATTTCGACGTTCCGTGCAGCCTAGGCTTCGCTCTAGGGCATTGCACCACCAGGTCGAATAGTTGGGGCCTTAGAAAGCAACTCCAGACGCATAAAATACAATAAAAATACAACAGTTTTTCCATCGTATAAAAAGAATAATTGTAACCAGTGTGAAAGTAATTGTCATTTCTACGTTTCGGGCAACATACGCTTCACTGTTGAACGTTGCCCCACGAGATCGAATTGCTAGGACCTTAGAAGTCAACGCCAGAATCATAAAATACTATAAAAAAGCAACAGTTTTTCCATCGTATAACAGGAATAACTGCAACCAGTGCGAAAGTACTCGTCATTTCTACGTTACGGGCAACCTAGGGTTCACTCTAGGGCGTTGCTCCGCCAGATCGAATAGTTATGGCCTGAGAAGCCAGCGCCAGAAGCATAAAATACAATATAAATACAACACCCTTTCCATCGTATAACAGGAATAATTGCAACCAGTGCTAAGGCTATGGTCATTTCTACGTTCCGGGCAACCCAGGCTTCATTCTAGGGCGTTGCTCCACTGGATCGAATAGTTAGGGCCTTAGAAGACAACGCCAGAAGCATAAAATACGATATAGATACAACAGTTTTTCCATCGTATAAAAAGAATAATTGCAACCAGTGCGAATGTAATGGTCATTTCTACGTTTCGGGCAACATACGCTTCACCCTTGGACGCTGCCCCCGAGATCGAGTAGTTAAGGCCGAAGAAGTCAACGCCAGAAGCATAAAGTACAATCAAAATGCAACAGTTTTTCCATCGTATAGCATGAATAATTGCAACCAGTGTGAAAGTAATCATCATTTCGACGTTTCGGGCATCCTAGATTTAATTGTGAGGCATCGCTCCACCAGATCGAATACGTAGGGACTTATAAGTCAACGCCAGAAGCATAAAGTACAATAAAAATGCAACAGTTTGTCCACCGTATAACAGGAATAATTGCAACCATTGTGAAAGTGATGGTCATTTCTACGTTTCGGGCAACCTTGGCTTCACTCTAGGGCGCTGCTCCGCCAGATCGAATAGTTAGGGCCTGAGAAGTCAGCGCCAGAAGCATAAAATACAATATAAATACAACACCTTTTCCATCGTATAACAGGAATAATTGCAACCAGTGCTCAGGCTATGGTCATTTCTACGTACCGGGCAACCTAGGCTTCATTCTAGGGCGTTGCTCCACTAGATCGAGTAGCTAGGGCCTTAGAAGTCAACGCCAGGAGCATAAAATACGATATAGATACAACAGTTTATCCATCGTATAAAACGAATAATTGCAACCCGTGCGAATGTAATGGTCATTTCTACGTTTCGGGCAACACACGCTTCACTCTTGGACGCTGCCCCCGAGATCGAATAGCAAGGATCTTAGAAGTCAATGCCAGAAGCATAAAATACAATAAAAATACAGCAGTTTTTCCATCGTATAGCATGAATAATTGCAACCAGTTTGAAAGTAATGGTCATTTCTACGTTCCGGGCAGCCTAGGCTTCACTCTAGGATGTTGCTCCACCAGCCCGAATAGTTAGGGCCTTAGAAGTCGACGCCCGAAGCATAAAATACAAAATAGATTGAACAGCTTTTCTATCGTATAACAGGAATAATTGCAACCAGTTTGAAGGTAATGGTATGTGCTACGTTCCGGGCAACCTAGGCTTCACTCTATGGCGGTGCTCCACCAGATCAAATAGTTAGGGCCTTAGAAGTCAACGCCAGAAGCATAAAATACAATATAAATACAACAGCTTTTCCACCGTATATAATGTATATTTGCAAACAGTGTGATCTTAATGGTCATTGCTACGTTCCGGGCAACCTAGGCTTCACTATAGGGCGTTGCTCCACCAGATCGAAGAGTTAAGGCCTTAGAAGTCAACGCCAGAAGCATAAAATACAAAATAAATAGAACAGTTTTTCCATTGTATATAACGAATAATTGCTACCAGTATGAAAGCGATGGTCATTTCTACGTTCCGGGCAACCTAGGCTTCACGCTAGGGCGCTGCTCCACCACATCAAATAATTAGGGCCTTAGAAGTCAGCGCCAGAAGCATAAAATACAGTAAAGTTGCAACAGTTTTCCCATCGTATAAAACGAATAATTGCAACCAGTGTGAAAGTTATGGTCATTTCTACATTCCGAGCAACCTAGGCTTCACTCTAGGACGTTGCTCCACCAGATCGAACAGCTAGGGCCTTAGAAGTCAACGTCAGAAGCATAAAATACAATAAAGATGCAACAGTTTTTAGATCGTATAACAGGAATAACTGCTAACAGTGTGAAAGTACTGGTCATTTCCACGTTCCGGGTAACCTAGGTTTAACTCTAGGGCGTTGCTCCACCAGATGGAATAGCTAGGGACTTAGAAATCAACGCCAGAAGCATAAAATACAATATAAATACAACAGCTTTGCCACCGTATAAAATGAATAATTGCAAACAGTGTGAAAGTAATGGTCATTTCTACGTTCCGGACAACATAGGCTTCACTCTTGGACGTTGCCCCACCAGATCGAATAGCTAGGACCTTAGGGGTCGAAGCCAGAAGCAAAAAATTCAAAATAAATGGAACAGTTTTTCCATTGTATGAAACGAATAATTGTAACCAGTGTGAAAGTGATAGTCATTTCTACGTTTCGGGCAACATACGCTTCACTGTTGAACGTTGCCCCACGAGATCGAATTGATAGGACCTTAGAAGTCAACTCCAGAATCATAAAATACTATAAAAAAGCGACAGTTTTTCCATCGTATAACAGGAATAACTGCAACCAGTGTGAAAGTACTCGTCATTTCTACGTTACGGGCAACCTAGGCTTCACTCTAGGGCGTTGCTCCGCCAGAACGAATAGTTATGGCCTGAGAAGCCAGCGCCAGAAGCATAAAATACAATATAAATACAACACATTTTCCATCGTGTAACAGGAATAATTGCAACCAGTGCTAAGGCTATGGTCATTTCTACGTTTCGGGCAACCTAGACTTCACTCTAGGGCGCTGCTCCACCAAATCGAATAGCTAGGGCCTTAGATGTCAACGTCCAAAGCATAAAATACAATATAAATACAACACATTTTCCATCGTATAACAGGAATAGTTGCAACCAGTGCTAAGGCTATGGTCATTTCTACGTTTCGGGCAACCTATGCTTCAGTCTAGGGCGTTGCTCCACCAAATCGAATAGCTAGGGCCTTAGAAGTCAACGCCAAAAGCATAAAATACGATAAAAATGCTACAGTTTTTCCATCGTATAACAGGAATATCTGCAACCAGTGTGAAAGTACTGGTCATTTGTACGTTCCGCGTAACATAGGCTTCACTCTAGGGCGTTGCTCCACCAGATCAAATAGGTAGGGCCTAAGAAGTCAACGCCAGGAGCATAAAATACTATAAAAATACAACAGCCCTTCCATCGTATAACAGGAATAATTGCAACCAGTGTGAAAGTAATGGTCATTCCTACGTTCCGGGCAACCTAGGCTACCCTCTAGGGTGTTGCTCCACCCGATCGAATAGCTAGGGACTAAGAGGGCAGTGTCAGAAGCATAAAATACAATAAAGATGCAACTGTTTTTCCATCGTATAACAGGAATAATTGCAACCAGTGTGAAAGTAATGGTCATTTCTACGTTCCGGGCAACCTAGGCTTCACTCTAGGGCGGTGCGCCACCAGATCAAACAGTTAGGGCCCAAGAAGTCAACGCCAGAAGCATAAAATACAATATAAATACAACAGCTTTTCCATCGCATATAATGTATATTTGCAAACAGTGTGAAAGTACTGGTCATTTCTACGTTCCTGGCAACCTAGGCTTCACTCTAGGGCATTGTTCCTCGATATCGAATAGTTAGGGACTTAGAATTCATCGCCAGAGGCATAAAATACAACTAAATTGCAACAGTTTTTCCATCGTATAACAGGAATAACTGCAACCAGTGTGAAAGTACTGGTCATTTCTACGTTCCGGTTAACCTGGGTTTCACTCTATGGCGTTGCTCCACCATATCTAATAGCTAGGGACTTAGAAGTCAACGCCAGAAGCACAAAATAAATTATAAATACAACAGTCTTTCCATTGTATAAAACGAACAATTGCAGGCAGTGTGAATATTATGGTCATATCGACGTTCCGGCGAACCTGGGCTTCACTGTAGGGCGTTGCTCCACCAGATCGAATAGGTAGGGCCATGGAAGTCAACACTCGAAACATAAAATACAATAGAGATACAAGAGTTTTTCCATCGTATAAGAGGAATAATTGCAACCAGTGTGAAAGTAATGGTCATTCCTACGTTCCGGGCAACCTAGGCTACCCTCTAGGGTGTTGCTCCACCCGATCGAATAGCTAGGGACTAAGAAGTCAACGCCAGAAGCATAAAATACAACATAAATACAACAGCTTTTCCATCGTTTATAATGTATATTTGCAAACAGCGTGAAAGTAATGGTCATTTCAACGTTCCGGGCAATCTAGGCTTCACTCTAGGGCGTAGCTCCACCAGATCAAATAGTTAGGGCCTTAGAAGTCGACGCCAGAGGCACAAAATACAATAAAGACGCAATAGTCTTTCCATCGTATAACAGGAATAACTGCAACCAGTGTGAAACTACTGGCCATTTCTACGTTCCGTGCAACCTTGGCTTCACTCTAGGGCATTGCTCCACCAGATCGGATAGTTAGGGCCTAAGAAGTCGACGCAAGGAGCATAAAATACGATATAAATGCAACAGCTTTTCCATCGTATAAAACGAATAATTGCTAGCAGTGTGAAAGTAATGGTCATTTCTACGTTCCGAGCACCCTAGGCGTCACTCTGGGGCGTTGCTCCACCACATCTAATAGCTACGGCCTTAGAGGTCAACGCCACAGGCATAAAATACAATATAAATACAACTGCTTTTCCATCGTACAAAATGAATAATTGCCAACAGTGTGAAAGTAATGGTCATATCTACGTTCCGGGCAACCTAGGCTTCACTGTAGGTCGTTGCTCCACCCGATCGAATAGCTAGCGACTTACAATTAAACGCCAGAGGCATAAAATATAATAAATATACAACAGTCTTTCCATCGTATAACAGGAATAATTGCAACCAGTGGGCAAGTAATGGTTATTTCTACGTTCCGGCAGCCTAGGTTTCACTCTACGGCGTTGATACACCAGAGGGAATAGTCATGGCCTAAGAAGGCAACGCTAGAAGCATAAAATACAATAGAGATGCAACATTTTTTCCATTGTATAACAGGAATAACTGCATCCAGTGTGAAAGCACTGGTCATTTCTACATTCCGGGCAACCTAGGCGTAAGTCTAGGGCGTTGCTCCACCACATCTTATAACTACGGCCTTAGAAGTCAACGCCAGGAGCATAAAACAGAATATAAATACAACAGCTTTGCCATCGTATAAAATGAATAATTGCAACCAGTGTAAAAGATATCGTCATTTCTACGTTCCGGGCAACCTAAGCTTCACTGTAGAGCGTTGCTCCACGAGGTCGAATACTTAGGGACTTAGGATTCAACGCCAGAAGCGTTATTTTTATAATTATTTATTATAATTATTCGTTTTATACAATGGAAAGACTGTTCTGTTTATTTTGTATTTTATGCTTCGGGCTTTGACTTCAAAGGCCCTACCTGTTCGATCTGGTGGAGCAACGCCCTAGAGTGAAGCCGAGATTGCCCGGAACGTAGAAATGACCATCACTTTCGAACTGGTTGCAATTATTCCTGTTATATGATGGAAAAACTGTTGTACTTTTATTGCATTTTATGCTTCGGGCATTGACTTCTAAGGCCCTAACTATTCAATCTGCTGGAGCAACGCCCTAGTGTGTAGCCTAGGTTGCCTGGAAAGTAGAAATGACCATAACTTTCATACTGGTCGCAATTTCTCGTTTTATATGATGGAAAAACTGTTGTATTTATATTGAATTTTATGCTTCTGGCGTTCACTTCTTAGGCCCTAACTATTCAATCTGCTGGAGCAACGCAACAGAGTGAAGCCTAGGTTGCTCGGAATTTAGAAATGACCATAACTTTCACACTGGTTGCAATTATTCGTTTTATACGATGGTAAAACTGTTGCATCTTTATCGTATTTTATGCTTCTGGCGTTGACTTCTTAGGCCCCAGCTGTTTGATCTGGTGGAGCACCGCACTTGAGTGAAGCCTACGTTGCCCGGAACGTAGAACATACCATTACCTTCACACTGGTTGCAATTACGCCTGTTATACGATGGAAAAACTGTTGCGTCTTTATTGTATCTTATGCTTCTGGCGTTGTCTTCTAAGGCCCCAACTCTTCGATCTGGTGGAGCAACGCTCTAGAGTGAAGCCTAGGTTGCCCGGTACATCGGAATGACCATTACTTTCACACTGGTTGCAATTACTCCTTTTATACGATGGAAAGACTGTTGTATTTTTATTATATTTTATGCCTCTGGCGTTTAATTGTAAGTCGCTAGCGATTCGATCCGGTGGAGCAACGACCTACAGTGAAGCCTAGGTTGCCCGGAACGTAGATATGACCATTACTTTCACACTGTTGGCAATTATTCATTTTGTACGATGGAAAAGTAGTTGTATTTATATTGTATATTATGCTTCTGGCGTTCACTTCTTAGGCCCTAACAATTCGATCTGGTAGAGCAACGCCCTAGAGTGAAGCCTAGGTTGCCCGGAACGTAGAAATGACCACAACTTTCACACTGATTGCTATTATTCGTTTTATACAACGGAAAAACTGTTATATTTATATTGTATATTATGCTTCTGGCGTTCACTTCTTAGGCCCTAACAATTCGATCTGGTAGAGCAACGCCCTAGAGTGCAGCCTAGGTTGCCCGGAACGTAGAAATGACCATTACTTGCACAGTGTTTGCAGTTATTCATTTTATACGATGGAAAAGCTGTTGTATTTATGTTGTATTTTATGCTCCTGGCGTTGACTTCTAAGGCCGTAGCTATTAGACGTGGTGGAGCAACGCCCTAGAGTGACGCCTAGGTTGACCGGAACGTAGAAATGACCATTACTTTCACAATGTCTGCAATTATTCATTTTATACGATGAAAAAACTGTTGTACTTATATTGCATTTTATCCTTCTGGCGTTAAATTCTAAGTCCCTAGCTATTCGATCTGGTGGAGCAACGTCCTAGAGTGAAGCCTAGGTTGACCGGAACGTAGAAATGACCATAACTTTCACACTGGTTACCATTATTCGTTTTATACGATGGAAAAGCTGTTGAATTTATATCGTATTTTATGCTTCTGGCGTTGACTTCTTAGGCCCTTACTATTCGATCTAGTGGAGCAACGCCCTAGAGTGAAGCCTAGGTTGCCCGGAACGTAGAAAAGACCATCACATTCAAACTGGTTGCAATTAATCCTGTTATACGATGGAAAAACTGTTGTATTTTTATTGCATTTTATGCTTCGGGCGTTGACTTATAAGGCCCTGACTTTTCAATCTGTTGGAGCAACGCCCTAGAGTGAAGCCTAGGTTGTTCGGAATGTAGAAATGACGATAGCTTTCACACTGGTTGCAATTATTCGTTTTATATGATGGAAAATCTGTTGTATTTATATTGTATTTTATGCTTCTGGCGTTCACTTCTTAGGCCCTAACTATTCGATCTGGTGGAACGACGCCCTAGGGTGAAGCCTAGGTTGCCCGGAACGTAGAAATGACCATAACTTTTACACTGGTAGCAATTATTCGTTTTATACAATGGAAAAACTGTTCTATTTATTTTGTATTTAATGCTTCGGGCGTTGACTTCTAAGGCCCTAACTGTTTGATCTGGTGGAGCAACGCCCTAGAGTGAAGCCTAGGTTGCCCGGAACGTAGAAATGACCATTACTTTCACACTGCTTGCAATTATTCCTTTTATACGATGGAAAAGCTGTTGTATTTATATCGTATTTTATGCTTCTGGCGTTGACTTCTATGGCCCTAGCTATTCGATCTAGTGGAGCAACGCCCTAGAGTGAAGCCTAGGTTGCCCGGAACGTAGAAATGACCATCACTTTCAAACTGGTTGCAATTAATCCTGTTAAACGATGGAAAAACTGTTGTATTTTTATTGCATTTTATGCTTTGTGCGTTGACTTCTAAGGCCCTAACTATTCAATCTGTTGGAGCAACGCCCTAGAGTGAAGCCTAGGTTGCTCGGAATGTAGAAATGACCATAACCTTCACACTGGCTGCAATTATTCGTTTTATACGATGGTAAAACTGTTGTATTTATATTGTATTTTATGCTTCTGCCGTTCACTTCTTAGGCCCTAACTATTCGATCTGGTGGACAACTCCCTAGGGTGGAGCCTAGGTTGCCCGGAACGTAGAAATGACCATAACTTTTACACTGGTAGCAATTATTCGTTTTATACGATGGAAAAGCTGTTGAATTTATATCGTATTTTATGCTTCTGGCGTTGACTTCTTAGGCCCTAACTATTCGATCTAGTGGAGCAACGCCCTAGAGTGAAGCCTAGGTTGCCCGGAACGTAGAAAAGACCATCACATTCAAACTGGTTGCAATTAATCCTGTTATACGATGGAAAAACTGTTGTATTTTTATTGCATTTTATGCTTCGGGCGTTGACTTATAAGGCCCTGACTCTTCAATCTGTTGGAGCAACGCCCTAGTGTGTAGCGTAGGTTGCCTGGAAAGTAGAAATGACCGTAACTTTCATACTGGTTGCAATTACTCGCTTTATATGATGGAAAAACTGTTGTATTTATATTGAATTTTATGCTTCTGGCGTTCACTTCTTAGGCCCTAACTATTCAATCTGCTGGAGCAACGCAATAGAGTGTAGCCTAGGTTGCTCGGAATTTAGAAATGACCATAGCTTTCACACTGGTTGCAATTATTCGTTTTATACGATGGTAAAACTGTTGCATCTTTATTGAATTTTATGCTTCTGGCGTTCACTTCTTAGGCCCTAACTATTCGATCTAGTGGAGCAATGCCCTAGAGTGAAGCCTAGGTTGCCCGGAACGTAGATATGACCATTACTTTCACACTGTTGGCAATTATTCATTTTGTACGATGGAAAAGCAGTTGTATTTATATTGTATATTATGCTTCTGGCGTTCACTTCTTAGGCCCTAACAATTCGATCTGGTAGAACAACGCCCTAGAGTGAAGCCTAGGTTGCCCGGAACGTAGAAATGACCACAACTTTCACACTGATTGCTATTATTCGTTTTATACAATGGAAAAACTGTTATATTTATATTGTATATTATGCTTCTGGCGTTCACTTCTTAGGCCCTAACAATTCGATCTGGTAGAGCAACGCCCTAGAGTGAAGCCTAGGTTGCCTGGAACGTACAAATGACCATCACTTTCACACGGGTTGCAATTATTCCTGTTATAGGATGGAAAGACTGTTGTATTTTTATTGCATTTTATGCTTCAGGCGTTGACTTCTGCGGCCGTAGCTATTCGATGTGGAGGAAAAACGCCATAGAGTGAAGCCTATGTTGCCCGGAACGTAGAAATGACCATCACTTTCACACGGGTTGCAATTTTTCCTGATATAGGATGGAAAGACCGTTGTATTTTTATTGTATTTTATGCTTCAGGCGTTGACTTCTGAGGCCGTAGCTATTCGATGTGGTGGAAGAGCGCCATAGAGTGGAGCCTAGGCTGCCCGGAACGCAGAAATGACCAGAACTTTCATACTGGTTGCAATTATTCGTTTTATATGATGGAAAAACTGTTGTATTTATATTGTATTTTATCCTTCTGGCGTTGAGTTCTAAGTCCCTAGCTATTCGGTCTGGTGGAGCAACGCCCTAGTGTGAAACCTAGGTAACCCGGAACGTAGAAATGGCCATTACTTTCACAATGTCTGCAATTATTCATTTCATACGATGGAAAAACTGTGGACTTATATTGCATTTTATCCTTCTGGCGTTGAATTCTAAGTCCCTGGCTATTCGGTCTGGTGGAGCAACGCCCTAGTGTGAAACCTAGGTTACCCGGAACGTAGAAATGACCAGTACTTTCAGACTGGTTGCTGTTATTCGTTTCGTACGATGGAAAAGCAGTTATATTTATTTTGCATTTTATGCTTCGGGCGTTCACTTCTAAGGCCCTAGCTATTCCATCTGGTGGAGCAACACCCTAGAGTGCAGCCTAGGTTGCCCGGAACGTAGAAATGACCATTACTTTCACAATGTTCGCAATCATTCATTTTATACGATGGAAAAGCTGTTGTACTTATATTGTAATTTATGCTTCTGGCGCTGACTTCATAGGCCGTAACTATTTGATCTGGTGGAGCACCGCCCTAGAGTGAAGCCTAGGTTGCCCGGAACGTAGAACATACCATTACCTTCACACTGTTTGCAATTATTCCTTTTATACGATGGAAAAGCTGTTGTATTTATATCGTATTTTATGCTTCTGGCGTTGACTTCATAGGCCCTAACTATTCGATCTGGTGGAGCAACGTCCTAGAGTGAAGCCTAGGTTGCCCGGAACGTAGAAATGACCATAACTTTTACACTGGTAGCAATTATTCGTTTTATACAATGGAAAAGCTGTTGTATTTATATTGTATTTTATGCCTCTGGCGTTGTCTTCTAAGGCCCTAGCTATTCGATCTAGTTGAGCAACGCCCTAGAGTGAAGTCTAGGCTGCCCGGAACGTCGAAATGACCATCACTTTCAAACTGGTTGCAATTAATCCTGTTATACCATGGAAAAGCTGTTGTATTTATATCGTATTGTATGCTTCTGGCGTTGACATCTAAGGACCTATCTGTGTGATCTGGTGGAGCAACGCCCTTGGGTGAAGCCTAGGTTGCTCAGAATATAGAAATGACTATTACTTCCACACTGTTTGCAATTATTCCTTTTATACGATGCAAAAGCTGTTGTATTTATATCGTATTTTATGCTTCGGGCGTTGACTTCTAAGGCCCTAACTGTTTAATCTGGTGGAGCAACGCCCTAGGGTGAAGCCTAGGTTGCCCGGAACGTAGAAATGACCATCACTTTCAAACTGGTTGCAATTAATCCTGTTAAACGATGGAAAAACTGTTGTATTTTTATTGCATTTTATGCTTTGTGCGTTGACTTCTAAGGCCCTAACTATTCAATCTGTTGGAGCAACGCCCTAGAGTGAAGCCTAGGTTGTTCGGAATGTAGAAATGACCATAACCTTCACACTGGCTGCAATTATTCGTTTTATACGATGGTAAAACTGTTGTATTTATATTGTATTTTATGCTTCTGGCGTTCACTTCTTAGGCCCTAACTATTCGATCTGGTGGAACAACTCCCTAGGGTGGAGCCTAGGTTGCCCGGAACGTAGAAATGACCATAACTTTTACACTGGTAGCAATTATTCGTTTTATACGATGGAAAAGCTGTTGAATTTATATCGTATTTTATGCTTCTGGCGTTGACTTCTTAGGCCCTAACTATTCGATCTAGTGGAGCAACGCCCTAGAGTGAAGCCTAGGTTGCCCGGAACGTAGAAAAGACCATCACATTCAAACTGGTTGCAATTAATCCTGTTATACGATGGAAAAACTGTTGTATTTTTATTGCATTTTATGCTTCGGGCGTTGACTTATAAGGCCCTGACTCTTCAATCTGTTGGAGCAACGCCCTAGTGTGTAGCGTAGGTTGCCTGGAAAGTAGAAATGACCGTAACTTTCATACTGGTTGCAATTACTCGTTTTATATGATGGAAAAACTGTTGTATTTATATTGAATTTTATGCTTCTGGCGTTCACTTCTTAGGCCCTAACTATTCAATCTGCTGGAGCAACGCAATAGAGTGTAGCCTAGGTTGCTCGGAATTTAGAAATGACCATAGCTTTCACACTGGTTGCAATTATTCGTTTTATACGATGGTAAAACTGTTGCATCTTTATTGAATTTTATGCTTCTGGCGTTCACTTCTTAGGCCCTAACTATTCGATCTAGTGGAGCAATGCCCTAGAGTGAAGCCTAGGTTGCCCGGAACGTAGATATGACCATTACTTTCACACTGTTGGCAATTATTCATTTTGTACGATGGAAAAGCAGTTGTATTTATATTGTATATTATGCTTCTGGCGTTCACTTCTTAGGCCCTAACAATTCGATCTGGTAGAACAACGCCCTAGAGTGAAGCCTAGGTTGCCCGGAACGTAGAAATGACCACAACTTTCACACTGATTGCTATTATTCGTTTTATACAATGGAAAAACTGTTATATTTATATTGTATATTATGCTTCTGGCGTTCACTTCTTAGGCCCTAACAATTCGATCTGGTAGAGCAACGCCCTAGAGTGAAGCCTAGGTTGCCTGGAACGTACAAATGACCATCACTTTCACACGGGTTGCAATTATTCCTGTTATAGGATGGAAAGACTGTTGTATTTTTATTGCATTTTATGCTTCAGGCGTTGACTTCTGCGGCCGTAGCTATTCGATGTGGAGGAAAAACGCCATAGAGTGAAGCCTATGTTGCCCGGAACGTAGAAATGACCATCACCTTCACACGGGTTGCAATTTTTCCTGATATAGGATGGAAAGACCGTTGTATTTTTATTGTATTTTATGCTTCAGGCGTTGACTTCTGAGGCCGTAGCTATTCGATGTGGTGGAAGAGCGCCATAGAGTGGAGCCTAGGCTGCCCGGAACGTAGAAATGACCAGAACTTTCATACTGGTTGCAATTATTCGTTTTATATGATGGAAAAACTGTTGTATTTATATTGTATTTTATCCTTCTGGCGTTGAGTTCTAAGTCCCTAGCTATTCGGTCTGGTGGAGCAACGCCCTAGTGTGAAACCTAGGTAACCCGGAACGTAGAAATGGCCATTACTTTCACAATGTCTGCAATTATTCATTTCATACGATGGAAAAACTGTGGACTTATATTGTATTTTATCCTTCTGGCGTTGAATTCTAAGTCCCTGGCTATTCGGTCTGGTGGAGCAACGCCCTAGTGTGAAACCTAGGTTACCCGGAACGTAGAAATGACCAGTACTTTCAGACTGGTTGCTGTTATTCGTTTCGTACGATGGAAAAGCAGTTATATTTATTTTGCATTTTATGCTTCGGGCGTTCACTTCTAAGGCCCTAGCTATTCCATCTGGTGGAGCAACACCCTAGAGTGCAGCCTAGGTTGCCCGGAACGTAGAAATGACCATTACTTTCACAATGTTCGCAATCATTCATTTTATACGATGGAAAAGCTGTTGTACTTATATTGTAATTTATGCTTCTGGCGCTGACTTCTTAGGCCGTAACTATTTGATCTGGTGGAGCACCGCCCTAGAGTGAAGCCTAGGTTGCCCGGAACGTAGAACATACCATTACCTTCACACTGTTTGCAATTATTCCTTTTATACGATGGAAAAGCTGTTGTATTTATATCGTATTTTATGCTTCTGGCGTTGACTTCATAGGCCCTAACTATTCGATCTGGTGGAGCAACGTCCTAGAGTGAAGCCTAGGTTGCCCGGAACGTAGAAATGACCATAACTTTTACACTGGTAGCAATTATTCGTTTTATACAATGGAAAAGCTGTTGTATTTATATTGTATTTTATGCCTGTGGCGTTGTCTTCTAAGGCCCTAGCTATTCGATCTAGTGGAGCAACGCCCTAGAGTGAAGTCTAGGCTGCCCGGAACGTCGAAATGACCATCACTTTCAAACTGGTTGCAATTAATCCTGTTATACCATGGAAAAGCTGTTGTATTTATATCGTATTGTATGCTTCTGGAGTTGACATCTAAGGACCTATCTGTGTGATCTGGTGGAGCAACGCCCTTGGGTGAAGCCTAGGTTGCTCAGAATATAGAAATGACTATTACTTCCACACTGTTTGCAATTATTCCTTTTATACGATGCAAAAGCTGTTGTATTTATATCGTATTTTATGCTTCGGGCGTTGACTTCTAAGGCCCTAACTGTTTAATCTGGTGGAGCAACGCCCTAGGGTGAAGCCTAGGTTGCCCGGAACGTAGAAATGGCCATTACTTTCGCACTGTTTGCAATTATTCCTTTTATACGATGGAAAAGCTGTTGTATTTATATCGCATTTTATGCTTCTGGCGTTGACTTCTGTGGCCCTAGCTATTCGATCTAGTGGAGCAACGCCCTAGAGTGAAGTCTAGGCTGCCCGGAACGTCGAAATGACCATCACTTTCAAACTGGTTGCAATTAATCCTGTTATACCATGGAAAAGCTGTTGTATTTATATCGTATTGTATGCTTCTGGCGTTGACATCTAAGGACCTATCTGTGTGATCTGGTGGAGCAACGCCCTTGGGTGAAGCCTAGGTTGCTCAGAATATAGAAATGACTATTACTTCCACACTGTTTGCAATCATTCCTTTTATACGATGCAAAAGCTGTTGTATTTATATCGTATTTTATGCTTCGGGCGTTGACTTCTAAGGCCCTAACTGTTTAATCTGGTGGAGCAACGCCCTAGGGTGAAGCCTAGGTTGCCCGGAACGTAGAAATGGCCATTACTTTCGCACTGTTTGCAATTATTCCTTTTATACGATGGAAAAGCTGTTGTATTTATATCGCATTTTATGCTTCTGGCGTTGACTTCTGTGGCCCTAGCTATTCGATCTAGTGGAGCAACGCCCTAGAGTGACGCCTAGGTTGACCGGAACGTAGAAATGACCATTACTTGCACAATGTCTGCAATTATTCATTTTATACGATGAAAAAACTGTTGTACTTATATTGCATTTTATCCTTCTGGCGTTAAATTCTAAGTCCCTAGCTATTCGTTCTGGTGGAGCAACGCCCTAGAGTGAAACATAGGTTACCCGGAACGTAGAAATGACCAGTACTTTCACACTGGTTGCAGTTATTCGTTTTATACAATGGAAAAACTGTTCTATTTATTTTGCATTTTATGCTTCGGGCGTTGACTTCCAAGGCCCTAGCTATTCCATCTGGTGGAGCAACACTCTAGCGTGAAGCCTAGGTTGCCCGGAACGTAGAAATGACAATTACTTCCACACTGTTTGCAAAAATACATTATATACGATGGAAAAGCTGTTGTACTTATATTGTAATTTATGCTTCTGGCGCTGACTTCTTAGGCCGTAACTATTTGATCTGGTGGAGCACCGCCCTAGAGTGAAGCCTAGGTTGCCCGGAACGTAGAACATACCATTACTTTCACACTGGTTGCAATTATTCCTGTTATACGATGGAAAAACTGTTGCACCTTTATTGTATTTTATGCTTCTGGCGTTGACTTCATAGGCCCTAACTATTCGATCTGGTGGAGCATCGTCCTAGAGTGAAGCCTAGGTTGACCGGAACGTAGAAATGACCATAACTTTCACACTGGTTACCATTATTCGTTTTATACGATGGAAAAGCTGTTGAATTTATATCGTATTTTATGCTTCTGGCGTTGACTTCTTAGGCCCTAACTATACGATCTAGTGGAGCAACGCCCTAGAGTGAAGCCTAGGTTGCCCGGAACGTAGAAAAGACCATCACATTCAAACTGGTTGCAATTAATCCTGTTATACGATGGAAAAACTGTTGTATTTTTATTGTATTTTATGCTTCTGGCGTTCACTTGTTAAGCCCTAACTTTTCGATGTGGTGGAACAACGCCCTAGGGTGAAGCCTAGGTTGCCCGGAACGTAGAAATGACCGTCACTCTCACACAGGTTGCAATTACTCCTGTTATAGGATGGAAAAGCTGTTGTATTTATATCGTATTTTATGCTTCTGGCGTTGACTTCTAAGGCCCTAGCTATTCGATCTAGTGGAGCAACGCCCTAGAGTGAAGCCTAGGTTGCCCGGAACGTAGAAATGACCATCACTTTCAAACTGGTTGCAATTAATCCTGTTGTACGATGGAAGAACTGTTGTATTTTTATTGCATTTTATGCTTCGGGCGTTGACTTCTAAGGACCTTACTATTCAATCTGTCGGAGCAACGCCCTAGAGTGAAGCCTAGGTTGCTCGGAATGTAGAAATGACCATAGCTTTCACACTGGTTGCAATTATGCGTTTTACACGATGGAAAAACTGTTGTATTTATATTGTATTTTATGCTTCTGGCGTTCACTTCCTAGGCCCTAACTATTCGATCTGGTGGAACAACGCCCTAGGGTGAAGCCTAGGTTGCCTGGAACGTAGAAATGACCATAACTTTTACACTGGTAGCAATTATTCGTTTTATACAAAGGAAAAACTGTTCTATTTATTTTGTATTTTATGCTTCGGGCGTTGACTTCTAAGGCCCTAACTGTTTGTTCTGGTGGAGCAACGCCCTAGAGTGAAGCCTAGGTTGCCCGGAACGTAGAAATGACCATTACTTTCACACTGTTTGCATTTATTCCTTTTATACGATGGAAAAGCTGTTGTATTTATATCGTATTTTATGCTTCTGGCGTTGGCTTCTAAGGCCCTAGCTATTCGATCTAGTGAAGCAACGCCCTAGAGTGAAGCCTAGGTTGTCTGGAACGTAGAAATGACCATTACATTCACACTGGTTGCAATTATTCGATTTATACGATGGAAAAACTGTTGTATTTATATTGTATTTTATGCTTCTGGCGTTCACTTGTTAGGCCCTAACTATTCGATCTGGTGGAACAACGCCCTAGGGTGAAGCCTAGGTTGCCCGGAACGTAGAAATGACCATCACTCTCACACAGGTTGCAATAACTCCTGTTATAGGATGGAAAAGCTGTTGTATTTATATCGTATTTTATGCTTCTGGCGTTGACTTCTAAGGCCCTAGCTATTCGATCTAGTGGAGCAACGCCCTAGAGTGAGGCCTAGGTTGCCCGGAACGTAGAAATGACCATTACATTCACACTGGTTGCAATTATTCGATTTATACGATGGAAAAACTGTTGTATTTTTATTGTATTTTATGCTTCTGGCGTTCACTTGTTAAGCCCTAACTTTTCGATGTGGTGGAACAACGCCCTAGGGTGAAGCCTAATTTGCCCGGAACGTAGAAATGACCGTCACTCTCACACAGGTTGCAATTACTCCTGTTATAGGATGGAAAAGCTGTTGTATTTATATCGTATTTTATGCTTCTGGCGTTGACTTCTAAGGCCCTAGCTATTCGATCTAGTGGAGCAACGCCCTAGAGTGAAGCCTAGGTTGCCCGGAACGTAGAAATGACCATCACTTTCAAACTGGTTGCAATTAATCCTGTTGTACGATGGAAGAACTGTTGTATTTTTATTGCATTTTATGCTTCGGGCGTTGACTTCTAAGGACCTTACTATTCAATCTGTCGGAGCAACGCCCTAGAGTGAAGCCTAGGTTGCTCGGAATGTAGAAATGACCATAGCTTTCACACTGGTTGCAATTATGCGTTTTACACGATGGAAAAACTGTTGTATTTATATTGTATTTTATGCTTCTGGCGTTCACTTCCTAGGCCCTAACTATTCGATCTGGTGGAACAACGCCCTAGGGTGAAGCCTAGGTTGCCTGGAACGTAGAAATGACCATAACTTTTACACTGGTAGCAATTATTCGTTTTATACAAAGGAAAAACTGTTCTATTTATTTTGTATTTTATGCTTCGGGCGTTGACTTCTAAGACCCTAACTGTTTGTTCTGGTGGAGCAACGCCCTAGAGTGAAGCCTAGGTTGCCCGGAACGTAGAAATGACCATTACTTTCACACTGTTTGCATTTATTCCTTTTATACGATGGAAAAGCTGTTGTATTTATATCGTATTTTATGCTTCTGGCGTTGGCTTCTAAGGCCCTAGCTATTCGATCTAGTGAAGCAACGCCCTAGAGTGAAGCCTAGGTTGCCTGGAACGTAGAAATGACCATTACATTCACACTGGTTGCAATTATTCGATTTATACGATGGAAAAACTGTTGTATTTATATTGTATTTTATGCTTCTGGCGTTCACTTGTTAGGCCCTAACTATTCGATCTGGTGGAACAACGCCCTAGGGTGAAGCCTAGGTTGCCCGGAACGTAGAAATGACCATTACTTTCACACTGTTTGCATTTATACCTTTTATACGATGGAAAAGCTGTTGTATTTATATCGTATTTTATGCTTCTGGCGTTGGCTTCTAAGGCCCTAGCTATTCGATCTAGTGGAGCAACGCCCTAGAGTGAGGCCTAGGTTGCCCGGAACGTAGAAATGACCATTACATTCACACTGGTTGCAATTATTCGATTTATACGATGGAAAAACTGTTGTATTTTTATTGTATTTTATGCTTCTGGCGTTCACTTGTTGGGCCCTAACTGTTTGTTCTGGTGGAGCAACGCCCTAGAGTGAAGCCTAGGTTGCCCGGAACGTAGAAATGACCATTACTTTCACACTGTTTGCATTTATTCCTTTTATACGATGGAAAAGCTGTTGTATTTATATCGTATTTTATGCTTCTGGCGTTGGCTTCTAAGGCCCTAGCTATTCGATCTAGTGAAGCAACGCCCTAGAGTGAAGCCTAGGTTGCCTGGAACGTAGAAATGACCATTACATTCACACTGGTTGCAATTATTCCTGTTATAGAATGGAAAGACTGTTGTATTTTTATTGCATTTTATGCTTCAGGCGTTGACTTCTGCGGCCGTAGCTATTCGATGTGGAGGAAAAACGCCATAGAGTGAAGCCTATGTTGCCCGGAACGTAGAAATGACCATCACTTTCACACGGGTTGCAATTTTTCCTGATATAGGATGGAAAGACCGTTGTATTTTTATTGTATTTTATGCTTCAGGCGTTGACTTCTGAGGCCGTAGCTATTCGATGTGGTGGAAGAGCGCCATAGAGTGGAGCCTAGGCTGCCCGGAACGTAGAAATGACCAGAACTTTCATACTGGTTGCAATTATTCGTTTTATATGATGGAAAAACTGTTGTATTTATATTGTATTTTATCCTTCTGGCGTTGAGTTCTAAGTCCCTAGCTATTCGGTCTGGTGGAGCAACGCCCTAGTGTGAAACCTAGGTAACCCGGAACGTAGAAATGGCCATTACTTTCACAATGTCTGCAATTATTCATTTCATACGATGGAAAAACTGTGGACTTATATTGTATTTTATCCTTCTGGCGTTGAATTCTAAGTCCCTGGCTATTCGGTCTGGTGGAGCAACGCCCTAGTGTGAAACCTAGGTTACCCGGAACGTAGAAATGACCAGTACTTTCAGACTGGTTGCTGTTATTCGTTTCGTACGATGGAAAAGCAGTTATATTTATTTTGCATTTTATGCTTCGGGCGTTCACTTCTAAGGCCCTAGCTATTCCATCTGGTGGAGCAACACCCTAGAGTGCAGCCTAGGTTGCCCGGAACGTAGAAATGACCATTACTTTCACAATGTTCGCAATCATTCATTTTATACGATGGAAAAGCTGTTGTACTTATATTGTAATTTATGCTTCTGGCGCTGACTTCTTAGGCCGTAACTATTTGATCTGGTGGAGCACCGCCCTAGAGTGAAGCCTAGGTTGCCCGGAACGTAGAACATACCATTACCTTCACACTGTTTGCAATTATTCCTTTTATACGATGGAAAAGCTGTTGTATTTATATCGTATTTTATGCTTCTGGCGTTGACTTCATAGGCCCTAACTATTCGATCTGGTGGAGCAACGTCCTAGAGTGAAGCCTAGGTTGCCCGGAACGTAGAAATGACCATAACTTTTACACTGGTAGCAATTATTCGTTTTATACAATGGAAAAGCTGTTGTATTTATATTGTATTTTATGCCTCTGGCGTTGTCTTCTAAGGCCCTAGCTATTCGATCTAGTGGAGCAACGCCCTAGAGTGAAGTCTAGGCTGCCCGGAACGTCGAAATGACCATCACTTTCAAACTGGTTGCAATTAATCCTGTTATACCATGGAAAAGCTGTTGTATTTATATCGTATTGTATGCTTCTGGCGTTGACATCTAAGGACCTATCTGTGTGATCTGGTGGAGCAACGCCCTTGGGTGAAGCCTAGGTTGCTCAGAATATAGAAATGACTATTACTTCCACACTGTTTGCAATTATTCCTTTTATACGATGCAAAAGCTGTTGTATTTATATCGTATTTTATGCTTCGGGCGTTGACTTCTAAGGCCCTAACTGTTTAATCTGGTGGAGCAACGCCCTAGGGTGAAGCCTAGGTTGCCCGGAACGTAGAAATGGCCATTACTTTCGCACTGTTTGCAATTATTCCTTTTATACGATGGAAAAGCTGTTGTATTTATATCGCATTTTATGCTTCTGGCGTTGACTTCTGTGGCCCTAGCTATTCGATCTAGTGGAGCAACGCCCTAGAGTGAAACCTAGGTTGCCCGGAACGTAGAAATGACCATCACTTTCAAACGGGTTGCAATTTATCCTGTTATACGATGGAAAAACTGTTGTATTTTTATTGCATTTTATGCTTCGGGTGTTGATTTCTTAGGCCCTAACACTTCGATCTGGTGGAGCAACGCCCTACAGTGAAGCCTAGGTTGCCCGGAACGTAGATATGACCATAACCTTCACACAGGTTGCAATTATTCGTTTTATACGGTGTAAAGGCTGTTGTATTTATTTTGTATTTTATTCTTCTGGTGTTGACTTCTTAGGCCCTAACTATTCGATCTGGTGCAACAACGCCGTAGAGTGAAGCCTAGGTTGCCCGGAACGTAGAAATGATCATAACTTTTACACTGGTAGCAATTATCCGTTTTATACAATGGAAAAACTGTTCTATTTATTTTGTATTTTATGCTTCGGGCGTTGACTTCTAAGGCCCTAACTGTTTGATCTGGTGGAGCAACGCCCTAGAGTGAAGCCTAGGTTGCCCGGAACGTAGAAATGACCATTACTTTCACACTGTTTGCATTTATACCTTTTATACGATGGAAAAGCTGTTGTATTTATATCGTATTTTATGCTTCTGGCGTTGGCTTCTAAGGCCGTAGCTATTCGATCTAGTGGAGCAACGCCCTAGAGTGAAGCCTAGGTTGCCCGGAACGTAGAAATGACCATAACTTTCACACTGGTTGCTATTATTCGTTTTAAACGATGGAAAAGCTGTTCTATTTATATTGCATTTTATGCTTCTGGCATTGAATTCTAAGTCCCTAGCTATTCGGTCTGGTGGAACAACGCCCTAGGGTGAAGCCTAGGTTGCGCGGAACGTAGAAATGACCGTCACTCTCACACAGGTTGCAATTACTCCTGTTATAGGATGGAAAAGCTGTTGTATTTATATCGTATTTTATGCTTCTGGCGTTGACTTCTAAGGCCCTAGCTATTCGATCTAGTGGAGCAACGCCCTAGAGTGACGCCTAGGTTGACCGGAACGTAGAAATGACCATTACTTGCACAATGTCTGCAATTATTCATTTTATACGATGAAAAAACTGTTGTACTTATATTGCATTTTATCCTTCTGGCGTTAAATTCTAAGTCCCTAGCTATTCGTTCTGGTGGAGCAACGCCCTAGAGTGAAACATAGGTTACCCGGAACGTAGAAATGACCAGTACTTTCACACTGGTTGCAGTTATTCGTTTTATACAATGGAAAAACTGTTCTATTTATTTTGCATTTTATGCTTCGGGCGTTGACTTCCAAGGCCCTAGCTATTCCATCTGGTGGAGCAACACTCTAGCGTGAAGCCTAGGTTGCCCGGAACGTAGAAATGACCATAACTTTCACACTGGTTGCAATTATTCGCTTTCTACAATGGAAAAACTGTTGTATTTATATTGTATTTTATGCCTCTGGCGTTGTCTTCTAAGGCCCTAGCTATTCGATCTAGTGGAGCAACGCCCTAGAGTGAAGCCTAGGTTGCACGGAACGTAGAAAAGACCATCACATTCAAACTGGTTGCAATTAATCCTGTTATACGATGGAAAAACTGTTGTATTTTTATTGCATTTTATGCTTCGGGCGTTGACTTATAAGGCCCTGACTCTTCAATCTGTTGGAGCAACGCCCTAGAGTGAAGCCTAGGTTGCTCGGAATGTAGAAATGACCATAGCTTTCACACTGTTTGCAATTATTCCTTTTATACCATGGAAAAGCTGTTGTATTTATATCGTATTTTATGCTTCTGGCGTTGACTTCTAAGGACCTAACTATTCGATCTGGTGGAGCACCACCCTAGAGTGAAGCCTAGGTTGCTCGGAATATAGAAATGACCATAACTTTCACACTGGTTGCAATTATTCGCTTTCTACAATGGAAAAACTGTTTTATTTATATTGTATTTTATGCTTCTGGCGTTCACTTCTTAGGGCCTAACTATTCGATCTGATGGAACAATGCCCTAGGGTGAAGCGTAGGTTGCCCGGAACGTAGAAATGACCATAACTTTTACACTGGTAGAAATTATTCGTTTTATACAATGGAAAAGCTGTTGTATTTATATTGTATGTTATGCTTCTGGCGTTGACTTCTTAGGACCTAACTATTCCATCTGGTGGAACAACGCCCTAGGGTGAAGTCTAGGTTGTCCGGAAAGTAGAAATGACAATAACTTTCACACTGGTAGCAATTATTCGTTTTATACGATGGAAAAACTGTTCTATTTATTTTGTATTTTATGCTTCGGTCGTTGACTTCTAAGGCCCTAACTATTCGATCTGGTAGAGCAACGCCCTAGAGTGAAGCCTAGGTTGCCCGGTAAGTAGAAATGACCATAAGTTTCATACTGGTTGCAATTATTCGTTTTATACGATGGAAAAACTGTTGTATTTATATTGTATTTTATGCTTCTGGCGTTCACTTCTTAGGCCCTAACTATTCGATCTGGTGGTACAACGCCCTAGGATGAAGCCTAGGTTGCCCGGAACGTAGGAATGACCATAACTTTTACACTGGCAGCAATTATTCGTTTTATACGATGGAAAAACTGTTCTATTTATTTTTTATTTTATGCTTCGGGCATTGACTTCTAAGGCCCTAACTATTCGATTTGGTGGAGCATCGCCCTAGAGTGAAGCCTAGGTTGCCCGGAACGTAGAAATGACCATAACTTTCACACTGTTTGCATTTATACCTTTTATACGATGGAAAAGCTGTTGTATTTATATCGTATTTTATGCTTCTGGCGTTGGCTTCTAAGGCCCTAGCTATTCGATCTAGTGGAGCAACGCCCTAGACTGAGGCCTAGGTTGCCCGGAACGTAGAAATGACCATTACATTCACACTGGTTGCAATTATTCGATTTATACGATGGAAAAACTGTTGTATTTTTATTGTATTTTATGCTTCTGGCGTTCACTTGTTAAGCCCTAACTTTTCGATGTGGTGGAACAACGCCCTAGGGTGAAGCCTAGGTTGCCCGGAACGTAGAAATGACCGTCACTCTCACACAGGTTGCAATTACTCCTGTTATAGGATGGAAAAGCTGTTGTATTTATATCGTATTTTATGCTTCTGGCGTTGACTTCTAAGGCCCTAGCTATTCGATCTAGTGGAGCAACGCCCTAGAGTGAAGCCTAGGTTGCCCGGAACGTAGAAATGACCATCACTTTCAAACTGGTTGCAATTAATCCTGTTGTACGATGGAAGAACTGTTGTATTTTTATTGCATTTTATGCTTCGGGCGTTGACTTCTAAGGACCTTACTATTCAATCTGTCGGAGCAACGCCCTAGAGTGAAGCCTAGGTTGCTCGGAATGTAGAAATGACCATAGCTTTCACACTGGTTGCAATTATGCGTTTTACACGATGGAAAAACTGTTGTATTTATATTGTATTTTATGCTTCTGGCGTTCACTTCCTAGGCCCTAACTATTCGATCTGGTGGAACAACGCCCTAGGGTGAAGCCTAGGTTGCCTGGAACGTAGAAATGACCATAACTTTTACACTGGTAGCAATTATTCGTTTTATACAAAGGAAAAACTGTTCTATTTATTTTGTATTTTATGCTTCGGGCGTTGACTTCTAAGGCCCTAACTGTTTGTTCTGGTGGAGCAACGCCCTAGAGTGAAGCCTAGGTTGCCCGGAACGTAGAAATGACCATTACTTTCACACTGTTTGCATTTATTCCTTTTATACGATGGAAAAGCTGTTGTATTTATATCGTATTTTATGCTTCTGGCGTTGGCTTCTAAGGCCCTAGCTATTCGATCTAGTGAAGCAACGCCCTAGAGTGAAGCCTAGGTTGCCTGGAACGTAGAAATGACCATTACATTCACACTGGTTGCAATTATTCGATTTATACGATGGAAAAACTGTTGTATTTATATTGTATTTTATGCTTCTGGCGTTCACTTGTTAGGCCCTAACTATTCGATCTGGTGGAACAACGCCCTAGGGTGAAGCCTAGGTTGCCCGGAACGTAGAAATGACCATCACTCTCACACAGGTTGCAATAACTCCTGTTATAGGATGGAAAAGCTGTTGTATTTATATCGTATTTTATGCTTCTGGCGTTGACTTCTAAGGCCCTAGCTATTCGATCTAGTGGAGCAACGCCCTAGAGTGAGGCCTAGGTTGCCCGGAACGTAGAAATGACCATTACATTCACACTGGTTGCAATTATTCGATTTATACGATGGAAAAACTGTTGTATTTTTATTGTATTTTATGCTTCTGGCGTTCACTTGTTAAGCCCTAACTTTTCGATGTGGTGGAACAACGCCCTAGGGTGAAGCCTAGGTTGCCCGGAACGTAGAAATGACCGTCACTCTCACACAGGTTGCAATTACTCCTGTTATAGGATGGAAAAGCTGTTGTATTTATATCGTATTTTATGCTTCTGGCGTTGACTTCTAAGGCCCTAGCTATTCGATCTAGTGGAGCAACGCCCTAGAGTGAAGCCTAGGTTGCCCGGAACGTAGAAATGACCATCACTTTCAAACTGGTTGCAATTAATCCTGTTGTACGATGGAAGAACTGTTGTATTTTTATTGCATTTTATGCTTCGGGCGTTGACTTCTAAGGACCTTACTATTCAATCTGTCGGAGCAACGCCCTAGAGTGAAGCCTAGGTTGCTCGGAATGTAGAAATGACCATAGCTTTCACACTGGTTGCAATTATGCGTTTTACACGATGGAAAAACTGTTGTATTTATATTGTATTTTATGCTTCTGGCGTTCACTTCCTAGGCCCTAACTATTCGATCTGGTGGAAGAACGCCCTAGGGTGAAGCCTAGGTTGCCTGGAACGTAGAAATGACCATAACTTTTACACTGGTAGCAATTATTCGTTTTATACAAAGGAAAAACTGTTCTATTTATTTTGTATTTTATGCTTCGGGCGTTGACTTCTAAGGCCCTAACTGTTTGTTCTGGTGGAGCAACGCCCTAGAGTGAAGCCTAGGTTGCCCGGAACGTAGAAATGACCATTACTTTCACACTGTTTGCATTTATTCCTTTTATACGATGGAAAAGCTGTTGTATTTATATCGTATATTATGCTTCTGGCGTTGGCTTCTAAGGCCCTAGCTATTCGATCTAGTGAAGCAACGCCCTAGAGTGAAGCCTAGGTTGCCTGGAACGTAGAAATGACCATTACATTCACACTGGTTGCAATTATTCGATTTATACGATGGAAAAACTGTTGTATTTATATTGTATTTTATGCTTCTGGCGTTCACTTGTTAGGCCCTAACTATTCGATCTGGTGGAACAACGCCCTAGGGTGAAGCCTAGGTTGCCCGGAACGTAGAAATGACCATCACTCTCACACAGGTTGCAATAACTCCTGTTATAGGATGGAAAAGCTGTTGTATTTATATCGTATTTTATGCTTCTGGCGTTGACTTCTAAGGCCCTAGCTATTCGATCTAGTGGAGCAACGCCCTAGAGTGAAGCCTAGGTTGCCCGGAACGTAGAAATGACCATCACTTTCAAACTGTTTGCAATTAATCCTGTTGTACGATGGAAGAACTGTTGTATTTTTATTGCATTTTATGCTTCGGGCGTTGACTTCTAAGGCCCTAACTATTCAATCTGTTGGAGCAACGCCCTAGAGTGAAGCCTAGGTTGCTCGGAATGTAGAAATGACCATTACTTTCACACTGTTTGCAATTATTCCTTTTATACCATGGAAAAGCTGTTGTATTTATATCGTATTTTATGCTTCTGGCGTTGACTTCTAAGGACCTAACTATTCGATCTGGTGGAGCACCACCCTAGAGTGAAGCCTAGGTTGCTCGGAATATAGAAATGACCATAACTTTCACACTGGTTGCAATTATTCGCTTTCTACAATGGAAAAACTGTTTTATTTATATTGTATTTTATGCTTCTGGCGTTCACTTCTTAGGGCCTAACTATTCGATCTGATGGAACAATGCCCTAGGGTGAAGCGTAGGTTGCCCGGAACGTAGAAATGACCATAACTTTTACACTGGTAGAAATTATTCGTTTTATACAATGGAAAAGCTGTTGTATTTATATTGTATGTTATGCTTCTGGCGTTGACTTCTTAGGACCTAACTATTCCATCTGGTGGAACAACGCCCTAGGGTGAAGTCTAGGTTGTCCGGAAAGTAGAAATGACCATAACTTTCACACTGGTAGCAATTATTCGTTTTATACGATGGAAAAACTGTTCTATTAATTTTGTATTTTATGCTTCGGTCGTTGACTTCTAAGGCCCTAACTATTCGATCTGGTAGAGCAACGCCCTAGAGTGAAGCCTAGGTTGCCCGGTAAGTAGAAATGACCATAAGTTTCATACTGGTTGCAATTATTCGTTTTATACGATGGAAAAACTGTTGTATTTATATTGTATTTTATGCTTCTGGCGTTCACTTCTTAGGCCCTAACTATTCGATCTGGTGGTACAACGCCCTAGGATGAAGCCTAGGTTGCCCGGAACGTAGAAATGACCATAACTTTTACACTGGCAGCAATTATTCGTTTTATACGATGGAAAAACTGTTCTATTTATTTTTTATTTTATGCTTCGGGCATTGACTTCTAAGGCCCTAACTATTCGATTTGGTGGAGCATCGCCCTAGAGTGAAGCCTAGGTTGCCCGGAACGTAGAAATGACCATAACTTTCACACTGGTTGCAATTATTCGTTTTCTGCGATAGAAAAACTGTTGTATTTATATTGTATTTTATGCTTCGGGCGTTGATTTCTTAGGCCCTAACACTTCGATCTGGTGGGGCAACGCACTACAGTGAAGCCTAGGTTGCCCGGAACGTAGATATGACCATAACCTTCACACAGGTTGCAATTATTCATTTTATACGGTGTAAAGGCTGTTGTATTTATTTTGTACTTTATTCTTCTGGTGTTGACTTCTTAGGCCCTAACCATTCGATCTGGTGGAACAACGCCGTAGAGTGAAGCCTAGGTTGCCCGGAACGTAGAAATGATCATAGCTTTTACACTGGTAGCAATTATCCGTTTTATACAATGGAAAAACTGTTCTATTTATTTTGTATTTTATGCTTCGGGCGTTGACTTCTAAGGCCCTAACTGTTTGATCTGGTGGAGCAACGCCCTAGAGTGAAGCCTAGGTTGCCCGGAACGTAGAAATGAGCATTACTTTCACACTGTTTGCATTTATACCTTTTATACGATGGAAAAGCTGTTGTATTTATATCGTATTTTATGCTTCTGGCGTTGGCTTCTAAGGCCCTAGCTATTCGATCTAGTGGAGCAACGCCCTAGAGTGAGGCCTAGGTTGCCCGGAACGTAGAAGTGACCATTACATTCACACTGGTTGCAATTATTCGATTTATACGATGGAAAAACTGTTGCATTTTTATTGTATTTTATGCTTCTGGCGTTCACTTGTTGGGCCCTAACTTTTCGATGTGGTGGAACAACGCCCTAGGGTGAAGCCTAGGTTGCCCGGAACGTAGAAATGACCATAACTTTTACACTGGTAGCAATTATTCGTTTTATACAAAGGAAAAACTGTTCTATTTATTTTGTATTTTATGCTTCGGGCGTTGACTTCTAAGGCCCTAACTGTTTGTTCTGGTGGAGCAACGCCCTAGAGTGAAGCCTAGGTTTCCCGGAACGTAGAAATGAGCATTACTTTCACACTGTTTGCATTTATTCCTTTTATACGATGGAAAAGCTGTTGTATTTATATCGTATTTTATGCTTCTGGCGTTGGCTTCTAAGGCCCTAGCTATTCGATCTAGTGAAGCAACGCCCTAGAGTGAAGCCTATGTTGCCTGGAACGTAGAAATGACCATTACATTCACACTGGTTGCAATTACTCGATTTATACGATGGAAAAACTGTTGTATTTATATTGTATTTTATGCTTCTGGCGTTCACTTGTTAGGCCCTAACTATTCGATCTGGTGGAACAACGCCCTAGGGTGAAGCCTAGGTTGCCCGGAACGTAGAAATGACCATCACTCTCACACAGGTTGCAATAACTCCTGTTATAGGATGGAAAAGCTGTTGTATTTATATCGTATTTTATGCTTCTGGCGTTGACTTCTAAGGACCTAACTATTCGATCTGGTGGAGCACCACCCTAGAGTGAAGCCTAGGTTGCTCGGAATATAGAAATGACCATAACTTTCACACTGGTTGCAATTATTCGCTTTCTACAGTGGAAAAACTGTTTTATTTATATTGTATTTTATGCTTCTGGCGTTCACTTCTTAGGGCCTAACTATTCGATCTGATGGAACAATGCCCTAGGGTGAAGCGTAGGTTGCCCGGAACGTAGAAATGACCATAACTTTTACACTGGTAGAAATTATTCGTTTTATACAATGGAAAAGCTGTTGTATTTATATTGTATGTTATGCTTCTGGCGTTGACTTCTTAGGACCTAACTATTCCATCTGGTGGAACAACGCCCTAGGGTGAAGTCTAGGTTGTCCGGAAAGTAGAAATGACCATAACTTTCACACTGGTAGCAATTATTCGTTTTATACGATGGAAAAACTGTTCTATTTATTTTGTATTTTATGCTTCGGTCGTTGACTTCTAAGGCCCTAACTATTCGATCTGGTAGAGCAACGCCCTAGAGTGAAGCCTAGGTTGCCCGGTAAGTAGAAATGACCATAAGTTTCATACTGGTTGCAATTATTCGTTTTATACGATGGAAAAACTGTTGTATTTATATTGTATTTTATGCTTCTGGCGTTCACTTCTTAGGCCCTAACTATTCGATCTGGTGGTACAACGCCCTAGGATGAAGCCTAGGTTGCCCGGAACGTAGAAATGACCATAACTTTTACACTGGCAGCAATTATTCGTTTTATACGATGGAAAAACTGTTCTATTTATTTTTTATTTTATGCTTCGGGCATTGACTTCTAAGGCCCTAACTATTCGATTTGGTGGAGCATCGCCCTAGAGTGAAGCCTAGGTTCCCCGGAACGTAGAAATGACCATAACTTTCACACTGGTTGCAATTATTCGTTTTCTGCGATAGAAAAACTGTTGTATTTATATTGTATTTTATGCTTCGGGCGTTGATTTCTTAGGCCCTAACACTTCGATCTGGTGGGGCAACGCACTACAGTGAAGCCTAGGTTGCCCGGAACGTAGATATGACCATAACCTTCACACAGGTTGCAATTATTCATTTTATACGGTGTAAAGGCTGTTGTATTTATTTTGTACTTTATTCTTCTGGTGTTGACTTCTTAGGCCCTAACTATTCGATCTGGTGGAACAACGCCGTAGAGTGAAGCCTAGGTTGCCCGGAACGTAGAAATGATCATAGCTTTTACACTGGTAGCAATTATCCGTTTTATACAATGGAAAAACTGTTCTATTTATTTTGTATTTTATGCTTCGGGCGTTGACTTCTAAGGCCCTAACTGTTTGATCTGGTGGAGCAACGCCCTAGAGTGAAGCCTAGGTTGCCCGGAACGTAGAAATGACCATTACTTTCACACTGTTTGCATTTATACCTTTTATACGATGGAAAAGCTGTTGTATTTATATCGTATTTTATGCTTCTGGCGTTGGCTTCTAAGGCCCTAGCTATTCGATCTAGTGGAGCAACGCCCTAGAGTGAGGCCTAGGTTGCCCGGAACGTAGAAATGACCATTACATTCACACTGGTTGCAATTATTCGATTTATACGATGGAAAAACTGTTGTATTTTTATTGTATTTTATGCTTCTGGCGTTCACTTGTTGGGCCCTAACTTTTCGATGTGGTGGAACAACGCCCTAGGGTGAAGCCTAGGTTGCCCGGAACGTAGAAATGACCATAACTTTTACACTGGTAGCAATTATTCGTTTTATACAAAGGAAAAACTGTTCTATTTATTTTGTATTTTATGCTTCGGGCGTTGACTTCTAAGGCCCTAACTGTTTGTTCTGGTGGAGCAACGCCCTAGAGTGAAGCCTAGGTTGCCCGGAACGTAGAAATGACCATTACTTTCACAATGTTTGCATTTATTCCTTTTATACGATGGAAAAGCTGTTGTATTTATATCGTATTTTATGCTTCTGGCGTTGGCTTCTAAGGCCCTAGCTATTCGATCTAGTGAAGCAACGCCCTAGAGTGAAGCCTAGGTTGCCTGGAACGTAGAAATGACCATTACATTCACACTGGTTGCAATTATTCGATTTATACGATGGAAAAACTGTTGTATTTATATTGTATTTTATGCTTCTGGCGTTCACTTGTTAGGCCCTAACTATTCGATCTGGTGGAACAGCGCCCTAGGGTGAAGCCTAGGTTGGCCGGAACGTAGAAATGACCCTCACTCTCACGCAGGTTGCAATAACTCCTGTTATAGGATGGAAAAGCTGTTGTATTTATATCGTATTTTATGCTTCTGGCGTTGACTTCTAAGGCCCTAGCTATTCGATCTAGTGGAGCAACGCCCTAGAGTGAAGCCTAGGTTGCCCGGAACGTAGAAATGACCATCACTTTCAAACTGGTTGCAATTAATCCTGTTGTACGGTGGAAGAACTGTTGTATTTTTTTTGCATTTTATGCTTCGGGCGTTGACTTCTAAGGACCTTACTATTCAATCTGTCGGAGCTACGCCCTAGAGTGAAGCCTAGGTTGCTCGGAATGTAGAAATGACCATAGCTTTCACACTGGTTGCAATTATGCGTTTTACACGATGGAAAAACTGTTGTATTTATATTGTATTTTATGCTTCTGGCGTTCACTTCCTAGGCCCTAACTATTCGATCTGGTGGAACAACGCCCTAGGGTGAAGCCTAGGTTGCACGGAATATAGAAATGACCATAACTTTCACACTGGTTGCAATTATTCGTTTTCTACAATGGAAAAACTGTTTTATTTATATCGTATTTTATGCTTTTGGCGTTGACTTCTATGGCCCTAGCTATTCAATCTATTGGAGCAGCGCCCTAGAGTGAAGCCTAGGTGGCCCGGAACGTAGAAATGACCATCACTTTCAAACTGGTTGCAATTAATCCTGTTATACGATGGAAAAACTGTTGTATTTTTATTGCATTTTATGCTTCGGGCGTTGACTTCTAAGGCCCTAACTATTCAATCTGTTGGAGCAACGCCCTAGAGTGAAGCCTAGGTTGCTCGGAATGTAGAAATGACCATTACTTTCACACTGTTTGCAATTATTCCTTTTATACCATGGAAAAGCTGTTGTATTTATATCGTATTTTATGCTTCTGGCGTTGACTTCTAAGGACCTAACTATTCGATCTGGTGGAGCACCACCCTAGAGTGAAGCCTAGGTTGCTCGGAATATAGAAATGACCATAACTTTCACACTGGTTGCAATTATTCGTTTTCTACAATGGAAAAACTGTTTTATTTATATTGTATTTTATGCTTCTGGCGTTCACTTCTTAGGGCCTAACTATTCGATCTGATGGAACAATGCCCTAGGGTGAAGCGTAGGTTGCCCGGAACGTAGAAATGACCATAACTTTTACACTGGTAGAAATTATTCGTTTTATACAATGGAAAAGCTGTTGTATTTATATTGTATGTTATGCTTCTGGCGTTGACTTCTTAGGACCTAACTATTCCATCTGGTGGAACAACGCCCTAGGGTGAAGTCTAGGTTGTCCGGAAAGTAGAAATGACCATAACTTTCACACTGGTAGCAATTATTCGTTTTATACGATGGAAAAACTGTTCTATTTATTTTGTATTTTATGCTTCGGTCGTTGACTTCTAAGGCCCTAGCTATTCGATCTGGTAGAGCAACGCCCTAGAGTGAAGCCTAGGTTGCCCGGTAAGTAGAAATGACCATAAGTTTCATACTGGTTGCAATTATTCGTTTTATACGATGGAAAAACTGTTGTATTTATATTGTATTTTATGCTTCTGGCGTTCACTTCTTAGGCCCTAGCTATTCGATCTAGTGGAGCAACGCCCTAGAGTGAAGCCTAGGTTGCCCGGAACGTAGAAATGACCATCACTTTCAAACTGGTTGCAATTAATCCTGTTGTACGATGGAAGAACTGTTGTATTTTTTTTGCATTTTATGCTTCGGGCGTTGACTTCTAAGGACCTTACTATTCAATCTGTCTGAGCTACGCCCTAGAGTGAAGCCTAGGTTGCTCGGAATGTAGAAATGACCATAGCTTTCACACTGGTTGCAATTATGCGTTTTACACGATGGAAAAACTGTTGTATTTATATTGTATTTTATGCTTCTGGCGTTCACTTCCTAGGCCCTAACTATTCGATCTGGTGGAACAACGCCCTAGGGTGAAGCCTAGGTTACCCGGAACGTAGAAATGACCATAACTTTTACTCTGGTAGCAATTATTCGTTTTATACAATGGAAAAACTGTTCTATTTATTTTGTATTTTATGCTTCGGGCGCTGACTTCTAAGGCCCTAACTGTTTGATCTGGTGGAGCAACGCCCTAGAGTGAAGCCTAGGTTGCCCGGAACGTAGAAATGACCATTACGTTCACACTGTTTGCAATTATTCCTTTTATACGATGGAAAAGCTGTTGTATTTATATCGTATTGTATGCTTCTGGCGTTGACATCTAAGGACCTATCTGCTTGATCTGGTGGAGCAACGCCCTTGGGTGAAGCCTAGGTTGCTCAGAATATAGAAATGACAATTACTTTCACACTGTTTGCAATTATTCCTTTTATACGATGCAAAAGCTGTTGTATTTATATCGTATTTTATGCTTCGGGCGTTGACTTCTAAGGCCCTAACTGTTTAATCTGGTGGAGCAACGCCCTAGGGTGAAGCCTAGGTTGCCCGGAACGTAGAAATGACCATTACTTTCGCACTGTTTGCAATTATTCCTTTTATACGATGGAAAAGCTGTTGTATTTATATCGCATTTTATGCTTCTGGCGTTGACTTCTATGGCCCTAGCTATTCGATCTAGTGGAGCAACGCCCTAGAGTGAAGCCTAGGTTGCCCGGAACGTAGAAATGACCATCACTTTCAAACGGGTTGCAATTAATCCTGTTATACGATGGAAAAACTGTTGTATTTTTATTGCATTTTATGCTTCGGGTGTTGACTTCTAAGGCCCTAACTATTCAATCTGTTGGAGCAACGCCCTAGAGTGAAGCCTAGGTTGCTCGGAATGTAGAAATGACCATTACTTTCACACTGTTTGCAATTATTCCTTTTATACCATGGAAAAGCTGTTGTATTTATATCGTGTTTTATGCTTCTGGCGTTGACTTCTAAGGACCTAACTATTCGATCTGGAGGAGCAACGCCCTAGAGAGAAGCCTAGGTTGCTCGGAATATAGAAATGACCATAACTTTCACACTGGTTGCAATTATTCGTTTTCTGCGATAGAAAAAGTGTTGTATTTATATTGTATTTTATGCTTCGGGCGTTGATTTCTTAGGCCCTAACACTTCGATCTGGTGGGGCAACGCACTACAGTGAAGCCTAGGTTGCCCGGAACGTAGATATGACCATAACCTTCACACAGGTTGCAATTATTCATTTTATACGGTGTAAAGGCTGTTGTATTTATTTTGTACTTTATTCTTCTGGTGTTGACTTCTTAGGCCCTAACTATTCGATCTGGTGGAACAACGCCGTAGAGTGAAGCCTAGGTTGCCCGGAACGTAGAAATGATCATAGCTTTTACACTGGTAGCAATTATCCGTTTTATACAATGGAAAAACTGTTCTATTTATTTTGTATTTTATGCTTCGGGCGTTGACTTCTAAGGCCCTAACTGTTTGATCTGGTGGAGCAACGCCCTAGAGTGAAGCCTAGGTTGCCCGGAACGTAGAAATGACCATTACTTTCACACTGTTTGCATTTATACCTTTTATACGATGGAAAAGCTGTTGTATTTATATCGTATTTTATGCTTCTGGCGTTGGCTTCTAAGGCCCTAGCTATTCGATCTAGTGGAGCAACGCCCTAGAGTGAGGCCTAGGTTGCCCGGAACGTAGAAATGACCATTACATTCACACTGGTTGCAATTATTCGATTTATACGATGGAAAAACTGTTGTATTTTTATTGTATTTTATGCTTCTGGCGTTCACTTGTTAGGCCCTAACTTTTCGATGTGGTGGAACAACGCCCTAGGGTGAAGCCTAGGTTGCCCGGAACGTAGAAATGACCGTCACTCTCACACAGGTTGCAATTACTCCTGTTATAGGATGGAAAAGCTGTTGTATTTATATCGTATTTTATGCTTCTGGCGTTGACTTCTAAGGCCCTAGCTATTCGATCTAGTGGAGCAACGCCCTAGAGTGAAGCCTAGGTTGCCCGGAACGTAGAAATGACCATCACTTTCAAACTGGTTGCAATTAATCCTGTTGTACGATGGAAGAACTGTTGTATTTTTTTTGCATTTTATGCTTCGGGCGTTGACTTCTAAGGACCTTACTATTCAATCTGTCGGAGCTACGCCCTAGAGTGAAGCCTAGGTTGCTCGGAATGTAGAAATGACCATAGCTTTCACACTGGTTGCAATTATGCGTTTTACACGATGGAAAAACTGTTGTATTTATATTGTATTTTATGCTTCTGGCGTTCACTTCCTAGGCCCTAACTATTCGATCTGGTGGAACAACGCCCTAGGGTGAAGCCTAGGTTGCTCGGAATATAGAAATGACCATAACTTTCACACTGGTTGCAATTATTCGTTTTCTACAATGGAAAAACTGTTTTATTTATATCGTATTTTATGCTTTTGGCGTTGACTTCTATGGCCCTAGCTATTCAATCTAGTGGAGCAGCGCCCGAGAGTGAAGCCTAGGTGGCCCGGAACGTAGAAATGACCATCACTTTCAAACTGGTTGCAATTAATCCTGTTATACGATGGAAAAACTGTTGTATTTTTATTGCATTTTATGCTTCGGGCGTTGACTTCTAAGGCCCTAACTATTCAATCTGTTGGAGCAACGCCCTAGAGTGAAGCCTAGGTTGCTCGGAATGTAGAAATGACCATTACTTTCACACTGTTTGCAATTATTCCTTTTATACCATGGAAAAGCTGTTGTATTTATATCGTATTTTATGCTTCTGGCGTTGACTTCTAAGGACCTAACTATTCGATCTGGTGGAGCACCACCCTAGAGTGAAGCCTAGGTTGCTCGGAATATAGAAATGACCATAACTTTCACACTGGTTGCAATTATTCGCTTTCTACAATGGAAAAACTGTTTTATTTATATTGTATTTTATGCTTCTGGCGTTCACTTCTTAGGGCCTAACTATTCGATCTGATGGAACAATGCCCTAGGGTGAAGCGTAGGTTGCCCGGAACGTAGAAATGACCATAACTTTTACACTGGTAGAAATTATTCGTTTTATACAATGGAAAAGCTGTTGTATTTATATTGTATGTTATGCTTCTGGCGTTGACTTCTTAGGACCTAACTATTCCATCTGGTGGAACAACGCCCTAGGGTGAAGTCTAGGTTGTCCGGAAAGTAGAAATGACCATAACTTTCACACTGGTAGCAATTATTCGTTTTATACGATGGAAAAACTGTTCTATTTATTTTGTATTTTATGCTTCGGTCGTTGACTTCTAAGGCCCTAACTATTCGATCTGGTAGAGCAACGCCCTAGAGTGAAGCCTAGGTTGCCCGGTAAGTAGAAATGACCATAAGTTTCATACTGGTTGCAATTATTCGTTTTATACGATGGAAAAACTGTTGTATTTATATTGTATTTTATGCTTCTGGCGTTCACTTCTTAGGCCCTAACTATTCGATCTGGTGGTACAACGCCCTAGAGTGAAGCCTAGGTCGCCCGGAACGTAGAAATGACCATAACTTTTACACTGGCAGCAATTATTCGTTTTATACGATGGAAAAACTGTTGTATTTATATTGTATTTTATGCTTCGGGCGTTGATTTCTTAGGCCCTAACACTTCGATCTGGTGGGGCAACGCACTACAGTGAAGCCTAGGTTGCCCGGAACGTAGATATGACCATAACCTTCACACAGGTTGCAATTATTCATTTTATACGGTGTAAAGGCTGTTGTATTTATTTTGTACTTTATTCTTCTGGTGTTGACTTCTTAGGCCCTAACTATTCGATCTGGTGGAACAACGCCGTAGAGTGAAGCCTAGGTTGCCCGGAACGTAGAAATGATCATAGCTTTTACACTGGTAGCAATTATCCGTTTTATACAATGGAAAAACTGTTCTATTTATTTTGTATTTTATGCTTCGGGCGTTGACTTCTAAGGCCCTAACTGTTTGATCTGGTGGAGCAACGCCCTAGAGTGAAGCCTGGGTTGCCCGGAACGTAGAAATGACCATTACTTTCACACTGTTTGCATTTATACCTTTTATACGATGGAAAAGCTGTTGTATTTATATCGTATTTTATGCTTCTGGCGTTGGCTTCTAAGGCCCTAGCTATTCGATCTAGTGGAGCAACGCCCTAGAGTGAGGCCTAGGTTGCCCGGAACGTAGAAATGACCATTACATTCACACTGGTTGCAATTATTCGATTTATACGATGGAAAAACTGTTGTATTTTTATTGTATTTTATGCTTCTGGCGTTCACTTGTTGGGCCCTAACTTTTCGATGTGGTGGAACAACGCCCTAGGGTGAAGCCTAGGTTGCCCGGAACGTAGAAATGACCATAACTTTTACACTGGTAGCAATTATTCGTTTTATACAAAGGAAAAACTGTTCTATTTATTTTGTATTTTATGCTTCGGGCGTTGACTTCTAAGGCCCTAACTGTTTGTTCTGGTGGAGCAACGCCCTAGAGTGAAGCCTAGGTTGCCCGGAACGTAGAAATGACCATTACTTTCACACTGTTTGCATTTATTCCTTTTATACGATGGAAAAGCTGTTGTATTTATATCGTATTTTATGCTTCTGGCGTTGGCTTCTAAGGCCCTAGCTATTCGATCTAGTGAAGCAACGCCCTAGAGTGAAGCCTAGGTTGCCTGGAACGTAGAAATGACCATTACATTCACACTGGTTGCAATTACTCGATTTATACGATGGAAAAACTGTTGTATTTATATTGTATTTTATGCTTCTGGCGTTCACTTGTTAGGCCCTAACTATTCGATCTGGTGGAACAACGCCCTAGGGTGAAGCCTAGGTTGCCCGGAACGTAGAAATGACCATCACTCTCACACAGGTTGCAATAACTCCTGTTATAGGATGGAAAAGCTGTTGTATTTATATCGTATTTTATGCTTCTGGCGTTGACTTCTAAGGACCTAACTATTCGATCTGGTGGAGCACCACCCTAGAGTGAAGCCTAGGTTTCTCGGAATATAGAAATGACCATAACTTTCACACTGGTTGCAATTATTCGCTTTCTACAATGGAAAAACTGTTTTATTTATATTGTATTTTATGCTTCTGGCGTTCACTTCTTAGGGCCTAACTATTCGATCTGATGGAACAATGCCCTAGGGTGAAGCGTAGGTTACCCGGAACGTAGAAATGACCATAACTTTTACACTGGTAGAAATTATTCGTTTTATACAATGGAAAAGCTGTTGTATTTATATTGTATGTTATGCTTCTGGCGTTGACTTCTTAGGACCTAACTATTCCATCTGGTGGAACAACGCCCTAGGGTGAAGTCTAGGTTGTCCGGAAAGTAGAAATGACCATAACTTTCACACTGGTAGCAATTATTCGTTTTATACGATGGAAAAACTGTTCTATTTATTTTGTATTTTATGCTTCGGTCGTTGACTTCTAAGGCCCTAACTATTCGATCTGGTAGAGCAACGCCCTAGAGTGAAGCCTAGGTTGCCCGGTAAGTAGAAATGACCATAAGTTTCATACTGGTTGCAATTATTCGTTTTATACGATGGAAAAACTGTTGTATTTATATTGTATTTTATGCTTATGGCGTTCACTTCTTAGGCCCTAACTATTCGATCTGGTGGTACAACGCCCTAGGATGAAGCCTAGGTTGCCCGGAACGTAGAAATGACCATAACTTTTACACTGGCAGCAATTATTCGTTTTATACGATGGAAAAACTGTCCTATTTATTTTTTATTTTATGCTTCGGGCATTGACTTCTAAGGCCCTAACTATTCGATTTGGTGGAGCATCGCCCTAGAGTGAAGCCTAGGTTGCCCGGAACGTAGAAATGACCATAACTTTCACACTGGTTGCAATTATTCGTTTTCTGCGATAGAAAAACTGTTGTATTTATATTGTATTTTATGCTTCGGGCGTTGATTTCTTAGGCCCTAACACTTCGATCTGGTGGGGCAACGCACTACAGTGAAGCCTAGGTTGCCCGGAACGTAGATATGACCATAACCTTCACACAGGTTGCAATTATTCATTTTATACGGTGTAAAGGCTGTTGTATTTATTTTGTACTTTATTCTTCTGGTGTTGACTTCTTAGGCCCTAACTATTCGATCTGGTGGAACAACGCCGTAGAGTGAAGCCTAGGTTGCCCGGAACGTAGAAATGATCATAGCTTTTACACTGGTAGCAATTATCCGTTTTATACAATGGAAAAACTGTTCTATTTATTTTGTATTTTATGCTTCGGGCGTTGACTTCTAAGGCCCTAACTGTTTGATCTGGTGGAGCAACGCCCTAGAGTGAAGCCTAGGTTGCCCGGAACGTAGAAATGACCATTACTTTCACACTGTTTGCATTTATACCTTTTATACGATGGAAAAGCTGTTGTATTTATATCGTATTTTATGCTTCTGGCGTTGGCTTCTAAGGCCCTAGCTATTCGATCTAGTGGAGCAACGCCCTAGAGTGAGGCCTAGGTTGCCCGGAACGTAGAAATGACCATTACATTCACACTGGTTGCAATTATTCGGTTTCTACAATGGAAAAACTGTTTTATTTATATTGTATTTTATGCTTCTGGCGTTCACTTCTTAGGGCCTAACTATTCGATCTGATGGAACAATGCCCTAGGGTGAAGCGTAGGTTGCCCGGAACGTAGAAATGACCATAACTTTTACACTGGTAGAAATTATTCGTTTTATACAATGGAAAAGCTGTTGTATTTATATTGTATGTTATGCTTCTGGCGTTGACTTCTTAGGACCTAACTATTCCATCTGGTGGAACAACGCCCTAGGGTGAAGTCTAGGTTGTCCGGAAAGTAGAAATGACCACAACTTTCACACTGGTAGCAATTATTCGTTTTATACGATGGAAAAACTGTTCTATTTATTTTGTATTTTATGCTTCGGTCGTTGACTTCTAAGGCCCTAGCTATTCGATCTGGTAGACCAACGCCCTAGAGTGAAGCCTAGGTTGCCCGGTAAGTAGAAATGACCATAAGTTTCATACTGGTTGCAATTATTCGTTTTATACGATGGAAAAACTGTTGTATTTATATTGTATTTTATGCTTCTGGCGTTCACTTCTTAGGCCCTAGCTATTCGATCTAGTGGAGCAACGCCCTAGAGTGAAGCCTAGGTTGCCCGGAACGTAGAAATGACCATCACTTTCAAACTGGTTGCAATTAATCCTGTTGTACGATGGAAGAACTGTTGTATTTTTTTTGCATTTTATGCTTCGGGCGTTGACTTCTAAGGACCTTACTATTCAATCTGTCGGAGCTACGCCCTAGAGTGAAGCCTAGGTTGCTCGGAATGTAGAAATGACCATAAGTTTCATACTGGTTGCAATTATTCGTTTTATACGATGGAAAAACTGTTGTATTTATATTGTATTTTATGCTTCTGGCGTTCACTTCTTAGGCCCTAGCTATTCGATCTAGTGGAGCAACGCCCTAGAGTGAAGCCTAGGTTGCCCGGAACGTAGAAATGACCATCACTTTCAAACTGGTTGCAATTAATCCTGTTGTACGATGGAAGAACTGTTGTATTTTTTTTGCATTTTATGCTTCGGGCGTTGACTTCTAAGGACCTTACTATTCAATCTGTCGGAGCTACGCCCTAGAGTGAAGCCTAGGTTGCTCGGAATGTAGAAATGACCATAGCTTTCACACTGGTTGCAATTATGCGTTTTACACGATGGAAAAACTGTTGTATTTATATTGTATTTTATGCTTCTGGCGTTCACTTCCTAGGCCCTAACTATTCGATCTGGTGGAACAACGCCCTAGGGTGTAGCCTAGGTTGCTCGGAATATAGAAATGACCATAACTTTCACACTGGTTGCAATTATTCGTTTTCTACAATGGAAAAACTGTTTTATTTATATCGTATTTTATGCTTTTGGCGTTGACTTCTATGGCCCTAGCTATTCAATCTAGTGGAGCAGCGCCCTAGAGTGAAGCCTAGGTGGCCCGGAACGTAGAAATGACCATCACTTTCAAACTGGTTGCAATTAATCCTGTTATACGATGGAAAAACTGTTGTATTTTTATTGCATTTTATGCTTCGGGCGTTGACTTCTAAGGCCCTAACTATTCAATCTGTTGGAGCAACGCCCTAGAGTGAAGCCTAGGTTGCTCGGAATGTAGAAATGACCATTACTTTCACACTGTTTGCAATTATTCCTTTTATACCATGGAAAAGCTGTTGTATTTATATCGTATTTTATGCTTCTGGCGTTGACTTCTAAGGACCTAACTATTCGATCTGGTGGAGCACCACCCTAGAGTGAAGCCTAGGTTGCTCGGAATATAGAAATGACCATAACTTTCACACTGGTTGCAATTATTCGTTTTCTACAATGGAAAAACTGTTTTATTTATATTGTATTTTATGCTTCTGGCGTTCACTTCTTAGGGCCTAACTATTCGATCTGATGGAACAATGCCCTAGGGTGAAGCGTAGGTTGCCCGGAACGTAGAAATGACCATAACTTTTACACTGGTAGAAATTATTCGTTTTATACAATGGAAAAGCTGTTGTATTTATATTGTATGTTATGCTTCTGGCGTTGACTTCTTAGGACCTAACTATTCCATCTGGTGGAACAACGGCCTAGGGTGAAGTCTAGGTTGTCCGGAAAGTAGAAATGACCATAACTTTCACACTGGTAGCAATTATTCGTTTTATACGATGGAAAAACTGTTCTATTTATTTTGTATTTTATGCTTCGGTCGTTGACTTCTAAGGCCCTAGCTATTCGATCTGGTAGAGCAACGCCCTAGAGTAAAGCCTAGGTTGCCCGGTAAGTAGAAATGACCATAAGTTTCATACTGGTTGCAATTATTCGTTTTATACGATGGAAAAACTGTTGTATTTATATTGTATTTTATGCTTCTGGCGTTCACTTCTTAGGCCCTAACTATTCGATCTGGTGGTAGAACGCCCTAGGATGAAGCCTAGGTTGCCCGGAACGTAGAAATGACCATAACTTTTACACTGGCAGCAATTATTCGTTTTATACGATGGAAAAACTGTTCTATTTATTTTTTATTTTATGCTTCGGGCATTGACTTCTAAGGCCCTAACTATTCGATTTGGTGGAGCATCGCCCTAGAGTGAAGCCTAGGTTGCCCGGAACGTAGAAATGACCATAACTTCCACACTGGTTGCAATTATTCGTTTTATACGATGGAAAAGCTGTTGTATTTATATCGTTAATTATGCTCCTGGCGTTGACTTCTTAGGCCCTAACTATTCCATCCGGTGGATCAACGCACTAGGGTAAAGCCCAGATTGCGCGGAACGTAGAAATGACCATAACTTTCACACTGGTAGCAATTTTTCGTTTTATACGATGGAAAAACTGTTCTATTTATTTTATATTTTATGCTTCGGGCGATGACTTCTAAGGCCCTAACTATTCGATCTGGTGGAGCAACGCCCTAGAGTGAAGCCTAGGTTGCCCGGTACGTAGAAATGACCATAACTTTCACACTGGTTGCAATTATTCGTTTTGTACGATGGAAAAGCTGTTGTACTTATATCGTATTTTATGCTTCTGGCGTTGACTTCTTAGGCCCTAACTTTTCCGTCTGGTGGAACAACGCCCTAGGGTGAAGTCTAGGTTGCCCGGAAAGTAGAAGTGACCATAACTTTCACACTGGTAGCAATTATTCGTTTTATACGATGGAAAAACTGTTCTATTTATTTTATACTTTATGCTTCGGGCGTTGACTTCTAAGGCCCTAACTATTCGATCTGGTGGAGCAACGCCCTAGTGTGAAGCCTAGGTTGCCCGGTACGTAGAAATGACCATCACTATCAAACTGGCTGCAATTATTTGTTTTATACGATGGAAAAGCTGTTGTTTTTATATCGTATTTTATGCTTCTGGCGTTGACTTCTTAGGCCCTATCTATTCCATCTAGTGGAACAACGCCCTAGGGTGAAGCCTAGGTTGCCCGGAAAGCAGAAATGACCATAACTTTCATACTGGTTGCAATTATTCGTTTTATATGGTGGAAAAGCTGTAGTATTTATATTGTATTTTATGCTTCTGGCGTTGACTTCTAAGGCCCTAACTATTCGATCAGGTGGAGCAAAGCCCTAGAGTGAAGCCTAGGTTGCTCGAAATGTAGAAAGGACCATAACTTTCACACTGGTTGCAATTATTCGTTTTATACGATGGAAAAGCTGTTGTATTTATATCGTGTTTTATGCTTCTGGCGTTGACTTCTTAGGCCCTAACTATTCCATCTGGTGGAACAACGCCCTAGGGTAAAGCCAAGATTGCGCGGAAGGTAGAAATGACCATAACTTTCACACTGGTTGCTATCATTCGTTTTATATGATAGAAAAACTGTTGTATTTATATTGTATTTTATGCTTCTGGCGTTGACTTCATAGGCCGTAACTATTCGATCTGGTGGAGCAACGCCCTGGAGTGAAACCTAGGTTGCCCGGAACGTAGAAATAACCATAACTTTCACACTGGTAGCAATTATTCGTTTTATACGATGGAAAAACTGTTCTATTTATTTTGTACTTTATGCTTCGGGCGTTGACTTCTAAGGCCCTAACTATTCGATCTGGTGGAACAACACCCTAGAGTGAAGCCTAGGTTGCCCGGATCGTAGAAATGACCATAACTTTCACACTGGTTGCTATTATTCGTTTTATACGATGGAAAAACTGTTATATTTATATTGTATTTAAGCTTCTGGCGTTGACTTCTGAGGCCGCTGCTATTCGATGTGGTGGAAGAACGCCATAGAGTGAAGCCTAGGTAGCCCGGATCGTAGAAATGTCCATATCTTTCACACTGTTTGCAATTTTTCGTTTTATACGATAGAAAAGCTGTTTTATTTATTTTGTTTTTTATGTTTCGGGCGTTGACTTCTAAGGCCCTAACTATTCGATCTGGTGGACCAACGCCTTAGAGTGCAGCCTAGGTTGCCCGGAACGTAGAAATGACCATAACTTTCACACTGGTTGCTATCATTCGTTTTATATGATGGAAAAACTGTTGTATTTATATTGTATTTTATGCTTCTGGCGTTCACTTCTTAGGCCCTAACTATTCGATCTGGTGGAACAACGGCCTAGAGTGAAGCCTAGGTTGCCCGGAAAGTAGAAATGACCATAACTTTCACACTGGTTGCAATTTTTCGTTTTATACGATGGAAAAACTGTTCTATTTATTTTATATTTTATGCTTCGGGCGTTCACTTCTTAGGCCCTAACTATTCGATCTGGTGGAAGAACGCCCTAGGGTGAAGCCTAGGTTGCCCGGAACGTAGAAATGACCATAACTTTCACACTGGTTGAAATTATTCGTTTTATACGATGGAAAAGCTGTAGTATTTATATCGTATTTTATGCTTCGGGCGTTGTCTTCTTAGACCCTAACATTTCGATCTGGTGGAGCAACGCCCTACAGTGAAGCCTAGGTTGCCCGGAACGTAGATACGACCATAACCTTCACACTGGTTGCAAATGATTCCTGCTATACGATGGAAAAACTGTTGTATTTTTACTGCATGTTATGCTTCGGGCATTAACTTCTAAGGCCCTAACTATGCAATCTGTTGGAGCAACGCCCTAGGGGGAAGCCTAGGTTGCCCGGAACGTAGAAATGACCATAACTTTCACACTGGTTGTAATTATTCGTTTTATACGATGGAAATAGTGTTCTATTTATTTTGTATTTTATGCTTCGGGCGTTGACTTCTAAGGCCCTGACTATTCCATCTAGTGGAACAACGACCTAGGGTAAAGCCCAGGTTGCGCGGAACGCAGAAATGACCATATCTTTCACACTGGTAGCAATTATTCGTTTTATACGATGGAAAAACTGTTTTATTTATTTTGTATTTTATGCTTCGGGCGTTGACTTCTGAGGCCCTAACTATACGACCTGGTGGAGCAACGCCCTAGAGTGAAGCCTAGATTGCCCGGAACGTAGAAATGACCATAACTTTCACACTGGTTGCTATCTTTCGTTTTATACGATGGAAAGACTGTTATATTTATATTGTATTTTATGCTTCTGGCGTTGACTTCTTAGGCCCTAACTATTCGATCTGGTGGAACAACGCCCTAGGGTGAAGCCTAGGTTGCCGGGAAAGTAGAAATGACCATAACTTTCACACTGGTTGCAATTATTCGTTTTATACGATGGAAATGCTGTTGTATTTATATCGTATTTTATGCTTCTGGTGTTGACTTCTTAGGCCCTAACTTTTCCATCTGGTGGTACAACGCCCTAGGGTGAAGTCTAGGTTGCCCGGAAGGTAGAAGTGACCATAACTTTCACACTGGTAGCAATTATTCGTTTTATACGATGGAAAAACTGTTCTATTTATTTTATACTTTATGCTTCGGGCGTTGACTTCTAAGGCCCTAACTATTCGATCTGGTGGAGCAACGCCCTAATGTGAAGCCTAGGGTGCCCGGTACGTAGAAATGACCATCACTATCAAACTGGCTGCAATTATTTGTTTTATACGATGGAAAAGCTGTTGATTTTATATCGTATTTTATGCTTCTGGCGTTGACTTCTTAGGCCCTAACTATTCCATCTGGTGGAACAACGCCCTAGGGTGAAGCCTGGGTTGCCCGGAAGGCAGAAATGACCATAACTTTCATACTGGTTGCAATTATTCGTTTTATATGGTGGAAAAGCTGTAGTATTTATATTGTATTTTATGCTTCTGGCGTTGACTTCTAAGGCCCTAACTATTCGATCAGGTGGAGCAAAGCCCTAGGGTAAAGCCAAGATTGCGCGGAAGGTAGAAATGACCATGACTTTCACACTGGTTGCTATCATTCGTTTTATATGATAGAAAAACTGTTGTATTTATATTGTATTTTATGCTTCTGGCGTTGACTTCATAGGCCGTAACTATTCGATCTGGTGGAGCAACGCCCTGGAGTGAAGCCTAGGTTGCCCGGATCGTAGAAATGACCATAACTTTCACACTGGTTGCTATTATTCGTTTTATGCGATGGAAAAACTGTTATATTTATATTGTATTTAAGCTTCTGGCGTTGACTTCTGAGGCCGCTGCTATTCGATGTTGTGGAAGAACGCCATAGAGTGAAGCTTAGGTAGCCCGGATCGTAGAAATGTCCATATCTTTCACACTGTTTGCAATTTTTCGTTTTAGACGATGGAAAAACTGTTCTATTTATTTTTTATTTTATGCTTCGGGCATTGACTTCTAAGGCCCTAACTATTCGATTTGGTGGAGCATCGCCCTAGAGTGAAGCCTAGGTTGCCCGGAACGTAGAAATGACCATAACTTCCACACTGGTTGCAATTATTCGTTTTATACCATGGAAAAGCTGTTGTATTTATATCGTTTTTTATGCTCCTGGCGTTGACTTCTTAGGCCCTAACTATTCCATCCGGTGGATCAACGCACTAGGGTAATGCCCAGATTGCGCGGCACGTAGAAATGACCATAACTTTCACACTGGTAGCAATTTTTCGTTTTATACGATGGAAAAACTGTTCTATTTATTTTATATTTTATGCTTCGGGCGATGACTTCTAAGGCCCTAACTATTCGATCTGGTGGAGCAACGCCCTAGAGTGAAGCCTAGGTTGCCCGGTACGTAGAAATGACCATAACTTTCACACTGGTTGCAATTATTCGTTTTGTACGATGGAAAAGCTGTTGTATTTATATCGTATTTTATACTTCTGGCGTTGACTTCTTAGGCCCTAACTTTTCCGTCTGGTGGAACAACGCCCTAGGGTGAAGTCTAGGTTGCCCGGAAAGTAGAAGTGACCATAACTTTCACACTGGTAGCAATTATTCGTTTTATACGATGGAAAAACTGTTCTATTTATTTTATACTTTATGCTTCGGGCGTTGACTTCTAAGGCCCTAACTATTCGATCTGGTGGAGCAACGCCCTAGTGTGAAGCCTAGGTTGCCCGGTACGTAGAAATGACCATCACTATCAAACTGGATGCAATTATTTGTTTTATACGATGGAAAAGCTGTTGTTTTTATATCGTATTTTATGCTTCTGGCGTTGACTTCTTAGGCCCTATCTATTCCATCTGGTGGAACAACGCCCAAGGGTGAAGCCTAGGTTGCCCGGAAAGCAGAAATGACCATAACTTTCATACTGGTTGCAATTATTTGTTTTATACGATGGAAAAGCTGTAGTATTTATATTGTATTTTATGCTTCTGGCGTTGACTTCTAAGGCCCTAACTATTCGATCAGGTGGAGCAAAGCCCTAGAGTGAAGCCTAGGTTGCTCGAAATGTAGAAAGGACCATAACTTTCACACTGGTTGCAATTATTCGTTTTATACGATGGAAAAGCTGTTGTATTTATATCGTGTTTTATGCTTCTGGCGTTGACTTCTTAGGCCCTAACTATTCCATCTGGTGGAACAACGCCCTAGGGTAAAGCCAAGATTGCGCGGAAGGTAGAAATGACCATAACTTTCACACTGGTTGCTATCATTCGTTTTATATGATAGAAAAACTGTTGTATTTATATTGTATTTTATGCTTCTGGCGTTGACTTCATAGGCCGTAACTATTCGATCTGGGGGAGCAACGCCCTGTAGTGAAACCTAGGTTGCCCGGAACGTAGAAATAACCCTAACTTTCACACTGGTAGCAATTATTCGTTTTATACGATGGAAAAACTGTTCTATTTATTTTGTACTTTATGCTTCGGGCGTTGACTTCTAAGGCCCTAACTATTCGATCTGGTGGAACAACACCCTAGAGTGAAGCCTAGGTTGCCCGGATCGTAGAAATGACCATAACTTTCACACTGGTTGCTATTATTCGTTTTATACGATGGAAAAACTGTTATATTTATATTGTATTTAAGCTTCTGGCGTTGACTTCTGAGGCCGCTGCTATTCGATGTGGTGGAAGAACGCCATAGAGTGAAGCCTAGGTAGCCCGGATCGTAGAAATGTCCATATCTTTCACACTGTATGCAATTTTTGGTTTTATACGATAGAAAAGCTGTTTTATTTATTTTGTTTTTTATGTTTCGGGCGTTGACTTCTAAGGCCCTAACTATTCGATCTGGTGGACCAACGCCCTAGAGTGCAGCCTAGGTTGCCCGGAACGTAGAAATGACCATAACTTTCACACTGGTTGCTATCATTCGTTTTATATGATGGAAAAACTGTTGTATTTATATTGTATTTTATGCTTCTGGCGTTCACTTCTTAGGCCCTAACTATTCGATCTGGTGGAACAACGGCCTAGAGTGAAGCCTAGGTTGCCCGGAAAGTAGAAATGACCATAACTTTCACACTGGTTGCAATTTTTCGTTTTATACGATGGAAAAACTGTTCTATTTATTTTATATTTTATGCTTCGGGCGTTCACTTCTTAGGCCCTAACTATTCGATCTGGTGGAACAACGCCCTAGGGTGAAGCCTAGGTTGCCCGGAACGTAGAAATGACCATAACTTTCACACTGGTTGAAATTATTCGTTTTATACGATGGAAAAGCTGTTGTATTTATATCGTATTTTATGCTTCGGACGTTGACTTCTTAGACCCTAACATTTCGATCTGGTGGAGCAACGCCCTACAGTGAAGCCTAGGTTGCCCGGAACGTAGATACGACCATAACCTTCACACTGGTTGCAAATTATTCCTGCTATACGATGGAAAAACTGTTGTATTTTTACTGCATGTTATGCTTCGGGCATTAACTTCTAAGGCCCTAACTATGCAATCTGTTGGAGCAACGCCCTAGGGGGAAGCCTAGGTAGCCCGGAACGTAGAAATGACCATAACTTTCACACTGGTTGTAATTATTCGTTTTATACGATGGAAATACTGTTCTATTTATTTTGTATTTTATGCTTCGGGCGTTGACTTCTAAGGCCCTGACTATTCCATCTGCTGGAACAACGACCTAGGGTAAAGCCCAGGTTGCGCGGAACGCAGAAATGACCATATCTTTCACACTGGTAGCAATTATTCGTTTTATACGATGGAAAAACTGTTTTATTTATTTTGTATTTTATGTTTCGGGCGTTGACTTCTGAGGCCCTAACTATACGACCTGGTGGAGCAACGCCCTAGAGTGAAGCCTAGATTGCCCGGAACGTAGAAATGACCATAACTTTCACACTGGTTGCTATCTTTCGTTTTATACGATGGAAAGACTGTTATATTTATATTGTATTTTATGCTTCTGGCGTTGACTTCTTAGGCCCTAACTATTCGATCTGGTGGAACAACGCCCTAGGGTGAAGCCTAGGTTGCCGGGAAAGTAGAAATGACCATAACTTTCACACTGGTTGCAATTATTCGTTTTATACGATGGAAATGCTGTTGTATTTATATCGTATTTTATGCTTCTGGCGTTGACTTCTTAGGCCCTAACTTTTCCATCTGGTGGAACAACGCCCTAGGGTGAAGTCTAGGTTGCCCGGAAGGTAGAAGTGACCATAACTTTCACACTGGTAGCAATTATTCGTTTTATACGATGGAAAAACTGTTCTATTTATTTTATACTTTATGCTTCGGGCGTTGACTTCTAAGGCCATAACTATTCGATCTGGTGGAGCAACGCCCTAATGTGAAGCCTAGGTTGCCCGGTACGTAGAAATGACCATCACTATCAAACTGGCTGCAATTATTTGTTTTATACGATGGAAAAGCTGTTGTTTTTATATCGTATTTTATACTTCTGGCGTTGACTTCTTAGGCCCTAACTATTCCATCTGGTGGAACAACGCCCTAGGGTGAAGCCTGGGTTGCCCGGAAGGCAGAAATGACCATAACTTTCATACTGGTTGCAATTATTCGTTTTATATGGTGGAAAAGCTGTAGTATTTATATTGTATTTTATGCTTCTGGCGTTGACTTCTAAGGCCCTAACTATTTGATCAGGTGGAGCAAAGCCCTAGGGTAAAGCCAAGATTGCGCGGAAGGTAGAAGTGACCATAACTTTCACACTGGTTGCTATCATTCGTTTTATATGATAGAAAAACTGTTGTATTTATATTGTATTTTATGCTTCTGGCGTTGACTTCATAGGCCGTAACTATTCGATCTGGTGGAGCAACGCCCTGGAGTGAAGCCTAGGTTGCCCGGATCGTAGAAATGACCATAACTTTCACACTGGTTGCTATTATTCGTTTTATGCGATGGAAAAACTGTTATATTTATATTGTATTTAAGCTTCTGGCGTTGACTTCTGAGGCCGCTGCTATTCGATGTTGTGGAAGAACGCCATAGAGTGAAGCCTAGGTAGCCCGGATCGTAGAAATGTCCATATCTTTCACACTGTTTGCAATTTTTCGTTTTATACGATAGAAAAACTGTTTTATTTATTTTGTATTTTATGTTTCGGGCGTTGACTTCTAAGGCCCTAACTATTCGATCTGGTAGAGCAACGCCCTAGAGTGAAGCCTAGGTTGCCCGGTAAGTAGAAATGACCATAAGTTTCATACTGGTTGCAATTATTCGTTTTATACGATGGAAAAACTGTTGTATTTATATTGTACTTTATGCTTCTGGCGTTCACTTCTTAGGCCCTAACTATTCGATCTGGAGGTACAACGCCCTAGGATGAAGCCTAGGTTGCCCGGAACGTAGAAATGACCATAACTTTTACACTGGCAGCAATTATTCGTTTTATACGATGGAAAAACTGTTCTATTTATTTTTTATTTTGTGCTTCGGGCATTGACTTCTAAGGACCTAACTATTCGATTTGGTGGAGCATCGCCCTAGAGTGAAGCCTAGGTTGCCCGGAACGTAGAAATGACTATAACTTCCACACTGGTTGCAATTATTCGTTTTATACGATGGAAAAGCTGTTGTATTTATATCGTTTTTTATGCTCCTGGCGTTGACTTCTTAGGCCCTAACTATTCCATCCGGTGGATCAACGCACTAGGGTAAAGCCCAGATTGCGCGGAACGTAGAAATGACCATAACTTTCACACTGGTAGCAATTTTTCGTTTTATACGATGGAAAAACTGTTGTATTTTTATTGCATTTTATGCTTCTGGCGTTCACTTCTTAGGCCCTAACTATTCGATCTGGTGGAACAACGGCCTAGGGTGAAGCCTAGGTAGCCCGGAACGTTGAAATGACCATAACTTTCACACTGGTTGCAATTACTTGTTTTATACGATGGAACAGCTGTTGTATTTATATCGTATTTTATGCTTCTGGCGTTGACTTCTTAGGCCCTAACAATTCCATCTGGTGGGACAGCGCCCTAGAGTAAAGCCCAGGTTGCGCGGAACGTAGAAATGACCATAACTTTCACACTGGTAGCAATTATTCGCTTTATACAATGGAAAAACTGTTCTATTTATATTGTATTTTATGCTTCTGGCGTTGTCTACTTAGGCACTAACTATACGATCTTGTGGATCAACGCCCTAGAGTGAAGCCTAGGATGCCTGGAACGTAGAAATGATCATCACTTTCACACGGGTTGCAATTATTCCTCTTATAGGATTGAATGTCTGTTGTATTCTTATTGTATTTTATTCTTCTGGTGTTGACTTCTTAGGCCCTAACTATTCGATCTGGTGGAACAACGCCGTAGAGTGAAGCCTAGGTTGCCCGGAACGTAGAAATGACCATTACCTTCACACTGTTTGCAATTATTCCTTTTATACGATGGAACAGCTGTTGTATTTATATCGTATTTTATGCTTCTGGCGTTGATTTCTAAGGACCTAACTATTCGATCTGGTGGAGCAACGCCCTAGAGTGAAGCCTCGGTTGCTCGGAATGTAGAAATGACCATAACTTTCACACTGATTGCAATTGTTCGTTTTATACGATGGAAAAACTGTTGCATCTTTATCGTATTTTATGCTTCTGGCGTTGACTTCTTAGGCCGTAACTATTCGATCTGGTGGAGCAACGCCCTAGAGTGAAACCTAGGTTACCCGGAACGTAGAAATGACCACTACTATCACACTGTTTGCAATTATTCCTTTTATACGATGGAAAAGCTGTTGTATTTATATCGTATTTTATGCTTCTGGCGTTGACTTCTAAGGACCTAACTATTCGATCTGGTGGAGCAACGCCCTGGAGTGAAGCCTAGGTTGCCCGGAACGTAGAAATGGCCATAGCTTTTACACTCGTAGCAATTATTCGTTTTATACAATGGTAAAACCGTTCTATTTATTTTGTATTTTATGCTTCGGGCGTTGACTTCTAAGGCCCTAACTATTCAATCTGTTGGAGCAACGCCCTAGGGTGAAGCCTAGGGTGCTCGGAAAGTAGAAATGACCATAACTTTCACACTGATTGCAATTATTCGTTTTATACGATGGGAAAACTGTTGCATCTTTATCGTATTTTATGCTTCTGGCGTTGACTTCTTAGGCCGTAACTATTCGATCTGGTGGAGCAACGCCCTGGAGTGAAACCTGGGTTGCCCGGAACGTAGAAATGACCACTACTATCACATTGGTTGCAAATTATTCCTGCTATACGATGGAACAGCTGTTGTATTTATATCGTATTTTATGCTTCTGGCGTTGACTTCTAAGGACCTAACTGTTCGATCTGGTGGAGCAACGCCCTAGAGTGAAGCCTAGGTTGCTCGGAATGTAGAAATGACCATAAGTTGCATACTGGTTGCAATTATTCGTTTTATACGATCGAAAAACTGTTGTATTTATATTGTACTTTATGCTTCTGGCGTTGACTTCTAAGGCCCTAAATATTCGATCTGGTGGAGCAATGCCTCAGAGTTAAGTCTAGGATGCCCGAAACGCCGAAATGGACATTACTTTCACGCTTGTTGCAATTATTCCTGTTATACGATGAAAGACTGTTGTATTTTTATTGTATTTTATGCTTCAGGCGTGCACTTCTGAGGCCGTAGCTATTCGATGTGGTGGAAGAACGCCATACAGTGAAGCCTAGGTTGCCCGGAACGTAGAAATGTCCAGTACTTTCACACTGTTTGCAATTATTCCTTTTATACGATGGAAAAGCTGTTGTATTTATATCGTATTTTATGCTTCGGGCGTTGACTTCTAGGGACCTAACTATTCGATCTGGTGGAGCAGCGCCCTAGAGTGAAGCCTAGGTTGCTCGGAATGTAGAAATGACCATAACTTTCACACTGATTGCAACTATTCGTTTTATACGATGGAAAAATTGTTGCATCTTTATCGTATTTTATGCTTCTGGCGTTGACTTCTTAGGCCGTAACTATTCGATCTGGTGGAGCAACGCCCTGGAGTGAAACCTGGGTTGCCCGGAACGCAGAAATGACCACTACTATCACACTGGTTGCAAATTATTCCTGCTATACGATGGAAAAACTGTTGTATTTTTATTGCATTTACGCTTCTGGCGTTCACTTCTTGGGCCCTAACTATTCGATCTGGTGGAACAACGGCCTAGGGTGAAGCCTAGGTAGCCCGGAACGTTGAAATGACCATAACTTTCACACTGGTTGCAATTACTTGTTTTATACGATGGAACAGCTGTTGTATTTATATCGTATTTTATGCTTCTGGCGTTGACTTCTTAGGCCCTAACTATTCCATCTGGTGGAACAGCGCCCTAGAGTAAAGCCCAGGTTGCGCGGAACGTAGAAATGACCATAACTTTCACACTGGTAGCAATTATTCGCTTTATACAATGGAAAACTGTTCTATTTATATTGTATTTTATGCTTCTGGCGTTGTCTACTTAGGCACTAACTATACGATCTTGTGGATCAACGCACTAGAGTGAAGCCTAGGATGCATGGAACGTAGAAATGATCATCACTTTCACACGGGTTGCAATTATTCCTCTTATAGGATGGAAAGTCTGTTGTATTTTTATTGTATTTTATTCTTCTGGTGTTGACTTCTTAGGCCCTAACTATTCGATCTGGTGGAACAACGCCGTAGAGTGAAGCCTAGGTTGCCCGGAACGTAGAAATGACCATTACCTTCACACTGTTTGCAATTATTCCTTTTATACGATGGAAAAACTGTTGCATCTTTATCGTATTTTATGCTTCTGGCGTTGACTTCTTAGGCCGTAACTATTCGATCTGGTGGAGCAACGCCCTAGAGTGAAAGCTAGGTTACCCGGAACGTAGAAATGTCCAGTACTTTCATACTGTTTGCAGTTATTCCTTTTATACGATGGAAAAACTTTTGCATCTTTATTGTATTTTATGCTTCTGGCGTTGACTTCTAAGGACCTTACTATTCAATCTGTCGGAGCAACGCCCTAGAGTGAAGCCTAGGTTGCTCGGAATGTAGAAATGACCATTACTTTCACACTGTTTGCAATTATTCCTTTTATACCATGGAAAAGCTGTTGTATTTATATCGTATTTTATGCTTCTGGCGTTGACTTCTAAGGACCTAACTATTCGATCTGGTGGAGCACCACCCTAGAGTGAAGCCTAGGTTGCTCGGAATATAGAAATGACCATAACTTTCACACTGGTTGCAATTATTCGTTTTCTACAATGGAAAAACTGTTTTATTTATATTGTATTTTATGCTTCTGGCGTTCAATTCTTAGGGCCTAACTATTCGATCTGATGGAACAATGCCCTAGGGTGAAGCGCAGGTTGCCCGGAACGTAGAAATGACCATAACTTTTACACTGGTAGAAATTATTCGTTTTATACAATGGAAAAGCTGTTGTATTTATATTGTATGTTATGCTTCTGGCGTTGACTTCTTAGGACCTAACTATTCCATCTGGTGGAACAACGCCCAAGGGTGAAGCCTAGGTTGCCCGGAATGTAGAAATGACCATAAGTTGCATACTGGTTGCAATTATTCGTTTTATACGATCGAAAAACTGTTGTATTTATATTGTACTTTATGCTTCTGGCGTTGACTTCTAAGGCCCTAAATATTCGATCTGGTGGAGCAATGCCTCAGAGTTAAGTCTAGGATGCCCGAAACGCCGAAATGGACATTACTTTCACGCTTGTTGCAATTATTCCTGTTATACGATGAAAGACTGTTGTATTTTTATTGTATTTTATGCTTCAGGCGTGCACTTCTGAGGCCGTAGCTATTCGATGTGGTGGAAGAACGCCATACAGTGAAGCCTAGGTTGCCCGGAACGTAGAAATGTCCAGTACTTTCACACTGTTTGCAATTATTCCTTTTATACGATGGAAAAGCTGTTGTATTTATATCGTATTTTATGCTTCGGGCGTTGACTTCTAGGGACCTAACTATTCGATCTGGTGGAGCAGCGCCCTAGAGTGAAGCCTAGGTTGCTCGGAATGTAGAAATGACCATAACTTTCACACTGATTGCAACTATTCGTTTTATACGATGGAAAAATTGTTGCATCTTTATCGTATTTTATGCTTCTGGCGTTGACTTCTTAGGCCGTAACTATTCGATCTGGTGGAGCAACGCCCTGGAGTGAAACCTGGGTTGCCCGGAACGCAGAAATGACCACTACTATCACACTGGTTGCAAATTATTCCTGCTATACGATGGAAAAACTGTTGTATTTTTATTGCATTTACGCTTCTGGCGTTCACTCCTTGGGCCCTAACTATTCGATCTGGTGGAACAACGGCCTAGGGTGAAGCCTAGGTAGCCCGGAACGTTGAAATGACCATAACTTTCACACTGGTTGCAATTACTTGTTTTATACGATGGAACAGCTGTTGTATTTATATCGTATTTTATGCTTCTGGCGTTGACTTCTTAGGCCCTAACTATTCCATCTGGTGGAACAGCGCCCTAGAGTAAAGCCCAGGTTGCGCGGAACGTAGAAATGACCATAACTTTCACACTGGTAGCAATTATTCGCTTTATACAATGGAAAAACTGTTCTATTTATATTGTATTTTATGCTTCTGGCGTTGTCTACTTAGGCACTAACTATACGATCTTGTGGATCAACGCACTAGAGTGAAGCCTAGGATGCCTGGAACGTAGAAATGATCATCACTTTCACACGGGTTGCAATTATTCCTCTTATAGGATGGAAAGTCTGTTGTATTTTTATTGTATTTTATTCTTCTGGTGTTGACTTCTTAGGCCCTAACTATTCGATCTGGTGGAACAACGCCGTAGAGTGAAGCCTAGGTTGCCCGGAACGTAGAAATGACCATTACCTTCACACTGTTTGCAATTATTCCTTTTATACGATGGAAAAACTGTTGCATCTTTATCGTATTTTATGCTTCTGGCGTTGACTTCTTAGGCCGTAACTATTCGATCTGGTGGAGCAACGCCCTAGAGTGAAAGCTAGGTTACCCGGAACGTAGAAATGTCCAGTACTTTCATACTGTTTGCAGTTATTCCTTTTATACGATGGAAAAACTTTTGCATCTTTATTGTATTTTATGCTTCTGGCGTTGACTTCTAAGGACCTTACTATTCAATCTGTCGGAGCAACGCCCTAGAGTGAAGCCTAGGTTGCTCGGAATGTAGAAATGACCATTACTTTCACACTGTTTGCAATTATTCCTTTTATACCATGGAAAAGCTGTTGTATTTATATCGTATTTTATGCTTCTGGCGTTGACTTCTAAGGACCTAACTATTCGATCTGGTGGAGCACCACCCTAGAGTGAAGCCTAGGTTGCTCGGAATATAGAAATGACCATAACTTTCACACTGGTTGCAATTATTCGTTTTCTACAATGGAAAAACTGTTTTATTTATATTGTATTTTATGCTTCTGGCGTTCAATTCTTAGGGCCTAACTATTCGATCTGATGGAACAATGCCCTAGGGTGAAGCGCAGGTTGCCCGGAACGTAGAAATGACCATAACTTTTACACTGGTAGAAATTATTCGTTTTATACAATGGAAAAGCTGTTGTATTTATATTGTATGTTATGCTTCTGGCGTTGACTTCTTAGGACCTAACTATTCCATCTGGTGGAACAACGCCCTAGGGTGAAGTCTAGGTTGTCCGGAAAGTAGAAATGACCATAACTTTCACACTGGTAGCAATTATTCGTTTTATACGATGGAAAAACTGTTCTATTTATTTTGTATTTTATGCTTCTGGCGTTGACTTCTTAGGCCGTAACTATTCGATCTGGTGGAGCAACGACCTAGAGTGAAAGCTAGGTTACCCGGAACGTAGAAATGTCCAGTACTTTCATACTGTTTGCAGTTATTCCTTTTATACGATGGAAAAACTTTTGCATCTTTATTGTATTTTATGCTTCTGGCGTTGACTTCTAAGGACCTTACTATTCAATCTGTCGGAGCAACGCCCTAGAGTGAAGCCTAGGTTGCTCGGAATGTAGAAATGACCATTACTTTCACACTGTTTGCAATTATTCCTTTTATACCATGGAAAAGCTGTTGTATTTATATCGTATTTTATGCTTCTGGCGTTGACTTCTAAGGACCTAACTATTCGATCTGGTGGAGCACCACCCTAGAGTGAAGCCTAGGTTGCTCGGAATATAGAAATGACCATAACTTTCACACTGGTTGCAATTATTCGTTTTCTACAATGGAAAAACTGTTTTATTTATATTGTATTTTATGCTTCTGGCGTTCAATTCTTAGGGCCTAACTTTTCGATCTGATGGAACAATGCCCTAGGGTGAAGCGCAGGTTGCCCGGAACGTAGAAATGACCATAACTTTTACACTGGTAGAAATTATTCGTTTTATACAATGGAAAAGCTGTTGTATTTATATTGTATGTTATGCTTCTGGCGTTGACTTCTTAGGACCTAACTATTCCATCTGGTGGTACAACGCCCATGGGTGAAGCCTAGGTTGCCCGGAATGTAGAAATGACCATAAGTTGCATACTGGTTGCAATTATTCGTTTTATACGATCGAAAAACTGTTGTATTTATATTGTACTTTATGCTTCTGGCGTTGACTTCTAAGGCCCTAAATATTCGATCTGGTGGAGCAATGCCTCAGAGTTAAGTCTAGGATGCCCGAAACGCCGAAATGGACATTACTTTCACGCTTGTTGCAATTATTCCTGTTATACGATGAAAGACTGTTGTATTTTTATTGTATTTTATGCTTCAGGCGTGCACTTCTGAGGCCGTAGCTATTCGATGTGGTGGAAGAACGCCATACAGTGAAGCCTAGGTTGCCCGGAACGTAGAAATGTCCAGTACTTTCACACTGTTTGCAATTATTCCTTTTATACGATGGAAAAGCTGTTGTATTTATATCGTATTTTATGCTTCGGGCGTTGACTTCTAGGGACCTAACTATTCGATCTGGTGGAGCAGCGCCCTAGAGTGAAGCCTAGGTTGCTCGGAATGTAGAAATGACCATAACTTTCACACTGATTGCAACTATTCGTTTTATACGATGGAAAAATTGTTGCATCTTTATCGTATTTTATGCTTCTGGCGTTGACTTCTTAGGCCGTAACTATTCGATCTGGTGGAGCAACGCCCTGGAGTGAAACCTGGGTTGCCCGGAACGCAGAAATGACCCCTACTATCACACTGGTTGCAAATTATTCCTGCTATACGATGGAAAAACTGTTGTATTTTTATTGCATTTACGCTTCTGGCGTTCACTTCTTGGGCCCTAACTATTCGATCTGGTGGAACAACGGCCTAGGGTGAAGCCTAGGTAGCCCGGAACGTTGAAATGACCATAACTTTCACACTGGTTGCAATTACTTGTTTTATACGATGGAACAGCTGTTGTATTTATATCGTATTTTATGCTTCTGGCGTTGACTTCTTAGGCCCTAACTATTCCATCTGGTGGAACAGCGCCCTAGAGTAAAGCCCAGGTTGCGCGGAACGTAGAAATGACCATAACTTTCACACTGGTAGCAATTATTCGCTTTATACAATGGAAAAACTGTTCTATTTATATTGTATTTTATGCTTCTGGCGTTGTCTACTTAGGCACTAACTATACGATCTTGTGGATCAACGCACTAGAGTGAAGCCTAGGATGCCTGGAACGTAGAAATGATCATCACTTTCACACGGGTTGCAATTATTCCTCTTATAGGATGGAAAGTCTGTTGTATTTTTATTGTATTTTATTCTTCTGGTGTTGACTTCTTAGGCCCTAACTATTCGATCTGGTGGAACAACGCCGTAGAGTGAAGCCTAGGTTGCCCGGAACGTAGAAATGACCATTACCTTCACACTGTTTGCAATTATTCCTTTTATACGATGGAAAAACTGTTGCATCTTTATCGTATTTTATGCTTCTGGCGTTGACTTCTTAGGCCGTAACTATTCGATCTGGTGGAGCAACGCCCTAGAGTGAAAGCTAGGTTACCCGGAACGTAGAAATGTCCAGTACTTTCATACTGTTTGCAGTTATTCCTTTTATACGATGGAAAAACTTTTGCATCTTTATTGTATTTTATGCTTCTGGCGTTGACTTCTAAGGACCTTACTATTCGATCTAGTGGAGCAACGCCCTAGAGTGAAGCCTAGGTTGCCCGGAACGTAGAAATGACCATTACCTTCACACTGTTTGCAATTATTCCTTTTATACGATGGAAAAACTGTTGCATCTTTATCGTATTTTATGCTTCGGGCGTTGATTTCTTAGGCCCTAACACTTCGATCTGGTGGGGCAACGCACTACAGTGAAGCCTAGGTTGCCCGGAACGTAGAAATGACCGTCACTCTCACACAGGTTGCAATTACTCCTGTTATAGGATGGAAAAGCTGTTGTATTTATATCGTATTTTATGCTTCTGGCGTTGACTTCTAAGGCCCTAGCTATTCGATCTAGTGGAGCAACGCCCTAGAGTGAAGCCTAGGTTGCCCGGAACGTAGAAATGACCATCACTTTCAAACTCGTTCCAATTAATCCTGTTGTACGATGGAAGAACTGTTGTATTTTTATTGCATTTTATGCTTCGGGCGTTGACTTCTAAGGACCTTACTATTCAATCTGTCGGAGCAACGCCCTAGAGTGAAGCCTAGGTTGCTCGGAATGTAGAAATGACCATAGCTTTCACACTGGTTGCAATTATGCGTTTTACACGATGGAAAAACTGTTGTATTTATATTGTATTTTATGCTTCTGGCGTTCACTTCCTAGGCCCTAACTATTCGATCTGGTGGAACAACGCCCTAGGGTGAAGCCTAGGTTGCCCGGAACGTAGAAATGACCATAACTTTTACACTGGTAGCAATTTTTCGTTTTATACAAAGGAAAAACTGTTCTATTTATTTTGTATTTTATGCTTCGGGCGTTGACTTCTAAGGCCCTAACTGTTTGTTCTGGTGGAGCAACGCCCTAGAGTGAAGCCTAGGTTGCCCGGAACGTAGAAATGACCATTACTTTCACACTGTTTGCATTTATTCCTTTTATACGATGGAAAAGCTGTTGTATTTATATCGTATTTTATGCTTCTGGCGTTGGCTTCTAAGGCCCTAGCTATTCGATCTAGTGAAGCAACGCCCTAGAGTGAAGCCTAGGTTGCCTGGAACGTAGAAATGACCATTACATTCACACTGGTTGCAATTATTCGATTTATACGATGGAAAAACTGTTGTATTTATATTGTATTTTATGCTTCTGGCGTTCACTTGTTAGGCCCTAACTATTCGATCTGGTGGAACAACGCCCTAGGGTGAAGCCTAGGTTGCCCGGAACGTAGAAATGACCATCACTCTCACACAGGTTGCAATAACTCCTGTTATAGGATGGAAAAGCTGTTGTATTTATATCGTATTTTATGCTTCTGGCGTTGACTTCTAAGGCCCTAGCTATTCGATCTAGTGGAGCAACGCCCTAGAGTGAAGCCTAGGTTGCCCGGAACGTAGAAATGACCATCACTTTCAAACTGGTTGCAATTAATCCTGTTGTACGATGGAAGAACTGTTGTATTTTTTTTGCATTTTATGCTTCGGGCGTTGACTTCTAAGGACCTTACTATTCAATCTGTCGGAGCTACGCCCTAGAGTGAAGCCTAGGTTGCTCGGAATGTAGAAATGACCATAGCTTTCACACTGGTTGCAATTATGCGTTTTACACGATGGAAAAACTGTTGTATTTATATTGTATTTTATGCTTCTGGCGTTCACTTCCTAGGCCCTAACTATTCGATCTGGTGGAACAAAGCCCTAGGGTGAAGCCTAGGTTGCTCGGAATATAGAAATGACCATAACTTTCACACTGGTTGCAATTATTCGTTTTCTACAATGGAAAAACTGTTTTATTTATATCGTATTTTATGCTTTTGGCGTTGACTTCTATGGCCCTAGCTATTCAATCTAGAGGAGCAGCGCCCTAGAGTGAAGCCTAGGTGGCCCGGAACGTAGAAATGACCATCACTTTCAAACTGGTTGCAATTAATCCTGTTATACGATGGAAAAACTGTTGTATTTTTATTGCATTTTATGCTTCGGGCGTTGACTTCTAAGGCCCTAACTATTCAATCTGTTGGAGCAACGCCCTAGAGTGAAGCCTAGGTTGCTCGGAATGTAGAAATGACCATTACTTTCACACTGTTTGCAATTATTCCTTTTATACCATGGAAAAGCTGTTGCATTTATATCGTATTTTATGCTTCTGGCGTTGACTTCTAAGGACCTAACTATTCGATCTGGTGGAGCACCACCCTAGAGTGAAGCCTAGGTTGCTCGGAATATAGAAATGACCATAACTTTCACACTGGTTGCAATTATTCGTTTTCTACAATGGAAAAACTGTTTTATTTATATTGTATTTAATGCTTCTGGCGTTCACTTCTTAGGGCCTAACTATTCGATCTGATGTAACAATGCCCTAGGGTGAAGCGTAGGTTGCCCGGAACGTAGAAATGACCATAACTTTTACACTGGTAGAAATTATTCGTTTTATACAATGGAAAAGCTGTTGTATTTATATTGTATGTTATGCTTCTGGCGTTGACTTCTTAGGACCTAACTATTCCATCTGGTGGAACAACGCCCTAGGGTGAAGTCTAGGTTGTCCGGAAAGTAGAAATGACCATAACTTTCACACTGGTAGCAATTATTCGTTTTATACGATGGAAAAACTGTTCTATTTATTTTGTATTTTATGCTTCTGACGTTGACTTCTAAGGCCCTAGCTATTCGATCTAGTGGAGCAACGCCCTAGAGTGAAGCCTAGGTTGCCCGGAACGTAGAAATGACCATCACTTTCAAACTGGTTGCAATTAATCCTGTTGTACGATGGAAGAACTGTTGTATTTTTTTTGCATTTTATGCTTCGGGCGTTGACTTCTAATGACCTTACTATTCAATCTGTCGGAGCTACGCCCTAGAGTGAAGCCTAGGTTGCTCGGAATGTAGAAATGACCATAGCTTTCACACTGGTTGCAATTATGCGTTTTACACGATGGAAAAACTGTTGTATTTATATTGTATTTTATGCTTCTGGCGTTCACTTCCTAGGCCCTAACTATTCGATCTGGTGGAACAACGCCCTAGGGTGAAGCCTAGGTTGCTCGGAATATAGAAATGACCATAACTTTCACACTGGTTGCAATTATTCGTTTTCTACAATGGAAAAACTGTTTTATTTATATCGTATTTTATGCTTTTGGCGTTGACTTCTATGGCCCTAGCTATTCAATCTAGTGGAGCAGCGCCCTAGAGTGAAGCCTAGGTGGCCCGGAACGTAGAAATGACCATCACTTTCAAACTGGTTGCAATTAATCCTGTTATACGATGGAAAAACTGTTGTATTTTTATTGCATTTTATGCTTCGGGCGTTGACTTCTAAGGCCCTAACTATTCAATCTGTTGGAGCAACGCCCTAGAGTGAAGCCTAGGTTGCTCGGAATGTAGAAATGACCATTACTTTCACACTGTTTGCAATTATTCCTTTTATACCATGGAAAAGCTGTTGTATTTATATTGTATGTTATGCTTCTGGCGTTGACTTCTTAGGACCTAACTATTCCATCTGGTGGAACAACGCCCTAGGGTGAAGTCTAGGTTGTCCGGAAAGTAGAAATGACCATAACTTTCACACTGGTAGCAATTATTCGTTTTATACGATGGAAAAACTGTTCTATTTATTTTGTATTTTATGCTTCGGTCGTTGACTTCTAAGGCCCTAGCTATTCGATCTGGTAGAGCAACGCCCTAGAGTGAAGCCTAGGTTGCCCGGTAAGTAGAAATGACCATAAGTTTCATACTGGTTGCAATTATTCGTTTTATACGATGGAAAAACTGTTGTATTTATATTGTATTTTATGCTTCTGGCGTTCACTTCTTAGGCCCTAACTATTCGATCTGGTGGTACAACGCCCTAGGATGAAGCATAGGTTGCCCGGAACGTAGAAATGACCATAACTTTTACACTGGCAGCAATTATTCGTTTTATACGATGGAAAAACTGTTCTATTTATTTTTTATTTTATGCTTCGGGCATTGACTTCTAAGGCCCTAACTATTCGATTTGGTGGAGCATCGCCCTAGAGTGAAGCCTAGGTTGCCCGGAACGTAGAAATGACCATAACTTCCACACTGGTTGCAATTATTCGTTTTATACGATGGAAAAGCTGTTGTATTTATATCGCTTTTTATGCTCCTGGCGTTGACTTCTTAGGCCCTAACTATTCCATCCGGTGGATCAACGCACTAGGGTAAAGCCCAGATTGCGCGGAACGTAGAAATGACCATAACTTTCACACTGGTAGCAATTTTTCGTTTTATACGATGGAAAAACTGTTCTATTTATTTTATATTTTATGCTTCGGGCGATGACTTCTAAGGCCCTAACTATTCGATCTGGTGGAGCAACGCCCTAGAGTGAAGCCTAGGTTGCCCGGTACGTAGAAATGACCATAACTTTCACACTGGTTGCAATTATTCGTTTTGTACGATGGAAAAGCTGTTGTACTTATATCGTATTTTATGCTTCTGGCGTTGACTTCTTAGGCCCTAACTTTTCCGTCTGGTGGAACAACGCCCTAGGGTGAAGTCTAGGTTGCCCGGAAAGTAGAAGTGACCATAACTTTCACACTGGTAGCAATTATTCGTTTTATACGATGGAAAAACTGTTCTATTTATTTTATACTTTATGCTTCGGGCGTTGACTTCTAAGGCCCTAACTATTCGATCTGGTGGAGCAACGCCCTAGTGTGAAGCCTAGGTTGCCCGGTACGTAGAAATGACCATCACTATCAAACTGGCTGCAATTATTTGTTTTATACGATGGAAAAGCTGTTGTTTTTATATCGTATTTTATGCTTCTGGCGTTGACTTCTTAGGCCCTATCTATTCCATCTGGTGGAACAACGCCCTAGGGTGAAGCCTAGGTTGCCCGGAAAGCAGAAATGACCATAACTTTCATACTGGTTGCAATTATTCGTTTTATATGGTGGAAAAGCTGTAGTATTTATATTGTATTTTATGCTTCTGGCGTTGACTTCTAAGGCCCTATCTATTCCATCTGGTGGAACAACGCCCTAGGGTGAAGCCTAGGTTGCCCGGAAAGCAGAAATGACCATAACTTTCATACTGGTTGCAATTATTCGTTTTATATGGTGGAAAAGCTGTAGTATTTATATTGTATTTTATGCTTCTGGCGTTGACTTCTAAGGCCCTAACTATTCGATCAGGTGGAGCAAAGCCCTAGAGTGAAGCCTAGGTTGCTCGAAATGTAGAAAGGACCATAACTTTCACACTGGTTGCAATTATTCGTTTTATACGATGGAAAAGCTGTTGTATTTATATCGTGTTTTATGCTTCTGGCGTTGACTTCTAAGGACCTTACTATTCAATCTGTCGGAGCAACGCCCTAGAGTGAAGCCTAGGTTGCTCGGAATGTAGAAATGACCATAGCTTTCACACTGGTTGCAATTATGCGTTTTACACGATGGAAAAACTGTTGTATTTATATTGTATTTTATGCTTCTGGCGTTCACTTCCTAGGCCCTAACTATTCGATCTGGTGGAACAACGCCCTAGGGTGAAGCCTAGGTTGCCCGGAACGTAGAAATGACCATAACTTTTACACTGGTAGCAATTTTTCGTTTTATACAAAGGAAAAACTGTTCTATTTATTTTGTATTTTATGCTTCGGGCGTTGACTTCTAAGGCCCTAACTGTTTGTTCTGGTGGAGCAACGCCCTAGAGTGAAGCCTAGGTTGCCCGGAACGTAGAAATGACCATTACTTTCACACTGTTTGCATTTATTCCTTTTATACGATGGAAAAGCTGTTGTATTTATATCGTATTTTATGCTTCTGGCGTCGGCTTCTAAGGCCCTAGCTATTCGATCTAGTGAAGCAACGCCCTAGAGTGAAGCCTAGGTTGCCTGGAACGTAGAAATGACCATTACATTCACACTGGTTGCAATTATTCGATTTATACGATGGAAAAACTGTTGTATTTATATTGTATTTTATGCTTCTGGCGTTCACTTGTTAGGCCCTAACTATTCGATCTGGTGGAACAACGCCCTAGGGTGAAGCCTAGGTTGCCCGGAACGTAGAAATGACCATCACTCTCACACAGGTTGCAATAACTCCTGTTATAGGATGGAAAAGCTGTTGTATTTATATCGTATTTTATGCTTCTGGCGTTGACTTCTAAGGCCCTAGCTATTCGATCTAGTGGAGCAACGCCCTAGAGTGAAGCCTAGGTTGCCCGGAACGTAGAAATGACCATCACTTTCAAACTGGTTGCAATTAATCCTGTTGTACGATGGAAGAACTGTTGTATTTTTTTTGCATTTTATGCTTCGGCCGTTGACTTCTAAGGACCTTACTATTCAATCTGTCGGAGCTACGCCCTAGAGTGAAGCCTAGGTTGCTCGGAATGTAGAAATGACCATAGCTTTCACACTGGTTGCAATTATGCGGTTTACACGATGGAAAAACTGTTGTATTTATATTGTATTTTATGCTTCTGGCGTTCACTTCCTAGGCCCTAACTATTCGATCTGGTGGAACAAAGCCCTAGGGTGAAGCCTAGGTTGCTCGGAATATAGAAATGACCATAACTTTCACACTGGTTGCAATTATTCGTTTTCTACAATGGAAAAACTGTTTTATTTATATCGTATTTTATGCTTTTGGCGTTGACTTCTATGGCCCTAGCTATTCAATCTAGTGGAGCAGCGCCCTAGAGTGAAGCCTAGGTGGCCCGGAACGTAGAAATGACCATCACTTTCAAACTGGTTGCAATTAATCCTGTTATACGATGGAAAAACTGTTGTATTTTTATTGCATTTTATGCTTCGGGCGTTGACTTCTAAGGCCCTAACTATTCAATCTGTTGGAGCAACGCCCTAGAGTGAAGCCTAGGTTGCTCGGAATGTAGAAATGACCATTACTTTCACACTGTTTGCAATTATTCCTTTTATACCATGGAAAAGCTGTTGCATTTATATCGTATTTTATGCTTCTGGCGTTGACTTCTAAGGACCTAACTATTCGATCTGGTGGAGCACCACCCTAGAGTGAAGCCTAGGTTGCTCGGAATATAGAAATGACCATAACTTTCACACTGGTTGCAATTATTCGTTTTCTACAATGGAAAAACTGTTTTATTTATATTGTATTTAATGCTTCTGGCGTTCACTTCTTAGGGCCTAACTATTCGATCTGATGTAACAATGCCCTAGGGTGAAGCGTAGGTTGCCCGGAACGTAGAAATGACCATAACTTTTACACTGGTAGAAATTATTCGTTTTATACAATGGAAAAGCTGTTGTATTTATATTGTATGTTATGCTTCTGGCGTTGACTTCTTAGGACCTAACTATTCCATCTGGTGGAACAACGCCCTAGGGTGAAGTCTAGGTTGTCCGGAAAGTAGAAATGACCATAACTTTCACACTGGTAGCAATTATTCGTTTTATACGATGGAAAAACTGTTCTATTTATTTTGTATTTTATGCTTCGGTCGTTGACTTCTAAGGCCCTAGCTATTCGATCTGGTAGAGCAACGCCCTAGAGTGAAGCCTAGGTTGCCCGGTAAGTAGAAATGACCATAAGTTTCATACTGGTTGCAATTATTCGTTTTATACGATGGAAAAACTGTTGTATTTATATTGTATTTTATGCTTCTGGCGTTCACTTCTTAGGCCCTAGCTATTCGATCTAGTGGAGCAACGCCCTAGAGTGAAGCCTAGGTTGCCCGGAACGTAGAAATGACCATCACTATCAAACTGGCTGCAATTATTTGTTTTATACGATGGAAAAGCTGTTGTTTTTATATCGTATTTTATGCTTCTGGCGTTGACTTCTTAGGCCCTATCTATTCCATCTGGTGGAACAACGCCCTAGGGTGAAGCCTAGGTTGCCCGGAAAGCAGAAATGACCATAACTTTCATACTGGTTGCAATTATTCGTTTTATATGGTGGAAAAGCTGTAGTATTTATATTGTATTTTATGCTTCTGGCGTTGACTTCTAAGGCCCTAACTATTCGATCAGGTGGAGCAAAGCCCTAGAGTGAAGCCTAGGTTGCTCGAAATGTAGAAAGGACCATAACTTTCACACTGGTTGCAATTATTCGTTTTATACGATGGAAAAGCTGTTGTATTTATATCGTGTTTTATGCTTCTGGCGTTGACTTCTTAGGCCCTAACTATTCCATCTGGTGGAACAACGCCCTAGGGTAAAGCCAAGATTGCGCGGAAGGTAGAAATGACCATAACTTTCACACTGGTTGCTATCATTCGTTTTATATGATAGAAAAACTGTTGTATTTATATTGTATTTTATGCTTCTGGCGTTGACTTCATAGGCCGTAACTATTCGATCTGGTGGAGCAACGCCCTGGAGTGAAACCTAGGTTGCCCGGAACGTAGAAATAACCATAACTTTCACACTGGTAGCAATTATTCGTTTTATACGATGGAAAAACTGTTCTATTTATTTTGTACTTTATGCTTCGGGCGTTGACTTCTAAGGCCCTAACTATTCGATCTGGTGGAACAACACCCTAGAGTGAAGCCTAGGTTGCCCGGATCGTAGAAATGACCATAACTTTCACACTGGTTGCTATTATTCGTTTTATACGATGGAAAAACTGTTATATTTATATTGTATTTAAGCTTCTGGCGTTGACTTCTGAGGCCGCTGCTATTCGATGTGGTGGAAGAACGCCATAGAGTGAAGCCTAGGTAGCCCGGATCGTAGAAATGTCCATATCTTTCACACTGTTTGCAATTTTTCGTTTTATACGATAGAAAAGCTGTTTTATTGATTTTGTTTTTTATGTTTCGGGCGTTGACTTCTAAGGCCCTAACTATTCGATCTGGTGGACCAACGCCCTAGAGTGCAGCCTAGGTTGCCCGGAATGTAGAAATGACCATAACTTTCACACTGGTTGCTATCATTCGTTTTATATGATGGAAAAACTGTTGTATTTATATTGTATTTTATGCTTCTGGCGTTCACTTCTTAGGCCCTAACTATTCGATCTGGTGGAACAACGGCCTAGAGTGAAGCCTAGGTTGCCCGGAAAGTAGAAATGACCATAACTTTCACACTGGTTGCAATTTTTCGTTTTATACGATGGAAAAACTGTTCTATTTATTTTATATTTTATGCTTCGGGCGTTCACTTGTTAGGCCCTAACTATTCGATCTGGTGGAACAACGCCCTAGGGTGAAGCCTAGGTTGCCCGGAAAGTAGAAATGACCATAACTTTCACACTGGTTGCAATTATTCGTTTTATACGATGGAAATGCTGTTGTATTTATATCGTATTTTATGCTTCTGGTGTTGACTTCTTAGGCCCTAACTTTTCCATCTGGTGGTACAACGCCCTAGGGTGAAGTCTAGGTTGCCCGGAAGGTAGAAGTGACCATAACTTTCACACTGGTAGCAATTATTCGTTTTATACGATGGAAAAACTGTTCTATTTATTTTATACTTTATGCTTCGGGCGTTGACTTCTAAGGCCCTAACTATTCGATCTGGTGGAGCAACGCCCTAATGTGAAGCCTAGGTTGCCCGGTACGTAGAAATGACCATCACTATCAAACTGGCTGCAATTATTTGTTTTATACGATGGAAAAGCTGTTGTTTTTATATCGTATTTTATGCTTCTGGCGTTGACTTCTTAGGCCCTAACTATTCCATCTGGTGGAACAACGCCCTAGGGTGAAGCCTGGTTGCCCGGAAGGCAGAAGTGACCATAACTTTCATACTGGTTGCAATTATTCGTTTTATATGGTGGAAAAGCTGTAGTATTTATATTGTATTTTATGCTTCTGGCGTTGACTTCTAAGGCCCTAACTATTCGATCAGGTGGAGCAAAGCCCTACGGTAAAGCCAAGATTGCGCGGAAGGTAGAAATGACCATAACTTTCACACTGGTTGCTATCATTCGTTTTATATGATAGAAAAACTGTTGTATTTATATTGTATTTTATGCTTCTGGCGTTGACTTCATAGGCCGTAACTATTCGATCTGGTGGAGCAACGCCCTGGAGTGAAGCCTAGGTTGCCCGGATCGTAGAAATGACCATAACTTTCACACTGGTTGCTATTATTCGTTTTATGCGATGGAAAAACTGTTATATTTATATTGTATTTAAGCTTCTGGCGTTGACTTCTGAGGCCGCTGCTATTCGATGTTGTGGAAGAACGCCATATAGTGAAGCTTAGGTAGCCCGGATCGTAGAAATGTCCATATCTTTCACACTGTTTGCAATTTTTCGTTTTATACGATAGAAAAACTGTTTTATTTATTTTGTATTTTATGTTTCGGGCGTTGACTTCTAAGGCCCTAACTATTCGATCTGGTAGAGCAACGCCCTAGAGTGAAGCCTAGGTTGCCCGGTAAGTAGAAATGACCATAAGTTTCATACTGGTTGCAATTATTCGTTTTATACGACGGAAAAACTGTTGTATTTATATTGTATTTTATGCTTCTGGCGTTCACTTCTTGGGCCCTATCTATTCCATCTGGTGGAACAACGCCCTAGGGTGAAGCCTAGGTTGCCCGGAAAGCAGAAATGACCATAACTTTCATACTGGTTGCAATTATTCGTTTTATATGGTGGAAAAGCTGTAGTATTTACATTGTATTTTATGCTTCTGGCGTTGACTTCTAAGGCCCTAACTATTCGATCAGGTGGAGCAAAGCCCTAGAGTGAAGCCTAGGTTGCTCGAAATGTAGAAAGGACCATAACTTTCACACTGGTTGCAATTATTCGTTTTATACGATGGAAAAGCTGTTGTATTTATATCGTGTTTTATGCTTCTGGCGTTGACTTCTAAGGCCCTAACTATTCGATCTGGTGGACCAACGCCCTAGAGTGCAGCCTAGGTTGCCCGGAACGTAGAAATGACCATAACTTTCACACTGGTTGCTATCATTCGTTTTATATGATGGAAAAACTGTTGTATTTATATTGTATTTTATGCTTCTGGCGTTCACTTGTTAGGCCCTAACTATTCGATCTGGTGGAACAACGCCCTAGGGTGAAGCCTAGGTTGCCCGGAAAGTAGAAATGACCATAACTTTCACACTGGTTGCAATTATTCGTTTTATACGATGGAAATGCTGTTGTATTTATATCGTATTTTATACTTCTGGCGTTGACTTCTTAGGCCCTAACATTTCCGGCTGGTGGAACAACGCCCTAGGGTGAAGTCTAGGTTGCCCGGAAAGTAGAAGTGACCATAACTTTCACACTGGTAGCAATTATTCGTTTTATACGATGGAAAAACTGTTCTATTTATTTTATACTTTATGCTTCGGGCGTTGACTTCTAAGGCCCTAACTATTCGATCTGGTGGAGCAACGCCCTAGTGTGAAGCCTAGGTTGCCCGGTACGTAGAAATGACCATCACTATCAAACAGGCTGCAATTATTTGTTTTATACGATGGAAAAGCTGTTGTTTTTATATCGTATTTTATGCTTCTGGCGTTGACTTCTTAGGCCCTATCTATTCCATCTGGTGGAACAACGCCCTAGGGTGAAGCCTAGGTTGCCCGGAAAGCAGAAATGACCATAACTTTCATACTGGTTGCAATTATTCGTTTTATATGGTGGAAAGCTGTAGTATTTATATTGTATTTTATGCTTCTGGCGTTGACTTCTAAGGCCCTAACTATTCGATCAGGTGGAGCAAAGCCCTAGAGTGAAGCCTAGGTTGCTCGAAATGTAGAAAGGACCATAACTTTCACACTGGTTGCAATTATTCGTTTTGTACGATGGAAAAGCTGTTGTATTTATATCGTGTTTTATGCTTCTGGCGTTGACTTCTTAGGCCCTAACTATTCCATCTGGTGGAACAACGCCCTAGGGTAAAGCCAAGATTGCGCGGAAGGTAGAAATGACCATAACTTTCACACTGGTTGCTATCATTCGTTTTATATGATAGAAAAACTGTTGTATTTATATTGTACTTTATGCTTCTGGCGTTGACTTCATAGGCCGTAACTATTCGATCTGGGGGAGCAACGCCCTGGAGTGAAACCTAGGTTGCCCGGAACGTAGAAATAACCCTAACTTTCACACTGGTAGCAATTATTCGTTTTATACGATGGAAAAACTGTTCTATTTATTTTGTACTTTATGCTTCGGGCGTTGACTTCTAAGGCCCTAACTATTCGATCTGGTGGAACAACACCCTAGAGTGAAGCCTAGGTTGCCCGGATCGTAGAAAGGACCATAACTTTCACACTGGTTGCTATTATTCGTTTTATACGATGGAAAAACTGTTATATTTATATTGTATTTAAGCTTCTGGCGTTGACTTCTGAGGCCGCTGCTATTCGATGTGGTGGAAGAACGCCATAGAGTGAAGCCTAGGTAGCCCGGATCGTAGAAATGTCCATATCTTTCACACTGTTTGCAATTTTTCGTTTTATACGATAGAACAGCTGTTTTATTTATTTTGTTTTTTATGTTTCGGGCGTTGACTTCTAAGGCCCTAACTATTCGATCTGGTGGACCAACGCCCTAGAGTGCAGCCTAGGTTGCCCGGAACGTAGAAATGACCATAACTTTCACACTGGTTGCTATCATTCGCTTTATATGATGGAAAAACTGTTCTATTTATTTTGTACTTTATGCTTCGGGCGTTGACTTCTTAGACCCTAACATTTCGATCTGGTGGAGCAACGCCCTACAGTGAAGCCTAGGTTGCCCGGAACGTAGATACGACCATAACCTTCACACTGGTTGCAAATTATTCCTGCTATACGATGGAAAAACTGTTGTATTTTTACTGCATGTTATGCTTCGGGCATTAACTTCTAAGGCCCTAACTATGCAATCTGTTGGAGCAACGCCCTAGGGGGAAGCCTAGGTTGCCCGGAACGTAGAAATGACCATAACTTTCACACTGGTTGTAATTATTCGTTTTATACGATGGAAATACTGTTCTATTTATTTTGTATTTTATGCTTCGGGCGTTGACTTCTAAGGCCCTGACTATTCCATCTGCTGGAACAACGACCTAGGGTAAAGCCCAGGTTGCGCGGAACGCAGAAATGACCATATCTTTCACACTGGTAGCAATTATTCGTTTTATACGATGGAAAAACTGTTCTATTTATATTGTATTTTATGCTTCTGGCGTTGACTTCTTAGGCCGTAACTATTCGATCTGGTGGAGCAACGCCCTAGAGTGAAACCTAGGTTACTCGGAACGTAGAAATGACCACTACTATCACACTGTTTGCAATTATTCCTTTTATACGATGGAAAAGCTGTTGTATTTATATCGAATTTTATGCTTCTGGCGTTGACTTCTAAGGACCTAACTATTCGATCTGGTGGAGCAACGCCCTGGAGTGAAGCCTAGGTTGCCCGGAACGTAGAAATGGCCATAGCTTTTACACTCGTATCAATTATTCGTTTTATACAATGGTAAAACCGTTCTATTTATTTTGTATTTTATGCTTCGGGCGTTGACTTCTAAGGCCCTAACTATTCAATCTGTTGGAGCAACGCCCTAGGGTGAAGCCTAGGATGCTCGGAAAGTAGAAATGACCATAACTTTCACACCGATTGCAATTATTCGTTTTATACGATGGGAAAACTGTTGCATCTTTATCGTATTTTATGCTTCTGGCGTTGACTTCTTAGGCCGTAACTATTCGATCTGGTGGAGCAACGCCCTAGAGTGAAACCTAGGTTACCCGGAACGTAGAAATGACCACTACTATCACACTGTTTGCAATTATTCCTTTTATACGATGGAAAAGCTGTTGTATTTATATCGTATTTTATGCTTCTGGCGTTGACTTCTAAGGACCTAACTATTCGATCTGGTGGAGCAACGCCCTGGAGTGAAGCCTAGGTTGCCCGGAACGTAGAAATGACCATAGCTTTTACACTCGTAGCAATTATTCGTTTTATACAATGGTAAAACCGTTCTATTTATTTTGTATTTTATGTTTCGGGCGTTGACTTCTAAGGCCCTAACTATTCAATCTGTTGGAGCAACGCCCTAGGGTGAAGCCTAGGATGCTCGGAAAGTAGAAATGACCATAACTTTCACACTGATTGCAATTATTCGTTTTATACGACGGAAAAACTGTTGCATCTTTATCGTATTTTATGCTTCTGGCGTTGACTTCTTAGGCCGTATCTATTCGATCTGGTGGACCAATGCCCTAGAGTGAAGCCTAGGTTGCCCGGAACATAGAAATGACGAGTACTTTCACACTGGTTGCAGTTATTCGTTTTATACAATGGAACAACTGTTCTATTTATTTTGCATTTTATGCTTCGGGCGTTGACTTCTAAGGCCCTAACTATTCGATCTGGTGGAGCAACGCTCTAGAGTGAAGCCTAGGTTGCCCGGAACGTAGAACATACCGTTACCTTCACACTGGTTGCAATTATTCCTGTTATACGATGGAAAAACTGTTGCACCATTATTGTATTTTATGCATGTGGCGTTGACATCTAAGGCACTAACCATTCGATCTGGTGGAGCAAGTCCCTAGAGTGAAGCCTAAGTTGCTCGGAACGTGGAAATGACCATAACTTTCACACTGGTTGCCATTATTCGTTTTCTACGATGGAAAAGCTGTTGCATTTATATCGTATTTTATGCTTCTGGCGTTGACTTCTTAGGCCCTAACTATTCCATCTGGTGGAACAACGCCCAACAGTGATGCCTAGGGTGCCCGGAACGTAGAAATGACCATTACCTTCACGCTAGCTGCAATTGTTCCTGTTATAAGGTGAAAAAACTGTTGTACTTTTATTGCATTTTATGCTTCAGTCGTTGACTTCTACGGCCGTAGCTATTCGATGTGGTGGAGTAATGCCCTAGAGTGAAACCTGGGTTACCCGGATCGTAGAAATGACCATCACTTTCACACTGGTTGCAATTATTCCTGTAATACAATGGAAAAGCTGTTGTATTTATATTGTATTTTATGCTTCTGGCGTTCACTTCTTAGGCCCTAACTATTCGATCTGGTGGAACAACGCGCTAGGGTGAAACCTAGGTTACCCGGTACGTAGAAATGACAAGTGCTTTCATACTGTTTGCAGTTATTCCTGTTATACGATGGAAAAACTTTTGCATCTTTATTGTATTTTATGCTTCTGGCGTTGACTTCTAAGGCCCTAGCTATTCGATCTGGTGGAGCAACGCCCTAGAGTGTAGCCTAGGTTGCCCGGAACGTACAAATGACCATTACATTCACACTGGTTGCAATTATTCCTGTTATACGATGGAACAACTGTTGCGTCTTTATCGTATTTTATGCTTATGGCGTTGACTTCTTAGTCCCTAACTATTCGATCTGGTGGAGCATCGTCCTGGAGTGAAGCCTAGGTTGCCCGTAACGTAGAAATGACCATAACATTCACACTGGTTACCATTATTCGTTTTATACGATGGAAAAGCTGTTGTATTTATATCGTATTTTATGCTTCTGGCGTTGACATCTTAGGCCCCAGCTATTCCATCTGGTGGAACAACGCCCTATGGTGAGGCCTAGGTTGCCCGGAACGTAGAAATGACCATTACTTTCACACTGTTTGCAATTATTCCTGTTACACGATGGAAAAACTGTTGCACCTTTATTGAGTTTTATGCTTCGGGCGTTGACTTCTAAGGCCCTAACTATTCGATCTGGTGGAGCAATGCCCTAGAGTGAAGCCTAGGTTGCCCGGAACATAGAAATGACCAGTACTTTCACACTGGTTGCAGTTATTCGTTTTATACAATGGAACAACTGTTGTATTTATTTTGCATTTTATGCTTCGGGCGTTGACTTCTAAGGCCCTAGCTATTCGATCTGGTGGAGCAACGCCCTAGAGTGAAGCCTAGGTTGCCCGGAACGTAGAAGATACCGTTACATTCACACTGGTTGCAATTGTTCCTGTTATACGATGGAAAAACTGTTGCACCATTATTGTATTTTACGCATGTGGCGTTGACATCTAAGGCACTAACCATTCGATCTGGTGGAGCAAGTCCCTAGAGTGAAGCCTAAGTTGCTCGGAACGTGGAAATGACCATAACTTTCACTCTGGTTGCCATTATTCGTTTTCTACGATGGAAAAGCTGTTGCATTTATATCGTATTTTATGCTTCTGGCGTTGACTTCTTAGGCCCTAACTATTCCATCTGTTGGAACAACGCCCAAGAGTGATACCTAGGGTGCCCGGAACGTAGAAATGACCATTACCTTCACGCTTGCTGCAATTGTTCCTGTTATAAGATGAAAAAACTGTTGTACTTTTATTGCATTTTATGCTTCAGTCGTTGACTTCTACGGCAGTAGCTATTCGATGTGGTGGAGTAATGCCCTAGAGTGAAACCTGGGTTACCCGGATCGTAGAAATGACCATCACTTTCACACTTGTTGCAATTATTCCTGCTATACAATGGAAAAGCTATTGTATTTTTATTTCATTTTATGCTTCGGGCATTGACTTCTAAGGCCCTAACTATTCAATCTGTTGGAGTAACGCCCTAGGGAGAAGCCTAGGTTGTTCGGAAAGTAGAAATGACCATAAGTTTCGTACTGGTTGCAATTATTCGTTTTATACGATGGAAAAACTGTTGTATTTATATTGTATTTTATGCTTCTGGCGTTGACTTCTTAGGCCCTAACTATTCGATCTGGTGGAACAACGCCCTACAGTGTAGCCTAGGTTGCCCGGAACGTAGAACATACCATTACCTTCACACTGGTTGCAATTATTCCTGTCATACGATGGAAAAACTGTTGCATCTTTATTGTATTTTATCCTTCTGGCGTTGACTTCATAGGCCCTAACTATTCTATCAGGTGGAACAACGCCCTAGGGTGAAGCCTATGCTGCCCGGAACGTAGAAATGACCAACACTTTCACACTGGTAACAATTATTCGTTTTATACATGGAAAAGCTGTTATATATATATTGCATTTTATGCTTCTGGCATTGAATTCTAAGTCCCTAGCTATTCGATCTGGTGGAGCAACGCCCTAGAGTGAAGCCTAGGTTGCCCGGAACGTAGATATGACCATTGCTTTCACAATGTATGCAATTATTCATTTTATTCGGTGGAAAAACTGTTGTACTTAGATTGTATTTTATGCTTCTGGCGTTGACTTCTTAGGCCCCAACTATTCGATCTGGTGGAGCAACGCGCTAGAGTGAAGCCTAGGTTGCCCGGAACGTACAAATGACCATAACTTTTACACTGGTTACCATTATTCGTTTTATACGATGGAAAAGCTGTTGTATTTATATCGTATTTTATGCTTCTGGCGCTGACTTCTTAGGCCCTAACTATTCCATCTGGTGGAACAACGCCCTAGGGTGAAGCCTAGGTTGCCTGGAACGTAGAAATGACCAACTATTCCACACTGGTAGCAATTATTCGTTTTATACATGGAAAAGCTGTTATATATATATATTGCATTTAATGCTTCTGGCATTGAATTCTAAGTCCCTACCTATTCGATCTGGTGGAGCAACGCCCTAGAGTGAAGCCTAGGTTGCCCGGAACGTGGTTATGACCATATCTTTCACAATCGTTGCAATTATTCCTGTTATACGATGGTAAAACTGTTGTATTTTTATTGTAATGTATGCTTCAGGCGATGACTTCTAAGGCCCTATCTATTCGATCTGGTGTAGCAACGCACTAGGGTGAAGCCTAGGTTGCCCGGAACGTGGAAATGACCATAACTTCACACTGTTCGCCATTATTCGTTTTATACGATGGAAAAGCTGTTGTATTTATATCGTATTTTATGCTTCTGGCGTTGACATCTTAGGCCCCAGCTATTCCATCTGGTGGAACAACGCCCTATGGTGAAGCCTAGGTTGCCCGGAACGTAGAAATGATCATAACTTTCACACTGGAAACAATTATTCATTTTATACATGGAACAGCTGTTCTATTTATTCTGTATTTTATGCTTCGGGCGTTGACTTCTAAGGCCCTAACTATTCGATCGGGTGGAGCAACGGCCTAGAGTGAAGCCTAGGTTGCCCGGAACGTAGAAATGACCATAGCTTTCACACTGGTTGCAATTATTCCTGTTATACGATGGAAAAACTGTTGCATCTTTATTGTATTTTATGCTTCTGGCGTTGACTTCTTAGGCCCTAACTATTCGATCTGGTGGAGCAACACCCTACAGTGAAGCCTAGGTTGTCCGGAACGTAGATATGACCATAACCTTCACAAAGGTTGCAATTATTCGTTTTACACGATTGATAGACTGTTGAATTTGTTTTGCAGTTTATGCTTCTGGCGTTGAATTCCAAGGCCCTAACACTTCGACCTGGCGGAGCAATGCCTCAGAGTTAAGTCTAGGATGCCCGAAACGTCGAAATGATCATTAATTTCTCACTGGTTGCAACTATTCATGCTATACGATGGAAAAACTGTTGCATTTTTATTGTTTTTTCTGCTTCTGGCTTTGACTTCTAAGGCCCTACCTATTCGATCATGTGAGGCAACGTCCAAGAGGGAAGCCTATGTTGCCCGGAACGTAGAAATGACCATAACTTTCACACTGGGTGCAATTATTCGTTTTATACGATGGAAAAGCTATTGTATTTATATTGTATTTTATGCTTCTGGCGTTGACTTCTTAGGCCCTAACTATTCGATCTTGTGGAGCAATGCCTCAGAGTTAAGTCTAGGATGCCCGAAACGTCGAAATGATCGTTACTTTCACACCGGTTGCAATTATTCATGCTGTACGATTGAAGAACGGTTGCATTTTTATTGTATTTTCTGCTTCTGTATTTGAATTCTAAGGTCCTAGCTATTCGATCAGGTGGGGCAACGTCCAAGAGTGAAGCCTAGGTTGCCCGGAACGTGGTTATGACCATATCTTTCACAATCGTTGCAATTATTCCTTTTATACGATGGTAAAACTGTTGTATTTTTATTGTATTGTATGCTTCAGGCGATGACTTCTAAGGCCCTAACTATTCGATCTGGTGTAGCAACGCACTAGGGTGAAGCCTAGGTTGCCCGGAACGTGGAAATGACCATAACTTTCACACTGTTTGCCATTATTCGTTGTATACGATGGAAAAACTGTTGCATTTTTATTGTATATTTTGCTTCTGGCGTTGACTTCTAAGGCCCTAACTATTCGATCAGATGAAGCAACGCCCTAGAGTGAAGCCTAGGTTGCTCGAAATGTAGAAATGACCATAACTTTCACACTGGTTGCAATTATTCATTTTATACGATGGAAAAACTGTTGTACTTATATTGTATTTTATTCTTATGGCGTTGAATTCTAAGTCCCTAGCTATTCAATCTGGTGGAGCAACGCCCTAGAGTGAAACCTAGGTTACCCGGAACGTAGAAATGACCAGTACTTTCATACTGTTTGCAATTATTCATTTTATACGATGGAAAAGCTGTTGTATTTATATTGCATTTTATTCTTCTGGTGTTGACTTTTAAGCCCGTAGCTATTAGATGTGGTGGAGCAACGCTCTAGAGTGTCGCATAGGTTGCCCGGAACGTAGAAATGACCATTACTTTCACAATGCTTGCAAATATTCATTTTATACGATGGTAAAACTGTTGTACTTATATTGTATTTTATTCTTCTGTCGTTGAATTCTAAGTCCCTAGCTTTTCGATCTCGTGGAGCAACGCCCTAGAGTGAAACCTAGGTTACCCGGAACGTAGAAATGACCAGTACTTTCACACTGGTTGCAGATATACCTGTTATACGATGGAAAAACTGTTGCACCTTTATTGTATTTTATGCTTCTGGCGTTGACATCTAAGGCCCTAACTGTTTGATCTGGTGGAGCAACGCCCTAGAGTGAAGCCTAGGTTGCCCGGAATGTAGAAATGACCATAACTTTCACACTGGTTGTAATTATTCGTTTTATACGATGGAAATACTGTTCTATTTATTTTGTATTTTATGCTTCTGGCGTTGACTTCTTGGGCCCTAACTATTCGATCTGGTGGAGCAATGCCTCAGAGTTAAGTCTAGGGTGCCCGAAACGGCGAAATGGTCATTACTTTCACGCTTGTTGCAATTATTCCTGTTATACCATGAAAAGGCTGTTGTATTTTTATTGTATTTTGTGCCTCAGGCGTAGGCTTCTAAGGCCGTAGCTATTCGATATGGTGGAGCAACGCCCTAGAGTGACGCCTAGGTTGCTCGGAATGTAGAAATGAACATAACTTTCACACTGGTTGCAATTATTCGTTTTATACGATGGGAAAACTGTTGCATCTTTATTGTATTTTATGCTTCTGGCGTTTAATTCTAAGTCGCTAGCTATTTGATCTGGTGGAGCAACGACGTAGAGTGAAGCCTAGGTTGCCCGGAACGTAGAAATGACAATTACTTTCACACTATTTGCTATTATTCATTTTGTACGATGGAAAAGCTGTTGTATTTATATTGTATTTTATGCCTCTGTTGTTGACTTCTAAGGTCGTAGCTATTAGATGTGGTGGAGCAACGCCCTATAGTGACGCCTAGGTTGCCCGGAACGTAGAAATGTCCAGTACTTTCATACTGTTTGCAGTTATTCCTGTTATACGATGGAAAAACTTTTGCATCTTTATTGTATTTTATGCTTCTGGCGTTGACTTCTAAGGACCTAGCTATTCGATTTGGCGGAGCACCGCCCTAGAGTGAAGCCTAGGTTGCCCAGAACGTAGAAATGACCATAACTTCCACACTGGTTGCAATTATTCGTTTTATACGATGGAAAAGCTGTTGTATTTATATCGTTTTTTATGCCTCTGGGGTTGACTTCTTAGGCCCTAACTACTCCATCTGGTGGAACAACGCCCTAGGGTAAAGCCCAGATTGCGCGGAACGTAGAAATGACCATAACTTTCACACTGGTAGCAATTTTTCGTTTTATACGATGGAAAACCTGTTTTATTTATTTTGTATTTTAAGCTTCGGGCGTTGACTTCTAAGGCCCTGACTATTCGATCTGGTGGAGCAACGCCCTAGTGTGAAGCCTAGGTTGCCCGGAACGTAGAAATGACCATTACTTTCACACTGTTTGCAATTATTCCTTTTATACGATGGAAAAGCTGTTGTATTTATATCGTATTTTATGCTTCTGGTGTTGACTTCTAAGGACCTAGCTATTCGATTTGGCGGAGCACCGCCCTAGAGTGAAGCCTAGGTTGCCCGGAACGTAGAAATGACCATAGCTTTTACACTCGTAGCAATTATTCGTTTTATACAATGGTAAAACCGTTCTATTTATTATGTATTTTATGCTTCGGGCGTTGACTTCTAAGGCCCTAACTATTCAATCTGTTGGAGCAACGCCCTAGGGTGAAGCCTAGGTTGCCCGGAACGTAGAAATGATCATTACCTTCACGCTTGTTGCAATTATTCCTGTTATACGATGAAAAAACTGTTGCATTTTTATTGCATTTTTTGCTTCAGGCGTTGACTTCTAAGGCCGTAGCTATTCGATGTGGTGGAGCAACGCCCTAGAGTGAAGCCTAGATTGCCCGGAACGTAGAAATGACCATAACTTTCACACTGGTTGCTATCTTTCGTTTTATACGATGGAAAGACTGTTATATTTATATTGTATTTTATGCTTCTGGCGTTGACTTCTTAGGCCCTAACTATTCAATCTGGTGGATCAACGCCCTAGGGGGAAGCGTAGGTTGCCCGGAAAGTAGAAATGACCATAACTTTCACACTGGTAGCAATTATTCATTTTATACGATGGAAAAACTGTTCTATTTATTTTGTATTTTATGCTTCGGGCGTTGACTTCTAAGGCCCTGACTATTCCATCTGGTGGAACAACGCCCTAGGGTCAAGCCCAGGTTGCGCGGAACGCAGAGATGACCATAACTTTCACACTGGTAGCAATTATTCGTTTTATACGATGGAAAAACTGTTTTATTTATTTTGTATTTTATGCTTCGGGCGTTGACTTCTGAGGCCCTAACTATACGACCTGGTGGAGCAACGCCCTAGAGTGAAGCCTAGATTGCCCGGAACGTAGAAATGAGCATAACTTTCACACTGGTTGCTATCTTTCGTTTTATACGATGGAAAGACTGTTATATTTATATTGTATTTTATGCTTCTGGCGTTGACTTCTTAGGCCCTAACTACTCGATCTGGTGGAACAACGCCCTAGGGTGAAGCCTAGGTTGCCGGGAAAGTAGAAATGACCATAACTTTCACACTGGTTGCAATTATCCGTTTTATACGATGGAAAAGCTATGGCATCTTTATTGTATTTTATTCATCTGGGGCTGACTTCTAAGGCCGTAGCTATTAGATGTGGTGGAGCAACGCCCTAGGGTGACGCCTAGGTTGCCCGGAACGTAGAAATGACCATTACTTTCACAATGTTTGTAATTATTCATTATATACGATGGAAAATCTGTTTTATTTTTGTTGTATTTTATGCTTCTGGCGTTGACTTCTTAGGCCCTAACTATTTGATCTGGTGGAGCACCGCCGTAGAGTGAAGCCTAGGTTGTCCGGAACGTAGAAATGACCATAACTTCCACACTGGTTGCAATTATTCGTTTTACACGATGGAAAAGCTGTAGTATTTATATCGTATTTTATGCTTCTGGCGTTGACTTCTTAGGCCCTAACTATTCCATCTGGTGGAACAACGCCCTAGGGTAAAGCCCAGGTTGCGCGGAACGCAGAAATGACCATAACTTTCACACTGGTAGCAATTATTCGTTTTATACGATGGAAAAACAGTTTTATTTATTTTGTATTTTGTGCATCGGGCGTTGACTTCTGAGGCCCTAACTATTCGATCTGGTGGAGCAACGCCCTAGAGTGAAGCCTAGGTTGCCCGGAACGTAGAAATGACCATAACTTTCACGCTGGTTGCTATCTTTCGTTTTATACGATGGAAAGACTGTTATATTTATATTGTATTTTATGCTTCTGGCGTTGACTTCTTAGGACCTAACTATTCGATCTGGTGGAACAACGCCCTAGGGTGAAGCCTAGGTTGCCGGGAAAGTAGAAATGACCATAACTTTCACACTGGTTGCAATTATTCGTTTTATACGATGGAAAAGCTGTGGCATCTTTATTGTATTTTATTCATCTGGGGCTGACTTCTAAGGCCGTAGCTATTAGATGTGGTGGAGCAACGCCCTAGGGTGAAGACTAGGTTGCCCGGGACATGGAAATGACCATTACTTTCGGACTGTTTGCAAATATACATTATATACGATGGAAAAGCTGTTGTATTTAATTGTATTTTATACTTCTGGCGTTGACTTCTTAGGCACTATCTATTTAATCTGGTAGAGCACCGCCCTAGAGTGAAGCATAGGTAGCCCGGAACGTAGAAATGACCATAACTTTCACACCGGTAGCAACTATTCGTTTTATACGATGGAAAAACTGCTCTATTTATTTTGTATTTTATACTTCGGGCGTTGACTTCTGAGGCCCTAACTATTCAATCTGTTCGTGCAACGCCCTAGGGTGAAGCCTAGGTTGCCCGGAAAGTAGAAATGACCATAACTTTCACACTGGTTTCTATTATTCGTTTTATACGATGGAAAAACTGTTATATTTATTTTGTATTTAATGCTTCGGGCGTTGACTTCTAAGGCCCTAACTAATCGATCAGGTGGAGCAACGCCCTAGAGTGAAGCCTGGGTTGCTCGCAATGCAGAAATGACCATAACTTTCACACTGGTTGCAATTTTTCATTTTATACGATGGAAAAACTGTGGTACGTATATTGTATTTTATTCTTATGGCGTTGAATTCTAAGTCGCTAGCTATTCGATCTGGTGGAGCAACGCCCTAGAGTGAAACCTAGGTTACCCGGAACGTAGAAATGTCCAGTACTTTCATACTGTTTGCAGTTAGTCCTGTTATACGATGGAAAAACTTTTGCATCTTTATTTTATTTTATGTTTCTGGCGTTCACTTCTAAGGCCCTAGCTATTCGATTTGGGGGAGCACCGCCCTAGAGTGAAGCCTAGGTTGCCCAGAACGTAGAAATGACCATAACTTCCACACTGGTTGCAATTATTCGTTTTATACGATGGAAAAGCTGTTGTATTTATATCGTTCTTTATGCTTCTGGCGTTGACTTCTTAGGCCCTAACTATTCCATCTGGTGGAACAACGCCCTAGGGTAAAGCCCAGATTGCGCGGAACGTAGAAATAACCATAACTTTCACACTGGTAGCTATTTTTCGTTTTATACGATGGAAAATCTGTTTTATTTATTTTGTATTTTAAGCTTCGGGCGTTGACTTCTAAGGCCCTAACTATTCGATCTGGTCGAGCAACGCCCTAGAGTGAAGCCTAGGTTGCCCGGAACGTAGAAATGACCATTACTTTCACACTGTTTGCAATTATTCCTTTTATACGATGGAAAAGCTGTTGTATTTATATCGTATTTTATGCCTCTGGCGTTGACTTCTAAGGACCTAACTATTCGATCTGGTGGAGCAGCGCCCTAGAGTGAAGCCTAGGTTGCTCGGAATGTAGAAATGACCATAACTTTCACACTGATTGCAATTATTCGTTTTATACGATGGAAAAACTGTTGCATCTTTATCGTATTTTATGCTTCTGGCGTTGACTTCTTAGGCCGTAGCTATTCGATCTGGTGGAGCAACGCCCTGGAGTGAAACCTGGTTTGCCCGGAACGCAGAAATGACCACTACTATCACACTGGTTGCAAATTATTCCTGCTATACGATGGAAAAACTGTTGTATTTTTATTGCATTTTATGCTTCTGGCGTTCACTTCTTAGGCCCTAACTATTCGATCTGGTGGAACAACGGCCCAGGGTGAAGCCTAGGCAGCCCGGAACGTTGAAATGACCATAACTTTCACACTGGTTGCAATTACTTGTTTTATACGATGGAAAAGCTGTTGTATTTATATCGTATTTTATGCTTCTCACGTTGACTTCTTAGGCCCTAACTATTCCATCTGGTGGAACAGCGCCCTAGAGTAAAGCCCAGGTTGCGCGGAACGTAGAAATGACCATAACTTTCACACTGGTAGCAATTATTCGCTTTATACAATGGAAAAACTGTTCTATTTATATTGTATTTTATGCTTCTGGCGTTGTCTACTTAGGCACTAACTATTCGATCTTGTGGAACAACGCCCTAGAGTGAAGCCTAGGTTGCCTGGAACGGAGAAATGACCGTCACTTTCACACGGGTTGCAATTATTCCTCTTATAGGATGGAAAGTCTGTTGTATTTTTATTGTATTTTATTCTTCTGGTGTTGACTTCTTAGGCCCTAACTATTCGATCTGGTGGAACAACGCCGTAGAGAGAAGCCTAGGTTTCCCGGAACGTAGAAATGACCATTCCCTTCACACTGTTTGCAATTATTCCTTTTATACGATGGAACAGCTGTTGTATTTATATCGTTTTTTATGCTTCTGGCGCTGATTTCTAAGGACCTAACTATTCGATCTGGTGGAGCAACGCCCTAGAGTGAAGCCTCGGTTGCTCGGAATGTAGAAATGACCATAACTTTCACACTGATTGCAATTATTCGTTTTATACGATGGAAAAACTGTTGCATCTTTATCGTATTTTATGCTTCTGGCGTTGACTTCTTAGGCCGTAACTATTCGATCTGGTGGAGCAACGCCCTGGAGTGAAACCTGGGTTGCCCGGAACGTAGAAATGACCACTACTATCACACTGGTTGCAAATTATTCCTGCTATACGATGGAACAGCTGTTGTATTTATATCTTATTTTATGCTTCGGGCGTTGACTTCTAAGGCCCTAGCTATTCGATCTGGTGGAGCAACGCCCTAGAGTGAAGCCTAGGTTGCCCGGAACGTAGAAGATACCGTTACATTCACACTGGTTGCAATTGTTCCTGTTATACGATGGAAAAACTGTTGCACCATTATTGTATTTTACGCATGTGGCGTTGACATCTAAGGCACTAACCATTCGATCTGGTGGAGCAAGTCCCTAGAGTGAAGCCTAAGTTGCTCGGAACGTGGAAATGACCATAACTTTCACACTGGTTGCCATTATTCGTTTTCTACGATGGAAAAGCTGTTGCATTTATATCGTATTTTATGCTTCTGGCGTTGACTTCTTAGGCCCTAACTATTCCATCTGTTGGAACAACGCCCAAGAGTGATACCTAGGGTGCCCGGAACGGAGAAATGACCATTACCTTCACGCTTGCTGCAATTGTTCCTGTTATAAGATGAAAAAACTGTTGTACTTTTATTGCATTTTATGCTTCAGTCGTTGACTTCTACGGCAGTAGCTATTCGATGTGGTGGAGTAATGCCCTAGAGTGAAACCTGGGTTACCCGGATCGTAGAAATGACCATCACTTTCACACTTGTTGCAATTATTCCTGCTATACAATGGAAAAGCTATTGTATTTTTATTTCATTTTATGCTTCGGGCATTGACTTCTAAGGCCCTAACTATTCAATCTGTTGGAGTAACGCCCTAGGGAGAAGCCTAGGTTGTTCGGAAAGTAGAAATGACCATAAGTTTCGTACTGGTTGCAATTATTCGTTTTATACGATGGAAAAACTGTTGTATTTATATTGTATTTTATGCTTCTGGCGTTGACTTCTTAGGCCCTAACTATTCGATCTGGTGGAACAACGCCCTACAGTGTAGCCTAGGTTGCCCGGAACGTAGAACATACCATTACCTTCACACTGGTTGCAATTATTCCTGTCATACGATGGAAAAACTGTTGCATCTTTATTGTATTTTATCCTTCTGGCGTTGACTTCTTAGGCCCTAACTATTCTATCAGGTGGAACAACGCCCTAGGGTGAAGCCTATGCTGCCCGGAACGTAGAAATGACCAACACTTTCACACTGGTAACAATTATTCGTTTTATACATGGAAAAGCTGTTATATATATATTGCATTTTATGCTTCTGGCATTGAATTCTAAGTCCCTAGCTATTCGATCTGGTGGAGCAACGCCCTAGAGTGAAGCCTAGGTTGCCCGGAACGTAGATATGACCATTGCTTTCACAATGTATGCAATTATTCATTTTATTCGGTGGAAAAACTGTTGTACTTAGATTGTATTTTATGCTTCTGGCGTTGACTTCTTAGGCCCCAACTATTCGATCTGGTGGAGCAACGCGCTAGAGTGAAGCCTAGGTTGCCCGGAACGTACAAATGACCATAACTTTTACACTGGTTACCATTATTCGTTTTATACGATGGAAAAGCTGTTGTATTTATATCGTATTTTATGCTTCTGGCGCTGACTTCTTAGGCCCTAACTATTCCATCTGGTGGAACAACGCCCTAGGGTGAAGCCTAGGTTGCCTGGAACGTAGAAATGACCAACTATTCCACACTGGTAGCGATTATTCGTTTTATACATGGAAAAGCTGTTATATATATATATTGCATTTAATGCTTCTGGCATTGAATTCTAAGTCCCTACCTATTCGATCTGGTGGAGCAACGCCCTAGAGTGAAGCCTAGGTTGCCCGGAACGTGGTTATGACCATATCTTTCACAATCGTTGCAATTATTCCTGTTATACGATGGTAAAACTGTTGTATTTTTATTGTAATGTATGCTTCAGGCGATGACTTCTAAGGCCCTATCTATTCGATCTGGTGTAGCAACGCACTAGGGTGAAGCCTAGGTTGCCCGGAACGTGGAAATGACCATAACTTCACACTGTTCGCCATTATTCGTTTTATACGATGGAAAAGCTGTTGTATTTATATCGTATTTTATGCTTCTGGCGTTGACATCTTAGGCCCCAGCTATTCCATCTGGTGGAACAACGCCCTATGGTGAAGCCTAGGTTGCCCGGAACGTAGAAATGATCATAACTTTCACACTGGAAACAATTATTCATTTTATACATGGAACAGCTGTTCTATTTATTCTGTATTTTATGCTTCGGGCGTTGACTTCTAAGGCCCTAACTATTCGATCGGGTGGAGCAACGGCCTAGAGTGAAGCCTAGGTTGCCCGGAACGTAGAAATGACCATAGCTTTCACACTGGTTGCAATTATTCCTGTTATACGATGGAAAAACTGTTGCATCTTTATTGTATTTTATGCTTCTGGCGTTGACTTCTTAGGCCCTAACTATTCGATCTGGTGGAGCAACACCCTACAGTGAAGCCTAGGTTGTCCGGAACGTAGATATGACCATAACCTTCACAAAGGTTGCAATTATTCGTTTTACACGATTGATAGACTGTTGAATTTGTTTTGCAGTTTATGCTTCTGGCGTTGAATTCCAAGGCCCTAACACTTCGACCTGGCGGAGCAATGCCTCAGAGTTAAGTCTAGGATGCCCGAAACGTCGAAATGATCATTAATTTCTCACTGGTTGCAACTATTCATGCTATACGATGGAAAAACTGTTGCATTTTTATTGTTTTTTCTGCTTCTGGCTTTGACTTCTAAGGCCCTACCTATTCGATCATGTGAGGCAACGTCCAAGAGGGAAGCCTATGTTGCCCGGAACGTAGAAATGACCATAACTTTCACACTGGGTGCAATTATTCGTTTTATACGATGGAAAAGCTATTGTATTTATATTGTATTTTATGCTTCTGGCGTTGACTTCTTAGGCCCTAACTATTCGATCTTGTGGAGCAATGCCTCAGAGTTAAGTCTAGGATGCCCGAAACGTCGAAATGATCGTTACTTTCACACCGGTTGCAATTATTCATGCTGTACGATTGAAGAACGGTTGCATTTTTATTGTATTTTCTGCTTCTGTATTTGAATTCTAAGGTCCTAGCTATTCGATCAGGTGGGGCAACGTCCAAGAGTGAAGCCTAGGTTGCCCGGAACGTGGTTATGACCATATCTTTCACAATCGTTGCAATTATTCCTTTTATACGATGGTAAAACTGTTGTATTTTTATTGTATTGTATGCTTCAGGCGATGACTTCTAAGGCCCTAACTATTCGATCTGGTGTAGCAACGCACTAGGGTGAAGCCTAGGTTGCCCGGAACGTGGAAATGACCATAACTTTCACACTGTTTGCCATTATTCGTTGTATACGATGGAAAAACTGTTGCATTTTTATTGTATATTTTGCTTCTGGCGTTGACTTCTAAGGCCCTAACTATTCGATCAGATGAAGCAACGCCCTAGAGTGAAGCCTCGGTTGCTCGAAATGTAGAAATGACCATAACTTTCACACTGGTTGCAATTATTCATTTTATACGATGGAAAAACTGTTGTACTTATATTGTATTTTATTCTTATGGCGTTGAATTCTAAGTCCCTAGCTATTCAATCTGGTGGAGCAACGCCCTAGAGTGAAACCTAGGTTACCCGGAACGTAGAAATGACCAGTACTTTCATACTGTTTGCAATTATTCATTTTATACGATGGAAAAGCTGTTGTATTTATATTGCATTTTATTCTTCTGGTGTTGACTTTTAAGCCCGTAGCTATTAGATGTGGTGGAGCAACGCTCTAGAGTGTCGCATAGGTTGCCCGGAACGTAGAAATGACCATTACTTTCACAATGCTTGCAAATATTCATTTTATACGATGGTAAAACTGTTGTACTTATATTGTATTTTATTCTTCTGTCGTTGAATTCTAAGTCCCTAGCTTTTCGATCTCGTGGAGCAACGCCCTAGAGTGAAACCTAGGTTACCCGGAACGTAGAAATGACCAGTACTTTCACACTGGTTGCAGATATACCTGTTATACGATGGAAAAACTGTTGCACCTTTATTGTATTTTATGCTTCTGGCGTTGACATCTAAGGCCCTAACTGTTTGATCTGGTGGAGCAACGCCCTAGAGTGAAGCCTAGGTTGCCCGGAATGTAGAAATGACCATAACTTTCACACTGGTTGCTATTACTCGTTTTATACGATGGAAAAACTGTTATATTTATATTGTATTTTATGCTTCTGGCGTTGACTTCTTGGGCCCTAACTATTCGATCTGGTGGAGCAATGCCTCAGAGTTAAGTCTAGGGTGCCCGAAACGGCGAAATGGTCATTACTTTCACGCTTGTTGCAATTATTCCTGTTATACCATGAAAAGGCTGTTGTATTTTTATTGTATTTTGTGCCTCAGGCGTAGGCTTCTAAGGCCGTAGCTATTCGATATGGTGGAGCAACGCCCTAGAGTGACGCCTAGGTTGCTCGGAATGTAGAAATGAACATAACTTTCACACTGGTTGCAATTATTCGTTTTATACGATGGGAAAACTGTTGCATCTTTATTGTATTTTATGCTTCTGGCGTTTAATTCTAAGTCGCTAGCTATTTGATCTGGTGGAGCAACGACGTAGAGTGAAGCCTAGGTTGCCCGGAACGTAGAAATGACAATTACTTTCACACTATTTGCTATTATTCATTTTGTACGATGGAAAAGCTGTTGTATTTATATTGTATTTTATGCCTCTGTTGTTGACTTCTAAGGTCGTAGCTATTAGATGTGGTGGAGCAACGCCCTATAGTGACGCCTAGGTTGCCCGGAACGTAGAAATGTCCAGTACTTTCATACTGTTTGCAGTTATTCCTGTTATACGATGGAAAAACTTTTGCATCTTTATTGTATTTTATGCTTCTGGCGTTGACTTCTAAGGACCTAGCTATTCGATTTGGCGGAGCACCGCCCTAGAGTGAAGCCTAGGTTGCCCAGAACGTAGAAATGACCATAACTTCCACACTGGTTGCAATTATTCGTTTTATACGATGGAAAAGCTGTTGTATTTATATCGTTTTTTATGCCTCTGGGGTTGACTTCTTAGGCCCTAACTACTCCATCTGGTGGAACAACGCCCTAGGGTAAAGCCCAGATTGCGCGGAACGTAGAAATGACCATAACTTTCACACTGGTAGCAATTTTTCGTTTTATACGATGGAAAACCTGTTTTATTTATTTTGTATTTTAAGCTTCGGGCGTTGACTTCTAAGGCCCTGACTATTCGATCTGGTGGAGCAACGCCCTAGTGTGAAGCCTAGGTTGCCCGGAACGTAGAAATGACCATTACTTTCACACTGTTTGCAATTATTCCTTTTATACGATGGAAAAGCTGTTGTATTTATATCGTATTTTATGCTTCTGGTGTTGACTTCTAAGGACCTAGCTATTCGATTTGGCGGAGCACCGCCCTAGAGTGAAGCCTAGGTTGCCCGGAACGTAGAAATGACCATAGCTTTTACACTCGTAGCAATTATTCGTTTTATACAATGGTAAAACCGTTCTATTTATTATGTATTTTATGCTTCGGGCGTTGACTTCTAAGGCCCTAACTATTCAATCTGTTGGAGCAACGCCCTAGGGTGAAGCCTAGGTTGCTCGGAAAGTAGAAATGACCATAACTTTCACACTGGTAGCAATTATTCGCTTTATACAATGGAAAAACTGTTCTATTTATATTGTATTTTATGCTTCTGGCGTTGTCTACTTAGGCACTAACTATTCGATCTTGTGGAACAACGCCCTGGAGTGAAGCCTAGGTTGCCCGGAACGTAGAAATGACCATAGCTTTTACACTCGTAGCAATTATTCGTTTTATACAATGGTAAAACCGTTCTATTTATTATGTATTTTATGCTTCGGGCGTTGACTTCTAAGGCCCTAATTATTCGATCTGGTGGAGCAATGCCTCAGAGTTAAGTCTAGGATGCCCGAAACGCCGAAATGATCATGACTTTCACGCTTGTTGCAATTATTCCTGTTATGCGATGAAAAGGCTGTTGTATTTTTATTGTATTTTATGCTTCAGGCGTGGACTTCAGAGGCCGTATATATTCGATGTGGTGGACCAACGCCATACAGTGAAGCCTAGGTTGCCCGGAACGTAGAAATGACCACTACTTTCACACTGTTTGCAATTATTCATTTAATACGATGGAAATGCTGTTCTATTTATATCGTATTTTATGCTTCTGGCGTTGACTTCTTAGGCCCTAACTATTTAACCAGGTGGAGCACCACCCTAGAGTGAAGCCTAAGTTGCTCGGAACGTAGAACATACCATTACCTTCACACTGGTTGCAATTATTCCTGTCATACGATGGAAAAACTGTTGCATCTTTATTGTATTTTATGCTTCGGGCGTTGACTTCTAAGGCCCTAACTATTCGATCGTGTGGAGCAACGGCCTAGAGTGAAGCCTAGGTTGCCCGCAACGTAGAAATGACCATAGCTTTCACACTGGTTGCTATTATTCGTTTAATACGATGGAAAAACTGTTATATTTATATTGTATTTTATGCTTCTGGCGTTGACTTCTTGGGCCCTAACTATTCGATCTGGTGGAGCAATGCCTCAGAGTTAAGTCTAGGGTGCCCGAAACGGCGAAATGGTCATTACTTTCACGCTTGTTGCAATTATTCCTGTTATACCATGAAAAGGCTGTTGTATTTTTATTGCATTTTGTGCCTCAGGCGTAGGCTTCTAAGGCCGTATCTATTCGATATGGTGGAGCAACGCCCTAGAGTGACGCCTAGGTTGCTCGGAATGTAGAAATGAACATAACCTTCACACTGGTTGCAATTATTCGTTTTATACGATGGGAAAACTGTTGCATCTTTATTGTATTTTATGCTTCTGGCGTTTAATTCTAAGTCGCTAGCTATTTGATCTGGTGGAGCAACGACGTAGAGTGAAGCCTAGGTTGCCCGGAACGTAGAAATGACAATTACTTTCACACTATTTGCTATTATTCATTTTGTACGATGGAAAAGCTGTTGTATTTATATTGTATTTTATGCCTCTGTTGTTGACTTCTAAGGTCGTAGCTATTAGATGTGGTGGAGCAACGCCCTATAGTGACGCCTAGGTTGCCCGGAACGTAGAAATGTCCAGTACTTTCATACTGTTTGCAGTTATTCCTGTTATACGATGGAAAAACTTTTGCATCTTTATTGTATTTTATGCTTCTGGCGTTGACTTCTAAGGACCTAGCTATTCGATTTGGCGGAGCACCGCCCTAGAGTGAAGCCTAGGTTGCCCAGAACGTAGAAATGACCATAACTTCCACACTGGTTGCAATTATTCGTTTTATACGATGGAAAAGCTGTTGTATTTATATCGTTTTTTATGCCTCTGGGGTTGACTTCTTAGGCCCTAACTACTCCATCTGGTGGAACAACGCCCTAGGGTAAAGCCCAGATTGCGCGGAACGTAGAAATGACCATAACTTTCACACTGGTAGCAATTTTTCGTTTTATACGATGGAAAACCTGTTTTATTTATTTTGTATTTTAAGCTTCGGGCGTTGACTTCTAAGGCCCTGACTATTCGATCTGGTGGAGCAACGCCCTAGTGTGAAGCCTAGGTTGCCCGGAACGTAGAAATGACCATTACTTTCACACTGTTTGCAATTATTCCTTTTATACGATGGAAAAGCTGTTGTATTTATATCGTATTTTATGCTTCTGGTGTTGACTTCTAAGGACCTAGCTATTCGATTTGGCGGAGCACCGCCCTAGAGTGAAGCCTAGGTTGCCCGGAACGTAGAAATGACCATAGCTTTTACACTCGTAGCAATTATTCGTTTTATACAATGGTAAAACCGTTCTATTTATTATGTATTTTATGCTTCGGGCGTTGACTTCTAAGGCCCTAACTATTCAATCTGTTGGAGCAACGCCCTAGGGTGAAGCCTAGGTTGCTCGGAAAGTAGAAATGACCATAACTTTCACACTGGTAGCAATTATTCGCTTTATACAATGGAAAAACTGTTCTATTTATATTGTATTTTATGCTTCTGGCGTTGTCTACTTAGGCACTAACTATTCGATCTTGTGGAACAACGCCCTGGAGTGAAGCCTAGGATGCCCGGAACGTAGAAATGACCATAGCTTTTACACTCGTAGCAATTATTCGTTTTATACAATGGTAAAACCGTTCTATTTATTATGTATTTTATGCTTCGGGCGTTGACTTCTAAGGCCCTAATTATTCGATCTGGTGGAGCAATGCCTCAGAGTTAAGTCTAGGATGCCCGAAACGCCGAAATGATCATGACTTTCACGCTTGTTGCAATTATTCCTGTTATGCGATGAAAAGGCTGTTGTATTTTTATTGTATTTTATGCTTCAGGCGTGGACTTCAGAGGCCGTATATATTCGATGTGGTGGACCAACGCCATACAGTGAAGCCTAGGTTGCCCGGAACGTAGAAATGACCACTACTTTCACACTGTTTGCAATTATTCATTTAATACGATGGAAATGCTGTTCTATTTATATCGTATTTTATGCTTCTGGCGTTGACTTCTTAGGCCCTAACTATTTAACCAGGTGGAGCACCACCCTAGAGTGAAGCCTAAGTTGCTCGGAACGTAGAACATACCATTACCTTCACACTGGTTGCAATTATTCCTGTCATACGATGGAAAAACTGTTGCATCTTTATTGTATTTTATGCTTCGGGCGTTGACTTCTAAGGCCCTAACTATTCGATCGTGTGGAGCAACGGCCTAGAGTGAAGCCTAGGTTGCCCGCAACGTAGAAATGACCATAGCTTTCACACTGGTTGCTATTATTCGTTTAATACGATGGAAAAACTGTTATATTTATATTGTATTTTATGCTTCTGGCGTTGACTTCTTGGGCCCTAACTATTCGATCTGGTGGAGCAATGCCTCAGAGTTAAGTCTAGGGTGCCCGAAACGGCGAAATGGTCATTACTTTCACGCTTGTTGCAATTATTCCTGTTATACCATGAAAAGGCTGTTGTATTTTTATTGCATTTTGTGCCTCAGGCGTAGGCTTCTAAGGCCGTATCTATTCGATATGGTGGAGCAACGCCCTAGAGTGACGCCTAGGTTGCTCGGAATGTAGAAATGAACATAACTTTCACACTGGTTGCAATTATTCGTTTTATACGATGGGAAAACTGTTGCATCTTTATTGTATTTTATGCTTCTGGCGTTTAATTCTAAGTCGCTAGCTATTTGATCTGGTGGAGCAACGACGTAGAGTGAAGCCTAGGTTGCCCGGAACGTAGAAATGACAATTACTTTCACACTATTTGCTATTATTCATTTTGTACGATGGAAAAGCTGTTGTATTTATATTGTATTTTATGCCTCTGTTGTTGACTTCTAAGGTCGTAGCTATTAGATGTGGTGGAGCAACGCCCTATAGTGACGCCTAGGTTGCCCGGAACGTAGAAATGTCCAGTACTTTCATACTGTTTGCAGTTATTCCTGTTATACGATGGAAAAACTTTTGCATCTTTATTGTATTTTATGCTTCTGGCGTTGACTTCTAAGGACCTAGCTATTCGATTTGGCGGAGCACCGCCCTAGAGTGAAGCCTAGGTTGCCCAGAACGTAGAAATGACCATAACTTCCACACTGGTTGCAATTATTCGTTTTATACGATGGAAAAGCTGTTGTATTTATATCGTTTTTTATGCCTCTGGGGTTGACTTCTTAGGCCCTAACTACTCCATCTGGTGGAACAACGCCCTAGGGTAAAGCCCAGATTGCGCGGAACGTAGAAATGACCATAACTTTCACACTGGTAGCAATTTTTCGTTTTATACGATGGAAAACCTGTTTTATTTATTTTGTATTTTAAGCTTCGGGCGTTGACTTCTAAGGCCCTGACTATTCGATCTGGTGGAGCAACGCCCTAGTGTGAAGCCTAGGTTGCCCGGAACGTAGAAATGACCATTACTTTCACACTGTTTGCAATTATTCCTTTTATACGATGGAAAAGCTGTTGTATTTATATCGTATTTTATGCTTCTGGTGTTGACTTCTAAGGACCTAGCTATTCGATTTGGCGGAGCACCGCCCTAGAGTGAAGCCTAGGTTGCCCGGAACGTAGAAATGACCATAGCTTTTACACTCGTAGCAATTATTCGTTTTATACAATGGTAAAACCGTTCTATTTATTATGTATTTTATGCTTCGGGCGTTGACTTCTAAGGCCCTAACTATTCAATCTGTTGGAGCAACGCCCTAGGGTGAAGCCTAGGTTGCTCGGAAAGTAGAAATGACCATAACTTTCACACTGGTAGCAATTATTCGCTTTATACAATGGAAAAACTGTTCTATTTATATTGTATTTTATGCTTCTGGCGTTGTCTACTTAGGCACTAACTATTCGATCTTGTGGAACAACGCCCTGGAGTGAAGCCTAGGTTGCCCGGAACGTAGAAATGACCATAGCTTTTACACTCGTAGCAATTATTCGTTTTATACAATGGTAAAACCGTTCTATTTATTATGTATTTTATGCTTCGGGCGTTGACTTCTAAGGCCCTAATTATTCGATCTGGTGGAGCAATGCCTCAGAGTTAAGTCTAGGATGCCCCAAACGCCGAAATGATCATGACTTTCACGCTTGTTGCAATTATTCCTGTTATGCGATGAAAAGGCTGTTGTATTTTTATTGTATTTTATGCCTCAGGCGTGGACTTCAGAGGCCGTATATATTCGATGTGGTGGACCAACGCCATACAGTGAAGCCTAGGTTGCCCGGAACGTTGAAATGACCACTACTTTCACACTGTTTGCAATTATTCATTTAATACGATGGAAATGCTGTTCTATTTATATCGTATTTTATGCTTCTGGCGTTGACTTCTTAGGCCCTAACTATTTAACCAGGTGGAGCACCACCCTAGAGTGAAGCCTAAGTTGCTCGGAACGTAGAACATACCATTACCTTCACACTGGTTGCAATTATTCCTGTCATACGATGGAAAAACTGTTGCATCTTTATTGTATTTTATGCTTCGGGCGTTGACTTCTAAGGCCCTAACTATTCGATCGTGTGGAGCAACGGCCTAGAGTGAAGCCAAGGTTGCCCGCAACGTAGAAATGACCATAGCTTTCACACTGGTTGCTATTATTCGTTTAATACGATGGAAAAACTGTTATATTTATATTGTATTTTATGCTTCTGGCGTTGACTTCTTGGGCCCTAACTATTCGATCTGGTGGAGCAATGCCTCAGAGTTAAGTCTAGGGTGCCCGAAACGGCGAAATGGTCATTACTTTCACGCTTGTTGCAATTATTCCTGTTATACCATGAAAAGGCTGTTGTATTTTTATTGCATTTTGTGCCTCAGGCGTAGGCTTCTAAGGCCGTAGCTATTCGATATGGTGGAGCAACGCCCTAGAGTGACGCCTAGGTTGCTCGGAATGTAGAAATGAACATAACTTTCACACTGGTTGCAATTATTCGTTTTATACGATGGGAAAACTGTTGCATCTTTATTGTATTTTATGCTTCTGGCGTTTAATTCTAAGTCGCTAGCTATTTGATCTGGTGGAGCAACGACGTAGAGTGAAGCCTAGGTTGCCCGGAACGTAGAAATGACAATTACTTTCACACTATTTGCTATTATTCATTTTGTACGATGGAAAAGCTGTTGTATTTATATTGTATTTTATGCCTCTGTTGTTGACTTCTAAGGTCGTAGCTATTAGATGTGGTGGAGCAACGCCCTATAGTGACGCCTAGGTTGCCCGGAACGTAGAAATGTCCAGTACTTTCATACTGTTTGCAGTTATTCCTGTTATACGATGGAAAAACTTTTGCATCTTTATTGTATTTTATGCTTCTGGCGTTGACTTCTAAGGACCTAGCTATTCGATTTGGCGGAGCACCGCCCTAGAGTGAAGCCTAGGTTGCCCAGAACGTAGAAATGACCATAACTTCCACACTGGTTGCAATTATTCGTTTTATACGATGGAAAAGCTGTTGTATTTATATCGTTTTTTATGCCTCTGGGGTTGACTTCTTAGGCCCTAACTACTCCATCTGGTGGAACAACGCCCTAGGGTAAAGCCCAGATTGCGCGGAACGTAGAAATGACCATAACTTTCACACTGGTAGCAATTTTTCGTTTTATACGATGGAAAACCTGTTTTATTTATTTTGTATTTTAAGCTTCGGGCGTTGACTTCTAAGGCCCTGACTATTCGATCTGGTGGAGCAACGCCCTAGTGTGAAGCCTAGGTTGCCCGGAACGTAGAAATGACCATTACTTTCACACTGTTTGCAATTATTCCTTTTATACGATGGAAAAGCTGTTGTATTTATATCGTATTTTATGCTTCTGGTGTTGACTTCTAAGGACCTAGCTATTCGATTTGGCGGAGCACCGCCCTAGAGTGAAGCCTAGGTTGCCCGGAACGTAGAAATGACCATAGCTTTTACACTCGTAGCAATTATTCGTTTTATACAATGGTAAAACCGTTCTATTTATTATGTATTTTATGCTTCGGGCGTTGACTTCTAAGGCCCTAACTATTCAATCTGTTGGAGCAACGCCCTAGGGTGAAGCCTAGGTTGCTCGGAAAGTAGAAATGACCATAACTTTCACACTGGTAGCAATTATTCGCTTTATACAATGGAAAAACTGTTCTATTTATATTGTATTTTATGCTTCTGGCGTTGTCTACTTAGGCACTAACTATTCGATCTTGTGGAACAACGCCCTGGAGTGAAGCCTAGGTTGCCCGGAACGTAGAAATGACCATAGCTTTTACACTCGTAGCAATTATTCGTTTTATACAATGGTAAAACCGTTCTATTTATTATGTATTTTATGCTTCGGGCGTTGACTTCTAAGGCCCTAATTATTCGATCTGGTGGAGCAATGCCTCAGAGTTAAGTCTAGGATGCCCGAAACGCCGAAATGATCATGACTTTCACGCTTGTTGCAATTATTCCTGTTATGCGATGAAAAGGCTGTTGTATTTTTATTGTATTTTATGCTTCAGGCGTGGACTTCAGAGGCCGTATATATTCGATGTGGTGGACCAACGCCATACAGTGAAGCCTAGGTTGCCCGGAACGTAGAAATGACCACTACTTTCACACTGTTTGCAATTATTCATTTAATACGATGGAAATGCTGTTCTATTTATATCGTATTTTATGCTTCTGGCGTTGACTTCTTAGGCCCTAACTATTTAACCAGGTGGAGCACCACCCTAGAGTGAAGCCTAAGTTGCTCGGAACGTAGAACATACCATTACCTTCACACTGGTTGCAATTATTCCTGTCATACGATGGAAAAACTGTTGCATCTTTATTGTATTTTATGCTTCGGGCGTTGACTTCTAAGGCCCTAACTATTCGATCGTGTGGAGCAACGGCCTAGAGTGAAGCCTAGGTTGCCCGCAACGTAGAAATGACCATAGCTTTCACACTGGTTGCTATTATTCGTTTAATACGATGGAAAAACTGTTATATTTATATTGTATTTTATGCTTCTGGCGTTGACTTCTTAGGCCCTAACTATTCGATCTGGTGGAGCAACGTCCTAGAGTGAAGCCTAGGTTGCCCGGAACGTAGAAATGACCATAACTTTCACACTGGTTACCGTTATTCGTTTTATATGATGGAAAAGCTGTTGTATTTATATTGTATTTTGTGCTTCTGGCGTTGACTTCTTAGGCCCTAACTATTTAACCAGGTGGAGCACCACCCTAGAGTGAAGCCTAGGTTGCTCGGAACGTAGAACATACCATTACCTTCACACTGGTTGCAATTATTCCTGTCATACGATGGAAAAACTGTTGCATCTTTATTGTATTTTATGCTTCTGGCGTTGACTTCTTAGGCCCTAACTATTCCATCTGGTGGAACAACTCCCTAGGGTGAAGCCTAGGTTGCCCGGAACGTAGAAATGACCAACTCTTTCACACTGGTAACAATTATTCGTTTTATACGTGGAAAAGCTGTTATACATATATTGCATTTTATGCTTCTGGCATTGAATTCTAAGTCCCTAGCTTTTCGATCTGGTGAAGCAACGCCCCAGAGTGAAGCCTAGGTTGCCCGGAACGTAGATATGACCATTGCTTTCACAATGTATGCAATTATTCATTTTATTCGGTGGAAAAACTGTTGTACTTAGATTGTATTTTATGCTTCTGGCGTTGACTTCTTAGGCCCCAACTATTCGATCTGGTGGAGCAACGTCCTAGAGTGAAGCCTAGGTTGCCCGGAACGTACAAATGACCATAACTTTCACACTGGTTACCATTATTCGTTTTATATGATGGAAAAGCTGTTTTATTTATATCGTATTTTATGTTTCTGGCGTTGACTTCTTAGGCCCTAACTATTCGATCTGGTGGAACAACGCACTAGGGTGAGGCCTAGGTTGCCCGGAACGTAGATATGACCATAACCTTCACACAGATTGTAATTATTCGTTTTATACGATTGAAAGGCTGTTGTATTTATTTTGTAGTTTATGCTTCTGGCGTTGAATTCCAAGGCCCTAACACTTCGACCTGGTGGAGCAATGCCTCAGAGTTAAGTCTAGGTTGCCCGAAACGTCGAAAATGATCGTTACTTTCACACTGGTTGTAATTATTCATGCTATACGGTTGAAGAACTGTTGCATTTTTATTGTATTTTCTGCTTCTGTATTTGAATTCTAAGGTCCTAGCTTTTCGATCTGGTGGGGCAACGTCCAAGAGTGAAGCCTATGTTGCCCGGAACGTAGAAATGACCATAACTTTCACACTGGGTAGAATTATTCGTTTTATATGATGGAAAAGCTATTGTATTTATATTGTATTTTATGCTTCTGGCGTTGACTTCTTAGGCCCTAACTATTCGATCTTGTGGAGCAGTGCCTCAGAGTTAAGTCTAGGATGCCCGAAACGTCGAAATGATCGTTACTTTCACACTGGTTGCAATTATTCATGCTGTACGATTGAAGAACTGTTGCATTTTTATTGTATTTTCTGCTTCTGTATTTGAATTCTAAGGTCCTAGCTATTCGATCTGGTGGGGCAACGTCCAAGAGTGAAGCCTAGGTTGCCCGGAACGTGGTTATGACCATATCTTTCACAATCGTTGCAATTATTCCTGTTATACGGTGGAAAAACTCTTGTATATTTATTGCATTTTATGCTTCTGGCGTTGAGTTCTAAGGCCCTAACTATACGATCTGGTGGAGCAACGCCCTAGAGTGAAGCCTAGGTTGCCCGGAACGTAGAAATGATCATCACTTTCACACTGGTGGCAATTATTCCTGTTATACGATGGAAAAACTCTTGTATATTTATTGTATTTTATGCTCCGGGCGTTGACTTCTATGGCCCTACCTATTCGATCTGATGGAGCAACACCCTACAGTTAAGCCTAGGTTGCCCGGAACGTAGAAATGAACATAACTTTCACACTGGCAGCAATTATTCGTTTTATACAATAGAAAAACTGTTCTATTTATTTTGTATTTTATGCTTCGGCCGCTGAGTTCTAAGGCCCTAACTATTCGATCTGGTGGAGCTACGCCCTAGAATGAAACCTAGGTTACACGGAACGTAGAAATGACCAGTAGTTTCACACTGTTTGCAGTTATTCCTGTTATTCGATGGAAAAACTGTTGCATCTTTATTGTATTTTATGCTTCGGTCGTTGACTTCTAAAGCCCTAACTGATCGATCTGGTGGAGCAACGCCCTAGAGTGAAGCCTAGGTTGCCCGGAACGTAGAAGTGACCAGAACTTTCACACTGTTTGCTATTATTCGTTTTATACGATGGAAAAACTGTTGCATCTTTATTGTATTTTATGCTTCTGGCGTTGACTTCTTAGGCCCTAACTATTCGATCAGGTGGAGCAACGTCCTAGAATGAAGCCTAGGTTGCCCGGAACGTAGAAATGACCATAACTTTCACACTGGTAGCAATTATTCCTGTTATATGATGCAAAAATTGTTGTATTTTTATTTCATTTTATGCTTCGGGCACTGACTTCTAAGGCCCTAACTATTCAATCTGTTGGTGCAACGCCCTAGGGTGAAGCCCAGGTTGCCCGGAAAGTAGAAATGACCATAACGTTCATACTGTTTGCAATTATTCGTTTTATATGATGGATAAACTGTTGTATTTATATTGTATTTTATGCTTCTGGCGTTCACTTCTTAGGCCCTAACTATTCGATCTGGTGGAACAACGCCCTAGGGTGAAACCTAGGTTACCCGGAACGTAGAAATGACCAGTACTTTCATACTGTTTGCAGTTATTCCTGTTATACGATGGAAAAACATTTGCATCTTTATTGTATTTTATGCTTCTGGCGTTGACTTCTAAGGCCCTAGCTATTCGATCTGCTGGAGCAACGCCCTAGAGTGACGCCTAGGTTGCTCGGAATGTAGAAATGAACATAACTTTCACACTGGCAGCAATTATTCGTTTTATACAATAGAAAAACTGTTCTATTTATTTTGTATTTTATGCTTCTGGCCTTCACTTCTTAGGCCCTAACTTTTCGATCTGGTGGAACAACGCCCTAGGGTGAAGCCTAGGTTGCCCGGAACGTAGATATGACCATAACTTTTACACTGGTAGCAATTATTCGTTTTATACAATGGAAAAACTGTTCTATTTATTTTGCATTTTATGCTTCGGGCGTTGACTTCTAAGGCCCTAACTGATTGATCTGGAGGAGCAACGCCCTAGTGTGAAGCCTAGATTGCCCGGAACGTTGAAATGACCATAACTTTCACTCTAGTTGCTAATATTCGTTTTATACGATGGAAAAACTGTTATATTTATATTGTATTTTATTCTTATGGCGTTGAATTCTAAGTCCCTAGCTATTCGATCTGGTAGAGCAGCGCCCTAGAGTGAAACCTAGGTTACCCGGAACGTAGAAATGACCAGTACTTTCATACTGTTTGCAATAATTCATTTTATACGATGGAAAAGCTGTTGTATTTATATTGCATTTTATTCTTCTGGCGTTGACTTTTAAGGCCGTAGCTATTAGATGTGGTGGAGCATCGCTCTAGAGTGTCGCATAGGTTGCCCGGAACGTAGAAATGACCATTACTTTCACAATGTTTGCAAATATTCATTTTATACGATGGAAAAACTGTTGTACTTATATTGTATTTTATTCTTCTGTCGTTGAATTCTAAGTCCCTAGCTTTTCGATCTCGTGGAGCAACGCCCTAGAGTGAAACCTAGGTTGCCCGGAACGTAGAACATACCATTACCTTCACACTGGTTGCAATTATTCCTGTTATACGATGGAAAAACTGTTGCATCTTTATTGTATTTTATGCTTCTGGCGCTGACTTCTTAGGCCCTAACTATTCCATCTGGTGGAACAACGCCCTAGGTTGAAGCCTAGGTTGCCCGGAACGTAGAAATGACCAACTATTTCACACTGGTAGCAATTATTCGTTTTATACATGGAAAAGCTGTTATATATATATTGCATTTTATGCTTCTGGCATTGAATTCTAAGTCCCTAGCTGTTCGATCTGGTGGAGCAACGCCCTAGAGTGAAACCTGGATTACCCGGAACGTAGAAATGACCTGTACTTTCACACTGTTTGCAGTTATTCCTGTTATACGATGGAACCTCTGTTGCATCTTTATTGTATTTTATGCTTCTGGCGTTGACTTCTTAGGCCCTAACTATTCGATCTCGTGGACCATCGTCCTAGAGTGAAGCCTAGGTTGCCCGGAACGTAGAAATGACCATAACTTTCACACTGGTTACCATTATTCGTTTTATACGATGGAAAAGCTGTTGTATTTGTATCGTATTTTATGCTTCTGGCGCTGACTTCTTAGGCCCTAACTATTCCAATTGGTGGAACAACGCCCAAGAGTGATGCCTAGGGTGCCCGGAACGTAGAAATGACCATTACCTTCACGCTTGTTGCAATTATTCCTGTTATACGATGAAAAAACTGTTGCATTTTTATTGCATTTTTTGCTTCACGCGTTGACTTCTAAGGCCGTAGCTATTCGATGTGGTGGAGCAACGCCGTAGAGTGACGCCTAGGTTGCCCGGCAGGTAGAAATGACTATAACTTTCACACTGGTTACCATTATTCGTTTTATACGATGGAAAAGCTGTTGTATTTATATCGTATTTTATGCTTCTGGCGTTGACTTCTTAGGCCCTAACTATTCCATCTGGTGGAACAACGCCCAAGACTGATGCCTAGGGTGCCCGGAACGTAGAAATGACCATTACCTTCAGGCTTGCTGCAATTATTCCTGTTATACGATGAAAAAACTGTTGTACTTTTATTGCATTTTATGCTTCAGTCGTTGACTTCTACGGCCGTAGCTATTCGATGTGGTGGAGTATTGCCCTAGAGTGAAACCTGGGTTTCCCGGATCGTAGAAATGACCATCACTTTCACACTGGTAGCAATTATTCCTGTTATACAATGGAAAAGCTGTTGTATTTTTATTTCATTTTATGCTTCTGACGTTGACTTCTTAGGCCCTAACTATTCCATCTGGTGGAACAACGCCCTAGGTTGAAGCCTAGGTTGCCCGGAACGTAAAAATGAACAACTATTTCACACTGGTAGCAATTATTCGTTTTATACATGGAAAAGCTGTTATATATATATTGCATTTTATGCTTCTGGCATTGAATTCTAAGTCCCTAGCTATTCCATCTGGTGGAGCAACGGCCTAGAGTGAAGCCTAGGTTGCCCAGAACGTAGAAATGACCATTGCTTTCACAATGTATGCAATTATTCATTTTATTCGGTGGAAAAACTGTTGTACTTAGATTGTATTTTATTCTTCTGGCGTTGAATTCTAAGTCCCTAGCTATTCGATCTGGTGGAGCAACGCCCTAGAGTGAAACCTGGATTATCCGGAACGTAGAAATGACCTGTATTTTCACACTGTTTGCAGTTATTCCTGTTATACGATGGAACAACTGTTGCATCTTTATTGTATTTTATGCTTCTGGCGTTGACTTCTTAGGCCCTAACTATTCGATCTCGTGGACCATCGTCCTAGAGTGAAGCCTAGGTTGCCCGGAACGTAGAAATGACCATAACTTTCACACTGGTTATCATTATTCGTTTTATACGATGGAAAAGCTGTTGCATTTGTATCGTATTTTATGCTTCTGGCGTTGACTTCTTAGGCCCTAACTATTCCATCTGGTGGAACAACGCCCAAGAGTGATGCCTAGGGTGCCCGGAACGTAGAAATGACCATTACCTTCACGCTTGCAGCAATTATTCCTGTTATACGATGAAAAATCTGTTGTACTTTTATTGCATTTTATGCTTCAGTCGTTGACTTCTACGGCCGTAGCTATTCGATGTGGTGGAGTAATGCTCTAGAGTGAAACCTGGGTTACCCGGAACGTAGAAATGACCATCACTTTCAAACTGGTTGCTATTATAGCCAGTTATACAATGGAAAAGCTGGTGTATTTTTATTTCATTTTATGCTTCGTGCATTGTCTTCTAAGGCACTAACTATTCAATCTGTTGGAGCAACGCCCTATGGTGAAGCCTAGGTTGCTCGGAACGTAGAAATGACCACTTCTTTCACACTGTTTGCAATTATTCATTTAATATGATGGAAAAGCTGTGGTATTTATATCGTATTTTATGCTTCGGGCGTTGACTTCTTAGGCCCTAACATTTCGATCTGGTGGAGCAACGCCCTACAGTGAAGCCTATGTTGCCCGGAACGTAGATATGACCGTAACCTTCACACAGGTTGCAATTATTCATTTTATACTATGGAAAAGCTGTTGTATTTATATCGTATTTTATGCTTCTGGCGTTGACTTCTAAGGACCTAACTATTCGATCTGCTGGAGCAACGCCCTCGAGTGACGCCTAGGTTGCTCGGAATGTAGAAATGACCATAACTTTCACACTGGTTGCAATTATTCGTTTTATACGATGGAAAAACTGTTGCATCTTTATCGTATTTTATGCTTCTGGCGTTGACTTCTTAGGCCGTAACTATTCGATCTGGTGGAGCAACGCCCTGGAGTGAAGCCTAGGTTGCCCGGAACGTAGAAATGACCATTGCTTTTACACTCGTAGCAATTATTCGTTTTATACAATGGTAAAACCGTTCTATTTATTATGTATTTTATGCTTCGGGCGTTGACTTCTAAGGCCCTAACTATTCAATCTGTTGGAGCAACGCCCTAGGGTGAAGCCTAGGTTGCTCGGAAAGTAGAAATGACCATAACTTTCACACTGGTAGCAATTATTCGCTTTATACAATGGAAAAACTGTTCTATTTATATTGTATTTTATGCTTCTGGCGTTGTCTACTTAGGCACTAACTATTCGATCTTGTGGAACAACGCCCTGGAGTGAAGCCTAGGTTGCCCGGAACGTAGCAATGACCATAGCTTTTACACTCGTAGCAATTATTCGTTTTATACAATGGTAAAACCGTTCTATTTATTATGTATTTTATGCTTCGGGCGTTGACTCCTAAGGCCCTAATTATTCGATCTGGTGGAGCAATGCCTCAGAGTTAAGTTTAGGATGCCCGAAACGCCGAAATGATCATGACTTTCACGCTTGTTGCAATTATTCCTGTTATGCGATGAAAAGGCTGTTGTATTTTTATTGTATTTTATGCTTCAGGCGTGGACTTCAGAGGCCGTATATATTCGATGTGGTGGACGAACGCCATACAGTGAAGCCTAGGTTGCCCGGAACGTAGAAATGACCACTACTTTCACACTGTTTGCAATTATTCATTTAATACGATGGAAATGCTGTTGTATTTATATCGTATTTTATGCTTCTGGCGTTGACTTCTTAGGCCCCAACTATTTAACCAGGTGGAGCACCACCCTAGAGTGAAGCCTAGGTTGCTCGGAACGTAGAACATACCATTACCTTCACACTGGTTGCAATTATTCCTGTCATACGATGGAAAAACTGTTGCATCTTTATTGTATTTTATGCTTCGGGCGTTGACTTCTAAGGCCCTAACTATTCGATCGGGTGGAGCAACGGCCTAGAGTGAAGCCTAGGTTGCCCGGAACGTAGAAATGACCATAGCTTTCACACTGGTTACCGTTATTCGTTTTATATGATGGAAAAGCTGTTGTATTTATATTGTATTTTGTGCTTCTGGCGTTGACTTCTTAGGCCATAACTATTTAACCAGGTGGAGCACCACCCTAGAGTGAAGCCTAGGTTGCTCGGAACGTAGAACATACCATTACCTTCACACTGGTTGCAATTATTCCTGTCATACGATGGAAAAACTGTTGCATCTTTATTGTATTTTATGCTTCTGGCGTTGACTTCTTAGGCCCTAACTATTCCATCTGGTGGAACAACTCCCTAGGGTGAAGCTTAGGTTGCCCGGAACGTAGAAATGACCAACTCTTTCACACTGGTAACAATTATTCGTTTTATACATGGAAAAGCTGTTATATATATATTGCATTTTATGCTTCTGGCATTGAATTCTAAGTCCCTAGCTTTTCGATCTGGTGGAGCAACGCCCCAGAGTGAAGCCTAGGTTGCCCGGAACGTAGATATGACCATTGCTTTCACAATGTATGCAATTATTCATTTTATTCGATGGAAAAACTGTTGTACTTAGATTGTATGTTATGCTTCTGGCGTTGACTTCTTAGGCCCCAACTATTCGATCTGGTGGAGCAACGTCCTAGAGTGAAGCCTAGGTTGCCCGGAACGTACAAATGTCCATAACTTTCACACTGGTTACCATTATTCGTTTTATATGATGGAAAAGCTGCTATATTTATATCGTATTTTATGTTTCTGGCGTTGACTTCTTAGGCCCTAACTATTCGATCTGGTGGAACAACGCACTAGGGTGAAGCCTAGGTTGCCCGGAACGTAGATATGACCATAACCTTCACACAGATTGTAATTATTCGTTTTATACGATTGAAAGGCTGTTGTATTTATTTTGTAGTTTATGCTTCTGGCGTTGAATTCCAAGGCCCTAACACATCGACCTGGTGGAGCAATGCCTCAGAGTTAAGTCTAGGTTGCCCGAAACGTCGAAAATGATCGTTACTTTCACACTGGTTGCAATTATTCATGCTGTACGATTGAAGAACTGTTGCATTTTTATTGTATTTTCTGCTTCTGTATTTGAATACTAAGGTCCTAGCTATTCGATCTGGTGGGGCAACGTCCAAGAGTGAAGCCTAGGTTGCCCGGAACGTGGTTATGACCATATCTTTCACAATCGTTGCAATTATTCCTGTTATACGATGGTAAAACTGTTGTATTTTTATTGTATTGTATGCTTCAGGCGATGACTTCTAAGGCCCTAACTATTCGATCTGGTGTAGAGACGCACTAGGGTGAAGCCTAGGTTGCCCGGAACGTGGAAATGACCATAACTTTCACACTGTTTGCCATTATTCGTTTTATACGATGGAAAAGCTGTTGTATTTATATCGTATTTTATGCTTCTGGCGTTGACATCTTAGGCCCCAGCTATTCCATCTGGTGGAACAACGCCCTATGGTGAAACCTAGGTTGCCGGAACGTAGAAATGATCATAACTTTCACACTGGAAACAATTATTCATTTTATACATGGAACAGCTGTTCTATTTATTTTGTATTTTATGCTTCGGGCGTTGACTTCTAAGGCACGAACTATTCGATCTGGTGGAGCAACGCCCTAGAGTGTAGCCTAGGTTGCCCGGAACATACAAATGACCATTACATTCACACTGGTTGCAATTATTCCTGTTATACGATGGAAAAACTGTTGCATCTTTATTGTATTTTATGCTTCTGGCGTTGACTTCTTAGGCCCTAACTATTCGATCTGGTGGAGCAACGTCCTAGAGTGAAGCCTAGGTTGCCCGGAACGTAGAAATGACCATAACTTTCTCACTGGTTACCATTATTCGTTTTATATGATGGAAAAGCTGTTGTATTTATATCGTATTTTGTGTTTCTGGCGTTGACTTCTTAGGCCCTAACTATTCGATCTGGTGGAGCAACGCCCTAGAGTGAAACCTACTTTGCCCGGAACGTAGAACTGACCATTACTTTCACACTGGTTGCAATTGCTCCTGTTATACGATGGAAAAACTTTTGCATCTTTATTGTATTTTATGCTTCGGGCGTTGACTTCTAAGGCCCTAACTATTCGATCTGGTCGAGCAACGCCCTAGAGTGAAGCCTAGGTTGCCCCGAACGTAGAAATGACCAGAACTTTCACACTGTTTGCTATTATTCGTTTTATACGATGGAAAAACTGTTATATTTATATTGTATTTTATGCTTCTGGCGTTGATTTCTTAGGCCCCAGCTTTTCGATCTGGTGGAACAACGCCCTAGAGTGAAGCCTAGGTTGCCCGGAACGTAGAAATGACCGTCACTTTAACACTGGTTGCAATTAATCCTGCTATACTATGGAAAAGCTCTTGTATATTTAATGTATTTTATGCTTCGGGCGTTGACTTCTAAGGCCGTAGCTATTCGATGTGGTGGAGCGACGCCCTAGAGTGACGCCTAGGTTGCCTGCAACGTAGAAATGACCATTACTTTCACAATGTTTCCAATTATTCATTTTATACGATGGAAAAACTGTTGTACTTATATTGTATTTTCTTCTTATGGCGTTCAATTCTAAGTCCCTAGCTATGCGATCTGGTGGAGCAACGCCCTAGTGTGAAACCTAGGTTGCCCGGAACGTAGAAATTACCATACCTTTCACACTGGTTGCAATTATTCCCGTTATACGGTGGAAAACCTCTTGTAGATTTATTGTATTTTATGCTTCGGGCGTTGACTTCTATGGCCCTACCTATTCGATTTGGTGGAGCAGCACCCTACAGTGAAGCCTAGGTTGTCAGGAACGTAGAAATGAACATAACTTTCACACTGGTAGCAATTATTCGTTTTATACAATGGAAATACTGTTCTATTTATCTTGAGTTTAGTGCTTCGGGCGTTGGCTTCTAAGGCCCTAACTGTTTGAGCTGGTGGAGCAACGCCCTAGAGTGAAGCCTAGGTTGCCTGGAACGTAGAAATGGCCATAACTTTCACACTGGCAGCAATTATACGCTTTTTACAATGGAAAAACTGTTCTATTTATTTTGTATTTTATGCTTCGGCCGTGGACTTCTAAGGCCCTAACTACTCGATCTGGTGGAGCAACGCCCTAGAGTGAAGCCTAGGTTGCCCGGAACGTAGAAATGACCACCACATTCACACTGGTTGCAATTATTCCTGTTATACGAAGGAAAAACTCTTGTATATTTATTGCATTTTATGCTTCTGGCGTTGAGTTCTAAGGCCCTAACTATACGATCTGGTGGAGCAACGCCCTAGAGTGAAGCCTAGGTTGCCCGGAACGTAGAAATGATCATCACTTTCACACTGGTTGTAATTATTCCTGTTATACGATGGAAAAACTCTTGTATATTTATTGTATTTTATGCTCCGGGCGTTGACTTCTATGGCCCTACCTATTCGATCTGATGGAGCAACACCCTACAGTTAAGCCTAGGTTGCCCGGAACGTAGAAATGAACATAACTTTCACACTGGCAGCAATTATTCGTTTTATACAATAGAAAAACTGTTCTATTTATTTTGTATTTTATGCTTCGGCCGTTGAGTTCTAAGGCCCTAACTATTCGATCTGGTGGAGCTACGCCCTAGAATGAAACCTAGGTTACACGGAACGTAGAAATGACCAGTAGTTTCACACTGTTTGCAGTTATTCCTGATATTCGATGGAAAAACTGTTGCATCTTTATTGTATTTTATGCTTCGGTCGTTGACTTCTAAAGCCCTAACTGATCGATCTGGTGGAGCAACGCCCTAGAGTGCAGCCTAGGTTGCCCGGAACGTAGAAGTGACCAGAACTTTCACACTGTTTGCTATTATTCGTTTTATACGATGGAAAAACTGTTGCATCTTTATTGTATTTTATGCTTCTGGCGTTGACTTCTTAGGCCCTAACTATTCGATCAGGTGGAGCAACGTCCTGGAGTGAAGCCTAGGTTGCCCGGAACGTAGAAATGATCATAACTTTCACACTGGTTGCCATTATTCGTTTTATACGATGGAAAAGCTGTTGTATTTAAACGTATTTTATGCTTCTGGCGTTGACTTCTTAGGCCCCAACTGTTCCATCTGGTGGGACAACGCCCTACGGTGAAGCCTAGGTTGCCCGGAACGTAGAAATGACCATAACTTTCACACTGGTAGCAATTATTCGTTTTATACGATGGAAAAGCTGTTATATTTATATTGTATTTTATGCTTCTGGCGTTGACTTCTTAGGCCCTAGCTATTCGATCTGGAGGAACGACGCCCTAGAGTGAAGCCTAGGTTCCCTGGAACGTAGAAATGACCATCACTTTCAAGCTGGTTGCAATTATTCCTGTTATACGATGGAAAAACTGTTGCATCTTTATTGTATTTTATGCTTCTGGCGTTGACTTCTTAGGCCCTAACTATTCCATCTGGTGGAACAACGCCCTAGGGTGAAGCCTAGGTTGCCCGGAACGTAGAAATGACCAACTATTTCACACTGGTAGCAATTATTCGTTTTATACATGGAAAAGCTGTTATATATATATTGCATTTTATGCTTCTGGCATTGAATTCTAAGTCCCTAGCTGTTCGACCTGGTGGAGCAACGCCCTAGAGTGAAACCTGGATTACCCGGAACGTCGAAATGACCTGTACTTTCACACTGTTTGCAGTTATTCCTATTATACGATGGAACAACTGTTGCATCTTTATTGTATTTTATTCTTCTGGCGTTGACTTCTTAGGCCCTAACTATTCGATCTCGTGGACCATCGTCCTAGAGTGAAGCCTAGGTTGCCCGGAACGTAGAAATGACCATAACTTTCACACTGGTTACCATTATTCGTTTTATACGATGGAAAAGCTGTTGCATTTGTATCGTATTTTATGCTTCTGGCGTTGACTTCTTAGTCCCTAACTATTCCATCTGGTGGAACAACGCCCAAGAGTGATGCCTAGGGTGCCCGGAACGTAGAAATGACCATTACCTTCACGCTTGCTGCAATTATTCCTGTTATACGATGAAAAAACTGTTGTACTTTTATTGCATTTTATGCTTCAGTCGTTGACTTCTACGGCCGTAGCTATTCGATGTGGTGGAGTAATGCCCTAGAGTGAAACCTGGGTTACCCGGGACGTAGAAATGACCATCACTTTCAAACTGGTTGCTATTATTCCTGTTATACAATGGAAAAGCTGTTGCATTTTTATTTCATTTTATGCATCGGGCATTGACTTCTAAGGCCCTAACTATTCAATCTGTTGGAGCAACGCCCTAGGCTGAAGCCTAGGTTGCTCGGAACGTAGAATTGGCCATCACTTTCAAACTGGTTGCAATTAATCCTGTTATACGATGGAAAAACTGTTGTATTTTTATTGCCTTTTATGCTTCGGGCGTTGACTTCTAAGGCCCTAACTATTCAATCTATTGGAGCAACGCAATAGGGTGAAGCCTAGGTTGCCCGGGAAGTAGAAATGACGTTAACTTTCATACTGGTTGCAATTATTCGTTTTATACGATGGAAAAACTGTTCTATTTATTTTGTATTTAATGCTTCGGGCGTTGGCTTCTAACACCCTAACTGTTTGATCTGGTGGAACAACGCCCTAGAGTGAAGCCTAGGTTACCCGGAACGTAGAAATGACCAGTACTTTCATACTGTTTGCAGTTATTCCTGTTATACTATGGTACAACTGTTGCATCTTTATTGTATTTTATGCTTCTGGCGTTGACTTCTTAGTCCCTAACTATTCGATCTGGTGGAGCATCGTCCTGGAGTGAAGCCTAGGTTGCCCGGAACGTAGAAATGACCATAACGTTCATACTGGTTGCAATTATTCGTTTTATATGATGGATAAACTGTTGTATTTATATTGTATTTTATGCTTCTGGCGTTCACTTCCTAGGCCCTAACTATTCGATCTGGTGGAACAACGCCCTAGGGTGAAACCTAGGTTACCCGGAACGTTGAAATGACCAGTACTTTCATACTGTTTGCAGTTATTCCTGTTATACGATGGAAAAACATTTGCATCTTTATTGTATTTTATGCTTCTGGCGTTGACTTCTAAGGCCCTAGCTATTCGATCTGCTGGAGCAACGCCCTAGAGTGACGCCTAGGTTGCTCGGAATGTAGAAATGAACATAACTTTCACACTGGCAGCAATTATTCGTTTTATACAATAGAAAAACTGTTCTATTTATTTTGTATTTTATGCTTCTGGCCTTCACTTCTTAGGCCCTAACTTTTCGATCTGGTGGAACAACGCCCTAGGGTGAAGCCTAGGTTGCCCGGAACGTAGAAATGACCACTACTATCACACTGGTTTCAAATTATTCCTGCTATACGATGGAAAAACTGTTGTATATTTATTGCATTTTATGCTTCGGGCATTGACTTCTAAGGCCCTAACTATTCAATCTGTTGGAGCAACGCCTTTGGGTGAAGCCTAGGTTGCCCGGAACGCAGAAATGACCATAACTTTCACAGTGGTTGCAATTATTCATTCTATACGATGGAAAAACTGTTGTATATATGTTGTATTTTATCCTGCTGGCGTTGACTTCTTAGGCCCCAACTATTCCATCTGGTGGGACAACGCCCTACGGTGAAGCCTAGGTTGCCCGGAACGTAGAAATGACCATAGCTTTCACACTGGTTGCTATTATTCGTTGTATACAATGGAAAAACTGTTATATTTATATTGTATTCTATGCTTCTGGCGTTGACTTCTTAGGCCCTAATTATTCGATCTGTTGGAACAACGCCCCAGAGTGAAGCCTAGGTTGCCCGGAACGTAGATATGACCATAACTTTTACACTGGTAGCAATTATTCGTTTTATACAATGGAAAAACTGTTCTATTTATTTTGCATTTTATGCTTCGGGCGTTGACTTCTAAGGCCCTAACTGATTGATCTGGAGGAGCAACGCCCTAGTGTGAAGCCTAGATTGCCCGGAACGTTGAAATGACCATAACTTTCACTCTAGTTGCTAATATTCGTTTTATACGATGGAAAAACTGTTATATTTATATTGTATTTTATTCTTATGGCGTTGAATTCTAAGTCCCTAGCTATTCGATCTGGTAGAGCAGCGCCCTAGAGTGAAACCTAGGTTACCCGGAACGTAGAAATGACCAGTACTTTCATACTGTTTGAAATAATTCATTTTATACGATGGAAAAGCTGTTGTATTTATATTGCATTTTATTCTTCTGGCGTTGACTTTTAAGGCCGTAGCTATTAGATGTGGTGGAGCATCGCTCTAGAGTGGCGCATAGGTTGCCCGGAACGTAGAAATGACCATTACTTTCACAATGTTTGCAAATATTCATTTTATACGATGGAAAAACTGTTGTACTTTTATTGCATTTTATGCTTCAGTCGTTGACTTCTACGGCCGTAGCTATTCGATGTGGTGGAGTAATGCTCTAGAGTGAAACCTGGGTTACCCGGAACGTAGAAATGACCATCACTTTCAAACTGGTTGCTATTATAGCCAGTTATACAATGGAAAAGCTGGTGTATTTTTATTTCATTTTATGCTTCGGGCATTGTCTTCTAAGGCCCTAACTATTCAATCTGTTGGAGCAACGCCCTATGGTGAAGCCTAGGTTGCTCGGAACGTAGAAATGACCACTTCTTTCACACTGTTTGCAATTATTCATTTAATATGATGGAAAAGCTGTGGTATTTATATCGTATTTTATGCTTCGGGCGTTGACTTCTTAGGCCCTAACATTTCGATCTGGTGGAGCAACGCCCTACAGTGAAGCCTATGTTGCCCGGAACGTAGATATGACCGTAACCTTCACACAGGTTGCAATTATTCATTTTATACTATGGAAAAGCTGTTGTATTTATATCGTATTTTATGCTTCTGGCGTTGACTTCTAAGGACCTAACTATTCGATCTGCTGGAGCAACGCCCTCGAGTGACGCCTAGGTTGCTCGGAATGTAGAAATGACCATAACTTTCACACTGGTTGCAATTATTCGATTATACGATGGAAAAACTGTTGCATCTTTATCGTATTTTATGCTTCTATCGTTGACTTCTTAGGCCGTAACTATTCGATCTGGTGGAGCAACGCCCTGGAGAGAAACCTAGGTAGCCCGGAACGTAGAAATGACCTCTACTATCACAATGGTTGCAAATTATTCCTGCTATACGATGGAAAAACTGTTGTATATTTATTGCATTTTATGCTTCGGGCATTGACTTCTAAGGCCCTAACTGTTCAATCTGTTGGAGCAACGCCCTTGGGTGAAGCCTAGGTTGCCCGGAACGCAGAAATGACCATAACTTTCACACTGGTTGCAATTATTCGTTTTATACGATGGAAAAACTGTTGTATTTATATTGTATTTTATGCTTCTGGCGTTCACTTCTTAGGCCCTAACTATTCGATCTGGTGGAACAACGCCCGAGAGTGAAGCCTAGGTTGCTCGAAATGTAGAAATGGCCATAACTTTCACACCGGTTGCAATTATTCATTCTATACGATGGAAAAACTGCTGTATTTATGTTGTATTTTATCCTTCTGGCGTTGACTTCTTAGGCCCTAACTATTTGATCTGGTGGAGCAACGCCCTAAAGTGAAGCCTAGGTTGCCCGGAACGTAGAAATGACCATAACTTTCACACTGGTAGCAATTATTCGTTTTATACATGGAAGAACTGTTCTATTTATTTTGTATTTTATGCTTCTGGCATTGAATTCTAAGTCCCTAGCTATTCGATCTGGTGGGGCAACGCCCTAGAGTGAAGCCTAGGTTGCCCGGAACGCAGAAATGACCGTTGCTTTCACAATGTATGCAACTATTCATTTTATTCGGTGGAAAAGCTTCTGTACTTAGATTGTATTTAATTCTTCTGGCGTTGAATTCTAAGTCCCTAGCTATTCCATCTGGTGGAGCAACGCCCTAGAGTGAAACCTGGATTACCCGGAACGTAGAAATGACCTGTACTTTCACACTGTTTGCAGTTATCCCTGTTATACTATGGAACAACTGTTGCATCTTTATTGTATTTTATGCTTCTGGCGTTGACTTCTTAGTCCCTAACTATTCGATCTGGTGGAGCATCGTCCTGGAGTGAAGCCTAGGTTGCCCGGAACGTAGAAATGACCATAACATTCTCACTGGTTGCTATTATTCGTTCTATACGATGGAAAAACTGTTATATTTATATTGTATTTTATGCTTCTGGCGTTGACTTATTAGGCCCTAGCTATTCGATCCGGTGGAACAACGCCCTAGAGTGAAGCCTAGGTTGCCTGGAACGTAGAAATGCCCATCACTTTCAAACTGGTTGCAATTATTCCTGTTATATGATGGAAAGATTGTTGTATTTTTATTTCATTTTATGCTTCGGGCATTGACTTCTAAGGCCCTAACTATTCAATCTGTTGGTGCAACGCCCTAGGGTGAAGCCCAGGTTGCCCGGAAAGTAGAAATGACCATAACGTTCATACTGGTTGCAATTATTCGTTTTATATGATGGATAAACTGTTGTATTTATATTGTATTTTATGCTTCTGGCGTTCACTTCCTAGGCCCTAACTATTCGATCTGGTGGAGCAACGCCCTAGGGTGAAACCTAGATTACCCGGAACGTTGAAATGACCAGTACTTTCATTCTGTTTGCAGTTATTCCTGTTATACGATGGAAAAACATTTGCATCTTTATTGTATTTTATGCTTCTGGCGTTGACTTCTAAGGCCCTAGCTATTCGATCTGCTGGAGCAACGCCCTAGAGTGACGCCTAGGTTGCTCGGAATGTAGAAATGAACATAACTTTCACACTGGCAGCAATTATTCGTTTTATACAATAGAAAAACTGTTCTATTTATTTTGTATTTTATGCTTCTGGCCTTCACTTCTTAGGCCCTAACTTTTCGATCTGGTGGAACAACGCCCTAGGGTGAAGCCTAGGTTGCCCGGAACGTAGATATGACCATAAGTTTTACACTGGTAGCAATTATTCGTTTTATACAATGGAAAAACTGTTCTATTTATTTTGCATTTTATGCTTCGGGCGTTGACTTCTTAGGCCCCAACTATTCGATCTGGTGGAGCAACGTCCTAGAGTGAAGCCTAGGTTGCCCGGAACGTACAAATGTCCATAACTTTCACACTGGTTACCATTATTCGTTTTATATGATGGAAAAGCTGTTGTATTTATATCGTATTTTGTGTTTCTGGCGTTGACTTCTTAGGCCCTAACTATTCGATCTGGTGGAGCAACGCCCTAGAGTGAAACCTACTTTGCCCGGAACGTAGAACTGACCATTACTTTCACACTGGTTGCAATTGCTCCTGTTATACGATGGAAAAACTTTTGCATCTTTATTGTATTTTATGCTTCGGGCGTTGACTTCTAAGGCCCTAACTATTCGATCTGGTCGAGCAACGCCCTAGAGTGAAGCCTAGGTTGCCCCGAACGTAGAAATGACCAGAACTTTCACACTGTTTGCTATTATTCGTTTTATACGATGGAAAAACTGTTATATTTATATTGTATTTTATGCTTCTGGCGTTGATTTCTTAGGCCCCAGCTTTTCGATCTGGTGGAACAACGCCCTAGAGTGAAGCCTAGGTTGCCCGGAACGTAGAAATGACCGTCACTTTAACACTGGTTGCAATTAATCCTGCTATACTATGGAAAAGCTCTTGTATATTTAATGTATTTTATGCTTCGGGCGTTGACTTCTAAGGCCGTAGCTATTCGATGTGGTGGAGCGACGCCCTAGAGTGACGCCTAGGTTGCCTGCAACGTAGAAATGACCATTACTTTCACAATGTTTCCAATTATTCATTTTATACGATGGAAAAACTGTTGTACTTATATTGTATTTTCTTCTTATGGCGTTCAATTCTAAGTCCCTAGCTATGCGATCTGGTGGAGCAACGCCCTAGTGTGAAACCTAGGTTGCCCGGAACGTAGAAATTACCATACCTTTCACACTGGTTGCAATTATTCCCGTTATACGGTGGAAAACCTCTTGTAGATTTATTGTATTTTATGCTTCGGGCGTTGACTTCTATGGCCCTACCTATTCGATTTGGTGGAGCAGCACCCTACAGTGAAGCCTAGGTTGTCAGGAACGTAGAAATGAACATAACTTTCACACTGGTAGCAATTATTCGTTTTATACAATAGAAATACTGTTCTATTTATCTTGAGTTTAGTGCTTCGGGCGTTGGCTTCTAAGGCCCTAACTGTTTGAGCTGGTGGAGCAACGCCCTAGAGTGAAGCCTAGGTTGCCTGGAACGTAGAAATGGCCATAACTTTCACACTGGCAGCAATTATACGCTTTTTACAATGGAAAAACTGTTCTATTTATTTTGTATTTTATGCTTCGGCCGTGGACTTCTAAGGCCCTAACTACTCGATCTGGTGGAGCAACGCCCTAGAGTGAAGCCTAGGTTGCCCGGAACGTAGAAATGACCACCACATTCACACTGGTTGCAATTATTCCTGTTATACGAAGGAAAAACTCTTGTATATTTATTGCATTTTATGCTTCTGGCGTTGAGTTCTAAGGCCCTAACTATACGATCTGGTGGAGCAACGCCCTAGAGTGAAGCCTAGGTTGCCCGGAACGTAGAAATGATCATCACTTTCACACTGGTTGTAATTATTCCTGTTATACGATGGAAAAACTCTTGTATATTTATTGTATTTTATGCTCCGGGCGTTGACTTCTATGGCCCTACCTATTCGATCTGATGGAGCAACACCCTACAGTTAAGCCTAGGTTGCCCGGAACGTAGAAATGAACATAACTTTCACACTGGCAGCAATTATTCGTTTTATACAATAGAAAAACTGTTCTATTTATTTTGTATTTTATGCTTCGGCCGTTGAGTTCTAAGGCCCTAACTATTCGATCTGGTGGAGCTACGCCCTAGAATGAAACCTAGGTTACACGGAACGTAGAAATGACCAGTAGTTTCACACTGTTTGCAGTTATTCCTGATATTCGATGGAAAAACTGTTGCATCTTTATTGTATTTTATGCTTCGGTCGTTGACTTCTAAAGCCCTAACTGATCGATCTGGTGGAGCAACGCCCTAGAGTGCAGCCTAGGTTGCCCGGAACGTAGAAGTGACCAGAACTTTCACACTGTTTGCTATTATTCGTTTTATACGATGGAAAAACTGTTGCATCTTTATTGTATTTTATGCTTCTGGCGTTGACTTCTTAGGCCCTAACTATTCGATCAGGTGGAGCAACGTCCTGGAGTGAAGCCTAGGTTGCCCGGAACGTAGAAATGATCATAACTTTCACACTGGTTGCCATTATTCGTTTTATACGATGGAAAAGCTGTTGTATTTAAACGTATTTTATGCTTCTGGCGTTGACTTCTTAGGCCCCAACTGTTCCATCTGGTGGGACAACGCCCTACGGTGAAGCCTAGGTTGCCCGGAACGTAGAAATGACCATAACTTTCACACTGGTAGCAATTATTCGTTTTATACGATGGAAAAGCTGTTATATTTATATTGTATTTTATGCTTCTGGCGTTGACTTCTTAGGCCCTAGCTATTCGATCTGGAGGAACGACGCCCTAGAGTGAAGCCTAGGTTCCCTGGAACGTAGAAATGACCATCACTTTCAAGCTGGTTGCAATTATTCCTGTTATACGATGGAAAAACTGTTGCATCTTTATTGTATTTTATGCTTCTGGCGTTGACTTCTTAGGCCCTAACTATTCCATCTGGTGGAACAACGCCCTAGGGTGAAGCCTAGGTTGCCCGGGAAGTAGAAATGACGTTAACTTTCATACTGGTTGCAATTATTCGTTTTATACGATGGAAAAACTGTTCTATTTATTTTGTATTTAATGCTTCGGGCGTTGGCTTCTAACACCCTAACTGTTTGATCTGGTGGAACAACGCCCTAGAGTGAAGCCTAGGTTACCCGGAACGTAGAAATGACCAGTACTTTCATACTGTTTGCAGTTATTCCTGTTATACTATGGTACAACTGTTGCATCTTTATTGTATTTTATGCTTCTGGCGTTGACTTCTTAGTCCCTAACTATTCGATCTGGTGGAGCATCGTCCTGGAGTGAAGCCTAGGTTGCCCGGAACGTAGAAATGACCATAACGTTCATACTGGTTGCAATTATTCGTTTTATATGATGGATAAACTGTTGTATTTATATTGTATTTTATGCTTCTGGCGTTCACTTCCTAGGCCCTAACTATTCGATCTGGTGGAACAACGCCCTAGGGTGAAACCTATGTTACCCGGAACGTTGAAATGACCAGTACTTTCATACTGTTTGCAGTTATTCCTGTTATACGATGGAAAAACATTTGCATCTTTATTGTATTTTATGCTTCTGGCGTTGACTTCTAAGGCCCTAGCTATTCGATCTGCTGGAGCAACGCCCTAGAGTGACGCCTAGGTTGCTCGGAATGTAGAAATGAACATAACTTTCACACTGGCAGCAATTATTCGTTTTATACAATAGAAAAACTGTTCTATTTATTTTGTATTTTATGCTTCTGGCCTTCACTTCTTAGGCCCTAACTTTTCGATCTGGTGGAACAACGCCCTAGGGTGAAGCCTAGGTTGCCCGGAACGTAGAAATGACCACTACTATCACACTGGTTTCAAATTATTCCTGCTATACGATGGAAAAACTGTTGTATATTTATTGCATTTTATGCTTCGGGCATTGACTTCTAAGGCCCTAACTATTCAATCTGTTGGAGCAACGCCTTTGGGTGAAGCCTAGGTTGCCCGGAACGCAGAAATGACCATAACTTTCACACTGGTTGCAATTATTCATTCTATACGATGGAAAAACTGTTGTATATATGTTGTATTTTATCCTGCTGGCGTTGACTTCTTAGGCCCCAACTATTCCATCTGGTGGGACAACGCCCTACGGTGAAGCCTAGGTTGCCCGGAACGTAGAAATGACCATAGCTTTCACACTGGTTGCTATTATTCGTTGTATACAATGGAAAAACTGTTATATTTATATTGTATTCTATGCTTCTGGCGTTGACTTCTTAGGCCCTAATTATTCGATCTGTTGGAACAACGCCCCAGAGTGAAGCCTAGGTTGCCCGGAACGTAGATATGACCATAACTTTTACACTGGTAGCAATTATTCGTTTTATACAATGGAAAAACTGTTCTATTTATTTTGCATTTTATGCTTCGGGCGTTGACTTCTAAGGCCCTAACTGATTGATCTGGAGGAGCAACGCCCTAGTGTGAAGCCTAGATTGCCCGGAACGTTGAAATGACCATAACTTTCACTCTAGTTGCTAATATTCGTTTTATACGATGGAAAAACTGTTATATTTATATTGTATTTTATTCTTATGGCGTTGAATTCTAAGTCCCTAGCTATTCGATCTGGTAGAGCAGCGCCCTAGAGTGAAACCTAGGTTACCCGGAACGTAGAAATGACCAGTACTTTCATACTGTTTGAAATAATTCATTTTATACGATGGAAAAGCTGTTGTATTTATATTGCATTTCATTCTTCTGGCGTTGACTTTTAAGGCCGTAGCTATTAGATGTGGTGGAGCATCGCTCTAGAGTGGCGCATAGGTTGCCCGGAACGTAGAAATGACCATTACTTTCACAATGTTTGCAAATATTCATTTTATACGATGGAAAAACTGTTGTACTTTTATTGCATTTTATGCTTCAGTCGTTGACTTCTACGGCCGTAGCTATTCGATGTGGTGGAGTAATGCTCTAGAGTGAAACCTGGGTTACCCGGAACGTAGAAATGACCATCACTTTCAAACTGGTTGCTATTATAGCCAGTTATACAATGGAAAAGCTGGTGTATTTTTATTTCATTTTATGCTTCGCGCATTGTCTTCTAAGGCCCTAACTATTCAATCTGTTGGAGCAACGCCCTATGGTGAAGCCTAGGTTGCTCGGAACGTAGAAATGACCACTTCTTTCACACTGTTTGCAATTATTCATTTAATATGATGGAAAAGCTGTGGTATTTATATCGTATTTTATGCTTCGGGCGTTGACTTCTTAGGCCCTAACATTTCGATCTGGTGGAGCAACGCCCTACAGTGAAGCCTATGTTGCCCGGAACGTAGATATGACCGTAACCTTCACACAGGTTGCAATTATTCGTTTTATACGGTGTAAAGGCTGTAGTGTTTATTTTGTATTTTATTCTTCCGGTGTTGACTTCATAGGCCCTAACTATTCGACCTGGTGGAACAACGCCATACGGTGAAGCCTAGGTTGCCCGGAACGTAGAAATGACCATTACTTTCACACTGTTTGCAGTTATTCCTTTCATACTATGGAAAAGCTGTTGTATTTATATCCTATTTTATGCTTCTGGCGTTGACTTCTAAGGACCTAACTATTCGATCTGCTGGAGCAACGCCCTAGAGTGACGCCTAGGTTGCTCGGAATGTAGAAATGACCATAACTTTCACACTGGTTGCAATTATTCGTTTTATACGATGGAAAAACTGTTGCATCTTTATCGTATTTTATGCTTCTGGCGTTGACTTCTTAGGCCGTAACTATTCGATCTGGTGGAGCAACGCCCTGGAGAGAAACCTAGGTAGCCCGGAACGTAGAAATGACCTCTACTATCACAATGGTTGCAAATTATTCCTGCTATACGATGGAAAAACTGTTGTATATTTATTGCATTTTATGCTTCGGGCATTGACTTCTAAGGCCCTAACTATTCAATCTGTTGGAGCAACGCCCTTGGGTGAAGCCTAGGTTGCCCGGAACGCAGAAATGACCATAACTTTCACACTGGTTGCAATTATTCGTTTTATACGATGTAAAAACTGTTGTATTTATATTGTATTTTATGCTTCTGGCGTTCACTTCTTAGGCCCTAACTATTCGATCTGGTGGAACAACGCCCGAGAGTGAAGCCTAGGCTGCTCGAAATGTAGAAATGGCCATAACTTTCACACCGGTTGCAATTATTCATTCTATACGATGGAAAAACTGTTGTATTTATGTTGTATTTTATCCTTCTGGCGTTGACTTCTTAGGCCCTAACTATTTGATCTGGTGGAGCAACGCCCTAAAGTCAAGCCTAGGTTGCCCGGAACGTAGAAGTGACCATAACTTCCACACTGGTTGCAATTATTCATTTAATATGATGGAAAAGCTGTTGTATTTAGATCGTATTTTATGCTTCGGGCGTTGACTTCTTAGGCCCTAACATTTCGATCTGGTGAAGCAACGCCCTACTGTGAAGCCTAGGTTGCCCGGAACGTGGATATGACCATAACCTTCACACAGGTTGCAATTACTCGTTTTATACGGTGTAAAGGCTGTTGTGTTTATTTTGTATTTTATTCTTCTGGTCTTGACTTCTTAGGCCCTAACTATTCGATCTCGTGGTACAACGCCGTAGAGTGAAGCCTAGGTTGCCCGGAACGTAGAAATGACCATTACTATAACACTGGTTGCAAATTATTCCTGCTATACTATGGAAAAACTGTTGCATTTTTATTGCATTTTATGCTTCGGGCATTGACTTCTAAGGCCCTAACTATTCGATCTGGTGGAGCAAGGCCCTAGAGTGAAGCCTAGGTTGCTCGGAATGTAGAAATGACCATACCTTTCACACTGGTTGCAATTATTCGTTTTATACGATGGAAAAACTGTTGCATCTCTATCGTATTTTATCCTTCTGACGTTGACTTCTTAGTCCGTAACTATTCGATCTGGTGGAGCAACGCCCTGGAGTGAAACCTAGGTTGCCCGGAACGCAGAAATGACCACTACTATCACACTCGTTGCAAATTATTCCTGCTATACGATGGAAAAACTGTTGTATTTTTATTGCATTTTATGATTCGGGCATTGACTTCTAAGGACCTAACTATTCAATCTGTAGGATCAACGTCCTAGGGTGAAGCCTAGGTTGCCCGGAACATAGAAATGACCATAACTTTCACACTGGTTGCAAATTATTCCTGCTATACGATGGAAAAACTGTTGTATATTTATTGCATTTTATGCTTCGGGCATTGACTTCTAAGGCCCTAACTATTCAATCTGTTGGAGCAACGCCCTTGGGTGAAGCCTAGGTTGCCCGGAACGCAGAAATGACCATAACTTTCACACTGGTTGCAATTATTCGTTTTATACGATGGAAAAACTGTTGTATTTATATTGTATTTTATGCTTCTGGCGTTCACTTCTTAGGCCCTAACTATTCGATCTGGTGGAACAACGCCCGAGAGTGAAGCCTAGGTTGCTCGAAATGTAGAAATGGCCATAACTTTCACACCGGTTGCAATTATTCATTCTATACGATGGAAAAACTGTTGTATTTATGTTGTATTTTATCCTTCTGGCGTTGACTTCTTAGGCCCTAACATTTCGATCTGGTGAAGCAACGCCCTACTGTGAAGCCTAGGTTGCCCGGAACGTGGATATGACCATAACCTTCACACAGGTTGCAATTACTCGTTTTATACGGTGTAAAGGCTGTTGTGTTTATTTTGTATTTTATTCTTCTGGTGTTGACTTCTTAGGCCCTAACTATTCGATCTCGTGGTACAACGCCGTAGAGTGAAGCCTAGGTTGCCCGGAACGTAGAAATGACCATTACTATAACACTGGTTGCAAATTATTCCTGCTATACTATGGAAAAACTGTTGCATCTCTATCGTATTTTATCCTTCTGACGTTGACTTCTTAGTCCGTAACTATTCGATCTGGTGGAGCAACGCCCTGGAGTGAAACCTAGGTTGCCCGGAACGCAGAAATGACCACTACTATCACACTCGTTGCAAATTATTCCTGCTATACGATGGAAAAACTGTTGTATTTTTATTGCATTTTATGATTCGGGCATTGACTTCTAAGGCCCTAACTATTCAATCTGTAGGATCAACGTCCTAGGGTGAAGCCTAGGTTGCCCGGAACATAGAAATGACCATAACTTTCACACTGGTTGCAATTATTCGTTTTATACGATGGAAAAGCTGTTGTATTTATATCGTATTTTATGCTTCTGGCGTTGACTTCTTAGGCCCTAACTATTCCATCTGGTGGAACAACGCCCTAGGGAGAAGCGTGGGTTGCCCGGAAAGTAGAAATGACCATAAATTTCACACTGGTATTAATTATTCGTTTTATACGATGGAAAAACTGTTCTATTTATTTTGTATTTTATGCTTCGGGCGTTGACTTCTAAGGCCCTAACTATTCGATCTGGTGGAGCATCGTCCTGGAGTGAAGCCTAGGTTGCCCGGAACGTAGAAATGACCATAACATTCACACTGGTTACCATTATTCGTTTTATACGATGGAAAAGCTGTTGTATTTGTATCGTACTTTATGCTTCTGGCGCTGACCTCTTAGGCCCTAACCATTCCATTTGGTGGAACAACGCCGAAGAGTGATGCCCAGGGTGCCCGGAACGTAGAAATGACCATTACCTTCACGCTTGTTGCAATTATTCCTGTTATACGATGAAAAAACTGTTGTACTTTTATTGCATTTTATGCTTCAGTCGTTGACTTCTACGGCCGTAGCTATTCGATGTGGCGGAGTATTGCCCTAGAGTGAAACCTGGGTTACCCGGATCGTAGAAATGACCATCACTTTCACACTGGTAGCAATTATTCCTGTTATACGATGGAAAAACTGTTGCACTTTTATTGCATTTTATGCTTCTGTCGTTGACTTCTAAGGCACTAACCATTCGATCTGGTGGAGCAACGCCCTAGAGTGAAGCCTAGGTTGCCCGGAACGTAGAATTGGCCATCACTTTCAAACCGGTTGCAATTAATCCTGTTATACGATGGAAAAACTGTTGTATTTTTATTGCCGTTTATGCTTCGGGCGTTGACTTCTAAGGCCCCAACTATTCAATCTGTTGGAGCAACGCAATAGGGTGAAGCCTAGGTTGCCCGGGAAGAAGAAATGACGTCAACTTTCATACTGGTTGCAATTACTCGTTTTATACGATGGAAAAACTGTTCGATTTATTTTGTATTTAATGCTTCGGGCGTTGGCTTCTAAGACCCTAACTGTTTGATCTGGTGGAGCAACGCCCTAGAGTGAAGCCTAGGTTGCCCGGAACGTAGAAGTGACCATAACTTTCACACTGGTTGTTATTATTCGTTTTATACGATGGAAAAACTGTTATATTTATATTGTATTTTATTCTTATGGCGTTGAATTCTAAGTCCCTAGCTATTCGATCAGGTGGAGCAACGCCCTAGAGTGAAACCTAGGTTACCCGGAACGTAGAAATGACCATTACTTTCACACTGTTTGCTATTATTCATTTTATACGATGGAAAAGGTGTTGTATTTATATTGTATTTTATGCTTCTGGCGTTGACTTCTAAGGCCGTAGCTATTAGATGTGGTGGAGTAACGCCCTAGAGTGACGCCTAGGTTGCCTGGCTCGTAGAAATGACCATTACTTTCACAATCTTTCCAATTATTCATTTTATACGATGGAAAAACTGTTGTACTTATATTGTATTTTATCCTTATGGCGTTGAATTCTAAGTCCCTAGCTATGCGATCTGGTGGAGCAACGCCCTAGAGTGAAACCTAGGTTGCCCGGAACGTAGAAATTACCATAACTTTCACACTGATAGCAATTATTCGTTTTATACGGTGGAACAACTGTTCTATTTATTTTGTATTTCATGCTTCGGGCGTTGACTTCTAAGGCCCTAACTATTCAATCTGTTGGAGCAACGCCCTAGGGTGAAGCCTAGGTTGCCTGGAAAGTAGCAATGACCATAACTTTCATACTAGTTGCAATTATTCGTTTTATACGATGGAAAAACTGATGTATTTATATTGTATTTTATGCTTCTGGCGCTGACTTCTAGGGCACTACCTATTCGATCTGGTGGAGCAGCGCCCTAGGGTGAAGCCTAGGTTGCCCGGAACGTAGAAATGACCATTACTTTTCCACTGGTTTCAATTATTCGTTTTATACGATGGAAAAACTGTTGCATCTTTATTTTATTTTATGCCCCTGGCGTTGGCTTCTAAGGCCCTAACTATTCGATCTGGTGGAGCAACGCCCTAGAGTGAAGCCTAGGTTGTCCGGCACGTAGAAATGACCATTACTTTCACAATCTTTCCAATTATTCGTTAGATACGACGGAAAATCTGTGGTATTTATATCGTATTTTATGTTTCTGGCGTTGACTTCTTAGGCCCTAACTATTCGATCTGGTGGAGCAACGCCCTAGAGTGAAACCTAGTTTGCCCGGAACGTAGAACTGACCATTACTTTCACACTGGTTGCAATTAGTCCTGTTATACGATGGAAAAACTGTTGCATCTTTATTGTATTTTATGCTTCGGGCGTTGACTTCTAAGGCCCTAACTATTCGATATGGTGGAGCAACGCCCTAGAGTGAAGCCTAGGTTGCCCGGAACGTAGAAATGACCAGAACTTTCACACTGTTTGCTATTATTCGTTTTATACGATGGAAAAACTGTTATATTTATATTGTATTTTATGCTTCTGGCGTTGATTTCTTAGGCCCCAACTTTTCGATCTGGTGGAACAACGCCCTAGAGGGAAGCCTAGGTTGCCCGGAACGTAGAAATGACCGTCACTTTCACACTGGTTGCAATTACTCCTGTTATACGATGGAAAAGCTCTTGTATATTTAATGTATTTCATGCTTCGGGCGTTGACTTCTAAGGCCGTAGCTATTCGATGTGGTGGAGCAACGCCCTCTTGTGACGCCTAGGTTGCCTGGAACGTAGAAATGACCATTACTTTCACAATGTTTCCAATTATTCATTTTGTACGATGCAAAAACTGTTGTACTTATATTGCATTTTATACTTATGGCGTTGAAGTCTAAGTCCCTAGCTATGCGATCTGGTGGAGCAACGCCCTAGAGTGAAACCTAGGTTGCCCGGAACGTAGAAATTACCATACCCTTCACACTGGTTGCAATTATTCCTGTTATACGGTGGAAAAACTCTTGTATATTTATTGTATTTTACGCTTCGGGCGTTGACTTCTATGGCCCTACCTATTCGATTTGGTGGAGCAACACCCTACAGTGAAGCCTAGGTTGTCAGGAACGTAGAAATGACCATAACTTTCACACTGGCAGCAATTATTCGCTTTTTACAATGGAATAACTGTTCTATTTATTTTGTATTTTATGCTTCGGCTGTGGACTTCTAAGGCCCTAACTACTCGATCTGGTGGAGCAACGCCCTAGAGTGAAGCATAGGTTGCCCGGAACGTAGAAATTACCATAACTTTCACACTGATAGCAATTATTCGTTTTATACGATGGAACAACTGTTCTATTTATTTTGTATTTCGTGCTTCGTGCGTTGACTTCTAAGGCCCTAACTATTCAATCTGTTGGAGCAACGCCCTAGGGTGAAGCCTAGGTTGCCGGGAACGTAGAAATGACCAGAACTTTCACACTGGTTGCTATTATTCGTTTTATACGATGGAAAAACTGTTATATTTATATTGTATTTTATGCTTCTGGCGTTGACTTCTAAGGCCCTAACTTTTCGATCTGGTGGAACAACGCCCTACAGTGAAGCCTAGGTTGTCAGGAACGTAGAAATGAACATAACTTTCACACTGGTAGCAATTATTCGTTTTATACAATGGAAAAACTGTTGTATTTATACCGTATTTTATGCTTCTGGCGTTGACTTCTTATGCCCTAACTATTCCATCTGGTGAAACAACGCCCTAGGGTGAAGCCTAGGTTGCCCGGAACGTAGAAATTACCATCACTCTCAAACTGGTTGCAATTAATCCTTTTATACGATGGAAAAACTGTTGTATTTTTATTGCATTTTATGCTACCGGCGTTGACTTCTAAGGCCCTAACTATTCAACCTGTTGGAGCAACGCCCTAGGGTGTAGCCTAGGTTGCCCGGAAAGTAGAAATGAGCACAACTTTCATACTGGTTGCAATTACTCGTTTTATATGATGGAAAAACTGTTGTATTTATATTGTATTTTATGCTTCTGGCGTTCACTTCTTAGGCCCTAACTATTCGATCTGGTCGAACAACGCCCTAGAGTGAACGTAGGTTGCCCGGAACGTAGAAATGACCATCACTTTCAAACTGGTTGCAATTAATCCTTTTATACGATGGAAAAACTGTTCTATTTTTATTGCATTTTATGCTTCCGGCGTTGACTTCTAAGACCCTAACTATTCAATCTGTTGGAGCAACGCCCTAGGGTGAAGCCTAGGTTGCCCGGAAAGTAGAAATGACGTTGACTTCCATACTGGTTGCAATTATTCGTTTTATACGATGGAAAAACTGTTGTATTTATATTGTATTTTATGCTTCTGGCGTTGACTTCTAAGGCACTAACTATTCGTTCTAGTGGAGCAACGCCCTAGAGTGAAGCCTAAGTTGCCCGGAACGTAGAAATTACCATCACTTTCAAACTCGTTGCAAATACTCCTGTTATATGATGGAAAAGCTGTTGTATTTATATTGTATTTTATGCTTCTGTCGTTGACTTCTAAGGCCGTAGCAATTAGTTGTGGTGGAGCAACGCCCTAGAGTGAAGCCTAGGTTGCCCGGAACGTAGAAATGACCACCACATTCACAATGGTTGCAATTATTCCTGTTATACGATGGAAAAGCTCTTATATATTTATTGTATTTTATGCTTCGAGCGTTGACTTCTATGGCCCTACCTATTCGATCTGGTGGAGCAAGACGCGACAGTGAAGCCTAGGTTGACCGGAACGTAGAAATGGACATAACTTTCACACTGTTTGCAATTTTTCATTTTATGCGATGGCAAAGCTGTTGTATTTATATTGTGTTTTATGCTTCTGGCGTTGACTTCTAAGGCCGTAGCTATTAGATATGCTGGAGCCACGCCGTAGAGTGACGTCCAGGATGCCCGGAACGTAGAAATGTCCATTACTTTCACAATGTTTCCAATTATTCATTTTATACTATGGAAAAACTGTTGTACTTATATTGTATTTTATACTTATGGCGTTGAATTCTAAGTCCGTAGCTATGCGATCTGGTGGAGCAACGCCCTAGAGTGAAACCTAGGTTGCCCGGAACGTAGAAATTACCATACCTTTCACACTGGTTGCAATTATTCCTGTTATACGGTGGAAAAACTCTTGTATATTTATTGTATTTTATGCTTCGGGCGTTGACTTCTATGGCCCTACCTATTCGATTTGGTGGAGCAACACCCTACAGTGAAGCCTAGGTGGTCAGGAACGTAGAAATGACCATAACTTTCACACTGGCAGCAATTATTCGCTTTTTACAATGGAAAAACTGTTCTATTCATTTTGTATTTTATGCTTCAGCCGTGGACTTCTAAGGCCCTAACTACTCGATCTGGTGGAGCAACGCCCCAGAGCGAAGCCTGGGTTGCCCGGAACGTAGAAATGACAATTACTTTCACACTGGTTGCAATTATTCCTGTTATACGATGGAAAAGCTGTTGTATTTATATTGTATTTTATGCTTCTGTCGTTGACTTCTAAGGCCGTAGCTATTAGCTGTGGTGGAGCGACACCCTAGAGTGACGCCTAGGTTGGCGGAACGTAGAAATGACCATTACTTTCACACTGTTTGCTATTATTCATTTTATACGATGGAAAAGGTGTTGTATTTATATTGTATTTTATGCTTCTGGCGTTGACTTCTAATGCCGTAGCTATTAGATGTGGTGGAGTAACGCCCTAGAGTGACGCCTAGGTTGCCTGGCTCGTAGAAATGACCATTACTTTCACAATCTTTCCAATTATTCATTTTATACGATGGAAAAACTGTTGTACTTATATTGTATTTTATTCTTATGGCGTTGAATTCTAAGTCCCTAGCTATGCGATCTGGTGGAGCAACGCCATAGAGTGAAACCTAGGTTGCCCGGAACGTAGAAATTACCATAACTTTCACACTGGTAGCAATTATACGTTTTATACGATGGAACAGCTGTTCCATTTATTTTGTATTTCATGCTTCGGGCGTTGACTTCTAAGGCCCTAACTATTCAATCTGTTGGAGCAACGCCGTAGGGTGAAGCCTAGGTTGCCCGGAAAGTAGAAATGACCATAACTTTCATACTGGTTGTAATTATTCGTTTTATACGATGGAAAAACTGTTGTATTTATATTGTATTTTATGCTTCTGGCGTTCACTTCTTAGGCCCTAACTATTCGATCTGGTCGAACAACGCCCTAGAGTGAAGCGTAGGTTGCCCGGAACGTAGAAATGACCATCACTTTCAAACTGGTTGCAATTAATCCTTTTATACGATGGAAAAACTGTTCTATTTTTATTGCATTTTATGCTTCCGGCGTTGACTTCTAAGGCCCTAACTATTCAATCTGTTGGAGCAACGCCCTAGGGTGAAGCCTAGGTTGCCCGGAAAGTAGAAATGACGTTGACTTCCATACTGGTTGCAATTATTCGTTTTATACGATGGAAAAACTGTTGTATTTATATTGTATTTTATGCTTCGAGCGTTGACTTCTATGGCCCTACCTATTCGATCTGGTGGAGCAAGACGCGACAGTGAAGCCTAGGTTGACCGGAACGTAGAAATGGACATTACTTTCACACTGTTTGCTATTATTCATTTTATACGATGGAAAAGGTGTTGTATTTATATTGTATTTTATGCTTCTGGCGTTGACTTCTAAGGCCGTAGCTATTAGATGTGGTGGAGTAACGCCCTAGAGTGACGCCTAGGTTGCCTGGCTCGTAGAAATGAGCATTACTTTCACAATCTTTCCAATTATTCATTTTATACGATGGAAAAACTGTTGTACTTATATTGTATTTTATCCTTATGGCGTTGAATTCTAAGTCCCTAGCTATGCGATCTGGTGGAGCAACGCCCTAGAGTGAAACCTAGGTTGCCCGGAACGTAGAAATTACCATAACTTTCACACTGATAGCAATTATTCGTTTTATACGGTGGAACAACTGTTCTATTTATTTTGTATTTCATGCTTCGGGCGTTGACTTCTAAGGCCCTAACTATTCAATCTGTTGGAGCAACGCCCTAGGGTGAAGCCTAGGTTGCCTGGAAAGTAGCAATGACCATAACTTTCATACTAGTTGCAATTATTCGTTTTATACGATGGAAAAACTGATGTATTTATATTGTATTTTATGCTTCTGGCGCTGACTTCTAGGGCACTACCTATTCGATCTGGTGGAGCAGCGCCCTAGGGTGAAGCCTAGGTTGCCCGGAACGTAGAAATGACCATTACTTTTCCACTGGTTTCAATTATTCGTTTTATACGATGGAAAAACTGTTGCATCTTTATTTTATTTTATGCCCCTGGCGTTGGCTTCTAAGGCCCTAACTATTCGATCTGGTGGAGCAACGCCCTAGAGTGAAGCCTAGGTTGTCCGGCACGTAGAAATGACCATTACTTTCACAATCTTTCCAATTATTCGTTATATACGACGGAAAATCTGTGGTATTTATATCGTATTTTATGTTTCTGGCGTTGACTTCTTAGGCCCTAACTATTCGATCTGGTGGAGCAACGCCCTAGAGTGAAGCCTAGGTGGTCAGGAACGTAGAAATGACCATTACTTTCACAATCTTTCCAATTATTCATTTTATACGATGGAAAAACTGTTGTACTTATATTGTATTTTATTCTTATGGCGTTGAATTCTAAGTCCCTAGCTATGCGATTTGGTGGAGCAACGCCCTAGAGTGAAGCCTAGGTTGCCCGGAACGTAGAAATGACCAGAACTTTCACACTGTTTGCTATTATTCGTTTTATACGATGGAAAAACTGTTATATTTATATTGTATTTTATGCTTCTGGCGTTGATTTCTTAGGCCCCAACTTTTCGCTCTGGTGGTACAACGCCCTAGAGGGAAGCCTAGGTTGCCCGGAACGTAGAAATGACCGTCACTTTCACACTGGTTGCAATTACTCCTGTTATACGATGGAAAAGCTCTTGTATATTTAATGTATTTCATGCTTCGGGCGTTGACTTCTAAGGCCGTAGCTATTCGATGTGGTGGAGCAACGCCCTCGGGTGACGCCTAGGTTGCCTGGAACGTAGAAATGACCATTACTTTCACAATGTTTCCAATTATTCATTTTGTACGATGCAAAAACTGTTGTTCTTATATTGCATTTTATACTTATGGCGTTGAAGTCTAAGTCCCTAGCTATGCGATCTGGTGGAGCAACGCCCTAGAGTGAAACCTAGGTTGCCCGGAACGTAGAAATTACCATACCCTTCACACTGGTTGCAATTATTCCTGTTATACGGTGGAAAAACTCTTGTATATTTATTGTATTTTACGCTTCGGGCGTTGACTGCTATGGCCCTACCTATTCGATTTGGTGGAGCAACACCCTACAGTGAAGCCTAGGTTGTCAGGAACGTAGAAATGACCATAACTTTCACACTGGCAGCAATTATTCGCTTTTTACAATGGAATAACTGTTCTATTTATTTTGTATTTTATGCTTCGGCTGTGGACTTCTAAGGCCCTAACTACTCGATCTGGTGGAGCAACGCCCTAGAGTGAAGCATAGGTTGCCCGGAACGTAGAAATTACCATAACTTTCACACTGATAGCAATTATTCGTTTTATACGATGGAACAACTGTTCTATTTATTTTGTATTTCGTGCTTCGTGCGTTGACTTCTAAGGCCCTAACTATTCAATCTGTTGGAGCAACGCCCTAGGGTGAAGCCTAGGTTGCCGGGAACGTAGAAATGACCAGAACTTTCACACTGGTTGCTATTATTCGTTTTATACGATGGAAAAACTGTTATATTTATATTGTATTTTATGCTTCTGGCGTTGACTTCTAAGGCCCTAACTTTTCGATCTGGTGGAACAACGCCCTACAGTGAAGCCTAGGTTGTCAGGAACGTAGAAATGAACATAACTTTCACACTGGTAGCCATTATTCGTTTTATACAATGGAAAAACTGTTGTATTTATACCGTATTTTATGCTTCTGGCGTTGACTTCTAAGGCCCTAACTGTTTGATCTGGTGGAGCAACGCAGTAGAGTGAAGCCTAAGTTGCCCGGAACAATGATATGCCATTACTTTCACACTGGTTGCAATTATTCCTGATATACGATGGAAAAACTGTTGCATCTTTATTGTATTTTATGCTTCTGGCGTTGTCTTCTAAGGCCCTAACTACTCGAACTGGTGGAGCAACGCCCTAGAGTGAAGCATAGTTTTCCCGGAAAGTAGAAATGACCATAACATTCACACTGGTCGCAATTATTCGTTTTATACGATGGAAAAGCTGTTGTATTTATACCGTATTTTATGCTTCTGGCGTTGACTTCTTATGCCCTAACTATTCCATCTGGTGGAACAACGCCCTAGGGTGAAGCCTAGGTTGCCCGGAACGTAGAAATTACCATCACTCTCAAACTGGTTGCAATTAATCCTTTTATACGATGGAAAAACTGTTGTATTTTTATTGCATTTTATGCTACCGGCGTTGACTTCCAAGGCCCTAACTATTCAACCTGTTGGAGCAACGCCCTAGGGTGTAGCCTAGGTTGCCCGGAAAGTAGAAATGAGCACAACTTTCATACTGGTTGCAATTACTCGTTTTATATGATGGAAAAACTGTTGTATTTATATTGTATTTTATGCTTCTGGCGTTCACTTCTTAGGCCCTAACTATTCGATCTGGTCGAACAACGCCCTAGAGTGAAGCGTAGGTTGCCCGGAACGTAGAAATGACCATCACTTTCAAACTGGTTGCAATTAATCCTTTTATACGATGGAAAAACTGTTCTATTTTTATTGCATTTTATGCTTCCGGCGTTGACTTCTAAGGCCCTAACTATTCAATCTGTTGGAGCAACGCCCTAGGGTGAAGCCTAGGTTGCCCGGAAAGTAGAAATGACGTTGACTTCCATACTGGTTGCAATTATTCGTTTTATACGATAGAAAAACTGTTGTATTTATATTGTATTTTATGCTTCTGGCGTTGACTTCTAAGGCACTAACTATTCGATCTAGTGGAGCAACGCCCTAGAGTGAAGCCTAAGTTGCCCGGAACGTAGAAATTACCATCACTTTCAAACTCGTTGCAAATACTCCTGTTATATGATGGAAAAGCTGTTGTATTTATATTGTATTTTATGCTTCTGTCGTTGACTTCTAAGGCCGTAGCAATTAGTTGTGGTGGAGCAACGCCCTAGAGTGAAGCCTAGGTTGCCCGGAACGTAGAAATGACCACCACATTCACAATGGTTGCAATTATTCCTGTTATGCGATGGAAAAGCTCTTATATATTTATTGTATTTTATGCTTCGAGCGTTGACTTCTATGGCCCTACCTATTCGATCTGGTGGAGCAAGACGCGACAGTGAAGCCTAGGTTGACCGGAACGTAGAAATGGACATAACTTTCACACTGTTTGCAATTTTTCATTTTATGCGATGGCAAAGCTGTTGTATTTATATTGTGTTTTATGCTTCTGGCGTTGACTTCTAAGGCCGTAGCTATTAGATATGCTGGAGCCACGCCGTAGAGTGACGTCCAGGATGCCCGGAACGTAGAAATGTCCATTACTTTCACAATGTTTCCAATTATTCATTTTATACGATGGAAAAACTGTTGTACTTATATTGTATTTTATACTTATGGCGTTGAATTCTAAGTCCGTAGCTATGCGATCTGGTGGAGCAACGCCCTAGAGTGAAACCTAGGTTGCCCGGAACGTAGAAATTACCATACCTTTCACACTGGTTGCAATTATTCCTGTTATACGGTGGAAAAACTCTTGTATATTTATTGTATTTTATGCTTCGGGCGTTGACTTCTATGGCCCTACCTATTCGATTTGGTGGAGCAACACCCTACAGTGAAGCCTAGGTGGTCAGGAACGTAGAAATGACCATAACTTTCACACTGGCAGCAATTATTCGCTTTTTACAATGGAAAAACTGTTCTATTCATTTTGTATTTTATGCTTCAGCCGTGGACTTCTAAGGCCCTAACTACTCGATCTGGTGGAGCAACGCCCCAGAGCGAAGCCTAGGTTGCCCGGAACGTAGAAATGACAATTACTTTCACACTGGTTGCAATTATTCCTGTTATACGATGGAAAAGCTGTTGTATTTATATTGTATTTTATGCTTCTGTCGTTGACTTCTAAGGCCGTAGCTATTAGCTGTGGTGGAGCGACACCCTAGAGTGACGCCTAGGTTGGCGGAACGTAGAAATGACCATTACTTTCACACTGTTTGCTATTATTCCTTTTATACGATGGAAAAGGTGTTGTATTTATATTGTATTTTATGCTTCTGGCGTTGACTTCTAAGGCCGTAGCTATTAGATGTGGTGGAGTAACGCCCTAGAGTGACGCCTAGGTTGCCTGGCTCGTAGAAATGACCATTACTTTCACAATCTTTCCAATTATTCATTTTATACGATGGAAAAACTGTTGTACTTATATTGTATTTTATTCTTATGGCGTTGAATTCTAAGTCCCTAGCTATGCGATCTGGTGGAGCAACGCCATAGAGTGAAACCTAGGTTGCCCGGAACGTAGAAATTACCATAACTTTCACACTGGTAGCAATTATACGTTTTATACGATGGAACAGCTGTTCCATTTATTTTGTATTTCATGCTTCGGGCGTTGACTTCTAAGGCCCTAACTATTCAATCTGTTGGAGCAACGCCGTAGGGTGAAGCCTAGGTTGCCCGGAAAGTAGAAATGACCATAACTTTCATACTGGTTGTAATTATTCGTTTTATACGATGGAAAAACTGTTGTATTTATATTGTATTTTATGCTTCTGGCGCTGACTTCTAGGGCACTACCTATTCGATCTGGTGGGGCAGCGCCCTAGAGTGAAGCCTAGGTTGCCCGGAACGTAGAAATGACCAGAACTTTCACACTGTTTGCTATTATTCGTTTTATACGATGGAAAAACTGTTATATTTATATTGTATTTTATGCTTCTGGCGTTGATTTCTTAGGCCCCAACTTTTCGACCTGGTGGAACAACGCCCTAGAGGGAAGCCTAGGTTGCCCGGAACGTAGAAATGACCGTCACTTTCACACTGGTTGCAATTATTCCTGTTATACGATGGAAAAGCTCTTGTATATTTAATGTATTTTATGCTTCGGGCGTTGACTTCTAAGGCCGTAGCTTTTCGATGTGGTGGAGCAACGCCCTAGAGTGACGCCTAGGTTGCCTGGAACGTAGAAATGGCCATTACTTTCACAATGTTTCCAATTATTCATTTTATACGATGGAAAAACTGTTGTACTTATATTGTATTTTACACTTATGGCGTTGAATTCTAAGTCCCTGCCTATGCGATCTGGTGGAGCAACGCCCTAGAGTGAAACCTAGGTTGCCCGGAACGTAGAAATTACCATACCTTTCACACTGGTTGCAATTATTCCTGTTATACGGTGGAAAAACTCTTGTATATTTATTGTATTTTATGCTTCGGGCGTTGACTTCTATGGCCCTACCTATTCGATTTGGTGGAGCAACACCCTACAGTGAAGCCTAGGTTGTCAGGAACGTAGAAATGACCATAACTTTCACACTGGCAGCAATTATTCGCTTTTTACAATGGAAAAACTGTTCTATTTATTTTGTATTTTATGCTTCGGCCGTGGACTTCTAAGGCCCTAACTACTCGATCTGGTGGAGCAACGCCCTAGAGTGAAGCATAGGTTGCCCGGAACGTAGAAATGACCTTTACTTTCACACTGGTAGCAATTATTCGTTTTATACGATGGAAGAGCTGTTGTATTTATATTGTATTTTATGCCTCTGGCGTTGACTTCTAAGGCCGTAGCTATTAGATGTGGTGGAGCAACGCCCTAGAGTGACGCCTAGGGTAATCGGAACGTAGAAATGAACATTACTTTCACACTGGTAGCAATTATACGTTTTATACGATGGAACAACTGTTCTATTTATTTTGTATTTAATGCTTCGGGCGTTGACTTCTAAGGCCCTAACGATTCAATCTGTTGGAGCAACGCCCTAGGGTGAAGCCTAGGTTGCCCGGAAAGTAGAAATGACCATAACTTTCATACTGGTTGCAATTATTCGTTTTATACGATGGAAAAACTGTTGTATTTTTATTGCATTTTATGCTTCCGGCGTTGACTTCTAAGGCCCTAACTATTCAATCTGTTGGAGCAACGCCCTAGGGTGAAGCCTAGGTTGCCCGGAAAGTAGAAATGACGTTGACTTCCATACTGGTTGCAATTATTCGTTTTATACGATGGAAAAACTGTTGTATTTATATTGTATTTTATGCTTCTGGCGTTGACTTCTAAGGCACTAACTATTCGATCTAGTGGAGCAACGCCCTAGAGTGAAGCCTAAGTTGCCCGGAACGTAGAAATTACCATCACTTTCAAACTCGTTGCAAATACTCCTGTTATATGATGGAAAAGCTGTTGTATTTATATTGTATTTTATGCTTCTGTCGTTGACTTCTAAGGCCGTAGCAATTAGTTGTGGTGGAGCAACGCCCTAGAGTGAAGCCTAGGTTGCCCGGAACGTAGAAATGACCACCACATTCACAATGGTTGCAATTATTCCTGTTATGCGATGGAAAAGCTCTTATATATTTATTGTATTTTATGCTTCGAGCGTTGACTTCTATGGCCCTACCTATTCGATCTGGTGGAGCAAGACGCGACAGTGAAGCCTAGGTTGACCGGAACGTAGAAATGGACATAACTTTCACACTGTTTGCAATTTTTCATTTTATGCGATGGCAAAGCTGTTGTATTTATATTGTGTTTTATGCTTCTGGCGTTGACTTCTAAGGCCGTAGCTATTAGATATGCTGGAGCCACGCCGTAGAGTGACGTCCAGGATGCCCGGAACGTAGAAATCTCCATTACTTTCACAATGTTTCCAATTATTCATTTTATACGATGGAAAAACTGTTGTACTTATATTGTATTTTATACTTATGGCGTTGAATTCTAAGTCCGTAGCTATGCGATCTGGTGGAGCAACGCCCTAGAGTGAAACCTAGGTTGCCCGGAACGTAGCAATTACCATACCTTTCACACTGGTTGCAATTATTCCTGTTATACGGTGGAAAAACTCTTGTATATTTATTGTATTTTATGCTTCGGGCGTTGACTTCTATGGCCCTACCTATTCGATTTGGTGGAGCAACACCCTACAGTGAAGCCTAGGTGGTCAGGAACGTAGAAATGACCATAACTTTCACACTGGCAGCAATTATTCGCTTTTTACAATGGAAAAACTGTTCTATTCATTTTGTATTTTATGCTTCAGCCGTGGACTTCTAAGGCCCTAACTACTCGATCTGGTGGAGCAACGCCCCAGAGCGAAGCCTAGGTTGCCCGGAACGTAGAAATGACAATTACTTTCACACTGGTTGCAATTATTCCTGTTATACGATGGAAAAGCTGTTGTATTTATATTGTATTTTATGCTTCTGTCGTTGACTTCTAAGGCCGTAGCTATTAGCTGTGGTGGAGCGACACCCTAGAGTGACGCCTAGGTTGGCGGAACGTAGAAATGACCATTACTTTCACACTGTTTGCTATTATTCATTTTATACGATGGAAAAGGTGTTGTATTTATATTGTATTTTATGCTTCTGGCGTTGACTTCTAATGCCGTAGCTATTAGATGTGGTGGAGTAACGCCCTAGAGTGACGCCTAGGTTGCCTGGCTCGTAGAAATGACCATTACTTTCACAATCTTTCCAATTATTCATTTTATACGATGGAAAAACTGTTGTACTTATATTGTATTTTATTCTTATGGCGTTGAATTCTAAGTCCCTAGCTATGCGATCTGGTGGAGCAACGCCATAGAGTGAAACCTAGGTTGCCCGGAACGTAGAAATTACCATAACTTTCACACTGGTAGCAATTATACGTTTTATACGATGGAACAGCTGTTCCATTTATTTTGTATTTCATGCTTCGGGCGTTGACTTCTAAGGCCCTAACTATTCAATCTGTTGGAGCAACGCCGTAGGGTGAAGCCTAGGTTGCCCGGAAAGTAGAAATGACCATAACTTTCATACTGGTTGTAATTATTCGTTTTATACGATGGAAAAACTGTTGTATTTATATTGTATTTTATGCTTCTGGCGTTCACTTCTTAGGCCCTAACTATTCGATCTGGTCGAACAACGCCCTAGAGTGAAGCGTAGGTTGCCCGGAACGTAGAAATGACCATCACTTTCAAACTGGTTGCAATTAATCCTTTTATACGATGGAAAAACTGTTCTATTTTTATTGCATTTTATGCTTCCGGCGTTGACTTCTAAGGCCCTAACTATTCAATCTGTTGGAGCAACGCCCTAGGGTGAAGCCTAGGTTGCCCGGAAAGTAGAAATGACGTTGACTTCCATACTGGTTGCAATTATTCGTTTTATACGATGGAAAAACTGTTGTATTTATATTGTATTTTATGCTTCTGGCGTTGACTTCTAAGGCACTAACTATTCGATCTAGTGGAGCAACGCCCTAGAGTGAAGCCTAAGTTGCCCGGAACGTAGAAATTACCATCACTTTCAAACTCGTTGCAAATACTCCTGTTATATGATGGAAAAGCTGTTGTATTTATATTGTATTTTATGCTTCTGTCGTTGACTTCTAAGGCCGTAGCAATTAGTTGTGGTGGAGCAACGCCCTAGAGTGAAGCCTAGGTTGCCCGGAACGTAGAAATGACCACCACATTCACAATGGTTGCAATTATTCCTGTTATACGATGGAAAAGCTCTTATATATTTATTGTATTTTATGCTTCGAGCGTTGACTTCTATGGCCCTACCTATTCGATCTGGTGGAGCAAGACGCGACAGTGAAGCCTAGGTTGACCGGAACGTAGAAATGGACATAACTTTCACACTGTTTGCAATTTTTCATTTTATGCGATGGCAAAGCTGTTGTATTTATATTGTGTTTTATGCTTCTGGCGTTGACTTCTAAGGCCGTAGCTATTAGATATGCTGGAGCCACGCCGTAGAGTGACGTCCAGGATGCCCGGAACGTAGAAATGTCCATTACTTTCACAATGTTTCCAATTATTCATTGTATACGATGGAAAAACTGTTGTACTTATATTGTATTTTATACTTATGGCGTTGAATTCTAAGTCCGTAGCTATGCAATCTGGTGGAGCAACGCCCTAGAGTGAAACCTAGGTTGCCCGGAACGTAGAAATTACCATACCTTTCACACTGGTTGCAATTATTCCTGTTATACGGTGGAAAAACTCTTGTATATTTATTGTATTTTATGCTTCGGGCGTTGACTTCTATGGCCCTACCTATTCGATTTGGTGGAGCAACACCCTACAGTGAAGCCTAGGTGGTCAGGAACGTAGAAATGACCATAACTTTCACACTGGCAGCAATTATTCGCTTTTTACAATGGAAAAACTGTTCTATTTATATTGTATTTTATGCTTCTGTCGTTGACTTCTAAGGCCGTAGCTATTAGCTGTGGTGGAGCGACACCCTAGAGTGACGCCTAGGTTGGCGGAACGTAGAAATGACCATTAGTTTCACACTGTTTGCTATTATTCATTTTATACGATGGAAAAGGTGTTGTATTTATATTGTATTTTATGCTTCTGGCGTTGACTTCTAACGCCGTAGCTATTAGATGTGGTGGAGTAACGCCCTAGAGTGACGCCTAGGTTGCCTGGCTCGTAGAAATGACCATTACTTTCACAATCTTTCCAATTATTCATTTTATACGATGGAAAAACTGTTGTACTTATATTGTATTTTATTCTTATGGCGTTGAATTCTAAGTCCCTAGCTATGCGATCTGGTGGAGCAACGCCATAGAGTGAAACCTAGGTTGCCCGGAACGTAGAAATTACCATAACTTTCACACTGGTAGCAATTATACGTTTTATACGATGGAACAGCTGTTCCATTTATTTTGTATTTCATGCTTCGGGCGTTGACTTCTAAGGCCCTAACTATTCAATCTGTTGGAGCAACGCCGTAGGGTGAAGCCTAGGTTGCCCGGAAAGTAGAAATGACCATAACTTTCATACTGGTTGTAATTATTCGTTTTATACGATGGAAAAACTGTTGTATTTATATTGTATTTTATGCTTCTGGCGTTCACTTCTTAGGCCCTAACTATTCGATCTGGTCGAACAACGCCCTAGAGTGAAGCGTAGGTTGCCCGGAACGTAGAAATGACCATCACTTTCAAACTGGTTGCAATTAATCCTTTTATACGATGGAAAAACTGTTCTATTTTTATTGCATTTTATGCTTCCGGCGTTGACTTCTAAGGCCCTAACTATTCAATCTGTTGGAGCAACGCCCTAGGGTGAAGCCTAGGTTGCCCGGAAAGTAGAAATGACGTTGACTTCCATACTGGTTGCAATTATTCGTTTTATACGATGGAAAAACTGTTGTATTTATATTGTATTTTATGCTTCTGGCGTTGACTTCTAAGGCACTAACTATTCGATCTAGTGGAGCAACGCCCTAGAGTGAAGCCTAAGTTGCCCGGAACGTAGAAATTACCATCACTTTCAAACTCGTTGCAAATACTCCTGTTATATGATGGAAAAGCTGTTGTATTTATATTGTATTTTATGCTTCTGTCGTTGACTTCTAAGGCCGTAGCAATTAGTTGTGGTGGAGCAACGCCCTAGAGTGAAGCCTAGGTTGCCCGGAACGTAGAAATGACCACCACATTCACAATGGTTGCAATTATTCCTGTTATACGATGGAAAAGCTCTTATATATTTATTGTATTTTATGCTTCGAGCGTTGACTTCTATGGCCCTACCTATTCGATCTGGTGGAGCAAGACGCGACAGTGAAGCCTAGGTTGACCGGAACGTAGAAATGGACATAACTTTCACACTGTTTGCAATTTTTCATTTTATGCGATGGCAAAGCTGTTGTATTTATATTGTGTTTTATGCTTCTGGCGTTGACTTCTAAGGCCGTAGCTATTAGATATGCTGGAGCCACGCCGTAGAGTGACGTCCAGGATGCCCGGAACGTAGAAATGTCCATTACTTTCACAATGTTTCCAATTATTCATTGTATACGATGGAAAAACTGTTGTACTTATATTGTATTTTATACTTATGGCGTTGAATTCTAAGTCCGTAGCTATGCAATCTGGTGGAGCAACGCCCTAGAGTGAAACCTAGGTTGCCCGGAACGTAGAAATTACCATACCTTTCACACTGGTTGCAATTATTCCTGTTATACGGTGGAAAAACTCTTGTATATTTATTGTATTTTATGCTTCGGGCGTTGACTTCTATGGCCCTACCTATTCGATTTGGTGGAGCAACACCCTACAGTGAAGCCTAGGTTGTCAGGAACGTAGAAATGACCATAACTTTCACACTGGCAGCAATTATTCGCTTTTTACAATGGAAAAACTGTTCTATTTATTTTGTATTTTATGCTTCGGCCGTGGACTTCTAAGGCCCTAACTACTCGATCTGGTGGAGCAACGCCCTAGAGTGAAGCATAGGTTGCCCGGAACGTAGAAATGACCTTTACTTTCACACTGGTAGCAATTATTCGTTTTATACGATGGAAGAGCTGTTGTATTTATATTGTATTTTATGCCTCTGGCGTTGACTTCTAAGGCCGTAGCTATTAGATGTGGTGGAGCAACGCCCTAGAGTGACGCCTAGGGTAATCGGAACGTAGAAATGAACATTACTTTCACACTGGTAGCAATTATACGTTTTATACGATGGAACAACTGTTCTATTTATTTTGTATTTAATGCTTCGGGCGTTGACTTCTAAGGCCCTAACTATTCAATCTGTTGGAGCAACGCCCTAGGGTGAAGCCTAGGTTGCCCGGAAAGTAGAAATGACCATAACTTTCATACTGGTTGCAATTATTCGTTTTATACGATGGAAAAACTGTTGTATTTATATTGTATTTTACGCTTCTGGCGCTGACTTCTAGGGCACTACCTATTCGATCTGGTGGAGCAGCGCCCTATGGTGAAGCCTAGGTTGCCCGGAACGTAGAAATGACCATTACTTTTCCCCTGGCTTCAATTATTCGTTTTATACGATGGAAAAACTGTTGCATCTTTATTTTATTTTATGCCCCTGGCGTTGACTTCTAAGGCCCTAACTATTCGATCTGGTGGAGCAACGCCCTAGAGTGAAGCCTAGGTTGCCCGGCACGTAGAAATGACCATAACTTTCACACTGGTAGCAATTATTCGTTTTATACAATGGAAAAACTGTTCTATTTATTTTGTAGTTTATGCTTCGGGCGTTGACTTCTAAGGCCCTAACTATTCGATCTGGTGGTGCAACGCCCTAGAGTGAGGCCTAGGTTGCCCGGAACATAGAAATGACCATAACTTTTACACTGGTAGCAATTATGCGTTTTATACGATGGAAGAGCTGTTGTATTTATATTGTATTTTATGCCACTGGCGTTGACTTCTAAGGCCGTAGCTATTAGATGTGGTGGAGCAACGCCCTAGAGTGACGGCTAGGGTAATCGGAACGTAGAAATGAACATTACTTTCACACTGGTTGCAATTGTTTGTTTTATACGATGGAAAAGCTGTTGTATTTATATTGTATTTTATGCTTCTGTCGTTGACTTCTAAGGCCGTAGCTATTAGCTGTGGTGGAACAACACCCTAGAGTGACGCCCAGGTTGCCGGAACGTAGAAATGACCATTACTTTCACACTGTTTGCTATTATTCATTTTATACGATGGAAAAGGTGTTGTATTTATATTGTATTTTATGCTTCTGGCGTTGACTTCTAAGGCCGTAGCTATTAGATGTGGTGGAGTAACGCCCTAGAGTGACGCCTAGGTTGCCTGGCTCGTAGAAATGACCATTACTTTCACAATCTTTCCAATTATTCATTTTATACGATGGAAAAACTGTTGTACTTATATTGTATTTTATTCTTATGGCGTTGAATTCTAAGTCCCTAGCTATGCGATCTGGTGGAGCAACGCCCTAGAGTGAAACCTAGGTTGCCCGGAACGTAGAAATTACCATAACCTTCACACTGGTAGCTATTATTCGTTTTATACGGTGGAACAACTGTTCTATTTATTTTGTATTTCATGCTTCGGGCGTTGACTTCTAAGGCCCTAACTATTCAATCTGTAGGAGCAACGCCCTAGGGTGTAGCCTAGGTTGCCCGTAAAGTAGAAATGACCATAGCTTTTACACTGGTAGCAATTATTCGTTTTATACAATGGAAAAACTGTTCTGTTTATTTTGTATTTTATGCTTCGGGCGTTGACTTCTAAGGCCCTGACTGTTTGATCTGGCGGAGCAACGCCCTAGAGTGAAGCCTAGGCTGCCCGGAACGTAGAAATGACCATAACTTTCACACTGGATGCTATTATTCGTTCTATACGACGGAAAAACTGTTATATTTATTATGTATCTTATGCTTCTGGCGTTGACTTCTTAGGCCCTAACAATTCGATCTGGTGGAACAACGCCCTAGAGTGAAGCCTAGGTTGCCTGGAACGTACAAATGACCATCACTTTCACACGGGTTGCAATTATCCCCGTTATAGGATCTAAAGACTGTTGTATTTTTAATGTATTTTATGCTTCAGGCGTTGGCTTCTGAGGCCGTAGCTATTCGATGTGGTGGAAGAACGCCATAGAGTGAAGCCTAGGTTGCACGGAACGTAGAAATGACCATCACTCTCAAACTGGTTGCAATTAATCCTTTTATACGATGGAAAAGCTTTTGTATTTTTATTGCATTTTATGCTTCGGGCGTTGACTTCTAAGGCCCTAACTACTCAACCTGTTGGACCAACGCCCAAGCGTGAAGCCTAGGTTGCCCGGAAAGTAGAAATGACCATAACTTTCGTTCTGGTCTCAATTATTCGTTTTATAGGATGGAAAAACTGTTGTATTTATATTGTATTTTATGCTTCTGGCGTTAACTTCTTAGGCCCGAACTATTCGATCTGGTGGAACAACGCCCTAGGGTGAAGCCTAGGTTGCCGGAACGTAGAAATGACCATAACTTTCACACTGGTAGCAATTATTCCTGACATACGATGGAAAAACTGTTGCATCTTTATTGTATTTTATGCTTCTGGCGTTGTCTTCTAAGGCCCTAACTACTCGATCTGGTGGAGCAACGCCCTAGAGTGAAGCCTAGTTTGCCCGGAAAGTAGAAATGACCATAACATTCACACTGGTCGCAATTATTCGTTTTATACGATGGAAAAGCTGTTGTATTTATACCGTATTTTATGCTTCTGGCGTTGCCTTCTTATGCCCGAACTATTCGATCTGGTGGAACAACGCCCTAGGGTGAAGCCTAGGTTGCCGGAACGTAGAAATGACCATAACTTTCACACTGGGTGCAATTATTCGCTTTATACGATCGAAAAGCTGTTGCATCTTTATTGTATTTTATGCTTCTGTCTTTGACGTCTAAGGCCGTAGCTATTAGATGTGGTGGAGCAACGCACTAGAGTGACGCCTAGGTTGCCCGGAACGTGGAATGACCATTACTTTCGCAATGTTTGCAATTATTCATTTTATACGATGGAAAAACTGTTGTATTTATATTGTATTTTATGCTTCTGGCGTTAACTTTTAATGCACTAACTATTCGATCTGGCGGAGCAACGCCCTAGAGTGTAGCCGCGGTTTCCCGGAACGTAGAAGTGACCATCACTTTCAAACTGGTTGCAATTATTCCTGTTATATGATGAAAAAACTGTTGTATTTTTAATGTATTTTCTGCTTCGGGCATTGACTTCTAAGGCCCTAACTATTCAATCTGTTGCAGCAACGCCCTGGGGTGTAGCCTGGGTTGCCCGGAAAGTAGAAATGACCAACACTTTCATACTGGTTGCAATTATTCGTTTTATATCATGGAAAACCTGTTGTATTCATATTGTATTTTATGCAGCTGGTGCTCACTTCTTAGGCCCTAACTATTCGACCTGGTGGAACAACGCTCTGTGGTGAAGCCTAGGTTGACCGGAACGTAGAAATGACCATAACTTTCACACCGGTAGCAATTATTCGTTTTACACGATGGAAAAACTGTTCTATTTATTTTGTATTTTATGCTTCGGGCGTTGACTTCTAAGGCCCTAACTATTCAAACTGTTGGAGCAACGCCCTAGGCTGAAGCCTAGGTTGCCCGGAAAGTAGAAATGACCATAACTTTCATACTGGTTGCAATTATTCGTTTTATATGATGGAAAAACTGTTGTATTTATATTGTATTTTATGCTTCTGGCGTTCACTTCTTAGGCCCTAACTATTCGATCTGGTGGAACAACGGCCTGGAGTGAAGCCTAGGTTGCCCGGTACGTAGAAATGACCATCACTTTCAAACTGGTTGCAATTATTCGTTTTATACAATGGAAAAACTGTTCTATTTATTTTGTATTTTATGCTTCGGGCGTTGACTTCTAAGGCCCTAACTGTTTGATCTGGTGGAGCAACGCCCTAGAGTGAAACCTAGGTTGCCCGGAACGTAGAAATGACCATAACTTTCACACTGGTTGCTATTATTCGTTTTATACGATGGAAAAACTGTTATATTTATATTGTATTTTATGCGTCTGGCGTTCACTTCTTAGGCCCTAACTATTCGATGTGGTGGAACAACGCCGTAGAGTGAAGCCTCGGTTGCTCGGATCGTAGAAATGACCTTTACTTTCACACTGTTTGCAATTATCCCTTTTATACGATGGAAAAGCTGTTGAATTTATATCGTGTTTTATGCTTCTGGCGTTGACATCTAAGGACCCAACTATTCGATCTGGTGGAGCAGCGCCCTAGGGTGAAGCCCAGGTTGCGCGGAAAGTAGAAATGACAATAACTTTCACACTGGGTGCAATTATTCGCTTTATACGATCTAAAAGCTGTTGCATCTTTATTGTATTTTATGCTTCTGTCTTTGACGTCTAAGGCCATAGCTATTAGATGTGGTGGAGCAACGCACTAGAGTGACGCCTAGGTTGCCCGGAACGTGGAATGACCATTACTTTCGCAATGTTTGCAATTATTCATTTTATACGATGGAAAAACTGTTGTATTTATATTGTATTTTATGCTTCTGGCGTTAACTTTTAATGCACTAACTATTCGATCTGGCGGAGCAACGCCCTAGAGTGAAGCCGCGGTTTCCCGGAACGTAGAAATGACCATCACTTTCAAACTGGTTGCAATTATTCCTGTTATATGATGAAAAAACTGTTGTATTTTTAATGTATTTTCTGCTTCGGGCATTGACTTCTAAGGCCCTAACTATTCAATCTGTTGCAGCAACGCCCTGGGGTGTAGCCTGGGTTGCCCGGAAAGTAGAAATGACCAACACTTTCATACTGGTTGCAATTATTCGTTTTATATCATGGAAAACCTGTTGTATTCATATTGTATTTTATGCAGCTGGTGCTCACTTCTTAGGCCCTAACTATTCGACCTGGTGGAACAACGCTCTGTGGTGAAGCCTAGGTTGACCGGAACGTAGAAATGACCATAACTTTCACACCGGTAGCAATTATTCGTTTTACACGATGGAAAAACTGTTCTATTTATTTTGTATTTTATGCATTGGGCGTTGACTTCTAAGGCCCTAACTATTCAATCTGTTGGAGCAACGCCCGAGGGTGAAGCCTAGGTTGCCCGGAAAGTAGAAATGACGTTAACTTTCACACTGGTTGCCATTATTCGTTCTATACGATGGAAAAACTGTTATATTTATATTGTATCTTATGCTTCTGACGTTGACTTCTTAGGCCCTAACAATTCGATCTGGAGGAACAACACCGTAGAGTGAAGCCTAGGTTGCCCGGACGGTAGAAATGACCATAACTTTCACACTGGTTGCAATTATTCGTTTTATACGATGGAAAAGCTGTGGCACCTTTATTGTATTTTATTCATCTGCGGTTGACTTCTAAGGCCGTAGTTATTAGATGTGTTGGAGCAACGCCCTAGAGTGGAGACTTGGTTGCCCGGAACGTAGAAATGACCATTACATTCACACTGGTTGCAATTATTCGTCTTATACGATGGAAAAGCTGTTGTATTTATATCGTATTTTATGCTTCTGGCGTTGACTTCTTAGGCCCTAACTATTCCATCTGGTCGAACAACGCCCTTGGGTGAAGCCTAGGTTGCGCGGAACGTAGCAATGACCATAACTTTCACACTGGTAGCAATTATTCGTTTTATACGATGGAAAAACAGTCTTATTTATTTTGTATTTTATGCTTCTGGCGTTGACTTCTAAAGCCCTAACTATTCGATCTGTTGGAGCAGCGCCCTAGAGTGAAGCCTAGGTTGACCGGAACGTAGAAATGACCATAACTTTCACACCGGTAGCAATTATTCGTTTTACACGATGGAAAAACTGTTCTATTTATTTTGTATTTTATGCTTCGGGCGTTGACTTCTAAGGCCCTAACTATTCAAACTGTTGGAGCAACGCCCTAGGCTGAAGCCTAGGTTGCCCGGAAAGTAGAAATGACCATAACTTTCATACTGGTTGCAATTATTCGTTTTATATGATGGAAAAACTGTTGTATTTATATTGTATTTTATGCTTCTGGCGTTCACTTCTTAGGCCCTAACTATTCGGTCTGGTGGAACAACGGCCTGGAGTGAAGCCTAGGTTGCCCGGTACGTAGAAATGACCATCACTTTCAAACTGGTTGCAATTATTCGTTTTATACAATGGAAAAACTGTTCTATTTATTTTGTATTTTATGCTTCGGGCGTTGACTTCTAAGGCCCTAACTGTTTGATCTGGTGGAGCAACGCCCTAGAGTGAAACCTAGGTTGCCCGGAACGTAGAAATGACCATAACTTTCACACTGGTTGCTATTATTCGTTTTATACGATGGAAAAACTGTTATATTTATATTGTATTTTATGCGTCTGGCGTTCACTTCTTAGGCCCTAACTATTCGATGTGGTGGAACAACGCCGTAGAGTGAAGCCTCGGTTGCTCGGATCGTAGAAATGACCTTTACTTTCACACTGTTTGCAATTATCCCTTTTATACGATGGAAAAGCTGTTGAATTTATATCGTGTTTTATGCTTCTGGCGTTGACATCTAAGGACCCAACTATTCGATCTGGTGGAGCAGCGCCCTAGGGTGAAGCCCAGGTTGCGCGGAAAGTAGAAATGACAATAACTTTCACACTGGGTGCAATTATTCGCTTTATACGATCTAAAAGCTGTTGCATCTTTATTGTATTTTATGCTTCTGTCTTTGACGTCTAAGGCCGTAGCTATTAGATGTGGTGGAGCAACGCACTAGAGTGACGCCTAGGTTGCCCGGAACGTGGAATGACCATTACTTTCGCAATGTTTGCAATTATTCATTTTATACGATGGAAAAACTGTTGTATTTATATTGTATTTTATGCTTCTGGCGTTAACTTTTAATGCACTAACTATTCGATCTGGCGGAGCAACGCCGTAGAGTGAAGCCGCGGTTTCCCGGAACGTAGAAATGACCATCACTTTCAAACTGGTTGCAATTATTCCTGTTATATGATGAAAAAACTGTTGTATTTTTAATGTATTTTCTGCTTCGGGCATTGACTTCTAAGGCCCTAACTATTCAATCTGTTGCAGCAACGCCCTGGGGTGTAGCCTGGGTTGCCCGGAAAGTAGAAATGACCAACACTTTCATACTGGTTGCAATTATTCGTTTTATATCATGGAAAACCTGTTGTATTCATATTGTATTTTATGCAGCTGGTGCTCACTTCTTAGGCCCTAACTATTCGACCTGGTGGAACAACGCTCTGTGGTGAAGCCTAGGTTGACCGGAACGTAGAAATGACCATAACTTTCACACCGGTAGCAATTATTCGTTTTACACGATGGAAAAACTGTTGTATTTATTTTGTATTTTATGCATTGGGCGTTGACTTCTAAGGCCCTAACTATTCAATCTGTTGGAGCAACGCCCGAGGGTGAAGCCTAGGTTGCCCGGAAAGTAGAAATGACGTTAACTTTCACACTGGTTGCCATTATTCGTTCTATACGATGGAAAAACTGTTATATTTATATTGTATCTTATGCTTCTGACGTTGACTTCTTAGGCCCTAACAATTCGATCTGGAGGAACAACACCGTAGAGTGAAGCCTAGGTTGCCCGGACGGTAGAAATGACCATAACTTTCACACTGGTTGCAATTATTCGTTTTATACGATGGAAAAGCTGTGGCACCTTTATTGTATTTTATTCATCTGCGGTTGACTTCTAAGGCCGTAGTTATTAGATGTGTTGGAGCAACGCCCTAGAGTGGAGACTTGGTTGCCCGGAACGTAGAAATGACCATTACATTCACACTGGTTGCAATTATTCGTCTTATACGATGGAAAAGCTGTTGTATTTATATCGTATTTTATGCTTCTGGCGTTGACTTCTTAGGCCCTAACTATTCCATCTGGTCGAACAACGCCCTTGGGTGAAGCCTAGGTTGCGCGGAACGTAGCAATGACCATAACTTTCACACTGGTAGCAATTATTCGTTTTATACGATGGAAAAACAGTCTTATTTATTTTGTATTTTATGCTTCTGGCGTTGACTTCTAAAGCCCTAACTATTCGATCTGTTGGAGCAGCGCCCTAGAGTGAAGCCTAGGTTGCCCGGAACGGAGAAATGACCATAACTTTCACACCGGTAGCAATTATTCGTTTTATACGATGGAAAAACTGTTCTATTTATTTTGTATTTTATGCTTCGGGCGTTGATTTCTAAGGCCGTAACTATTCAATCTGTTGGTGCAACGACCAAGGGTGAAGCCTATGTTGCCCGGAAAGTAGAAATGACGTTAACTTTCATACTGGTTGCAATTATTCGTTTTATACGATGGAAAAACAGTTTTATTTATTTTGTATTTTATGCTTCGGGCGTTGACTTCTAAGGCCCTAACTATTCGATCTGGTGGCGCAACGCCCTAGAGTGACGCCTAGGTTTCCCGGAACGTAGAAATGACCATTACTTTCACAATGTTTGCAATTATTCATTTTATACGATGGAAAAGCTTTTGTACTTATATTGTATTTTATTCTCCTGGCGTTGACTTCTTAGGCCCTAATTATTCGATCTGGTGGAACAACGCCCTAGAGTGAAGAGTAGGTTGCCTGGAACAAGGAAATGACCATTACTTTCACACTGTTTGCAGTTATTCCTGTTATACGATGGAAAAACTTTTGCATCTTTATTGTATTTTATGCTTCTGGCGTTGACTTCTAAGGCCCTAGCTATTCGATTTGGTGGAGCAACGGCCGAGAGTGGGGCCTAGGTTGCCCGGTACATAGAAATGACCATTACGTTCACACTGTTTGCAAATATACATTATATACGATGGAAAATCTGTTGTATTTATGTCGTATTTTACGCTTCTGGCTTTGACTTCTTAGGCCCTAACCATTTGATCTTGTGGAGCACCGCCCTAGAGTGAAGCCTAGGTTGCCCGCAATGTAGAAAAGACCATTACCTTCACACTGGTTGCAATTATTCGTTTTATACGATGGAAAAACTGTTCTATTTATTTTGTATTTTATGCTTCGGGCGTTGACTTCTAAGGCCCTAACTATTCAATCTGTTGGTGCAACGCCCAAGGGTGAAGCCTATGTTTCCCGGAAAGTAGAAATGACGTTAACTTTCATACTGGTTGCAATTATTCGCTTTATACGATGGAAAAACTGTTTTGTTGTTTTGTATTTTCTGCTTCGGACGTTGACTTCTAAGGCCCTAACTATTCGATCTGGTGGCGCAACGCCCTAGAGTGAAGCCTAGGTTGCCCGGAACGTAGAAATGACCATAACTTTCACACTGGTTGCTATCATTCGTTTTATACGATGGAAAAACTGTTATATTTATATTGTATTTTATGCTTCTGGCGTTGACTTCTTAGGCCCTAACTGTCCGATCTGGTGGAACCACGTCCTAGGGTGAAGCCTAGAATGCCCGGAAAGTGGAAATGACCATAACTTTCACACTGGTTGCAATTATTCGTTTTATACGATGGAAAAGCTGTTGCATCTTAATTGTATTTTACTCATCTGGGGTTGACTACTAAGGCCGTGGCTATTAGATGTGCTGGAGCAACGCCCTAGAGTGACGCCTAGGTTGCCCGGAACGTAGAAATGACCATTACATTCACACTGGTTGCAATTATTCGTCTTATACGATGGAAAAGCTGTTGTATTTATATCGTATTTTATGCTTCTGGCGTGACTTCTTAGGCCCTAACTATTCCATCTGGTGGAACAACGCGCTTGGGTGAAGCCAAGGTAGCGGGGAACGTAGAAATGTCCATAACTTTCACACTGGCAGCAATTATTCGTTTTATACGATTGAAAAACTGTTTTATTTATTTTGTATTTTATGCTTCTGGCGTTGACTTCTAGGGCCCTAACTATTCGATCTGGTGGAGCAACGCCCTAGAGTGAAGCCTTGGTTGCCCGGAACGTAGAAATGAACATAACTTTCACACTGGTTGCTATTATACGTTTTAGACGATGGAAAAACTGTTATATTTATATTGTATTTGATGCTTCTGGCGTTGACTTCTTAGGCCCTAGCTGTTCGATCTGGTGGAACAACGCCCTAGGGTGAAGCCTAGGTTGCCCGGACGGTAGAAATGACCATAACTTTCACACTGGTTGCAATTATTCGTTTTATACGATGGAAAAGCTGTGGCACCTTTATTGTATTTTATTCATCTGCGGTTGACTTCTAAGGCCGTAGTTATTAGATGTGTTGGAGCAACGCCCTAGAGTGGAGACTTGGTTGCCCAGAACGTAGAAATGACCATTACATTCACACTGGTTGCAATTATTCGTCTTATACGATGGAAAAGCTGTTGTATTTATATCGTATTTTATGCTTCTGGCGTTGACTTCTTAGGCCCTAACTATTCCATCTGGTCGAACAACGCCCTTGGGTGAAGCCTAGGTTGCGCGGAACGTAGCAATGACCATAACTTTCACACTGGTAGCAATTATTCGTTTTATACGAAGGAAAAACAGTCTTATTTATTTTGTATTTTATGCTTCTGGCGTTGACTTCTAAAGCCCTAACTATTCGATCTGTTGGAGCAGCGCCCTAGAGTGAAGCCTAGGTTGCCCGGAACGGAGAAATGACCATAACTTTCACACCGGTAGCAATTATTCGTTTTATACGATGGAAAAACTGTTCTATTTATTTTGTATTTTATGCTTCGGGCGTTGATTTCTAAGGCCGTAACTATTCAATCTGTTGGTGCAACGACCAAGGGTGAAGCCTATGTTGCCCGGAAAGTAGAAATGACGTTAACTTTCATACTGGTTGCAATTATTCGTTTTATACGATGGAAAAACAGTTTTATTTATTTTGTATTTTATGCTTCGGGCGTTGACTTCTAAGGCCCTAACTATTCGATCTGGTGGCGCAACGCCCTACAGTGACGCCTAGGTTTCCCGGAACGTAGAAATGACCATTACTTTCACAATGCTTGCAATTATTCATTTTATACGATGGAAAAGCTTTTGTACTTATATTTTATTTTATTCTCCTGGCGTTGACTTCTTAGGCCCTAATTATTCGATCTGGTGGAACAACGCCCTTGGGTGAAGCCTAGGTTGACCGGAACGTAGAAATGACCATTACGTTCACACTGTTTGCAATTATTCCTTTTATACGATGGAAAGGCTGTTGTATTTATATTGTATTTTATGCTTCTGGTGTTGACTTCTAAGGCCGCAGCCATTAGATGTGGTGGATCAACGCCCTGGAGTGACGCCTAGGTTGCCTGGAACATAGAAATGACCATTACTTTCAAACTGGTTGCAATTATTCCTGTTATACGATGGAAAAACTGTTGCATCTTTATTGTATTTTATGCTTCTGGCGTTGATTTCTAAGGCCCTAACTATTCGTTCTGGTGGAGCAACGCCATAGAGTGAAGCCTAGGTTGCCCAGAACGTAGAAATGACCCTCACTTTCGAACTGGTTGGAATTATTCCTGTTATACGATGGAAAAACTGTTGTATTTAAATTGTATTTTATGCTTCTGGCGTTCACTTCTTAGGCCATAACTATTCAATCTGGTGGAGCAACGCCCTTGGGTGAAGCCTAGGTTGACCGGAACGTAGAAATGACCATTACGTTCACACTGTTTGCAATTATTCCTTTTATACGATGGAAAAGCTGTTGTATTTATATTGTATTTTATGCTTCTGGTGTTGACTTCTAAGGCCGCAGCCATTAGATGTGGTGGATCAACGCCCTGGAGTGACGCCTAGGTTGCCTGGAACGTAGAATTGACCATAAATTTCACAATGTTTGCAATTATACATTTTATACGATGGAAAAACTGTTGCACTTATATTGTATTTTATTCTTCTGGCGTTGACTTCGTAGGCCCTAACTATTCGATATGGTGGAGCAACGCCCTAGAGTGAATCCCAGGTTAGCCGGAACGTAGAAATGACCAGTACTTTCACACTGGTTGCCGTTATTCCTGCTATACGATGGAAAAATTGTTGCATTTTAATTGTATTTTATGCTTCTGGCGTTGAATTCTAACTCCCTAACTATTCGATCTCGTGGAGCAACGCCCTAGAGTGAAGCCTAGGTTGCCCGGAACGTAGAAATGACCATTACTTTCACACTGTTTGCAAATATACAGTATATACGATGGAAAAGCTGTTGTATTTATATTGTACTTTATGCTTCTGGCGTTGACTTCTTAGGCCCTAACTATTCGATCAGGTGGTGCAACGCCCTAGAGTGAAACCTAGGTTGCACGGAACGTAGAAATGACCATTACTTTCACACTGGTTGCAATTGTTCCTGTTATACGATGGAAAAACTGTTGTATTTATATTGTATTTTATGCTTCCTGCGTTGACTTCTTAGGCCCTAACTATTCGATCTCTTGGAGCAATGCCACAGAGTTAACACCAGGATGCCCGAAACGACGAAATGATCATTACCTTCACACTGGTTGGAATTATTCCTGTTATACGATGAAAAACTTTTGTATTTATATTGTATTTTATGCTTCTGGAGCTCACTTCTTAGGCCCTAACTATTCAATCTGGTGGTGCAACGCCCTAGGGTGAAGCCTAGGTTGCCCGGAACGTAGAAATGACCATTACGTTCACACTGCTTGCAATTATTCCTTTTATAGGATGGAAAAGCTGTTGTATTTATATTGTATTTTATGCTTCTGGCGTTGATTTCTAAGGCCGTAGCTATTAGATGTGGTGGAGCAACGCCCTAAAGTGACGCCCAGGTTGCCCGGAACGTAGAAATGACCAGTACTCTCACAATATTTGCAATTATTCATTTTAAACGATGGAAAAACTGTTGTACTAATATTGTATTTTATTCTTCTGGCGTTGACTTCTTAGGCCCTAACTATTCGATCTGGAGGAACAACGGCCTAGAGTGATGCCTAGGTTGCCCGGAACATAGAAGTGACCATCACTTTCAAACTGGTTGCAATTATTCCTGTTATACGATGGAAAAACTGTTGTATTTATATTGTATTTTATGCTCCTGGCGTTCACTTCTTAGGCCCTAACTATTCGAACTGGTGGAACAACGCACTAGTGTGAAGCCTAGATTGCCCGGAACGCAGAAATGACCATTACCTTCACGCTGGTTGCAATTATTCCCCTTATACGATGAAAAGACTGTTGTATTTTTATTGCATTTTATGCTCCAGGCGTTGACTTCTAAGGCCGGACCTATTCGATGTGGTGGAGCTACGCCCTAGGGTGAAGCCTAGGTTGCCCGGAACGTAGAAATAACCATTACTTTCACACTGTTTGCAAATATACATTACATACGATGGAAAAGCTGTTGTATTTATATTCTATTTTATGCTTCTGGCGTTGACATCTAAGGCCCTAACTATTCGATCAGGTGGTGCAACGCCCTAGAGTGAAACCTAGGTTGCCCGGAACGTAGAAATGACCATGAGTTTCACACTGGTTGCAATTATTCCTGTTATACGATTGAAAAGGTGTTGTATTTATATTGTATTTTATGCTTCTGGCGTTGATTTCTAAGGCCGTTGCTATTAGATGTGGTGGAGCAACACCCTAAAGTGACGCCTAGGTTGCCCGGAACGTAGAAATGACCAGTACTCTCACAATGCTTGCAATTGTTCCTGTTATACGATGGAAAAACTGTTGTATTTATATTGTATTTTATGCTTCCTGCGTTGACTTCTTAGGCCCTAACTATTCGATCTCTTGGAGCAATGCCACAGAGTTAACTCCAGGATGCCCGAAACGCCGAAATGATCATTACTTTCACACTGGTTGGAATTATTCCTGTTATACGATTAAAAGCTTTTCTATTTATATTGTATTTTTTGCTTCTGGCGTTCACTTCTTAGGCCCTAACTATTCAATCTGGTGGTGCAACGCCCTAGGGTGAAGCCTAGGTTGCCCGGAAAGTAGAAATGACCATTACGTTCACACTGCTTGCAATTATTCCTTTTATAGGATGGAAAAGCTGTTGTATTTATATTGTATTTTATGCTTCTGGCGTTGATTTCTAAGGCCGTAGCTATTAGATGTGGTGGAGCAACGCCCTAAAGTGACGCCCAGGTTGCCCGGAACGTAGAAATGACCAGTACTCTCACAGTGTTTGCAATTATTCATTTTAAACAATGGAAAAACTGTTGTATTTATATTGTATTTTATGCTCCTGGCGTTCACTTCTTAGGCCCTAACTATTCGAACTGGTGGAACAACGCACTATTGTGAAGCCTAGATTGCCCGGAACGTAGAAATGACCATTACCTTCACGCTTGTTGCAACTATTCCCCTTATACGATGAAAAGACTGTTGTGTTTTTATTGCATTTTATGCTCCAGGCGTTGACTTTTAAGGCCGGACCTATTCGATGTGGTGGAGCTACGCCCTAGGGTGAAGCCTGGGTTGCCCGGAACGTAGAAATGACCATTACCTTCACACTGGTTGCAATTATTCCTGTTATGCGATGGAAAAGCTGTTGTATTTTTATTGTATTTTGTGCTTCTGGCGTTGACTTCTAAGGCCGCGGCTATTAGATGTGGTGGACCAACGCCCTAGAGTGACGCCTAGGTTGCCTGGAACGTAGAATTGACCATAAATTTCACAATGTTTGCAATTATACATTTTATACGATGGAAAAACTGTTGCACTTATATTGTATTTTATTCTTCTGGCGTTGACTTCGTAGGCCCTAACTATTCGGTATGGTGGACCAACGCCCTAGAGTGAAACCCAGGTTACCCGTAACATAGAAATGACCAGTACTTTCACACTGGTTACCGTTATTCCTGCTATACCATGGAAAAACTGTTGCACTTTAATTGTATTTTATGCCTCTGGCGTTGAATTCTAACTCCCTGACTATTCGATCTCGTCGAGCAACGCCCTAGAGTGAAGCCTAGGTTGCCCGGAACGTAGAAATGACCATTACTTTCACACTGTCTGCAAATATACATTATATACGTTGGAAAAGCTGTTGAATTTATATTGTATTTTATGCTTCTGCCGTTGACTTCTTAGGCCCTAACTATTCGGTCTGGTGGAGCAACGCCCTACAGGGAAGACTAGGTTGCCCGGAACGTAGAACATACCATTACCTTCACAGTGGTTGCAATTATTCCTGTTATACGATGGAAAAACGGTTGCATCTTTATTGTATTTTATTCTTCTGGCGTTCACTTCGTAGGCCCTAACTATTCGATATGGTGGAGCAACGCCCTAGAGTGAATCCCAGGTTAGCCGGAATGTAGAAATGACCGGTACTTTCACAAGGTTTGCAATTATCCATTTTATACGATGGAAAAACTGTTGTTCTTATATTGTACTTTATTCTTCTGGCGTTGACTTCTTAGGCCCTAACTAATCGATCTTGTGTAACAACGCCCTAGAGTGAAGCCTAGGTTGCTCGGAATGTAGTAATCTCCAGAACTTTCACACTGGTTGCAATTATTCGTTTTATACGATGGAAAAGCTGTTGTATTTATATTGTATTTTATGCTCCTGGCGTTGACTTCTAAGTCCGTAGCTATTGGATGTGGTGGAGCAAAGACCTAGAGTGACGCCTTGGTTGCCCGGAACGTAGAAATGACCAAAAAATTCACAATGTTTGCAATTATTCATTTTATACGATGGAAAATCTGTTGTACTTACATTGTATTTTATTCTTCTGGTGTTGACTTCTTAGGACCTAACTATTCAATATGGTGGAGCAACTCCCTAGACTGAAACCCAGGTTACCCGGAACGTAGAAATGCGCAGTACTTTCACACTGGTTGCAGTTATTCCTGCTATACGATGGAAGAACTGTTGCATTTTAATTGTATTTTATGCTTCTGGCGTTGAACTCTATCTCCCTAACTATTCGATCTGGTTTAGCAAAGCCCTAGAGGGAAGCCTAGGTTGCCCGGAACGTAGAAATGACCATTACTTTCACACTGTTTGCAAATATACATTATATACCATGGAAAAGCTGTTGTATTTATATTGTATTTTATGCTTCTGGCGTTGACTTCTTAGGCCCTAACCATACGATCTGGTGGAGCAACGCCCTAGAGTGAAGCCTAGGTTGCCCGGAACGTAGAACATACCATTACCTTCACACTGGTTGCAATTAATCCTGTTATAGGATGGAAAAGCTGTTGCATCTTTATTGCATTTTATGCTTCTGGCGTTGACTTCTAAGGCCCTAACTATTCGATCTGGTGGAGCTACGCCATAGAGTGAAGCCTAGGATGCCCGGAACGTAGAAACGACCATAACTTTCACACTGGTTGCAATTATTCGTTCTATACGATGGAAAAGCTGTTGTATTTATATCGTATTTTTGCTTCTGGCGTTGACTTCTTAGGCCCTAACTATTCGATCTGGTGGAGCAACGCCCTAGAGCGAAGCCTTGGTTGCTCGGAATGTAGAAATGTCCAGAACTTTCACACTGGTTGCAATTATTCGTTTTATACCCTGGAAAAGCTGTTGTATTTATATTGTACTTTATGCTTCTGGCGTTGACTTCTTAGGCTCTAACTATTCGATCTGGTGGAGCAACGACCTAGAGTGATACCCAGGTTACCCGGAACGTAGAACTGACCATTACCTTCACACTGGTTGCAATTATTCCTGTTATACGATGGAAAAACTGTTGCACCTTTATTGTTATTTATGCTTCTGGCGTTCACTTCTAAGGGCCTAACTATTCGATGTGGTGGAGCAACGCCCTAGAGTGAAGCCTAGGTTACCCGGTACGTAGAAATGACCGGTACTTTCACAAGGTTTGCAATTATTCACTTTATACGATGGAAAAACTGTTGGTTTTATATTGTACTTTATTTTTATGGCGTTGACTTCTTAGGCCCTAACTATTCGATCTGGTGTAACAACGCCCTAGAGTGAAGCCTAGGTTGCCCGGAACGTAGAAATGACCATTATTTTCACACTGGTTGCAATTATTCCTGTTATACGACGGAAAAACTGTTGTATTTTTATTGTATGTTATGCTTTTGGCGTTGAACTATAAGTCCCTTGCTTTTCGATCAGGTGGAGCAACGCCCTCAGTGAAGCCTAGGATGCACGGAACGTAGAAATGACCATTACCTTCACACTGGTTGCAATTATTCCTGTTATGCGATGGAAAAACTCTTGTATTTTTATTGTATTTTGTGCTTCTGGCGTTGACTTCTAAGGCCGCGGCTATTAGATGTGGTGGACCAACGCCCTAGAGTGATGCCTAGGTTGCCCGGAAAGTAGAAATGACCATAAAATTCACAATGCTTCAATTATACATTTTATACGATGGAAAAACTGTTGTACTTATATTGTATTTTATTCTTCTGGCGTTGACTTCGTAGGCCCTAACTATTCGATATGGTGGAGCAACGCCCTAGAGTGAATCCCAGGTTAGCCGGAACGTAGAAATGACCAGTACTTTCACACTGGTTGCCGTTATTCCTGCTATACGATGGAAAAATTGTTGCATTTTAATTGTATTTTATGCTTCTGGCGTTGAATTCTAACTCCCTAACTATTCGATCTCGTGGAGCAACGCCCTAGAGTGAAGCCTAGGTTGCCCGGAACGTAGAAATGACCATTACTTTCACACTGTTTGCAAATATACAGTATATACGATGGAAAAGCTGTTGTATTTATATTGTACTTTATGCTTCTGGCGTTGACTTCTTAGGCCCTAACAATTCGATCAGGTGGTGCAACGCCCTAGAGTGAAACCTAGGTTGCACGGAACGTAGAAATGACCATTACTTTCACACTGGTTGCAATTGTTCCTGTTATACGATGGAAAAACTGTTGTATTTATATTGTATTTTATGCTTCCTGCGTTGACTTCTTAGGCCCTAACTATTCGATCTCTTGGAGCAATGCCACAGAGTTAACACCAGGATGCCCGAAACGACGAAATGATCATTACCTTCACACTGGTTGGAATTATTCCTGTTATACGATGAAAAACTTTTGTATTTATATTGTATTTTATGCTTCTGGAGCTCACTTCTTAGGCCCTAACTATTCAATCTGGTGGTGCAACGCCCTAGGGTGAAGCCTAGGTTGCCCGGAACGTAGAAATGACCATTACGTTCACACTGCTTGCAATTATTCCTTTTATAGGATGGAAAAGCTGTTGTATTTATATTGTATTTTATGCTTCTGGCGTTGATTTCTAAGGCCGTAGCTATTAGATGTGGTGGAGCAACGCCCTAAAGTGACGCCCAGGTTGCCCGGAACGTAGAAATGACCAGTACTCTCACAATATTTGCAATTATTCATTTTAAACGATGGAAAAACTGTTGTACTAATATTGTATTTTATTCTTCTGGCGTTGACTTCTTAGGCCCTAGCTGTTCGGTCTGGTGGAGCAACGCCCTAGAGTGAAGGCTGGGTTGCTCGGAACGTAGAAATGACCATAACTTACACACTGTTTGCAATTATTCATTTTATACGATGGAAAAGCTGTTGTATTTATATTGCATTTTATGCTTCTGGCGTTGACTTCTAAGGCCGTAGCTATTCGATGTGGTGGAGCAACGCCCTACAGTGAAGCCTATGTTGCCCGGAACGTAGAAATGACCATCACTTTCACACTGGTTGCAATTATTCCTGTTTACCATGGGAAAACTGTTGTATTTGTATTGTGTTTTACGCTTCTGGTGTTGACTTCTAAAGCCCTAACTATTCGATCTGGTGGAGCAACGCCCTAGAGTGAAGGCTGGGTTGCTCGGAACGTAGAAATGACCATAACTTTCACACTGGTTGCAATTATTCGTTTTATACGATCGAAAAACTGTTGCATCTTTATCGTATTTTATGCTGCTTGCGTTGACTTCTAAAGCCCTAACTATTCGATCTGGTGGAGCAACGCCCTAGAGTGAAGCCTAGTTCGCTCGGAACGTAGGAATGACCATTACTTTCACACTGTTTGCAATTATTCATTTTATACGATGGCAAAGCTGTTGTATTTATATTGTATTTTATGCTCCTGGCGTTGACTTCTAAGGCCGTAGTTATTAGATGTGTTCGACCAACGCCCTAGAGTGACGCCTAGGTTGCCCGGAAGGTAGAAATGACCATTTCTTTCACAATGTTTGCAATTATTCATTTTAAACGATGGAAAAACTGTTGTACTTATATTCTATTTTATTCTTCTGGCGTTGACTTCTTAGGCCCTAACTATTCGATCTGGTGGAACAACGCCCTAGCGTGATGACCAGGTTGCCTGGAACGTAGAAATGACCATTACTTTCACACTGTTTGCAAATACATATTATATACGATGGAAGAGCTGTTGTATTTGTATTGTATTTTATGCTTCTGTCGTTGACTTCTTAGGCCCTAACTATTTGATCTGGTGGAGCACCGCCCTAGAGTAAAGCCTCGGTTGCCCGGAAGGTAGAACATACCATTACCTTCACACTGGTTGCAATTATTCCTGTTATACGATGGAGAAACTGTTGCATCTTTATGGTATTTTATGTTTCTGGCGTTAACTTCTATGACCCTAGCTATTCGATCTGGTGGAGCAACAACCTAGAATGAAGCCTAGGTTGCCCAGAACGTAGAAATGACCATAACTTTCACACTGGTTGCAATTATTCGTTTTACAAGGTGGAAAAGCTGTTGTATTTATATCGTATTTTATGCTTCTGGCGCTGACTTCATAGGCGCTAACTATTCGATCTGGTGGAGCAACGCCCTAGAGCGAAACCTAGCTTGCCCGAAACGTAGATATAACCATTACTTTCACACTGGTTGCAATTACTCCTATTATACGATGGAAAAACTGTTGTATTTTTATTGTATTTTATGCTTCTGGCGTTTTATTCTAAGTCCCTAGCTATTCGATCTGGTGGAGCAACGCCCTAGAGCGAAACCTAGGTTGCCCGAAACGTAGAAATGACCATAACGTTCATACTGGTTGCATTATTCGCTTTATGCAATGGAAAGACTGTTCTATTTATATTGTATTTTATGGTTCTTGCGTTGACTTCTTAAGCCCTAACTATTCGATCTGGTGGAGCAACGCCCTAGAGTGAAGCCTAGGTTGCACATATCTTAGAAATGACCATAACTTTCACACTGGTTGCATTATTCGCTTTATGCAATGGAAAAACTGTTCTGTTTATATTGTATTTTATGGTTCTGGCGTTGACTTCTTAGGCCGTAACTATTCGATCTGGTGGTCCTAAGCCCTATAGTCAAGCCTAGGTTTCCTGGAACGGTGAAATGAACATCACTTTCACACTGGTTGCAATTATTCCTGTTATACGGTGGAAGGACTGTTGTATTTTTATAGTATTTTATGCTTCTGGCGTTGACTTCTTAGGCCCTAGCTATTCGATATGGTGGCACAACGCACGAGAGTGAAGCCCAGGTTGCAGGGAACGTAGAAATGACCATAACTTTCACACTGGTTGCAATTATTCGCTTTATACGATGGAAAAACTGTTGTATTTATATTGTATTTTATGCTTCTGACGTTGACTTCTTAGGTCCTAACAATTCGATCTGGTGGAGCAACGCCCTAGTGCGAAGTCTAGGTTGCCCGTATCGTAGAAATGACCATTACTTTGACACTGGTTACAATTATTCGTTTTGAACGATGGAAAACCTGTTGCATTTATATTGTATTTTATGCTTCTGGCGTTGACCTCTTAGGTCCAAACTGTTCGGTCTGGTGGAGAAACGCCCTAGAGTGAAGCCTAGGTTGCACGGAACGTAGAAATGACCATCACTTTCAAACTGGTTGCAATTATTCCTGTTATACGATGGAAAAACTGTTGCATCTTTATTGCATTTTATGGTTCTGGCTTTGACTTCTAAGTCCCTAACTATCCGATCTGGTGGAGCAACGCCATAGAGTGAAGCCTAGCTTGCCCGGAACGTAGGAATGACCATAACTTTCACACTGGTTGCAATTATTCATTCTATACGATGGAAAAGCTATTGTATTTATATCGTATTTTTTGCTTCTGGCGTTGACTTCTTAGGCCCTAACTATTCGATCTTGTGGAACAACGCCCTAGAGTGAAGCCTAGGTTGCCCAGAACGTTGAAATGACCCTCACTTTCAAACTGGTTGGAATTATTCCTGTTATACGATGGGAAAACTGTTGTATTTAAATTGCATTTTATGCTTCTGGCGTTCACTTCTTAGGCCATAACTATTCAATCTGGTGGAGCAATGCCCTAGGGTGAAGCCTAGGTTGCCCGGAACGTAGAAATGACCATTACGTTCACACTGCTTGCAATTATTTCTTTTATACGATGGAAAAGCTGTTGTATTTATATTGTATTTTATGCTTCTGGCGTTGATTTCTAAGGCCGTAGCTATTAGATGTGGTGGAGCAACACCCTAAAGTGACGCCTAGGTTGCCTGGAACGTAGAAATGACCAGTACTCTCACAATGTTTGCAATTACTCATTTTATACGATGGAAAAACTGTTGTACTTATATTGTATTTTATTCTTCTGGCGTTGACTTGTTAGGCCCTAACTATTCGATCTGGAGGAACAACGCCCTAGAGTGATGCCTAGGTTGCCCGGAACGTAGAAATGACCATCACCTTCAAACTGGTTGCAATTATTCCTGTTATACGATGGAAAAACTGTTGTATTTATATTGTACTTTATGCTCCTGGCCTTCACTTCTCAGGCCCTAACTATTCGATCTGGTGGAGCAACGCCCTAGAGTGAAGCCTAGGTTGCCCGGAACGTAGAAACGACCATTACTTTCACACTGGTTGCAATTATGCCTGTTGTACGATGGAAAAACTGTTGAATTTCTATTGTATTTTATGCTACCGGCTTTGAATTCTTAGTCCCTAACTATTCGATCCGGTGAAGGAACGCCCCAGGGTGAAGGCTAGGTTGCCCGGAACGTAGAAATGACGATAACTTTCACACTGGTTGCAATTATTCCTGTTATACGATGGAAGGTCTGTTGTATTTTTATAGTATTTTATGCTTCTGGCGTTGAATTCTTAGGCCCTAACTATTCGATCTGGTGGAGCAACGCCCTAGAGTGAAGCCTAGGTTACCCGGAACGTAGAAATGACCAGTACTTTCACACTGGTTGCATTATTCGCTTTATTCAATGGAAAGACTGTTCTATTTATATTGTATTTTATGGTTCTTGCGTTGACTTCTTAGGCCCTAACTATTCGATCTGGTGGAGCAACGCCCTAGAGTGAAGCCTAGGTTGCACGTGTCTTAGAAATGACCATAACTTTCACACTGGTTGCATTATTCGCTTTATGCAATGGAAAAACTGTTCTGTTTTTATTGTATTTTATGGTTCTGGCGTTGACTTCTTAGGCCCTAGCTATTCGTTATGGTGGCACAACGCACGAGAGTGAAGCCCAGGTTGTACGGAACGTAGAAATGACCATAACTTTCACACTGGTTGCAATTATTCGCTTTATACGATGGAAAAACTGTTGTATTTATATTGTATTTTATGCTTCTGACGTTGACTTCTTAGGTCCTAACAATTCGATCTGGTGGAGCAACGCCCTAGTGCGAAGTCTCGGTTGCCCGTATCGTAGAAATGACCATTACTTTGACACTGGTTGCAATTATTCGTTTTGAACGATGGAAAACCTGTTGCATTTATTTTGTATTTGGTGCTTCTGGCGTTGACTTCTTAGGCCCTAACTATTGGATCTGGTCGTCCAACGCCCTAGAGTCAAGCCTAGGTTGCACGGAACGTAGAGATGACCATTACTTTTAAACTGGTTGCAATTATTCGTTTTATACGATGGAAAAACTGTCGTATTTATATTGTATTTTATGCTTCTGGCGTTGATTTCTTAGGCCCTAACTATTCGATCTGGTGCAGCAACACCCTAGAGCGAAGCCTAGGCTGCCCGGTAGGCAGAAATGACCATTACTTTCAAACTGGTTGCAATTATTGCTGTTATACGATGGAAGGACTGATGTATTTTTATAGTATTTTATGCTTCTGGCGTTGACTTCTTAGTTCCTAACTATTCGATCTGGTGGAACAACGCCCTAGAGTTAAGCCTATGTTGCACGGAACGTAGAAATGCCCATTACTTTCACACTGGTTGCAATTATTCCTGTTATACGATGGAAAAACTGATGAATTTTTATTGTATTTTATGCTTCCGGCGTTGAATTCTAAGTCCCTAACTATTCGATCTGGTGGAGCAACGCCCTAGAGTGAAGCCTAGGTTGCCCGGAACGTAGAAATGACCATTACTTTCACACTGGTCGCAATTATTCGCTTTATTCGATGGAAAAACTGTTGTATTTATATTGTATTTTATGCTTCTGGCGTTGACTTCTTAGGTCCAAGCTATTCGGTCTGGTGGACCAACGCCCTAGTGTGAAGCCTAGGTTGCACGGAACATAGAAATGACCATAACTTTCACACTGGTTGCAATTATTCCTGTTATACCATGGAAAAACTGTTGTATTTTTATAGTCTTTTATGCTTCTGGCGTTGACCTCCTAGTCCCTAGCTATTCGATCTGGTGGAACAGCGCCCTCGGGCGAAGCCTATGTTGCCCGGAACGTAGAGATGGCAATTACCTTCAAACTGATTGCAATTATTCGTTCTGTACGATGGAAAAGCTGTTGTACTTATATCGTATTTTATGCTTCTGGCGTCGACTTCTTAGGACCTAACTATGTGATCTGGTGGAAGAACGCCCTAGAGTGGAACCTGGGTTGCCCGGATCGTAGAAATGACCATAACTTTCACACTGGCTGCATTATTCGCTTTATGCAATGAAAAAACTATTCTATTTATATTGTATTTTATGCCTCTGGCGTTCACTTCGTAGGTCCAAACTATTCGGTCTGGTGGACCAACGCCCTAGAGTGAAGCCTAGGTTGCACGGAACGTAGAAATGTCCATAACTTTTACACTGGTTGCATTATTCGCTTTATACAATGGAAATACTGCTGTATTTATATTGTATTTTATGGTTCTGGTGCTGACTTCTTAGGCCCTAACTATTCGATCCTGTGGAGCAACGCCCTAGAGTGAAGTCTTGGTTGCCCGGAACGTAGAAATGACCATTAGTTTCTCACTGGTTGCAATTATTCCTGTTATACGATGAAAGGACTGTTGTATTTTTATAGTATTTTATGCTTCTGGCGTTGACTTCTATGACCCTAGCTATTCGATCTGGTGGAGCAACAACCTAGAATGAAGCCTAGGTTGCCCAGAACGTAGAAATGACCATAACTTTCACACTGGTTGCAATTATTCGTTTTACAAGGTGGAAAAGCTGTTGTATTTATATCGTATTTTATGCTTCTGGCGCTGACTTCATAGGCGCTAACTATTCGATCTGGTGGAGCAACGCCTTAGAGTGAAGCCTAGGTTGCCCGGAACGTAGAAATGACCATCACTTTCACACTGGTTGCAATTATTCCTGTTTACGATGGAAAAACTGCTGTATATTTATTGTGTTTTAAGCTACTGGCGTTGACTTCTAAGGCCCTAACCATTCGATCTGGTAGAGCAACGCCCTAGAGTGAAGCCTGGGTTGCTCGGAATGTAGAAATGACTATAACTTTCACACTGGTTGCAATTATTCGTTTTATACGATGGAAAAACTGTTCTACTTATATCGTATTTTATCCTTCTGGTGTTGAATTCTAAGTCCCTAGCTATTCGATCTGGTGGAGCAACGCACTAGAGTGACGCCTAGGTTGCCCGGAAGGTAGAAATGACCATTACTTTCACACTGGTTGCAATTACTCCCGTTATACGATGGAAAAACTGTTGTATTTTTATTTTATTTTATGTTTCGGGCGTTGACTTCTAAGGAGCTAGCTACTCGATCTGGTGGAGCAACGCCCTAGAGTGAAGCCTAGGTTGCCCGGTACGTAGAAATGACCATTACCTTCACACTGGTTGCAATTATTCCTGTTATACGATAGAAATACTGTTGTACTTTAATAGTATTTTATGCTTCTGGCGTTGACTTCTTCGGCCCTAACTATTCGATCTGGTGGATCAACGCCCTAGAGTGAAGCCAAGGTTACCCGGAACGTAGAAATGACCAGTACTTTCACACTGGTTGCAATTACTCCCGTTATACGATGGAAAAACTGTTGTATTTTTATTGTATTTTATGTTTCGGGCGTTGACTTCAAAGGCCCTAGCTATTCGATCTGGTGGAGCGACTCCCTAGAGTGAAGCCTACGTTGCCCGGAACGTAGAAATGCCCATTACTTTCACACTGGTTGCAATTATTCGTTTTATACGGTGGAAAAACAGTTGTATTTTTATTGTATTTTATGCTTCTGGCGTTGACCTCTTAGGTCCAAACTGTTCGGTCTGGTGGAGAAACGCCCTAGAGTGAAGCCTAGGTTGCACGGAACGTAGAAATGACCATCACTTTCAAACTGGTTGCAATTATTCCTGTTATACGATGGAAAAACTGTTGCATCTTTATTGCATTTTATGGTTCTGGCTTTGACTTCTAAGTCCCTAACTATCCGATCTGGTGGAGCAACGCCATAGAGTGAAGCCTAGCTTGCCCGGAACGTAGGAATGACCATAACTTTCACACTGGTTGCAATTATTCATTCTATACGATGGAAAAGCTATTGTATTTATATCGTATTTTTTGCTTCTGGCGTTGACTTCTTAGGCCCTAACTATTCGATCTTGTGGAACAACGCCCTAGAGTGAAGCCTAGGTTGCCCAGAACGTTGAAATGACCCTCACTTTCAAACTGGTTGGAATTATTCCTGTTATACGATGGGAAAACTGTTGTATTTAAATTGCATTTTATGCTTCTGGCGTTCACTTCTTAGGCCATAACTATTCAATCTGGTGGAGCAATGCCCTAGGGTGAAGCCTAGGTTGCCCGGAACGTAGAAATGACCATTACGTTCACACTGCTTGCAATTATTTCTTTTATACGATGGAAAAGCTGTTGTATTTAGATTGTATTTTATGCTTCTGGCGTTGATTTCTAAGGCCGTAGCTATTAGATGTGGTGGAGCAACACCCTAAAGTGACGCCTAGGTTGCCTGGAACGTAGAAATGACCAGTACTCTCACAATGTTTGCAATTACTCATTTTATACGATGGAAAAACTGTTGTACTTATATTGTATTTTATTCTTCTGGCGTTGACTTGTTAGGCCCTAACTATTCGATCTGGAGGAACAACGCCCTAGAGTGATGCCTAGGTTGCCCGGAACGTAGAAATGACCATCACCTTCAAACTGGTTGCAATTATTCCTGTTATACGATGGAAAAACTGTTGTATTTATATTGTACTTTATGCTCCTGGCCTTCACTTCTCAGGCCCTAACTATTCGATCTGGTGGAGCAACGCCCTAGAGTGAAGCCTAGGTTGCCCGGAACGTAGAAACGACCATTACTTTCACACTGGTTGCAATTATGCCTGTTGTACGATGGAAAAACTGTTGAATTTCTATTGTATTTTATGCTACCGGCTTTGAATTCTTAGTCCCTAACTATTCGATCCGGTGAAGGAACGCCCCAGGGTGAAGGCTAGGTTGCCCGGAACGTAGAAATGACGATAACTTTCACACTGGTTGCAATTATTCCTGTTATACGATGGAAGGTCTGTTGTATTTTTATAGTATTTTATGCTTCTGGCGTTGAATTCTTAGGCCCTAACTATTCGATCTGGTGGAGCAACGCCCTAGAGTGAAGCCTAGGTTACCCGGAACGTAGAAATGACCAGTACTTTCACACTGGTTGCATTATTCGCTTTATTCAATGGAAAGACTGTTCTATTTATATTGTATTTTATGGTTCTTGCGTTGACTTCTTAGGCCCTAACTATTCGATCTGGTGGAGCAACGCCCTAGAGTGAAGCCTAGGTTGCACGTGTCTTAGAAATGACCATAACTTTCACACTGGTTGCATTATTCGCTTTATGCAATGGAAAAACTGTTCTGTTTTTATTGTATTTTATGGTTCTGGCGTTGACTTCTTAGGCCCTAGCTATTCGTTATGGTGGCACAACGCACGAGAGTGAAGCCCAGGTTGTACGGAACGTAGAAATGACCATAACTTTCACACTGGTTGCAATTATTCGCTTTATACGATGGAAAAACTGTTGTATTTATATTGTATTTTATGCTTCTGACGTTGACTTCTTAGGTCCTAACAATTCGATCTGGTGGAGCAACGCCCTAGTGCGAAGTCTCGGTTGCCCGTATCGTAGAAATGACCATTACTTTGACACTGGTTGCAATTATTCGTTTTGAACGATGGAAAACCTGTTGCATTTATTTTGTATTTGGTGCTTCTGGCGTTGACTTCTTAGGCCCTAACTATTGGATCTGGTCGTCCAACGCCCTAGAGTCAAGCCTAGGTTGCACGGAACGTAGAAATGACCATTACTTTTAAACTGGTTGCAATTATTCGTTTTATACGATGGAAAAACTGTCGTATTTATATTGTATTTTATGCTTCTGGCGTTGATTTCTTAGGCCCTAACTATTCGATCTGGTGCAGCAACACCCTAGAGCGAAGCCTAGGCTGCCCGGTAGGCAGAAATGACCATTACTTTCAAACTGGTTGCAATTATTGCTGTTATACGATGGAAGGACTGATGTATTTTTATAGTATTTTATGCTTCTGGCGTTGACTTCTTAGTTCCTAACTATTCGATCTGGTGGAACAACGCCCTAGAGTTAAGCCTATGTTGCACGGAACGTAGAAATGCCCATTACTTTCACACTGGTTGCAATTATTCCTGTTATACGATGGAAAAACTGATGAATTTTTATTGTATTTTATGCTTCCGGCGTTGAATTCTAAGTCCCTAACTATTCGATCTGGTGGAGCAACGCCCTAGAGTGAAGCCTAGGTTGCCCGGAACGTAGAAATGACCATTACTTTCACACTGGTCGCAATTATTCGCTTTATTCGATGGAAAAACTGTTGTATTTATATTGTATTTTATGCTTCTGGCGTTGACTTCTTAGGTCCAAGCTATTCGGTCTGGTGGACCAACGCCCTAGTGTGAAGCCTAGGTTGCACGGAACATAGAAATGACCATAACTTTCACACTGGTTGCAATTATTCCTGTTATACCATGGAAAAACTGTTGTATTTTTATAGTCTTTTATGCTTCTGGCGTTGACCTCCTAGTCCCTAGCTATTCGATCTGGTGGAACAGCGCCCTCGGGCGAAGCCTATGTTGCCCGGAACGTAGAGATGGCAATTACCTTCAAACTGATTGCAATTATTCGTTCTGTACGATGGAAAAGCTGTTGTACTTATATCGTATTTTATGCTTCTGGCGTCGACTTCTTAGGACCTAACTATGTGATCTGGTGGAAGAACGCCCTAGAGTGGAACCTGGGTTGCCCGGATCGTAGAAATGACCATAACTTTCACACTGGCTGCATTATTCGCTTTATGCAATGAAAAAACTATTCTATTTATATTGTATTTTATGCCTCTGGCGTTCACTTCGTAGGTCCAAACTATTCGGTCTGGTGGACCAACGCCCTAGAGTGAAGCCTAGGTTGCACGGAACGTAGAAATGTCCATAACTTTTACACTGGTTGCATTATTCGCTTTATACAATGGAAATACTGCTGTATTTATATTGTATTTTATGGTTCTGGTGCTGACTTCTTAGGCCCTAACTATTCGATCCTGTGGAGCAACGCCCTAGAGTGAAGTCTTGGTTGCCCGGAACGTAGAAATGACCATTAGTTTCTCACTGGTTGCAATTATTCCTGTTATACGATGAAAGGACTGTTGTATTTTTATAGTATTTTATGCTTCTGGCGTTGACTTCTATGACCCTAGCTATTCGATCTGGTGGAGCAACAACCTAGAATGAAGCCTAGGTTGCCCAGAACGTAGAAATGACCATAACTTTCACACTGGTTGCAATTATTCGTTTTACAAGGTGGAAAAGCTGTTGTATTTATATCGTATTTTATGCTTCTGGCGCTGACTTCATAGGCGCTAACTATTCGATCTGGTGGAGCAACGCCTTAGAGTGAAGCCTAGGTTGCCCGGAACGTAGAAATGACCATCACTTTCACACTGGTTGCAATTATTCCTGTTTACGATGGAAAAACTGCTGTATATTTATTGTGTTTTAAGCTACTGGCGTTGACTTCTAAGGCCCTAACCATTCGATCTGGTAGAGCAACGCCCTAGAGTGAAGCCTGGGTTGCTCGGAATGTAGAAATGACTATAACTTTCACACTGGTTGCAATTATTCGTTTTATACGATGGAAAAACTGTTCTACTTATATCGTATTTTATCCTTCTGGTGTTGAATTCTAAGTCCCTAGCTATTCGATCTGGTGGAGCAACGCACTAGAGTGACGCCTAGGTTGCCCGGAAGGTAGAAATGACCATTACTTTCACACTGGTTGCAATTACTCCCGTTATACGATGGAAAAACTGTTGTATTTTTATTTTATTTTATGTTTCGGGCGTTGACTTCTAAGGAGCTAGCTACTCGATCTGGTGGAGCAACGCCCTAGAGTGAAGCCTAGGTTGCCCGGTACGTAGAAATGACCATTACCTTCACACTGGTTGCAATTATTCCTGTTATACGATAGAAATACTGTTGTACTTTAATAGTATTTTATGCTTCTGGCGTTGACTTCTTCGGCCCTAACTATTCGATCTGGTGGATCAACGCCCTAGAGTGAAGCCAAGGTTACCCGGAACGTAGAAATGACCAGTACTTTCACACTGGTTGCAATTACTCCCGTTATACGATGGAAAAACTGTTGTATTTTTATTGTATTTTATGTTTCGGGCGTTGACTTCAAAGGCCCTAGCTATTCGATCTGGTGGAGCGACTCCCTAGAGTGAAGCCTACGTTGCCCGGAACGTAGAAATGCCCATTACTTTCACACTGGTTGCAATTATTCGTTTTATACGGTGGAAAAACAGTTGTATTTTTATTGTATTCTATGATTCTGGCGTTGACTTCTTAGGCCCTAACAATTCGATCTGGTGGAGCAACGCCCTAGAGTGGAGCCTAGGTTGCCCGGAACGTAGAAATGGCCATTACTTTCACATTGGATGCAATTATTCGTTTTATAGGATGGAAAAACTGTTGTATCTATATTGTACTTTATGCTCCCGGCGCTGACTTCTAGAGACCTAACTATTCGATCTGGTGGGACAACGCCCTAGAGTCAAGCCTAATTTGTCCGGAACGGAGAAATGAACGTTACTTTCACACTATTTGCAATTATTCAATTTGTACGCTGGAAAAGCTGGTGTATGTATATTGTATTTTATGCTTCTGACGTTGGCTTCTAAGGCCGTAGCTATTCGATGTGGTGGATCTACGCCCTATAGTGAAGCCTAGGTTGCACGGAAGGTAGAAGTGACCATTACTTTCACACTGTTTGCAATTATTCATTTTATACGACGAAAAACTGTTGTACTTTTATTGTATTTTATGCTTCTGGCGTTGACTTCTAAGTCCCTATGTATTCGATCTGGCGGAGCAACGCCCTAGAGTGAAGACTAGACTGCCCGGAACGTAGAAATGACCATAACATTCACGCTGGCTGCAATTACTCATGTTATACGTTTGAAAATCTGTTGTATCTTTATTGTATTTTATGCTTCGGGCGTTGACTTCTAGGGCCCCAACTATTCGATATGGTGGGTCCACGTCCTAGGGTGAAGCCTAGGTGGCCCGGAATGTAGAAATGACCATTACTTTCACACTGGATGCAATTATTCGATTAATACGATGGACAAACTGTTGTATTTATATTGTATTTTATGCTTCTTGCGTTGACTTCTTAGGCCCTAAATGTTCGATCTGGTGAAACAACGACCTAGATTGAAGCCTAGGTTGCCCGGAACGTGGAAATGACCATAACCTTCACGCTGGCTGCAATTACTCCTGTTATACGATTGAAATTCTGTTGTATCTTTATTGTATTTTATGCTTCTGGCGTTGACTTCTTGGGCTCTAACTATTCGATCCGGTGGACCAACGTGCTAGAGTGAAGCCTAGGTTGCCCGGAACGTAGAAATGGCCATTACTTTCACACTGGATGCAATTATTCGTTTTATACGATGGACAAACTGTTGTATTTATATTGTATTTTATGCTTCTGGCGTTGACTTCTAACTCCGTAGCTATTCGGTCTGGTGGAACAACTCCCTATATTGAAACCTAGGTTGCCCGAAACGTAGAAATGACCATAACCTTCACGATGGATGCAATTACTCCTGTCATACGATTGAAAATCTGTTGTATCTTTACTGTATTTTATGCTTCGGGCGCTGACTTCAAAGCCCTAACTATTCGATCTGTTGGAGCAACGCCCTAGAGTGAAGCCTAGGCTGCCCGAAACGTAGAGATGACCATTACTTTCACACTGGTTGCAATTATTCGTTTTATACAACGGAAAACTGTTGCATTTATATTGTATTTTATGCTTCTAGCGCTGACTTAGTAGGCTCTCACAATTCGACATGGTGGAGCCACGTAATAGGGTGAAGCCTAGGTTGCCCGGAACGTAGAAATGACCATAACTTTCACACTGGTTGCTATTATTCGTTCTATACGATGGAAAAACTGTTCTATTTATTCTGTATTTTATGCTTCGGGCGTTGACTTCTAAGGCCATAACTATTCGATCTGGTGGAGCAACACCCTAGAGTGAAGCCTAGGTTGCCCGGAGCGTAGAAATGATCATTACCTTCACAATGTTTGCAGTTATTCCTGTCATACGATGGAATGACTGTTGTATTTTTATTGTATTTTTTGCCTCTGGCGTTGTATTCTAAGTCCATAGCTATTCGATCTGGTTGAGCAACGCCCTAGAGTGAAGCCTAGGTTGCCCGGAACGTAGAAATAACCATCCCTTTCACACTGGTTGCAATATTTCGTTTTATACAATGGAAAAACTGTTCTGTTTACTTTGTGTTTTATGCCTCGGGCGTTGACTTCTGAGACGCTAAATATTCGATCTGGTGGAGCAACGCCAAAGAGTCAAGCCTGGGTTGCCCAGAACGTAGAAATGATCATAACTTTCACACTGGTGGCAATCGTTCGTTTTATACAATGGAAAAACTGTTGTATTTTTATTATATTTTATGCTGCTGGCGTTGACTTCTTAGGCCCTAACTATTCGATCTGGTGGTGCAACGCCCTACAGTGAAGCCTAAGTTGCCCAGAACGTAGGAATGACCAGTACTTTCACACTGGTTGCAATTATCCGTTTTACACGATGGAAAAGCTGTTGTATCTATATTGTATTTTATGCTTCTGGCGCTGACTTCTTAGGCCCTAACTATTCGATATCGTGGGGCCACGTCCTAGGGTGAAGCCTAGGTGGCCCGGAATGTAGAAATGACCATTACCTTCACACTGGTTGCAATTATTCCGGTTATACGATGGACAAACTGTTGTATTTATATTGTACTTTATGCTTCCTGCGTTGACTTCTAAGGCCCTAACAATTCGATCTGGTGGAGCAACGCCCTATAGTGAAGCCTAGGTTGCCCGGAACGTAGAAATGACCACAACTTTCACACTGGTTGCAAATATTCGTTTTATACGATGTAAAAACAGTTGTATTTATTTTGAATTTTATACTTCTGGCATTGACTTCTAAGACCCTAAAATTCGATCTGGTGGAACAACGCCATAGTGTGAAGCCTAGGTTGCTCGGAACGTAGAAATGCCCATCCCTTTCACACTGGTTGCAATTACTCCTGTTATACGATGGAAAAACTGTGTATCTTTATTGTATTTTATGCTTCGTGCTTTGACTTCTAAGGCCCTAACTATTCGATCTCGAGGAACAACGACCTGGATTGAAGCCTAGGCTGCCAGGAACGCAGAAGCGACTATCACATTCACACTGGTTGGAATTATTCAAGTTATACGATGGAAAAACTGTTGTATCTTTATTGTATTTTATGCTTCGAGCTTTGACTTCTTCGGCCTTAACAATTCGATCTGGTGGAGCAACGCCATAGAGTGAAGCCTAGGTTGCCCGGAACATAGAAATGGCCATTACTTTCACACTGGATGCAATTATTCGTTTTATACGATGGACAAACTGTTGTATTTATATTGTATTTTATGCTTCTTGCGTTGACTTCTTAGGCCCTAAATGTTCGATCTGGTGAAACAACGACCTCGATTGATGTCTAGGTTGCCCGGAACGTACAATTGACCATTACTTTCACACTGGTTGCAATTATTCCTGTTATACGGCGGAAAAGCTGTTGTATTTATATTGTATTTTATGCTTCTGGCGTTGACTCCTTAGGCCCTAACTATGCGATCTGATGGAGCAACGCCCTGGAGTGAAGCCTAGGTTGCCCGGAACGTAGAAATGACCATTAATTTCACAGTTGATGCAATCATTCGTTCTATACCATGGAAAAACTGTTGTATTTTTATTGTATTTTATGTTTCTGGCGTTTACTTCTTAGGCCCTAACTATTCGGTCTGGTGGAGCAACGCCCTAGAGTGAAGCCTAGATTGAACGGAGCGTAGAAATGACCATTACATTCACACTGATTGCAATTATTCATTTTATACGATGGAAAAGCTGTTGTATTTATATTTTTTTTATGCTTCTGGCGTTGACTTCTAAGGTTGCAACTATTCGATCTGGTCGACCAACGCCCTAGAGTGAAGCCTAAGTTGCACAAAACGTAGAAATGACCCTAACTTTCACACTGGTTGAAGTAATTCGTTTTATACAATGGAAAAACTGTTCTATTTATTTTGTATTTTGTGCTTCTAGCGTTGACTTCTTAGGCCATAACTATTAGATCTGGTGGAGCAACGCCCTGGAGTGAAGCCTAGGTTGCACGGAACGTAGAAATGACCATAACTTTCACACTGGTTGCAATATTTCGTTTTATACAATGGAAAAACTGTTCTGTTTACTTTGTATTTTATGCCTCGGGCGTTGACTTCTGAGGCGCTAAATATTCGATCTGGTGGAGCAACGCCAAAGAGTCAAGCCTAGGTTACCCAGAACGTAGAAATGATCATAACTTTCACACTGGTGGCAATCATTCGTTTTATACAATGGAAAAACTGTTGTATTTTTATTATATTTTATGCTGCTGGCGTTGACTTCTTAGGCCCTAACTATTCGATCTGGTGGTGCAACGCCCTACAGTGAAGCCTAAGTTGCCCAGAACGTAGGCATGACCAGTACTTTCACACTGGTTGCAATTATCCGTTTTACACGATGGAAAAGCTGTTGCATCTATATTGTATTTTATGCTTCTGGCGTTGACTTCTTAGGCCCTAACTATTCGATATGGTGGGGCCACGTCCTAGGTTGAAGCCTAGGTGGCCCGGAATGTAGAAATGACCATTACCTTCACACTGGTTGCAATTATTCCTGTTATACGATGGACAAACTGTTGTATTTATATTGTATTTTATGCTTCTTGCGTTGACTTCTAGGGCCCTAACAATTCGATCTGGTGGAGCAACGCCCTATAGTGAAGCCTAGGTTGCCCGGAACGTAGAAATGACCACAACTTTCACACTGGTTGCAAATATTCGTTTTATACGATGTAAAAACAGTTGTATTTGTTTTGAATTTTATACTTCTGGCATTGACATCCAAGACCCTAAAATTCGATCTGGTGGAACAACGCCATAGTGTGAAGCCTAGGTTGCTCGGAACGTAGAAATGACCATCCCTTTCACACTGGTTGCAATTACTCCTGTTATACGATGGAAAAACTGTGTATCTTTATTGTATTTTATGCTTCGTGCTTTGACTTCTAAGGCCCTAACTATTCGATCTGGAGGAACAACGACCTAGATTGAAGCCTAGGCTGCCAGGAACGTAGAAGCGACTATCACATTCACACTGGTTGGAATTATTCCTGTTATAGGATGGAAAGACTGTTGTACTTTTATTGTATTTTATACTTCAGGCGTTGGCTTCTAAGGCCCTAGCTATTCGATCTGGTCGGGCAACGCCCTAGAGTGAAGCCTAGGTTGCCCGGAACCTAGAAATGGCCATTACCTTCACACTGGATGCAATTATTCGTTTTATACGATGGACAAACTGTTGTATTTATATTGTATTTTATGCTTCTTGCGTTGACTTCTTAGGCCCTAAATGTTCGATCTGGTGAAACAACGACCTCCATTGATGTCTAGGTTGCCCGGAACGTAGAAATGACCATTACTATCACACTGGTTGCAATTATTCCTGTTATACGGCGGAAAAGCTGTTGTATTTATATTGTATTTTATGCTTCTTGCGTTGACTTCTTAGGCCCTAAATGTTCGATCTGGTGAAACAACGACCTAGATTGAAGCCTATGTTGCCCGGAACGTAGAAATCACCATAACCTTCACGCTGGTTGCAATAATTCGTTTTATACAATGGAAAAACTGTTCTATTTATTTTGTATTTTATGCCTCGGGCGTAGCCTTATGAGGCCCTAATTATTCGATCTGTCGCAGTAACGCCCTAGAGTGAAGCCTAGGTGGCCCGGACCGTAGAAATGACCATAACTTTCACACTGGTTGCTATTATTCGTTTTATACGATGGAAAATCTGTTGTATTTATATTGTATTTTATGCTTCTAGCGTTGACTTCTTAGGCCCTATCTATTCTTCTGGTGGAGCAACGCCCTCGAGTGAAGCCTAGGCTGCCCGAAACGTAGAAATGACCATCACCTTCACACCGGTTGCAATTATTCGTTTTATACGATGGAAAAACTGTTGAATTTATTTTGTATTTTATGCTTCTGGCGTTGACTTCATAGGCCCTAACTATTTGAGATGGTGGAGCCACGTTCCAGGGTGAAGCCTAGGTGGCCCGGAACGTAGAAATGACCATAACGTTCATACTGGTTGCAATTATTCGTTTTATACAATGGAAAAACTGTTCCATTAATATTGTATTTTATGCTTCTGGCGTTGACTTCTTAGGCCATAACTATTCGATCTGGTGGAGCAACGCCCTAGATTGAAGCCTAGGTTGCACGGAACGTAGAAATGACCATAACTTTCACACTGGCTGCAATTATTCGTTTTATACGATGGAAAGACTGTTCTATTTATTTTGTATTTTATGCTTCGGGCGTTGTCTTCTAAGGCCCTAACTCTTCGATCTGGTGGAGCAACGCCCTAGAGTGAAGCCTAGATTGACCGGAGCGTAGAAATGACCATTACATTCACACTGATTGCAATTATTCATTTTATACGATGGAAAAGCTGTTGTATTTATATTGTATTTTATGCTTCTGGCGTTGACTTCTAAGGTTGTAACTATTCGATCTGGTCGACCAACGCCCTAGAGTGAAGCCTAAGTTGCACAAAACGTAGAAATGACCCTAACTTTCACACTGGTTGAAGTAATTCGTTTTATACAATGGAAAAACTGTTCTATTTATTTTGTATTTTGTGCTTCTAGCGTTGACTTCTTAGGCCATAACTATTAGATCTGGTGGAGCAACGCCCTAGAGTGAAGCCTAGGTTGCACGGAACGTAGAAATGACCATAACTTTCACACTGGTTGCAATATTTCGTTTTATACAATGGAAAAACTGTTCTGTTTACTTTGTATTTTATGCCTCGGGCGTTGACTTCTGAGGCGCTAAATATTCGATCTGGTGGAGCAACGCCAAAGAGTCAAGCCTAGGTTGCCCAGAACGTAGAAATGATCATAACTTTCACACTGGTGGCAATCATTCGTTTTATACAATGGAAAAACTGTTGTATTTTTATTTTATTTTATGCTGCTGGCGTTGACTTCTTAGGCCCTAACTATTCCATCTGGTGGTGCAACGCCCTACAGTGAAGCCTAAGTTGCCCAGAACGTAGGCATTTCCAGTACTTTCACACTGGTTGCAATTATCCGTTTTACACGATGGAAAAGCTGTTGTATCTATATTGTATTTTATGCTTCTGGTGTTGACTTCTTAGGCCCTAACTATTCGATATGGTGGGGCCACGTCCTAGGTTGAAGCCTAGGTGGCCCGGAATGTAGAAATGACCATTACCTTCACACTGGTTGCAATCATTCCTGTTATACGATGGACAAACTGTTGTATTTATATTGTATTTTATGCTTCTTGCGTTGACTTCTAAGGCCCTAACAATTCGATCTGGTGGAGCAACGCCCTATAGTGAAGCCTAGGTTGCCCGGAACGTAGAAATGACCACAACTTTCACACTGGTTGCAAATATTCGTTTTATACGATGTAAAAACTGTTGTATTTGTTTTGAATTTTATACTTCTGGCATTGACTTCTAAGACCCTAAAATTCGATCTGGTGGAACAACGCCATAGTGTGAAGCCTAGGTTGCTCGGAACGTAGAAATGACCATCCCTTTCACACTGGTTGCAATTACTCCTGTTATACGATGGAAAAACTGTGTATCTTTATTGTATTTTGTGCTTCGTGCTTTGACTTCTAAGGCCCTAACTATTCGATCTGGAGGAACAACGACCTAGATTGAAGCCTAGGCTGCCAGGAACGTAGAAGCGACTATCACATTCATACTGGTTGCAATTATTCCTGTTATACGATGGACAAACTGTTGTATTTATATTGTATTTTATGCTTCTTGCGTTGACTTCTAAGGCCCTAACAATTCGATCTGGTGGAGCAACGCCCTATAGTGAAGCCTAGGTTGTCCGGAACGTAGAAATGACCACAACTTTCACACTGGTTGCAAATATTCGTTTTATACGATGTAAAAACAGTTGTATTTGTTTTGAATTTTATACTTCTGGCATTGACTTCTAAGACCCTAAAATTTGATCTGGTGGAACAACGCCATAGTGTGAAGCCTAGGTTGCTCGGAACGTAGAAATGACCATCCCTTTCACACTGGTTGCAATTACTCCTGTTATACGATGGAAAAACTGTGTATCTTTATTGTATTTTATGCTTCGTGCTTTGACTTCTAAGGCCCTAACTATTCGATCTGGAGGAACAACGACCTAGATTGAAGCCTAGGCTGCCAGGAACGTAGAAGCGACTATCACATTCACACTGGTTGGAATTATTCAAGTTATACGATGGAAAAACTGTTGTATCTTTATTGTATTTTATGCTTCGAGCTTTGACTTCTTCGGCCTTAACAATTCGATCTGGTGGAGCAACGCCATAGAGTGAAGCCTAGGTTGCGCGGAACCTAGAAATGGCCATTACTTTCACACTGGATGCAATTATTCGATTAATACGATGGACAAACTGTTGCATTTATATTGTATTTTATGCTTCTTGCGTTGAGTTCTTAGGCCCTAAATGTTCGATCTGGTGAAACAACGACCTAGATTGAAGCCTAGGTTGCCCGGAACGTGGAAATGACCATAACCTTCACGCTGGCTGCAATTACTCCTGTTATACGATTGAAATTCTGTTGTATCTTTACTGTATTTTATGCTTCGGGCGTTGACTTCTATGGCCCTAACTATTCGATCTGGTGGACCAACGCCCTAGAGTGAAGCCTAGGTTGCCGGAACGTAGAAATGGCCATTACTTTCACATTGGATGCAATTGCTCGTTTTATAGGATGGAAAAACTGTTGTATCTATATTGTATTTTATGCTTCCGGCGCTGACTTCTAAAGCCCTAACTATTCGATCTGGTGGAGCAACGCCCTAGAGTGAAGCCTAGGTTGCCCGGTACGTAGATGTGGCCATTACGTTCACATTGGATGCAATTATGCGTTTTATACGATTGAAAAACTGTTGTATTTTTAGTGTATTTTATGCTTCTGGCGTTGACTTCCTGGGCCCTAACTATTCGATCCGGTGGACCAACGTGCTAGAGTGAAGCCTAGGTTGCCCGGAACGTAGAAATGGCCATTACTTTCACACTGGATGCAATTATTCGTTTTATACGATGGAAAAACTGTTCTGTTTACTTTGTATTTTATGCCTCGGGCGTTGACTTCTGAGGCGCTAAATATTCGATCTGGTGGAGCAACGCCCTAGATTGAAGCCTAGGATGCACGGAACGTAGAAATGACCATAACTTTCACACTGGCTGCAATTATTCGTTTTATACGATGGAAAAGCTGTTGTATTTATATTGTATTTTATGCTTCTGGCGTTGACTTCTTAGGCCCTAACTATTCGTCTATGTTGGAACAACGCCCTAGAGTGAAGCCTGGGTTGCCCGGTACGCAGAAATTACCATAACTTTCACACTGGTTGCAATTATTCGTTTTATACGATGGAAAAGCTGTTGTATTTATATTGTATTTTATGCTTCAGGCGTTGACCTCAAAGGTCGTAGCTATTCTATGTGGTGGAGCAACGGCCTAGAGTGGAGCCTAGGTTGCCCGGAACGTAGAAATGACCATTACTTTCACACTGTTTGCAATTATTCCTGTTGTACAATGGACAAACTGTTGGATTTTTACTGTACTTTATGCTTCTGACGTTGACTTCTAAGGCCCAATGTATTCGATCTAGTGGAGCTATGCCTCACAGTTAAATCTAGGATGCCCGAAACGTTGAAATGGTTATTACTGTCACACTGGTTGCAATTATGCATGCTATACGATGGAAAAACTGCTGCATTCTTATTCTACTTAATGCTTCTGGCGCTGACTTCGTAGGCCCTAACTATTCGATCTGTTGGAACAACGCCCTAGAGTGAAGCCTAGGTTGCCCGGAACCTAGAAATTACCATAACTTTCACACTGGTTGCAATTATTCGTTCTATACAATGGAAAACTGTTGCATTTATATTGTATTTTATGCTTCTGGCGTTGACTTCTAAGGCCGTAGTTATTAGATGTGGCAGAGCAACGCCCTAGAGTGAAGCCTAGGTTGCCTGGAACGTAGAAATGACCATATCTTTCACACTGGTGGCAATTATTCGTGTTATACGATGGAAAAACTGTGGTATTTTTATTGTATTTTATGCTTCAGGCGTTGACTTCTTAGGCCCTAACCATTCGATCTGGTGGAACAACGCCCTAGAGCAAAGCCTCGGTTGCCCGGAACGTAGATATGACCATATCTTTAACACTGGTGGCAGTTATACCTGTTATACGATGGAAAATCTGTTGGATTTTTATTGTACTTTATGCTTCTGGCGTTGACTTCTAAGGCCCTAACTATACGATCTCGTGGAGCAACGCCCTAGAGTGAAGCCTAGGTTTACCGGAACGTAGAAATGACCATTACCTTCACACTGGTTGCAATTATTCCTGTTATATGACGGAATACAGCCTTAGAAGACAACGACCGAAGCATCAAATACAATATAAATGCAACAGTTTATCCATTGTACAACAGGAATAATTGCAACCAGTGTGAAAGTAATGGTCATTTCTACGTTCCGGGTAACCTTGGCGTCACTCTATGGCGTTGCTCCACTAAATCTAATGACTACGACCTTAGAAGTCGTCGCCAGAAGCATAAAATACAATATAAATACAACAGTTTTTCCATCGTATAAAATGAATAATTGCAAAGAGTGTGAAAGTAATGGTCATTTCTACTTTCCGGGCAACCTAGGCTTCACCCCAGTGCGTTGTTCCACCAGATCGAATAGTTCAGGCCTAAGAAGTGAACGCCAGAAGCATAAAATACAATATAAATACAACAGTTTTTCCATCGTATAAACCGGATAATTGCAACCAGTATGGAAGTTATGGTCATTTCTACTTTCCGGGCAACCTAGGATTCACCCTAGGGCGTTGCTCCAACAGATTGAATAGTTGGTGCCTAAGAAGTGAACGCCAGAAGCATAAAATACAATATAAATACAACTGTTTTTCCATCGCATAAAACGAATAATTGCAACCAGTATGAAAGTCATGGTCATTTCTACTTTCCGGGCACCCTAGGATTCACCCTAGGACGTTGCTTCAACAGATTGAATAGTTAGTGCCTTAGAAGTCAACGCCCGAAGCATCAAATGCAATAAAAATACAACAGTTTTTCCATCATATAACAGGAGTAATTGCAACCAGTTTGAAAGTGATTGTCATTTCTACGTTCCGGGCACCCTAGGCTTCACTCTAGGGCGTTGCTCCACCATATCGAATACTTAGTGCCTTAGAAGTCAACGCCAGAAGCATAAAATACAATATAAATACAACAGTTTTTCCGTCGTATAACAGGAATAATTGCAAACCAGTTTGAAAGTTATGGTCATTTCTACGTTCCGGGCACCCTAGGCTTCACTCTAGGGCGTTGCCCCAACAGATCGAATAGTTAGGGCCTAAGAAGTCAACACCAGGAGCATAAAATACAATATAAATACAACAGGTTTTCCATCCTATGATATGAATAAATGCAAACAGTGTGAAAGTGATGGCCATTTCTACGTTTCGGGCAACCTAGACATCACTCTAGGGCGTTGTTCCACCAGATCCAATAGTTAGGGCCTAAGAAGTCAACGCCAGAAGCATAAAATACAATAAAAATGCAACGGGTTTTCCACAGCATAGCATGAATAATTGCAACCAGTGTGAAAGTAATGGTCATCTCGACGTTTCGGGCAACACAGGCTTCACTCTTGAACGTTGCCCCACGAGATCGAATAGTTAGGACCTTAGAAGTCAACCCCAGAAGCATAATGTACAGTAAGAATCCAACAGTTTGTCCATCGTATAGCATGAATAATTGCAACCAGTGTGAAAGTAATGGTCATTTCTACGTTCCGGGCAACCTATTCTTCACTCTTGAGCGTTGCCCCACGAGATCGAATAGCTAGGAACTTAGAAGTCAACGCCAGAAGCATAAAGTACAGTAAAAATACAAAAGTTTTTCCATCGTATAACAGGAATAATTGCAACCAGTGTGAAAGTAATGGTCATTTCTACGTTCCGGGCAACCTAGGTATCACTCTAGGGCGTTGCTCCGCCAGATCGAATAGTTATGGCCTAAGAAGTCAACGCCAGAAACATAAAATACAATATAAATGCAACAGCTTTTCCATCGTATAAAATGAATAATTGCAAAGAGTGTGAAAGTAATGGTCATTTCTACGTTCCGGGCAACCTAGGTTTCACTCTAGGGAGTTGCTCCACCAGATCGAATAGTTAGTGCGTTAGAAGTCAACGTCAGAGGCATAAAATACGGTATAAATACAACAGTTCTTCCATCGTATAAAACGAATAATTGCAAGCAGTATGAAAGTTATGGACATTTCTACATTCCGCGCAACCTAGGCTTCACCCTATGGCGATGCTCCGCCAGATCGAATAGTTAGGGCCTTAGGAGGCAACGCGCGAAACATAAAACACAATATAAATATAACAGTTTTTCCATCGAATAAAACGAATAATAGTCACCAGTGTGAAGGTTATGGTCATTTCTATGTTCCGGGCAACCTAAGCTTCACTCTAGGGCGTTGCTCCACCAGATCGAACAGTTAGTGCCTTAGAAGTCAACGCCAGAAGCATAAAATAAAGTATAAATACAACAGTTTTTCCATCGTATAAAACGAATAATTGCAACCAGTATGAAACACATGGTCATTTCTACGTTCCGAGAAACCAAGGCTCCACTCTAGGGCGTTGCTCCAACAGATCGAATAGTTAGGGTCTCAGAAGTCAACGCCAGAAGCATAAAATACAATATAAATACAACAGTTTTTCCATCGTATAAAACGAATAATTGCAACCACTATGAAAGTTATGGTCATTTCTACTATCCGGGCACCCTAGGCTTCACTCTAGGGCGTTGCTCCACCATATCGAATACTTAGTGCCTTAGAAGTCAACGCCAGAAGCATAAAATACAGTATAAATACAACAGTTTTTCCGTCGTATAACAGGAATAATTGCAAACCAGTTTGAAAGTTATGGTCATTTCTACTATCCGGGCAACCTAGGGTTCACCCTAGGGCGTTGCTCCACCAGATCGAATAGTTAGGGCCTTAGAAGTCAACGCCCGAAGCATCAAATGCAATAAAATACAACAGTTTTTCCATCATATAACAGGAGTAATTGCAACCAGTTTGAAAGTGATTGTCATTTCTACGTTCCGGGCACCCTAGGCTTCACTCTAGGGCGTTGCTCCACCATATCGAATACTTAGTGCCTTAGAACTCAACGCCAGAAGCATAAAATACAATATAAATACAACAGTTTTTCCGTCGTATAACAGGAATAATTGCAAACCAGTTTGAAAGTTATGGTCATTTCTACTTTCCGGGCAACCTAGGCTTCACCCTAGGGCGTTGTTCCACCCGATCGAATAGTTAGGGCCTAAGAAGTGAACGCCAGAAGCATAAAATACAATATAAATACAACAGTTTTTCCATCGTATAAAACGAATAATTGCAACCAGTGTGAAAGTTATGGTCATTTCTACGTTCCGGGCAACCTAGGCTTCACTCTAGGGCGTTGCTCCAAGAGATTGAATAGTTAGGGCCTTAGAAGTCAACGCCCGAAGCATAAAATGCAATAAAAATACAACAGTTTTTCCATCGTATAACAGGAATAATTGTAACCAGTTTGAAAGTGATGGTCATTTCTACGTTCCGGGCAACCTAGGCTTCACTCTAGGGCGTTGCTCCACCTGGTCGAATAGTTAGGGCCTAAGAAGTCAACACCAGGAGCATAAAATACAATATAAATACAACAGGTTTTCCATCCTATGATATGAATAAATGCAAACAGTGTGAAAGTGATGGCCATTTCTACGTTTCGGGCAACCTAGACATCACTCTAGGGCGTTGTTCCACCAGATCGAATAGTTAGGGCCTAAGAAGTCAGCGCCGGAAGCATAAAATACAGTATAAATATAACAGTTTTTCCATCGAATAAAACGAATAATAGCCACCAGTGTGAAGGTTATGGTCATTTCTATGTTCCGGGCAACCTAAACTTCACTCTAGGGCGTTGCTCCACCAGATCGAATAGTTATGGCCTAAGAAGTCAACGCCAGAAGCATAAAATACAATAAAAATGCAACGGGTTTTCCACAGCATAGCATGAATAATTGCAACCAGTGTGAAAGTAATGGTCATCTCTACGTTTCGGGCAACACAGGCTTCACTCTTGAACGTTGCCCCACGAGATCGAATAGTTAGGACCTTAGAAGTCAATCCCAGAAGCATAATGTACAGTAAGAATCCAACAGTTTGTCCATCGTATAGCATGAATAATTGCAACCAGTGTGAAAGTAATGGTCATTTCTACGTTCCGGGCAACCTATGCTTCACTCTTGAGCGTTGCCCCACGAGATCGAATAGCTAGGACCTTAGAAGTCAACGCAAGAAGCATAAAGTACAGTAAAAATTCAAAAGTTTTTCCATCGTATAACAGGAATAATTGCAACCAGTGTGAAAGTAATGGTCATTTCTACGTTCCGGGCAACCTAGGTATCACTCTAGGGCGTTGCTCCGCCAGATCGAATAGTTATGGCCTAAGAAGTCAACGCCAGAAACATAAAATACAATATAAATGCAACAGTTTTTCCATCGTATAACAGGAATAATTGCCACCAGTGTGAAAGATATGGTCATTTCTACGTTCCAGACAACCTAGGCTTCACTCTAGGGCGTTGCTCTGCCACATCCTAATAACTACGGCCTTAGAAGTCAACGCCAGAAGCATAAAATACAATATAAATGCAACATGTTTCCATTGTATAGAACGAATAATTGCAACCAGTGTGAAAGTTATGGTAATTTCTAGGTTCCGGGCAACCTAGGCTTCACTCTAGGGCGTTGTTCCAGCAGATCGAGTAGTTAGGGCCTACGAAGTCAGCGCCAGAAGCATTAAGTAGAATAAGAATGCAGCAGTTTTTCCATCGTATAGCATGAATAATTGCAACCAGTGTGACAGTAATAATCATTTCAACGTTTCGGGCATCCTAGATTTAACTGTGAGGCATAGCTCCACTAGATCGAATACATTGGGCCTTAGAAGTCAACGTCAGAAGCATAAAGTACAGTAAAAATCCAACAGTTTGTCCGTCGTATAACTGGAATAATTGCAACCAGTGTGAAAGTGATGGTCATTTCTACGTTCCGGGCAACCCAGGCTTCACTCTAGGGCGTTGTTCCACCAGATCGAATAGTTAGGGCCTAAGAAGTCTGCGCCAGAAGCATAAAGTACAATAAAAATGCAACAGTTTTTCCAACATATAGCATGAATAATTGCAACCAGTGTGACAGTAATAATCGTTTCAACGTTTCGGGCACCCTAGACTTAACTGTGAGGCATTGCTCCACCAGATCGAATAAATTGGGCCTTAGAAGTCAACGCCAGAAGAATAAAGTACAGCAAAAATCCAACAGTTTGTCCATCGTACAACAGCAATAATTGCAAACAGTGTGAAAGTAATGGTAATTTCTACGTTCCGGCAACCTAGACTTAACTGTGAGGCATTGCTCCACCAGATCGAATAAATTGGGTCTTAGAAGTCAACGCCAGAAGAATAAAGTACGGTAAAAATCCAACAGTTTGTCCATCGTACAACAGCAATAATTGCAAACAGTGTGAAAGTAATGGTAATTTCTACGTTCCGGCAACCTAGGCTCCACACTAGGGCGTTGCTCCACCACATAGAATAGCTACGACCTTTGAGGTCAACGCCTAAAGCATAAAATACAATATAAATCCAACAGCTTTTCCACCGTATAAAACGTATAACTGCAACCAGTGTGAAATTTATGGTCTTTTCTACGTTCCGGGCAACCTAGGCTTCCCTCTAGGGCGTTGCTCCAATGGATCGAATAGTTAGGGCCTTAGTAGTCGACGCCCGAAGCATAAAATACAAAATAAATAGATCAGTTTTACCATTGTATAAAACGAATAATTGCAACCAGTGAGAAGGTAATGGTCATTTCTACGTAACAGGCAACCTAGGCTTCACTCTAGGGCGTTGATCCGCCAGATAGAATAGTTAGGGCCTAAGAAGTCTACGCCAGAAGCATAAAATACAATATAAATACAACAGCTTTTCCATCGTATAACAGGAATAATTGTCACCAGTGTGAAAGATATGGTCATTTCTACATTCCGGGAAACCTAGGCTTCACCCTAGGGCGTTGCTCCACCACATCGACTAGTTAGGGCCTTAGTAGTCGACGCCCGAAGCATAAAAGACAAAATATATACAACAGTTTTTCCATCGTATAAAACGAATAATTGCAACCAGTATGAAAGTTGTGGTCATTTCTACGTTCCGGGCTACCTAGGCTTCACCCTAGGGCGATGCTGCTCCAGATCGAATAGTTAGGGCCTTAGAAGTCAACGCGCGGAACATAAAACACAAAATAAATAGAACAGATTTTCCATTGTATAAATCGAATAATTGCTACCAGTGTGAAAGTTGTGGTAATTTCTACGTTCCGGCAACCTAGGCTCCACACTAGGGCGTTGCTCCACCACATAGAATAGCTACGACCTTTGAGGTCAACGCCTAAAGCATAAAATACAAGATAAATACAACAGCTTTTCCATCGTATAAAACGAATAATTGCAAGCAGTGTGAAAGTTATGGTCATTTCTACGTTCCGGGCAACCTAGGCTTCACTATAGGGCGTTGCTCCAATGGATCGAATAGTTAGGGCCTAAGAAGTCAACGCCCGAAGCATAGAATACAAAATAAATAGATCAGTTTTTCCGTTGTATAAAACGAATAATTGCAACCAGTGTAAAAGTTATGGACATTTCTACGTTTCGTGCAACCTAGGTTTCACTCTAGGGCGTTGTTCCACCAGATGGTATAGTTAGGGCCTTAGTAGTCGACGACCGAAGCATAAAATACAAAATAAATACATCAGTTTTTCCGTTGTATAAAATGAATAATTGCAACCAGTGTGAAAGTTATGGACATTTCTACGTTCCGTGCAACCTAGGTTTCACTCTAGGCCGTTGTTCCACCAGATGGTATAGTTAGGGCCTATGAATTCAACGCCAGAAGCATAGAATACAATAAAAATACAACAGTTTTTCCATCGTATAACAGGAATAATTGCAACCAGTGTGAAAGTTATGGTCATTTCCACGTACCGGGCAACCTAGGCATCACTCTAGGGCATTGCTCCGCCAGATCGAATAGTTATGGCCTAAGAAGTCAGCGCCAGAAACATAAAATACAATATAAATGCCACAGTTTTTCCATCGTATAACATGAATAATTGCCACCAGTGTGAAAGATATGGTCATTTCTACGTTCCAGGCAACCTAGGCTTCGCTATAGGGCGTTGCTCCAATGGATCGAATAGTTAGGGCCTAAGAAGTCAACGCCCGAAGCATAAAATACAAAATAAATAGATCAGTTTTTCCGTTGTATAAAACGAATAATTGCAACCGGTGTGAAAGTTATGGACATTTCTACGTTCCGTGCAACCTAGGTTTCACTCTAGGGCGTTGTTCCACCAGATGGTATAGTTAGGGCCTTAGTAGTCGACGCCCGAAGCATAAAAGACAAAATAAATACAACAGTTTTTCCATCGTATAAAACGAATAATTGCAACCAGTATGAAAGTTGTGGTCATTTCTACGTTCCGGGCTACCTAGGCTTCACTCTAGGGCGTTGCTCCACCAGATCGAATAGTTAGGGCCTATGAATTCAACGCCAGAGGCATAAAATACAACAAATATACAACAGTTTTTCCAGCGTATAGCATGAATAATTGCAACCAGTGTGAAAGTAATGGTCCTTTCTACTTTCCGGGCAACCTAGGCTTCACTCTAGGGCGTTGCTCCGCCAGATCGAATAGTTACGGCCTAAGAAGTCAACGCCAGAAGCATAAAATACAATATAAATACAACAGTTTGTTCATCGTATAACAGGAATAATTGCAACCAGTGTGAAAGTGATGGTCATTTCTACGTTCCGGGCATCCCAGGCTTCACTCTAGGGCGTTCCTCCTCCAGATCGAGTAGTTATGGCCTAAGAAGTCAACGCCAGAAGCGTAAAATACAATATAAATACAACAGTTTTTCCATTGCATAAAGCGAATAATGCAACCAGTGTGAAAGTTATGGTCATTTCTACGTTCCGTGCAACCTAGTCTTCACTCTAGCTCGTTGGTCCACTAGACCGAATAGTTTGGACCTAAGAAGTCAACGCCAGAAGCATAAAATACAGTATAAATACAACAGTTTTTCCATCGTAGAGAGCGAATAATTGCAACCAGTATGAAAGTTATGGTCACTTCTATTATCCGGGCAACCTAGGCTTCACTCAAGGGCGTTGCTCCACCACATCTAATTGTTACGGACTTAGAAGTCAACGCCAGAAGCATAAAATACAATAAAAATACAGCAGTTTTTCAATCGTATAAAAGGGCTAATTGTAACCAGTTTGAAAGTGATTGTTATTTCTACGTTCCGGGCAACCTAGGCTTCACTCTAGGGCGTTGCTCCACCAGATCGAATAGTTAGGGCCTTAGAAGTCAACGCCAGAAGCATAAAATACAATATAAATACAACAGTTTTTCCATCGTATAACAGGAATAATTGCAACCAGTGTGAAAGTAATGGTCATTTCTACGTTCCGGGCAACCTAAGCTTCACCCTAGGGTGTTGTTCCACCAGATCGACTAGTTAGGTCCTAGGAAGTCAACGCCAGAAGAATAAAATACAATATAAGTACAACAGCTTTTCCATCGTTTAAAAGGTATAATTGCAACCAGTTTGAATGTTATGGTCATTTCTACGTTCCGGGCAACCTGCGTTTCACTCTATGGCGTTGCTCCATCAGATCGCATAGTTAGGGCCTAAGAAGTCAACGCCAGAAGCACCAAATACAAAATAAATACAACAGTTCTTCCATCGTATAAAACGAATAATTGCAACCAGTGTGAAAGTAATGGTCATTTCTACTTTCCGGGAAACCTAGGCTTCACAATAGGGCGTTGTTTCACCACACCGAATAGCTACGGCCTTAGAGTTCAACGCCAGAAGCATAAAATACAATATAAATACAACAGTTTTTCCATCGTATAAAACGAATAATTGCAACCAGTATGAAAGTTATGGTCATTTCTACTTTCCGGGCAACATAGGCTTCCCTCTAGGGCGTTGCTCCACCACATCTAATTGTTACGGACTTAGAAGTCAACGGCAGAAGCATAAAATACAATATAAATACAACAGCTTTTCCATCGTATAAAATGAATGATTGCAAACAGTGTGAAAGTAATGGTCATAACATGAATAATTGCAACCAGTGTTAATGTAATGGTCATTTCTACGTTCCGGGCAACCTATCTTCCACTCTATGGCGTTGCTCCACCAGATCGTGTAGTTAGGACCTAAGAAGTCGACGCCAGAAGCAACAAATACAAAATAATTACAACAGCTTTTCCATCGTATAAAACGAATAATTGCAACCAGTGTGAAAGTAATGGTCATTTCTACGTTCCGGGCAACCAAGACTTCACTCTAGGGCGTTGCTCCACCACATCGAATAGTTAGGGCCTAAGAAGTCAACGCCAGAACCATAAAATACAATATAAATAGAACAGTTTTTCCATTGCATAAAGCGAATAATGCAACCAGTGTGAAAGTTATGGTCATTTCTACGTTCCGTGCAACCTAGGCTTCACTCTAGGTCGTTGGTCCACTAGACCAAATAGTTTGGACCTAAGAAGTCAACGCCAGAAGCATAAAATACAATATAAATACAACAGTTTTTCCATTGTATAAAGCGAATAATTGCAACCAGTGTGAAAGTTATGGTCATTTCTACGTTCCGGGCAATCGAGGCTTCACTTTAGGGCGTTGCTCCAACAGATCGAATAGTTAGGGCCTTAGAAGTCAACGCCAGAAGCATAAAATACAATAAAAATTCAACAGTTTTACCATCGTATAAAAAGAATAATTGCAACCAGTGTGAAAGTAATGGTCATTTCTACATTGCGGGCAACCTAGGCTTCACTCTAGGGCGTTGCTCCTACAGATTGAATAGTTAGGGCCTTAGAAGTCAACGTTAGAAGCATAAAATGCTATAAAAATACAACAGTTTTTCCATCGTATAAAAGGGCTAATTGTAACCAGTTTGAAAGTGATTGTTATCTCTACGTTCCGGGCAACCTAGGCTTCACTCTAGGGCGTTGCTCCACCAGATCGAATAGTTAGGGCCTAAGAAGGCAACGCCAGGAGCATAAAATACAATATAAATACAACAGTTTTTCCATCGTATAACAGGAGTAATTGCAACCAGTGTGAAAGTAATGGTCATTTCTACGTTTCGGGCAACCTAGGCTTCACCCTAGGGTGTTGTTCCGCCAGATCGAATAGTTAGGGCCAAGGAAGTCAACGCCAGAAGAATAAAATACAATATAAATACAACAGCTTTTCCATCGTATAAAATGAATAATTGCAAGCAGTGTGAAAGTAATGGTCATTTCTACGTTCCGGGCAACCTGGGCTTCACAATAGGGCGTTGCTCCGCCAGATCGAAAAGCTAGGGACTTAGAATTCAACGCCAGAAGCATAAAATACAATAAAAATACAACAGTTTTTCCATCGTATAACAGGAATAATTGCAACTAGTGTGAATATAATGGTCATTTCTACGTTCCGGGCAACCTAGGTTTCACTCTATGGCGTTGCTCCACCAGATGGAATAGTTATGGCCTAAGAAGACAACGCCAGAAGCACCAAATACATAATAAATACAACAGCTTATTCATCGTACAAAATGAATAATTGCAAGCAGTGTGAAAGTAATGGTCATTTCTACGTTCCCGGCAACCTAGGTTTCACTCTAGGGCGATGCTCCACCACAGCGAATAGCTACGGCCTTAGAATTCAACGTCAGAAACATAAAATACAATATAAATACAACAATTTTTCCATCGTATAAAACGAATAATTGCAACCAGTATGAAGGTTATGGTCATTTCTACTTTCCGGGCAACCTAGGCTTCACTCTAGGGCGTTGCTCCACCACATCTAATTGTTACGGACTTAGAAGTCAACGGCAGAAGCATAAAATACAATATAAATACAACAGCTTTTCCATCGTATAAAATGAATGATTGTAAACAGTGTGAAAGTAATGGTCATAACAGGAATAATTGCAACCAGTGTGAAATTTATGGTCATTTCTACGTTCCGTGCAACCTAGGCTTCACTCTAGGTCGTTGGTCCACTAGACCGAATAGTTTGGACCTAAGAAGTCAACGCCAGAAGCATAAAATACAATATAAATACAACAGTTTTTCCATTGTATAAAGCGAATAATTGCAACCAGTGTGAAAGTTATGGTCATTTCTACGTTCCGGCAATCGAGGCTTTACTCTAGGGCGTTGCTCCACCAGATCGAATAGATACGGCCGAAGAAGTCAACGCCAGAACCATAAAATACAATATAAATAGAACAGTGTTTCCATTGCGTAAAGCGAATAATGCAACCAGTGTGAAAGTTATGGTCATTTCTACGTTCCGTGCAACCTAGGCTTCACTCCAGGGCGTTGTTCCACCAGACCGAAAAGTTTGGACCTAAGAAGTCGACGCCAGAAGCATAAAATACAATATAAATACAACAGTTTTTCCATCCTATAAAGCGAATAATTGCAACCAGTGTGAAAGTAATGGTCATTTCTACGTTTCGGGCAACCTAGGCGTGACTCTAGATTGTTGTTCGACCAGATCGAATAGTTAGGGCCTAGGAAGTCTACGCCAGGAGAATAAAATACAATATAAGTACAACATCTTTTCCATCGTATAAAACGATTAAATGCAACCAGTGTCAATGTCATGGTCATTTCTACGTTCCGGGCAACCTACGTTTCACACTATGGCGTTGCTCCACCAGATCGAATAGTTAGGGCCTAAGAAGTCAACGCCAGTAGCACCAAATACAAAATAAATACAACAGCTTTTCCATCGTATAAAACGAATAATTGCAACCAGTGTGAAAGTAATGGTCATTTCTACATTGCGGGCAACCTGGGCTTCACTCTAGGGCGTTGCTCCAACAGATTGAATAGTTAGGGCCTTAGAAGTCAACGTTCGAAGCATAAAATGCAATAAAAATACAACAGATTTTCCATCGTATAAAACGAATAATTGCAACCAGTGTGAATGCTATGAACATTTCTACATTCCGAGCAACCTAGGCTTCACTCTAGGGCGTTGCTCCACCAGATCGAATAGTTAGGGCCTTAGAAGTCAACGCCAGAAGCACGAAGTACAATATAAATACAACAGCTTCTCCATCGTATAAAACGAATAATTGCAACCAGTGTGAAAGTTATGGACATTTCTACATTCCGAGCAACCTAGGCTTCACTCTAGGGCGTTGCTCCACCAGATCGAATAGTTAGGGCCTTAGAAGTCAACGCCAGAAGCATAAAATACAATAAGGATGCAACAGTTTTTCCATCGTATAACAGGAATAACTGCAACCTGGGTGAAAGTACTGGTCATTTCTACGTTCCGGGCAACCTAGGCTTCTCTCTAGGGCGTTGCGCCACCAGATCGTATAGCTAGGGACTTGGAAGTCACGCCAGAAGCGTAAAATACGATAAAGATGCAACAGTTTTTCCATCGTATAAAACGAATAATTGCGACCAGTGTGATAGTTACGGTCATTTCTACATTCCGAGCAACCTAGTCTTCAACCTAGGGCGTTGCTCCACCAGATCGAGTGGTTAGGGCCTTAGAAGTCAGCGCCAGAAGCATAAAATACAATAAAGGTGCAACAGTTTCTCCATCGCATAAGAGGAATATCAGCAGCCAATGTGAAAGTACTGGTCATTTCTACGTTCCGGGTAACCTAGGTTTCACTCTAGGGCGTTGCTCCACCAGGTCGAATAGCTAGGGACTTAGAATTCAACGCCCGAAGAATAAAATACAATATAAGTACAACAGCTTTTCCATCGTATAAATCGAATAATTGCATCCAGTTCGAAAGCTATGGACATTTCTACATTCCGAGCAACACAGGCTTCACTCTAGGGCGTTGCTAAACCAGGTCGAATAGCTACGGCCTTAGAAGTCAACGCTAGAAGCATAAAATACAATAAGGATGCAACAGTTTTTCCATCGTATAACAGGAATAACTGCAACCAGGGTGAAAGTACTGGTCATGTCTACGTTCCGGGTAACCTAGGTTTCACTCTAGGGCGTTGCTCCACCAGATCGAATAGCTAGCGACTTAGAAGTCACGCCAGAAGCATAAAATACGATAAAGATGCAACAGTTTTTCCATCGTATGAAACGAATAATTGCGACCAGTGTGAAAGTTATGGTCATTTCTACGTTCCGTGCAACCTAGGCTTCACTCTAGTTCGTTGGTCCACTAGACCGAATAGTTTGGACCTAAGAAGTCAACGCCAGAAGCATAAAATACAATATAAATACAACAGTTTTTCCATTGTATAAAGCGAATAATTGCAACCAGTGTGAAAGTTATGGTCATTTCTACGTTCCGGGCAATCGAGGCTTTACTATAGGGCGTTGCTCCACCAGATCGTATAGATACGGCCTAAGAAGTCAACGCCAGAACCATAAAATACAATATAAATAGAACAGTTTTTCCATTGCGTAAAGCGAATAATGCAACCAGTGTGAAAGTTATGGTCATTTCTACGTTCCGTGCAACCTAGGCTTCACTCCAGGGCGTTATTCCACCAGACCGAAAAGTTTGGACCTAAGAAGTCGACGCCAGAAGCATAAAATACAATATAAATACAACAGTTTTTCCATCCTATAAAGCGAATAATTGCAACCAGTGTGAAAGTAATGGTCATTTCTACGTTCCGGGCAACCTGCGTTTCAGTCTATGGCGTTGCTCCATCAGATCGCATAGTTAGGGGCTAAGAAGTCAACGCCAGAAGAACCAAATACAAAATAAATACAACAGTTCTTCCATCGTATAAAACGAATAATTGCAACCAGTGTGAAAGTAATGGTCATTTCTACTTTCCGGGAAACCTAGGCTTCACAATAGGGCGTTGTTTCACCACACCGAATAGCTACGGCCTTAGAGTTCAACGCCAGAAGCATAAAATACAATATAAATACAACAGCTTTTCCATCGTATAAAATGAATAATTGCAAACAGTGTGAAAGTAATGGTCATTTCTACGTTCCGGGCAACCTGGGCTTCACAATAGGGCGTTGCTCCACCAGATCGAATAGCTAGGGACTTAGAATTCAACGCCAGAAGCATAAAATACAATAAAAATACAACAGTTTTTCCATCGCATAACAGGAATAATTGCAACGAGTGTGAATATAATGGTCATTTCTACGTTCCGGGCAACGTACGTTTCACTCTATGGCGTTGCTCCACCAGATGGAATAGTTATGGCCTAAGAAGACAACGACAGAAGCACCAAATACATAATAAATACAACAGCTTTTTCATCGTATAGAACGAATAATTGCAAGCAGTGTGAAAGTAATGGTCATTTCTACGTTACCGGCAACCTAGGTTTCACTCTAGGGCGTTGCTCCACCACAGCGAATAGCTACGGCCTTAGAATTCAACGTCAGAAGCATAAAATACAATATAAATACAACAGTTTTTCCATCGTATAAAACGAATAATTGTAACCAGTATGAAAGTTATGGTCATTTCTACTTTCCGGGCAACCTAGGCTTCACTCTAGGGCGTTGCTCCACCACATCTAATTGTTACGGACTTAGAAGTCAACGGCAGAAGCATAAAATACAATATAAATACAACAGCTTTTCCATCGTATAAAATGAATGATTGCAAACAGTGTGAAAGTAATGGTCATAACAGGAATAATTGGAACCAGTGTGAATGTAATGGTCATTTCTACGTTCCGGGCAACCTATCTTCCACTCTATGGCGTTGCTCCATCAGGTCGAATAGTTAGGGCCTAAGAAGTCAACGCCAGAAGCATCAAATACAAAATAAATACAACAGCTTTTCCATCGTATAAAACGAATAATTGCAACCAGTGTGAAAGTAATGGTCATTTCTACGTTCCGGGCAACCTGGGCTTCACAATAGGGCGTTGCTCCACCAGATCGAATAGCTAGGGACTTAGAATTCAACGCCAGAAGCATAAAATACATTAAAAATACAACAGTTTTTCCATCGTATAACAGGAATAATTGCAACTAGTGTGAATATAATGGTCATTTCTACTTTCCGGGCAACCTAGGCTTCAGTCTAGGGCGTTGCTCCACCACATCTAATTGTTACGGACTTAGAAGTCAACGGCAGAAGCATAAAATACAATATAAATACAACAGCTTTTCCATCGTATAAAATGAATAATTGCAACCAGTGTGAAAGTAATGGTCATTTCTATGTTCCGCGCAACCTAGGCTTCAATCTTGGGCGTTGCTCCACCACATAGAATAGTTAGGGACTTAGAATTCAACGCCAGAAGCATAAAATACAATAAAAATTCAACAGTTTTTCCTTCGTATAACGGGAATAACTGCAACTAGCGTGAAAGTACTGGTCATTTCTACGTTCCGGGTAACCTAGGCTTGACTCTGGGGCGTTGCTCCACCAAATCGAATAGCTAGGGCCTAAGAAGTCAACGCCAGAAGCGTAAAAGACAATAAAAATACATCAGCTTTTCCATCGTATAACAGGAATAATTGCAACCAGTATGAAAGATATGATCATTTCTACGGTCCGGGCAACCTGCGTTTCACTCTATGGCGTTGCTCCACCAGATCGAATAGTTAGGGCCTAAGAAGTCAACGCCAGAACCAATAAGTACAATATAAATAGAACAGTTTTTCCATTGTATAAAGTGAATAATGCAACCAGTGTGAAAGTTATGGTCATTTCTACGTTCCGTGCAACCTAGGCTTCACTCTAGGGCGTTGCTCCACCAGATCGAACAGTTAGGGCCTAAGAAGTCAACGCCAGAACCATAAAATGCAATATAAATAGAACAGTTTTTCCATTGCGTAAAGCGAATAATGCAACCAGTGTGAAAGTTATGGTCATTTCTACGTTCCGTGCAACCTAGGCTTCACTCTAGGGCGTTGGTCCACCAGACCGAATAGTTTGGACCTAAGAAGTCGACGCCAGAAGCATAAAATACAATATAAATACAACAGTTTTTCCATCGTATAAAACGAATAATTGCAACCAGTGTGAAAGTAATGGTCATTTCTTCTTTCCGGGAAACCTAGGCTTCACAGTAGGGCGTTGCTCCACCACACCGAATAGCTACGGCCTTAGAATTCAACGCCAGAAGCATAAAATACAATTATAAATACAACAGCTTTTCCATCGTATAAAATGAATAATTGCAAACAGTGTGAAAGTAATGGTCATTTCTACGTTCCGGGCAACCTGGGCTTCACAATAGGGCGTTGCCCCACCAGATCGAATAGTTAGGGCCTAAGAAGTCAACGCCAGAAGCACCAAATACAAAATAAATACAACAGTTTTTCCATCGTATAAAACGAATGATTGCAACCAGTGTGAAAGTAATGGTCATTTCTACATTGCGGGCAACCTAGGCTTCACTCTAGGGCGTTGCTCCAACAGATTGAATAGTTAGGGCCTTAGAAGTCAACGTTCGAAGCATAAAATGCAAGAAAAATACAACAGTTTTTCCATCGTATAAAAGGGCTAATTGTAACCAGTTCGAAAGTGATTGTTATTTCTACGTTCCGGGCAACCTAGGCTTCACTCTAGGGCGTTGCTCCACCAGATCGAATAGCTAGGGCCTAAGAAGTCAACGCCAGAAGCGTAAAAGACAATAAAAATACATCAGCTTTTCCATCGTATAACAGGAATAATTGCAACCAGTATGAAAGATATGATCATTTCTACGGTCCGGGCAACCTGCGTTTCACTCTATGGCGATGCTCCACCAGATCGAATAGTTAGGGCCTAAGAAGTCAACGCCAGAACCAATAAGTACAATATAAATAGAACAGTTTTTCCATTGTATAAAGTGAATAATGCAACCAGTGTGAAAGTTATGGTCATTTCTACGTTCCGTGCAACCTAGGCTTCACTCTAGGGCGTTGCTCCACCAGATCGAACAGTTAGGGCCTAAGAAGTCAACGCCAGAACCATAAAATGCAATATAAATAGAACAGTTTTTCCATTGCGTAAAGCGAATAATGCAACCAGTGTGAAAGTTATGGTCATTTCTACGTTCCGTGCAACCTAGGCTTCACTCTAGGGCGTTGGTCCACCAGACCGAATAGTTTGGACCTAAGAAGTCGACGCCAGAAGCATAAAATACAATATAAATACAACAGTTTTTCCATCGTATAAAACGAATAATTGCAACCAGTGTGAAAGTAATGGTCATTTCTACTTTCCGGGAAACCTAGGCTTCACAGCAGGGCGTTGCTCCACCACACCGAATAGCTACGGCCTTAGAATTCAACGCCAGAAGCATAAAATACAATTATAAATACAACAGCTTTTCCATCGTATAAAATGAATAATTGCAAACAGTGTGAAAGTAGTGGTCATTTCTACGTTCCGGGCAACCTGGGCTTCACAATAGGGCGTTGCCCCACCAGATCGAATAGTTAGGGCCTAAGAAGTCAACGCCAGAAGCAGCAAATACAAAATAAATACAACAGTTTTTCCATCGTATAAAACGAATGATTGCAACCAGTGTGAAAGTAATGGTCATTTCTACATTGCGGGCAACCTAGGCTTCACTCTAGGGCGTTGCTCCAACAGATTGAATAGTTAGGGCCTTAGAAGTCAACGTTCGAAGCATAAAATGCAAGAAAAATACAACAGTTTTTCCATCGTATAAAAGGGCTAATTGTAACCAGTTCGAAAGTGATTGTTATTTCTACGTTCCGGGCAACCTAGGCTTCACTCTAGGGCGTTGCTCCACCAGATCGAATGGTTAGGGCCTTAGAAGTCAACGCCAGAAGCATAAAATACAATATAAATACAACAGTTTTTCCATCGTATAACAGGAATAATTGCAACCAGTGTGAAAGTAATGGTCATTTCTACGTTCCGGGCAACTTGGGTTTCACCCTAGGGTGTTGTTCCACCAGATCGAATAGTTAGGGCCCAGGAAGTCAACGCCAGAAGAATAAAGTACAACATAAGTACAACAGCTTTTCCATCGTATACAAGGACTAATTGCAACCAGTGTGAAAGTAATGGTCATTTCCACGTTCCGGGCAACCTGGGCTTCACAATAGGGCGTTGCTCCGCCAGATCGAATAGCCAGGGACTTAGAATTCAACGCCAGAAGCATAAAATACAATAAAAATACAACAGTTTTTCCATCGTATAACAGGAATAATTGCAACTAGTGTGAATATAATGGTCATTTCTACGTTCCGGGCAACCTAGGTTTCACTCTATGGCGTTGCTCCACCAGATGGAATAGTTATGGCCTAAGAAGACAACGCCAGAAGCACCAAATACATAATAAATACAACAGCTTATTCATCGTACAAAATGAATAATTGCAAGCAGTGTGAAAGTAATGGTCATTTCTACGTTCCCGGCAACCTAGGTTTCACTCTAGGGCGATGCCCCACCACAGCGAATAGCTACGGCCGAAGAAGTCAACGCCAGAACCATAAAATACAATATAAATAGAACAGTGTTTCCATTGCGTAAAGCGAATAATGCAACCAGTGTGAAAGTTATGGTCATTTCTACGTTCCGTGCAACCTAGGCTTCACTCCAGGGCGTTGTTCCACCAGACCGAAAAGTTTGGACCTAAGAAGTCGACGCCAGAAGCATAAAATACAATATAAATACAACAGTTTTTCCATCCTATAAAGCGAATAATTGCAACCAGTGTGAAAGTAATGGTCATTTCTACGTTTCGGGCAACCTAGGCGTGACTCTAGATTGTTGTTCGACCAGATCGAATAGTTAGGGCCTAGGAAGTCTACGCCAGGAGAATAAAATACAATATAAGTACAACATCTTTTCCATCGTATAAAACGATTAAATGCAACCAGTGTCAATGTCATGGTCATTTCTACGTTCCGGGCAACCTACGTTTCACACTATGGCGTTGCTCCACCAGATCGAATAGTTAGGGCCTAACAAGCCAACGCCAGTAGCACCAAATACAAAATAAATACAACAGCTTTTCCATCGTATAAAACGAATAATTGCAACCAGTGTGAAAGTAATGGTCATTTCTACATTGCGGGCAACCTGGGCTTCACTCTAGGGCGTTGCTCCAACAGATTGAATAGTTAGGGCCTTAGAAGTCAACGTTCGAAGCATAAAATGCAATAAAAATACTACAGATTTTCCATCGTATAAAACGAATAATTGCAACCAGTGTGAATGCTATGAACATTTCTACATTCCGAGCAACCTAGGCTTCACTCTAGGGCGTTGCTCCACCAGATCGAATAGTTAGGGCCTTAGAAGTCAACGCCAGAAGCACGAAGTACAATATAAATACAACAGCTTCTCCATCGTATAAAACGAATAATTGCAACCAGTGTGAAAGTTATGGACATTTCTACATTCCGAGCAACCTAGGCTTCACTCTAGGGCGTTGCTCCACCAGATCGAATAGTTAGGGCCTTAGAAGTCAACGCCAGAAGCATAAAATACAATAAGGATGCAACAGTTTTTCCATCGTATAACAGGAATAACTGCAACCAGGGTGAAAGTACTGGTCATTTCTACGTTCCGGGCAACCTAGGCTTCTCTCTAGGGCGTTGCTCCACCAGATCGTATAGCTAGGGACTTGGAAGTCACGCCAGAAGCGTAAAATACGATAAAGATGCAACAGTTTTTCCATCGTATAAAACGAATAATTGCGACCAGTGTGATAGTTACGGTCATTTCTACATTCCGAGCAACCTAGTCTTCAACCTAGGGCGTTGCTCCACCAGATCGAGTGGTTAGGGACTTAGAAGTCAGCGCCAGAAGCATAAAATACAATAAAGGTGCAACAGTTTCTCCATCGCATAAGAGGAATATCAGCAGCCAATGTGAAAGTACTGGTCATTTCTACGTTCCGGGTAACCTAGGTTTCACTCTAGGGCGTTGCTCCACCAGGTCGAATAGCTAGGGACTTAGAATTCAACGCCCGAAGAATAAAATACAATATAAGTACAACAGCTTTTCCATCGTATAAATCGAATAATTGCATCCAGTTCGAAAGCTATGGACATTTCTACATTCCGAGCAACACAGGCTTCACTCTAGGGCGTTGCTAAACCAGGTCGAATAGTTACGGCCTTAGAAGTCAACGCTAGAAGCATAAAATACAATAAGGATGCAACAGTTTTTCCATCGTATAACAGGAATAACTGCAACCAGGGTGAAAGTACTGGTCATGTCTACGTTCCGGGTAACCTAGGTTTCACTCTAGGGCGTTGCTCCACCAGATCGAATAGCTAGCGACTTAGAAGTCACGCCAGAAGCATAAAATACGATAAAGATGCAACAGTTTTTCCATCGTATGAAACGAATAATTGCGACCAGTGTGAAAGTTATGGTCATTTCTACGTTCCGTGCAACCTAGGCTTCACTCTAGGTCGTTGGTCCACTAGACCGAATAGTTTGGACCTAAGAAGTCAACGCCTGAAGCATAAAATACAATATAAATACAACAGTTTTTCCATTGTATAAAGCGAACAATTGCAACCAGTGTGAAAGTTATGGTCATTTCTACGTTCCGGGCAATCGAGGCTTTACTATAGGGCGTTGCTCCACCAGATCGTATAGATACGGCCTAAGAAGTCAACGCCAGAACCATAAAATACAATATAAATAGAACAGTTTTTCCATTGCGTAAAGCGAATAATGCAACCAGTGTGAAAGTTATGGTCATTTCTACGTTCCGTGCAACCTAGGCTTCACTCCAGGGCGTTGTTCCACCAGACCGAAAAGTTTGGACCTAAGAAGTCAACGCCAGAAGCATAACATACAATATAAATACAACAGTTTTTCCATTGTATAAAGCGAATAATTGCAACCAGTGTGAAAGTTATGGTCATTTCTACGTTCCGGGCAATCGAGGCTTTACTCTAGGGCGTTGCTCCACCAGATCGTATAGATACGGCCTAAGAAGTCAACGCCAGAACCATAAAATACAATATAAATAGAACAGTTTTTCCATTGCGTAAAGCGAATAATGCAACCAGTGTGAAAGTTATGGTCATTTCTACGTTCCGTGCAACCTAGGCTTCACTCCAGGGCGTTGTTCCACCAGACCGAAAAGTTTGGACCTAAGAAGTCGACGCCAGAAGCATAAAATACAATATAAATACAACAGTTTTTCCATCCTATAAAGCGAATAATTGCAACCAGTGTGAAAGTAATGGTCATTTCTACGTTCCGGGCAACCTGCGTTTCAGTCTATGGCGTTGCTCCATCAGATCGCATAGTTAGGGGCTAAGAGGTCAACGCCAGAAGAACCAAATACAAAATAAATACAACAGTTCTTCCATCGTATAAAACGAATAATTGCAACCAGTGTGAAAGTAATGGTCATTTCTACGTTCCGGGCAACCTGGGCTTCACAATAGGGCGTTGCTCCACCAGATCGAATAGCTAGGGACTTAGAATTCAACGCCAGAAGCATAAAATACATTAAAAATACAACAGTTTTTCCATCGTATAACAGGAATAATTGCAACTAGTGTGAATATAATGGTCATTTCTACTTTCCGGGCAACCTAGGCTTCACTCTAGGGCGTTGCTCCACCACATCTAATTGCTACGGACTTAGAAGTCAACGGCAGAAGCATAAAATACAATATAAATACAACAGCTTTTCCATCGTATAAAATGAATAATTGCAACCAGTGTGAAAGTAATGGTCATTTCTACGTTCCGCGCAACCTAGGCTTCAATCTTGGGCGTTGCTCCACCACATAGAATAGTTAGGGACTTAGAATTCAACGCCAGAAGCATAAAATACAATAAAAATTCAACAGTTTTTCCTTCGTATAACGGGAATAACTGCAACTAGCGTGAAAGTACTGGTCATTTCTACGTTCCGGGTAACCTAGGCTTGACTCTAGGGCGTTGCTCCACCAAATCGAATAGCTAGGGCCTAAGAAGTCAACGCCAGAAGCGTAAAAGACAATAAAAATACATCAGCTTTTCCATCGTATAACAGGAATAATTGCAACCAGTATGAAAGATATGATCATTTCTACGGTCCGGGCAACCTGCGTTTCACTCTATGGCGTTGCTCCACCAGATCGAATAGTTAGGGCCTAAGAAGTCAACGCCAGAACCAATAAGTACAATATAAATAGAACAGTTTTTCCATTGTATAAAGTGAATAATGCAACCAGTGTGAAAGTTATGGTCATTTCTACGTTCCGTGCAACCTAGGCTTCACTCTAGGGCGTTGCTCCACCAGATCGAACAGTTAGGGCCTAAGAAGTCAACGCCAGAACCATAAAATGCAATATAAATAGAACAGTTTTTCCATTGCGTAAAGCGAATAATGCAACCAGTGTGAAAGTTATGGTCATTTCTACGTTCCGTGCAACCTAGGCTTCACTCTAGGGCGTTGGTCCACCAGACCGAATAGTTTGGACCTAAGAAGTCGACGCCAGAAGCATAAAATACAATATAAATACAACAGTTTTTCCATCGTATAAAACGAATAATTGCAACCAGTGTGAAAGTAATGGTCATTTCTACTTTCCGGGAAACCTAGGCTTCACAGTAGGGCGTTGCTCCACCACACCGAATAGCTACGGCCTTAGAATTCAACGCCAGAAGCATAAAATACAATTATAAATACAACAGCTTTTCCATCGTATAAAATGAATAATTGCAAGCAGTGTGAAAGTAATGGTCATTTCTACGTTCCGGGCAACCTGGGCTTCACAATAGGGCGTTGCTCCGCCAGATCGAATAGCTAGGGACTTAGAATTCAACGCCAGAAGCATAAAATACAATAAAAATACAACAGTTTTTCCATCGTATAACAGGAATAATTGCAACTAGTGTGAATATAATGGTCATTTCTACGTTCCGGGCAACCTAGGTTTCACTCTATGGCGTTGCTCCACCAGATGGAATAGTTATGGCCTAAGAAGACAACGCCAGAAGCACCAAATACATAATAAATACAACAGCTTATTCATCGTATAAAATGAATAATTGCAAGCAGTGTGAAAGTAATGGTCATTTCTACGTTCCCGGCAACCTATGTTTCACTCTAGGGCGATGCTCCACCACAGCGAATAGCTACGGCCTAAGAATTCAACGTCAGAAACATAAAATACAATATAAATACAACAATTTTTCCATCGTATAAAACGAATAATTGCAACCAGTAAGAAGGTTATGGTCATTTCTACTTTCCGGGCAACCTAGGCTTCACTCTAGGGAGTTGCTCCACCACATCTAATTGTTACGGACATAGAAGTCAACGGCAGAAGCATAAAATACAATATAAATACAACAGCTTTTCCATCGTATAAAATGAATGATTGTAAACAGTGTGAAAGTAATGGTCATAACAGGAATACTTGCAACCAGTGTGAAAGTTATGGTCATTTCTACGTTCCGTGCAACCTAGGCTTCACTCTAGGTCGTTGGTCCACTAGACCGAATAGTTTGGACCTAAGAAGTCAACGCCAGAAGCATAAAATACAATATAAATAGAACAGTTTTTCCATTGCGTATAGCGAATAATGCAACCAGTGTGAAAGTTATGGTCATTTCTACGTTCCGTGCAACCTAGGCTTCACTCCAGGGCGTTGTTCCACCAGACCGAATAGTTTGGACCTAAGAAGTCGACGCCAGAAGCTTAAAATACAATATAAATACAACAGTTTTTCCATACTATAAAGCGAATAATTGCAACCAGTGTGAAAGTAATGGTCATTTCTACGTTTCGGGCAACCTAGGCGTGACTCTAGATTGTTGTTCGACCAGATCGAATAGTTAGGGCCTAGGAAGTCTACGCCAGGAGAATAAAATACAATATAAGTACAACATCTTTTCCATCGTATAAAGCGATTAAATGCAACCAGTGTCAATGTCATGGTCATTTCTACGTTCCGGGCAACCTACGTTTCACACTATGGCGTTGCTCCACCAGATCGAATAGTTAGGGCCTAAGAAGTCAACGCCAGAAGCACCAAATACAAAATAAATACAACAGCTTTTCCATCGTATAAAACGAATAATTGCAACCAGTGTGAAGGTAATGGTCATTTCTACATTGCGGGCAACCTGGGCTTCACTCTAGGGCGTTGCTCCAACAGATTGAATAGTTAGGGCCTTAGAAGTCAACGTTCGAAGCATAAAATGCAATAAAAATACAACAGTTTTTCCATCGTATAAAACGAATAATTGCGACCAGTGTGATAGTTACGGTCATTTCTACATTCCGAGCTACCTAGTCTTCAACCTAGGGCGTTGCTCCACCAGATCGAATGGTTAGGGCCTTAGAAGTCAGCGCCAGAAGCATAAAATACAATAAAGGTGCAACAGTTTCTCCATCGCATAAGAGGAATATCAGCAACCAATGTGAAAGTACTGGTCATTTCTACGTTCCGGGTAACCTAGGTTTCACTCTAGGGCGTTGCTCCACCAGGTCGAATAGCTAGGGACTTAGAATTCAACGCCCGAAGAATAAAATACAATATAAGTACAACAGCTTTTCCATCGTATAAATCGAATAATTGCATCCAGTTCGAAAGCTATGGACATTTCTACATTCCGAGCAACACAGGCTTCACTCTAGGGCGTTGCTAAACCAGGTGGAATAGTTACGGCCTTAGAAGTCAACGCCGGAAGCATAAAATACAATAAGGATGCAACAGTTTTTCCATCGTATAAAACGAATAATTTCGACCAGTGTGATAGTTACGGTCATTTCTACATTCCGAGCTACCTAGTCTTCAACCTAGGGCGTTGCTCCACCAGATCGAATAGTTAGGGCCTAAGAAGTCAACGCCAGAAGCATAAAATACGATATAAATACAACAGCTTTGCCATCGTATATAATGTATATTTGCAAACAGTGTGAAAGTAATGGTCATTTCTACGTTCCGGGCAACCTTGGCTTCACTCTAGGGCGTTGCTCCACCAGATCGTATAGCTAGGGACCTAGAAGTCAACGCCAGAAGCATAAAATACAATATAAATAAAACAGCTTTGCCATCGTATAAAGTGAATAATTGCAAACAGTGTGAAAGTTATGGTCATTTCTACGTTCCGGGTAACTTAGGTTTCACTCTAGGGCGTTGCTCCACCAGATCGAATAGTAAGGGCCTAAGAATTCATCGCCAGAAGCATGAAATACATTATAAATACAACAGCTTTTCCATCGTATAAAATGAATAATTGCAACCAGTGTGAAAGTTATGGACATTTCTACATTCCGAACAACCTAGGCTTCACTCTAGGGCGTTGCTCCACCAGATCGAATAGTTAGGGCCTTGTAAGTCAACGCCAGGAGCATAAAATACAATAAAGATGCAACAGTTTTTCCATTGTATAACAGGAATAATTGCAACCAGTGTGAAGGTAATGGTATGTTCTACGTTCCAGGCAACCTAGGCTTCACTTTAGGGCCGTGCTCCACCAGTTCAAATAGTTAGGGCCTAAGAAGTCAACGCCAGAAGCATAAAATACGATATAAATACAACAGCTTTTCCATCGTATATAATGTATATTTGCAAACAGTGTGAAAGTAATGGTCATTTCTACGTTCCGGGCAACCTTGGCTTCACTCTAGGGCGTTGCTCCACCAGATCGTATAGCTAGGGACTTAGAAGTCAACGCCAGAAGCATAAAATACAATATAAATAAAACAGCTTTGCCACCGTATAAAGTGAATAATTGCAAGCAGTGTGAAGGTAATGGTCCTTTCTACGATCCGAGCAACGTAGGCTTCACTCTAGTGCGTTGCTCCACCAGACCGAATAGTTAGGGCCTTAGAATTCAACGCCAAAAGCATAAAATACAATAAAAATACAACAGTTTCTCCATCGTATAAAACGAATAATTGCAACCAGTGTGAAAGTTATGGACATTTCTACATTCCGAGCATGCTAGGTTTCACTCTATGGCGTTCCTTCACCAGATCGAATAGTTAGGGCCTAAGAAGTCAGCGCCAGAAGCATAAAATACAATAAAGGTGCAACAGTTTTTCCACCGTATAGGAGGAATATCTGCAACCAATGTGAAAGTACTGGTCATTACAACATTCCGGGTAACCTAGGTTTCACTCTAGGGCGTTGCTCCACCAGGTCGAATAGCTAGGGACTTAGAATTCAACGCCAGAAGAATAAAATACAATATAAGTACAACAGTTTTTCCATCGTATAAAACGAATAATTGTAAACAGTGTGAATGTAATGGTCATTTCTACATTCCGGGAAACCTAGGCGTCACTCCAGGGCGTTGCACCACCACATCTAATAGCTACGGCCTTAGAAGTCAAAGCCAGAAGCATAAAATACAATAAAAATACAACATTTTTTCCATCGTGTAACAGGAATAATTGCAACCATTGTGATAGTAATGGTCATTTCTACGTTCCGGGCAAACTAGGTTTCACTCTAGGTCGCTGCACCACCAGATCGTATAGTTAGGGCCTATGAAGTCAACGCCAGATGCATAAAATACAATATAAATACAACAGTTCTTCCATCGTAAAACAGGAATAATTGCAACCAGTGAGAAAGTAATGGTCATTTCTACGTTCCGGGCAACCCAGGTTTCACTCTAGGGCGTTACTTCACCAGATCGAGTATTTAGGGCCTAAGAAGTCAACGCCAGAAGAATAAAATACAATAAGGCTGCAACAGTTTTTCCATCGTATAAAACGAATAATTGCAACCAGTATGAAAGTTGTGGTCATTTCTACTTTCAGGGCAACCTAGGCTTCACTCTAGGTCGTTGCTCCACGAGATCGAATAGTTAAGGCCTTAGGAGTCAACGCCAGAAGCATAAAATACAAAATAAATACAACAGCCTTTCCAGAGTATAAAACGAATAATTGCAACCAGTGTGAAAGTTATGGACATTTCTACATTCCGAGCAAAATAATCTTTACTCTAGGGCGTTGCTCCACCAGATCGAATAGTTAGGGCCTTAGAAGTCAACGACAGAAGCATGAAGTACAACATAAATACAACAGCTTCTCCATTGTATAAAACGAATAATTGCAACCAGTGTGAAAGTTATGGTCATTTCTACGTTCCGGCCGACCTAGGCTTCAATCTAGTGCTTTGCTCCATCAGATCAAATAGTTAGGGCCTAAGAAGTCAACGCCAGAAGCATAAAATACAATATAAATACGACAGCTTTTATATGGTATATAATGTATATTTGCAAACAGTGTGAAAGTAATGGTCATTTCTACGTTCCGGGCAACCTAGGCTTCACTCTAGGCCGTAGCTCCACCACATCTAATAGCTCCGGCCTTAGAAATCAACGCCTGAAGCATAAAATACAATAAGAATACAACAGTTTTTTCATCATATAACAGGAATAATTGCAACAAGCGTGAAGGTAATGGTCATTTCTACGTTCCGGGCAACCGAGGCTTCACTCTAGGGCGTTGCTCCACCAGAGCGAATAGCTAGGGACTTAGACGTCAACGCCAGAAGCATGAAATACATTATAAATACAACAGCTTTTCCATCGTATAAAACGAATAATTTCGACCAGTGTGATAGTTACGGTCATTTCTACATTCCGAGCTACCTAGTCTTCAACCTAGGGCGTTGCTCCACCAGATCGAATAGTTAGGGCCTAAGAAGTCAACGCCAGAAGCATAAAATACGATATAAATACAACAGCTTTGCCATCGTATATAATGTATATTTGCAAACAGTGTGAAAGTAATGGTCATTTCTACGTTCCGGGCAACCTTGGCTTCACTCTAGGGCGTTGCTCCACCAGATCGTATAGCTAGGGACCTAGAAGTCAACGCCAGAAGCATAAAATACAATATAAATAAAACAGCTTTGCCATCGTATAAAGTGAATAATTGCAAACAGTGTGAAAGTTATGGTCATTTCTACGTTCCGGGTAACTTAGGTTTCACTCTAGGGCGTTGCTCCACCAGATCGAATAGTAAGGGCCTAAGAATTCATCGCCAGAAGCATGAAATACATTATAAATACAACAGCTTTTCCATCGTATAAAATGAATAATTGCAACCAGTGTGAAAGTTATGGACATTTCTACATTCCGAACAACCTAGGCTTCACTCTAGGGCGTTGCTCCACCAGATCGAATAGTTAGGGCCTTGTAAGTCAACGCCAGGAGCATAAAATACAATAAAGATGCAACAGTTTTTCCATTGTATAACAGGAATAATTGCAACCAGTGTGAAGGTAATGGTATGTTCTACGTTCCAGGCAACCTAGGCTTCACTTTAGGGCCGTGCTCCACCAGTTCAAATAGTTAGGGCCTAAGAAGTCAACGCCAGAAGCATAAAATACGATATAAATACAACAGCTTTTCCATCGTATATAATGTATATTTGCAAACAGTGTGAAAGTAATGGTCATTTCTACGTTCCGGGCAACCTTGGCTTCACTCTAGGGCGTTGCTCCACCAGATCGTATAGCTAGGGACTTAGAAGTCAACGCCAGAAGCATAAAATACAATATAAATAAAACAGCTTTGCCACCGTATAAAGTGAATAATTGCAAGCAGTGTGAAGGTAATGGTCCTTTCTACGATCCGAGCAACGTAGGCTTCACTCTAGTGCGTTGCTCCACCAGACCGAATAGTTAGGGCCTTAGAATTCAACGCCAAAAGCATAAAATACAATAAAAATACAACAGTTTCTCCATCGTATAAAACGAATAATTGCAACCAGTGTGAAAGTTATGGACATTTCTACATTCCGAGCATGCTAGGTTTCACTCTATGGCGTTCCTTCACCAGATCGAATAGTTAGGGCCTAAGAAGTCAGCGCCAGAAGCATAAAATACAATAAAGGTGCAACAGTTTTTCCACCGTATAGGAGGAATATCTGCAACCAATGTGAAAGTACTGGTCATTACAACATTCCGGGTAACCTAGGTTTCACTCTAGGGCGTTGCTCCACCAGGTCGAATAGCTAGGGACTTAGAATTCAACGCCAGAAGAATAAAATACAATATAAGTACAACAGTTTTTCCATCGTATAAAACGAATAATTGTAAACAGTGTGAATGTAATGGTCATTTCTACATTCCGGGAAACCTAGGCGTCACTCCAGGGCGTTGCACCACCACATCTAATAGCTACGGCCTTAGAAGTCAAAGCCAGAAGCATAAAATACAATAAAAATACAACATTTTTTCCATCGTGTAACAGGAATAATTGCAACCATTGTGATAGTAATGGTCATTTCTACGTTCCGGGCAAACTAGGTTTCACTCTAGGTCGCTGCACCACCAGATCGTATAGTTAGGGCCTATGAAGTCAACGCCAGATGCATAAAATACAATATAAATACAACAGTTCTTCCATCGTAAAACAGGAATAATTGCAACCAGTGAGAAAGTAATGGTCATTTCTACGTTCCGGGCAACCCAGGTTTCACTCTAGGGCGTTACTTCACCAGATCGAGTATTTAGGGCCTAAGAAGTCAACGCCAGAAGAATAAAATACAATAAGGCTGCAACAGTTTTTCCATCGTATAAAACGAATAATTGCAACCAGTATGAAAGTTGTGGTCATTTCTACTTTCAGGGCAACCTAGGCTTCACTCTAGGTCGTTGCTCCACGAGATCGAATAGTTAAGGCCTTAGGAGTCAACGCCAGAAGCATAAAATACAAAATAAATACAACAGCCTTTCCAGAGTATAAAACGAATAATTGCAACCAGTGTGAAAGTTATGGACATTTCTACATTCCGAGCAAAATAATCTTTACTCTAGGGCGTTGCTCCACCAGATCGAATAGTTAGGGCCTTAGAAGTCAACGACAGAAGCATGAAGTACAACATAAATACAACAGCTTCTCCATTGTATAAAACGAATAATTGCAACCAGTGTGAAAGTTATGGTCATTTCTACGTTCCGGCCGACCTAGGCTTCAATCTAGTGCTTTGCTCCATCAGATCAAATAGTTAGGGCCTAAGAAGTCAACGCCAGAAGCATAAAATACAATATAAATACGACAGCTTTTATATGGTATATAATGTATATTTGCAAACAGTGTGAAAGTAATGGTCATTTCTACGTTCCGGGCAACCTAGGCTTCACTCTAGGCCGTAGCTCCACCACATCGAATAGCTCCGGCCTTAGAAATCAACGCCTGAAGCATAAAATACAATAAGAATACAACAGTTTTTTCATCATATAACAGGAATAATTGCAACAAGCGTGAAGGTAATGGTCATTTCTACGTTCCGGGCAACCGAGGCTTCACTCTAGGGCGTTGCTCCACCAGAGCGAATAGCTAGGGACTTAGACGTCAACGCCAGAAGCATGAAATACATTATAAATACAACAGCTTTTCAATCGTATAAAACGAATAAATGCAACCAGTGTGAAAGTTATGGTCATTTCTACGTTCCGAGCAACCTAGGCTTCACTCTAGGGCGTTGCTCCACGAGAACGTATAGTTAGAGCCTTAGAAGTCAACGCCAGAAGCATAAAATACGATATAAATACAATAGACTTTCCATCGCATAAAACGGATAATTGCAACCAGTGTGAAAGTTATGGTCATTTCTACGTTCCGGCGACCTAGGCTTCAATCTAGGGCGTTGCTCCACCAGACCGAATAGTTAGCGCCTTAGAAGCCAACGCCAGAAGCATAAAATACAATAAAGATGCAACAGTTTTTCCATCGTATAATAGGAATAACTGCAACCAGTGTGAAAGTACTGGTCATTTCTACGTTCCGGGTAACCTAGGTTTCACTCTAGGGCGTTGCTCCACCAGATCGAATAGCTTGGGACTTAGAATTCAACGCCAGAAGGATAAAATACAATATAAATACAACAGCTTTTCCATCGTATAAGACGAATAATTGCAACCAGTGTGAAAGTTATGGACATTTCTGCGTTCCGGGCAACCTAGGCTCCACTCTAGGGCGCTGCTCCACCGGATCGAATAGTTAGGGCATTAGAAATCAACGCCTGAAGCATAAAATACAATAAGAATACAACAGTTCTTTCATCATACAACAGGAATAATTGCAACAAGCGTGGAGGCAATGGTGAATTCTACGTTCCGGGCAACCTAGGCTTCACTCTAGGGCGTTGCTCCACCAGATCGAATAGCTAGGGATTTAGAATTCAACGCCAGAAGGATAAAATACAATATAAATACAACAGCATTTCCATCGTATAAAACGAATAATTGCAACCAGTGAGAAAGTAATGGTCATTTCTACGTTCCGGGCAACCCAGGTTTCACTCTAGGGCGTTACTTGACCAGATCGAGTAGTTAGGGACTTAGAAGCCAACGCCAGAAGCATAAAATACAATATAAATGCAACAGCTTTGCCATCGTATAAGGTGAATAATTGCAAACAGTATGAAAGTTATGGTCCTATCTACGATCCGAGCAACCTAGGCTTCACAGTAAGGCGTTGCTCCACCAGATCGAATAGCTAGGGACTTAGAATTCAACGCCAAAAGCATAAAATACAATAAAAATACAACAGTTTTTCTATCGTATAACAGGAATAATTGCAACCAGTGTGATAGTAATGGTCATTTCTACGTTCCGGGCAACCTGGGTTTCACTCTAGGGCGTAGCTCCACCAGATCGAATAGTTAGGGCCTTAGAAGTCAACGCCAGAAGCATAAAATACAATATAAATACGACAGCTTTTATATCGTATATAATGTATATTTGCAAACAGTGTGAAAGTGCTGGTCATTTCTACGTTCCGGGCAACCTAGGCTTCACTCTAGGCCGTAGCTCCACCACATCGAATAGCTCCGGCCTTAGAAATCAACGCCTGAAGCATAAAATACAATAAGAATACAACAGTTTTTTCATCATATAACAGGAATAATTGCAACAGCGTGAAGGTAATGGTCATTTCTACGTTCCGGGAAACCTAGGCTTCACAGTAGGGCGTTGCTCCACCACACCGAATAGCTACGGCCTTAGAATTCAACGCCAGAAGCATAAAATACAATTATAAATACAACAGCTTTTCCATCGTATAAAATGAATAATTGCAAACAGTGTGAAAGTAATGGTCATTTCTACGTTCCGGGCAACCTGGGCTTCACAATAGGGCGTTGCCCCACCAGATCGAATAGTTAGGGCCTAAGAAGTCAACGCCAGAAGCACCAAATACAAAATAAATACAACAGTTTTTCCATCGTATAAAACGAATGATTGCAACCAGTGTGAAAGTAATGGTCATTTCTACATTGCGGGCAACCTAGGCTTCACTCTAGGGCGTTGCTCCAACAGATTGAATAGTTAGGGCCTTAGAAGTCAACGTTCGAAGCATAAAATGCAAGAAAAATACAACAGTTTTTCCATCGTATAAAAGGGCTAATTGTAACCAGTTCGAAAGTGATTGTTATTTCTACGTTCCGGGCAACCTAGGCTTCACTCTAGGGCGTTGCTCCACCAGATCGAATAGTTAGGGCCTTAGAAGTCAACGCCAGAAGCATAAAATACAATATAAATACAACAGTTTTTCCATCGTATAACAGGAATAATTGCAACCAGTGTGAAAGTAATGGTCATTTCTACGTTCCGGGCAACTCAGGCTTCACCCTAGGGTGTTGTTCCACCAGATCGAATAGTTAGGGCCCAGGAAGTCAACGCCAGAAGAATAAAATACAACATAAGTACAACAGCTTTTCCATCGTATACAAGAACTAATTGCAACCAGTGTGAAAGTAATGGTCATTTCTACGTTCCGGGCAACCTGGGCTTCACAATAGGGCGTTGCTCCGCCAGATCGAATAGCTAGGGACTTAGAATTCAACGCCAGAAGCATAAAATACAATAAAAATACAACAGTTTTTCCATCGTATAACAGGAATAATTGCAACTAGTGTGAATATAATGGTCATTTCTACGTTCCGGGAAACCTAGGTTTCACTCTATGGCGTTGCTCCACCAGATGGAATAGTTATGGCCTAAGAAGACAACGCCAGAAGCACCAAATACATAATAAATACAACAGCTTATTCATCGTACAAAATGAATAATTGCAAGCAGTGTGAAAGTAATGGTCATTTCTACGTTCCCGGCAACCTAGGTTTCACTCTAGGGCGATGCTCCACCACAGCGAATAGCTACGGCCTTAGAATTCAACGTCAGAAACATAAAATACAATATAAATAGAACAGTTTTTCCATTGCGTAAAGCGAATAATGCAACCAGTGTGAAAGTTATGGTCATTTCTACGTTCCGTGCAACCTAGGCTTCACTCCAGGGCGTTGTTCCACCAGACCGAAAAGTTTGGACCTAAGAAGTCGACGCCAGAAGCATAAAATACAATATAAATACAACAGTTTTTCCATCCTATAAAGCGAATAATTGCAACCAGTGTGAAAGTAATGGTCATTTCTACGTTTCGGGCAACCTAGGCGTGACTCTAGATTGTTGTTCGACCAGATCGAATAGTTAGGGCCTAGGAAGTCTACGCCAGGAGAATAAAATACAATATAAGTACAACATCTTTTCCATCGTATAAAACGATTAAATGCAACCAGTGTCAATGTCATGGTTATTTCTACGTTCCGGGCAACCTACGTTTCACACTATGGCGTTGCTCCACCAGATCGATTAGTTAGGGCCTAAGAAGTCAACGCCAGAAGCACCAAATACAAAATAAATACAACAGCTTTTCCATCGTATAAAACGAATAATTGCAACCAGTGTGAAAGTAATGGTCATTTCTACATTGCGGGCAACCTGGGCTTCACTCTAGGGCGTTGCTCCAACAGATTGAATAGTTAGGGCCTTAGAAGTCAACGTTCGAAGCATAAAATCCAAAAAAATACAACAGTTTTTCCATCGTATAAAACGAATAATTGAAACCAGTGTGAAAGATATGGACATTTCTACATTCCGAGGAACCTGGGCTTCACACTAGGGCGTTGCTCCACCAGATCGAATAGTTAGGGCCTAAGAAGTCAACGCCAGAAGCGTAAAATACAATATAAATACAACAGATTTTCCATCGTATAAAACGAATAATTGCAACCAGTGTGAATGCTATGAACATTTCTACATTCCGAGCAACCTAGGCTTCACTCTAGGGCGTTGCTCCACCAGATCGAATAGTTAGGGCCTTAGAAGTCAACGCCAGAAGCACGAAGTACAATATAAATACAACAGCTTCTCCATCGTATAAAACGAATAATTGCAACCAGTGTGAAAGTTATGGACATTTCTACATTCCGAGCAACCTAGGCTTCACTCTAGGGCGTTGCTCCACCAGATCGAATAGTTAGGGCCTTAGAAGTCAACGCCAGAAGCATAAAATACAATAATGATGCAACAGTTTTTCCATCGTATAACAGGAATAACTGCAACCAGGGTGAAAGTACTGGTCATTTCTACGTTCCGGGCAACCTAGGCTTCTCTCTAGGGCGTTGCTCCACCAGATCGTATAGCTAGGTACTTGGAAGTCACGCCAGAAGCGTAAAATACGATAAAGATGCAACAGTTTTTCCATCGTATAAAACGAATAATTGCGACCAGTGTGATAGTTACGGTCATTTCTACATTCCGAGCAACCTAGTCTTCAACCTAGGGCGTTGCTCCACCAGATCGAATGGTTAGGGCCTTAGAAGTCAACGACAGAAGCATGAAGTACAACATAAATACAACAGCTTCTCCATCGTATAAAACGAATAATTGCAACCAGTGTGAAAGTTATGGTCATTTCTACGTTCCGGCCGACCTAGGCTTCAATCTAGTGCTTTGCTCCATCAGATCAAATAGTTAGGGCCTAAGAAGTCAACGCCAGAAGCATAAAATACAATATAAATACGACAGCTTTTATATGGTATATAATGTATATTTGCAAACAGTGTGAAAGTAATGGTCATTTCTACGTTCCGGGCAACCTAGGCTTCACTCTAGGCCGTAGCTCCACCACATCGAATAGCTCCGGCCTTAGAAATCAACGCCTGAAGCATAAAATACAATAAGAATACAACAGTTTTTTCATCATATAACAGGAATAATTGCAACAAGCGTGAAGGTAATGGTCATTTCTACGTTCCGGGCAACCTAGGCTTCACTCTAGGCCGTAGCTCCACCACATCGAATAGCTCCGGCCTTAGAATTCAACGCCAGAAGCATAAAATACAATAAAAATACAACAGTTTTTCCATCGTATAACAGGAATAATTGCAACTAGTGTGAATATAATGGTCATTTCTACGTTCCGGGAAACCTAGGTTTCACTCTATGGCGTTGCTCCACCAGATGGAATAGTTATGGCCTAAGAAGACAACGCCAGAAGCACCAAATACATAATAAATACAACAGCTTATTCATCGTACAAAATGAATAATTGCAAGCAGTGTGAAAGTAATGGTCATTTCTACGTTCCCGGCAACCTAGGTTTCACTCTAGGGCGATGCTCCACCACAGCGAATAGCTACGGCCTTAGAATTCAACGTCAGAAACATAAAATACAATATAAATAGAACAGTTTTTCCATTGCGTAAAGCGAATAATGCAACCAGTGTGAAAGTTATGGTCATTTCTACGTTCCGTGCAACCTAGGCTTCACTCCAGGGCGTTGTTCCACCAGACCGAAAAGTTTGGACCTAAGAAGTCGACGCCAGAAGCATAAAATACAATATAAATACAACAGTTTTTCCATCCTATAAAGCGAATAATTGCAACCAGTGTGAAAGTAATGGTCATTTCTACGTTTCGGGCAACCTAGGCGTGACTCTAGATTGTTGTTCGACCAGATCGAATAGTTAGGGCCTAGGAAGTCTACGCCAGGAGAATAAAATACAATATAAGTACAACATCTTTTCCATCGTATAAAACGATTAAATGCAACCAGTGTCAATGTCATGGTTATTTCTACGTTCCGGGCAACCTACGTTTCACACTATGGCGTTGCTCCACCAGATCGATTAGTTAGGGCCTAAGAAGTCAACGCCAGAAGCACCAAATACAAAATAAATACAACAGCTTTTCCATCGTATAAAACGAATAATTGCAACCAGTGTGAAAGTAATGGTCATTTCTACATTGCGGGCAACCTGGGCTTCACTCTAGGGCGTTGCTCCAACAGATTGAATAGTTAGGGCCTTAGAAGTCAACGTTCGAAGCATAAAATCCAAAAAAATACAACAGTTTTTCCATCGTATAAAACGAATAATTGAAACCAGTGTGAAAGATATGGACATTTCTACATTCCGAGGAACCTGGGCTTCACACTAGGGCGTTGCTCCACCAGATCGAATAGTTAGGGCCTAAGAAGTCAACGCCAGAAGCGTAAAATACAATATAAATACAACAGATTTTCCATCGTATAAAACGAATAATTGCAACCAGTGTGAATGCTATGAACATTTCTACATTCCGAGCAACCTAGGCTTCACTCTAGGGCGTTGCTCCACCAGATCGAATAGTTAGGGCCTTAGAAGTCAACGCCAGAAGCACGAAGTACAATATAAATACAACAGCTTCTCCATCGTATAAAACGAATAATTGCAACCAGTGTGAAAGTTATGGACATTTCTACATTCCGAGCAACCTAGGCTTCACTCTAGGGCGTTGCTCCACCAGATCGAATAGTTAGGGCCTTAGAAGTCAACGCCAGAAGCATAAAATACAATAAGGATGCAACAGTTTTTCCATCGTATAACAGGAATAACTGCAACCAGGGTGAAAGTACTGGTCATTTCTACGTTCCGGGCAACCTAGGCTTCTCTCTAGGGCGTTGCTCCACCAGATCGTATAGCTAGGTACTTGGAAGTCACGCCAGAAGCGTAAAATACGATAAAGATGCAACAGTTTTTCCATCGTATAAAACGAATAATTGCGACCAGTGTGATAGTTACGGTCATTTCTACATTCCGAGCAACCTAGTCTTCAACCTAGGGCGTTGCTCCACCAGATCGAATGGTTAGGGCCTTAGAAGTCAACGACAGAAGCATGAAGTACAACATAAATACAACAGCTTCTCCATCGTATAAAACGAATAATTGCAACCAGTGTGAAAGTTATGGTCATTTCTACGTTCCGGCCGACCTAGGCTTCAATCTAGTGCTTTGCTCCATCAGATCAAATAGTTAGGGCCTAAGAAGTCAACGCCAGAAGCATAAAATACAATATAAATACGACAGCTTTTATATGGTATATAATGTATATTTGCAAACAGTGTGAAAGTAATGGTCATTTCTACGTTCCGGGCAACCTAGGCTTCACTCTAGGCCGTAGCTCCACCACATCGAATAGCTCCGGCCTTAGAAATCAACGCCTGAAGCATAAAATACAATAAGAATACAACAGTTTTTTCATCATATAACAGGAATAATTGCAACAAGCGTGAAGGTAATGGTCATTTCTACGTTCCGGGCAACCTAGGCTTCACTCTAGGCCGTAGCTCCACCACATCGAATAGCTCCGGCCTTAGAATTCAACGCCAGAAGCATAAAATACAATAAAAATACAACAGTTTTTCCATCGTATAACAGGAATAATTGCAACTAGTGTGAATATAATGGTCATTTCTACGTTCCGGGAAACCTAGGTTTCACTCTATGGCGTTGCTCCACCAGATGGAATAGTTATGGCCTAAGAAGACAACGCCAGAAGCACCAAATACATAATAAATACAACAGCTTATTCATCGTACAAAATGAATAATTGCAAGCAGTGTGAAAGTAATGGTCATTTCTACGTTCCCGGCAACCTAGGTTTCACTCTAGGGCGATGCTCCACCACAGCGAATAGCTACGGCCTTAGAATTCAACGTCAGAAACATAAAATACAATATAAATAGAACAGTTTTTCCATTGCGTAAAGCGAATAATGCAACCAGTGTGAAAGTTATGGTCATTTCTACGTTCCGTGCAACCTAGGCTTCACTCCAGGGCGTTGTTCCACCAGACCGAAAAGTTTGGACCTAAGAAGTCGACGCCAGAAGCATAAAATACAATATAAATACAACAGTTTTTCCATCCTATAAAGCGAATAATTGCAACCAGTGTGAAAGTAATGGTCATTTCTACGTTTCGGGCAACCTAGGCGTGACTCTAGATTGTTGTTCGACCAGATCGAATAGTTAGGGCCTAGGAAGTCTACGCCAGGAGAATAAAATACAATATAAGTACAACATCTTTTCCATCGTATAAAACGATTAAATGCAACCAGTGTCAATGTCATGGTTATTTCTACGTTCCGGGCAACCTACGTTTCACACTATGGCGTTGCTCCACCAGATCGATTAGTTAGGGCCTAAGAAGTCAACGCCAGAAGCACCAAATACAAAATAAATACAACAGCTTTTCCATCGTATAAAACGAATAATTGCAACCAGAGTGAAAGTAATGGTCATTTCTACATTGCGGGCAACCTGGGCTTCACTCTAGGGCGTTGCTCTAACAGATTGAATAGTTAGGGCCTTAGAAGTCAACGTTCGAAGCATAAAATCCAAAAAAATACAACAGTTTTTCCATCGTATAAAACGAATAATTGAAACCAGTGTGAAAGATATGGACATTTCTACATTCCGAGGAACCTGGGCTTCACACTGGGGCGTTGCTCCACCAGATCGAATAGTTAGGGCCTAAGAAGTCAACGCCAGAAGCGTAAAATACAATATAAATACAACAGATTTTCCATCGTATAAAACGAATAATTGCAACCAGTGTGAATGCTATGAACATTTCTACATTCCGAGCAACCTAGGCTTCACTCTAGGGCGTTGCTCCACCAGATCGAATAGTTAGGGCCTTAGAAGTCAACGCCAGAAGCACGAAGTACAATATAAATACAACAGCTTCTCCATCGTATAAAACGAATAATTGCAACCAGTGTGAAAGTTATGGACATTTCTACATTCCGAGCAACCTAGGCTTCACTCTAGGGCGTTGCTCCACCAGATCGAATAGTTAGGGCCTTAGAAGTCAACGCCAGAAGCATAAAATACAATAAGGATGCAACAGTTTTTCCATCGTATAACAGGAATAACTGCAACCAGGGTGAAAGTACTGGTCATTTCTACGTTCCGGGCAACCTAGGCTTCTCTCTAGGGCGTTGCTCCACCAGATCGTATAGCTAGGTACTTGGAAGTCACGCCAGAAGCGTAAAATACGATAAAGATGCAACAGTTTTTCCATCGTATAAAACGAATAATTGCGACCAGTGTGATAGTTACGGTCACTTCTACATTCCGAGCAACCTAGTCTTCAACCTAGGGCGTTGCTCCACCAGATCGAATGGTGAGGGCCTTAGAAGTCAGCGCCAGAAGCATAAAATACAATAAAGGTGCAACAGTTTCTCCATCGCATAAGAGGAATATCAGCAGCCAATGTGAAAGTACTGGTCATTTCTACGTTCCGGGTAACCTAGGTTTCACTCTAGGGCGTTGCTCCACCAGGTCGAATAGCTAGGGACTTAGAATTCAACGCCCGAAGAATAAAATAGAATATAAGTACAACAGCTTTTCCATCGTATAAATCGAATAATTGCATCCAGTTCGAAAGCTATGGACATTTCTACATTCCGAGCAACACAGGCTTCACTCTAGGGCGTTGCTAAACCAGGTCGAATAGTTACGGCCTTAGAAGTCAACGCTAGAAGCATAAAATACAATATGGATGCAACAGTTTTTCCATCGTATAACAGGAATAACTGCAACCAGGGTGAAAGTACTGGTCATGTCTACGTTCCGGGTAACCTAGGTTTCACTCTAGGGCGTTGCTCCACCAGATCGAATAGCTAGGGACTTAGAAGTCACGCCAGAAGCATAAAATACGATAAAGATGCAACAGTTTTTCCATCGTATGAAACGAATAATTGCGACCAGTGTGAAAGTTATGGTCATTTCTACGTTCCGTGCAACCTAGGCTTCACTCTTTGTCGTTGGTCCACTAGACCGAATAGTTTGGACCTAAGAAGTCAACGCCAGAAGCATAAAATACAATATAAATACAACAGTTTTTCCATTGTATAAAGCGAATAATTGCAACCAGTGTGAAAGTTATGGTCATTTCTACGTTCCGGGCAATCGAGGCTTCACTTTAGGGCGTTGCTCCAACAGATCGAATAGTTAGGGCCTTAGAAGTCAACGCCAGAAGCATAAAATACAATAAAAATTCAACAGTTTTGCGATCGTATAAAAAGAATAATTGCAACCAGTGTGAAAGTAATGGTCATTTCTACATTGCGGGCAACCTAGGCTTCACTCTAGGGCGTTGCTCCACCAGATCGAATAGTTAGGGCCTTAGAAGGCAACGCCAGAAGCATAAAATACAATATAAATAGAACAGTTTTTCCATTGCGTAAAGCGAATAATGCAACCAGTGTGAAAGTTATGGTCATTTCTACGTTCCGTGCAACCTAGGCTTCACTCCAGGGCGTTGTTCCACCAGACCGAATAGTTTGGACCTAAGAAGTCGACGCCAGAAGCTTAAAATACAATATAAATACAACAGTTTTTCCATCCTATAAAGCGAATAATTGCAACCAGTGTGAAAGTAATGGTCATTTCTACGTTTCGGGCAACCTAGGCGTGACTCTAGATTGTTGTTCAACCAGATCGAATAGTTAGGGCCTAGGAAGTCTACGCCAGGAGAATAAAATACAATATAAGTACAACATCTTTTCCATCGTATAAAGCGATTAAATGCAACCAGTGTCAATGTCATGGTCATTTCTACGTTCCGGGTAACCTAGGTTTCACTCTAGGGCGTTGCTCCACCAGGTCGAATAGCTAGGGACTTAGAATTCAACGCCCGAAGAATAAAATACAATATAAGTACAACAGCTTTTCCATCGTATAAATCGAATAATTGCATCCAGTTCGTAAGCTATGGACATTTCTACATTCCGAGCAACACAGGCTTCACTCTAGGGCGTTGCTAAACCAGGTCGAATAGTTACGGCCTTAGAAGTCAACGCCGGAAGCATAAAATACAATAAGGATGCAACAGTTTTTCCATCGTATAACAGGAATAACTGCAACCAGGGTGAAAATACTGGTCATGACTACGTTCCGGGTAACCTAGGTTTCACTCTAGGGCGTTGCTCCACCAGATCGAATAGCTACTGACTTAGAAGTCACGCCAGAAGAATAAAATACGATAAAGATGCAACAGTTTTTCCATCGTATGAAACGAATAATTGCGACCAGTGTGATAGTTACGGTCATTTCTACATTCCGAGCAACCTAGTCTTCAACCTAGGGCGTTGCTCCACCAGATCGAATAGTTAGGGCCTAAGAAGTCAACGCCAGAAGCTTAAAATACGATATAAATACAACAGCTTTGCCATCGTATATAATGTATATTTGCAAACAGTGTGAAAGTAATGGTCATTTCTACGTTCCGGGCAACCTTGGCTTCACTCTAGGCGTTGCTCCACCAGATCGTATAGCTAGGGTCTTAGAATTCAACGCCAAAAGCACAAAATACGAAATAAATACAACAGCTTTTCCATCGTACAAAACGAATAATTGCAACCAGTGTGAAAGTTATGGTCATTTCTACGTTCCGGGTAACTTAGGTTTCACTCTAGGGCGTTGCTCCACCAGATCGAATAGTAAATGCCTAAGAATTCATCGCCAGAAGCATGAAATACATTATAAATACAACAGCTTTTCCATCGTATAAAACGAATAATTGCAACCAGTGTGAAAGTTATGGACATTTCTACATTCCGAACAACCTAGGCTTCACTGTAGGGCGTTGCTCCACCAGATCGAATAGTTAGGGCCTTGTAAGTCAACGCCAGGAGCATAAAATACAATAAAGATGCAACAGTTTTTCCATTGTATAACAGGAATAATTGCAACCAGTGTGAAGGTAATGGTATGTTCTACGTTCCAGGCAACCTAGGCTTCACTTTAGGGCCGTGCTCCACCAGTTCAAATAGTTAGGGCCTAAGAAGTCAACGCCAGAAGCATAAAATACGATATAAATACAACAGCTTTTCCATCGTATATAATGTATATTTGCAAACAGTGTGAAAGTAATGGTCATTTCTACGTTCCGGGCAACCTTGGCTTCACTCTAGGGCGTTGCTCCACCAGATCGTATAGCTAGGGACTTAGAAGTCAACGCCAGAAGCATAAAATACAATATAAATAAAACAGCTTTGCCATCGTATAAAGTGAATAATTGCAAACAGTGTGAAGGTAATGGTCCTTTCTACGATCCGAGCAACGTAGGCTTCACTCTAGTGCGTTGCTCCACCAGACCGAATAGTTAGGGCCTTAGAATTCAACGCCAGAAGCATAAAATACAATAAAAATACAACAGTTTCTCCATCGTATAAAACGAATAATTGCAACCAGTGTGAAAGTTATGGACATTTCTACATTCCGAGCATGCTAGGTTTCACTCTATGGCGTTCCTTCACCAGATCGAATAGTTAGGGCCTAAGAAGTCAGCGCCAGAAGCATAAAATACAATAAAGGTGCAACAGTTTTTCCACCGTATAGGAGGAATATCTGCAACCACTGTGAAAGTACTGGTCATTACAACATTCCGGGTAACCTAGGTTTCACTCTAGGGCGTTGCTCCACCAGGTCGAATAGCTAGGGACTTAGAATTCAACGCCAGAAGAATAAAATACAATAAGGCTGCAACAGTTTTTCCATCGTATAAAACGAATAATTGCAACCAGTATGAAAGTTGTGGTCATTTCTACTTTCAGGGCAACCTAGGCTTCACTCTAGGTCGTTGCTCCACGAGATCGAATAGTTAAGGCCTTAGGAGTCAACGCCAGAAGCATAAAATACAAAATAAATACAACAGCCTTTCCAGAGTATAAAACGAATAATTGCAACCAGTGTGAAAGTTATGGACATTTCTACATTCCGAGCAAAATAGGCTTTACTCTAGGGCGTTGCTCCACCAGATCGAATAGTTAGGGCCTTAGAAGTCAACGACAGAAGCATGAAGTACAACATAAATACATCAGCTTCTCCATCGTATAAAACGAATAATTGCAACCAGTGTGAAAGTTATGGTCATTTCTACGTTCCGGCCGACCTAGGCTTCAATCTAGGGCTTTGCTCCATCAGATCAAATAGTTAGGGCCTAAGAAGTCAACGCCAGAAGCATAAAATACAATATAAATACGACAGCTTTTATATCGTATATAATGTATATTTGCAAACAGTGTGAAAGTAATGGTCATTTCTACGTTCCGGGCAACCTAGGCTTCACTCTAGGCCGTAACTCCACCACATCGAATAGCTCCGGCCTTAGAAATCAACGCCTGAAGCATAAAATACAATAAGAATACAACAGTTTTTTCATCATATAACAGGAATAATTGCAACAAGCGTGAAGGTAATGGTCATTTCTACGTTCCGGGCAACCGAGGCTTCACTCTAGGGCGTTGCTCCAGCAGAGCGAATAGCTAGGGACTTAGACGTCAACGCCAGAAGCATGAAATACATTATAAATACAACAGCTTTTCCATCGTATAAAACGAATAAATGCAACCAGTGTGAAAGTTATGGTCATTTCTACGTTCCGAGCAACCTAGGCTTCACTCTAGGGCGTTGCTCCACGAGATCGTATAGTTAGAACCTTAGAAGTCAACGCCAGAAGCATAAAATACGATAAAGATGCCACAGTTTTTCATCGTAGAAAACGAATAAATGCAACCAGTGTGAAGGTTATGGTCATTTCTACATTCCGAGCAACCTAGGCTTCACTTCAGGGCGTTGCTCCACCAGATCGAATAGTTGGGGCCTTAGAAGTCAACGCCAGAAGCATGAAATACGATAAAAACATAACAGTTTTTCCAACGTATAACAGGAATAATTGCAACCAGTGTGAAAGTAATGGTCATTTCTACGTTCTGGGCATGCTAGGTTTCACTCTATGGCGTTCCTCCACCAGATCGAATAGTTAGGGCCTAATAAGTCAACGCCAGAAGCATAAAATACGATATAAATACAATAGACTTTCCATCGCATAAAACGGATAATTGCAACCAGTGTGAAAGTTATGGTCATTTCTACGTTCCGGCGACCTAGGCTTCAATCTAGGGCGTTGCTCCACCATACCGAATAGTTAGCGCCTTAGAAGCCAACGCCAGAAGCATAAAATACAATAAAGATGCAACAGTTTTTCCATCGTATAACAGGAATAACTGCAACCAGTGTGAAAGTACTGGTCATTTCTACGTTCCGGGTAACCTAGGTTTCACTCTAGGGCGTTGCTCCACCAGATCGAATAGCTAGGGACTTAGAATTCAACGCCAGAAGGATAAAATACAATATAAATACAACAGCTTTTCCATCGTATAAAACGAATAATTGCAACCAGTGTGAAAGTTATGGACATTTCTGCGTTCCGGGCAACCTAGGTTCCACTCTAGGGCGCTGCTCCACCGGATCGAATAGTTAGGGCCTAAGAAGTCAACGCCAGAAGCATAAAATACGATATAAATACAACAGCTTTTCCATCGTATATAATGTATATTTGCAAACAGTGTGAAAGTAATGGTCATTTCTACGTTCCGGGCAACCTTGGCTTCACTCTAGGGCGTTGCTCCACCAGATCGTATAGCTAGGGACTTAGAAGTCAACGCCAGAAGCATAAAATACAATATAAATAAAACAGCTTTGCCATCGTATAAAGTGAATAATTGCAAACAGTGTGAAGGTAATGGTCCTTTCTACGATCCGAGCAACGTAGGCTTCACTCTAGTGCGTTGCTCCACCAGACCGAATAGTTAGGGCCTTAGAATTCAACGCCAAAAGCATAAAATACAATAAAAATACAACAGTTTCTCCATCGTATAAAACGAATAATTGCAACCAGTGTGAAAGTTATGGACATTTCTACATTCCGAGCATGCTAGGTTTCACTCTATGGAGTTCCTTCACCAGATCGAATAGTTAGGGCCTAAGAAGTCAGCGCCAGAAGCATAAAATACAATAAAGGTGCAACAGTTTTTCCACCGTATAGGAGGAATATCTGCAACCACTGTGAAAGTACTGGTCATTACAACATTCCGGGTAACCTAGGTTTCACTCTAGGGCGTTGCTCCACCAGGTCGAATAGCTAGGGACTTAGAATTCAACGCCAGAAGAATAAAATACAATAAGGCTGCAACAGTTTTTCCATCGTATAAAACGAATAATTGCAACCAGTATGAAAGTTGTGGTCATTTCTACTTTCAGGGCAACCTAGGCTTCACTCTAGGTCGTTGCTCCACGAGATCGAATAGTTAAGGCCTTAGGAGTCAACGCCAGAAGCATAAAATACGATATAAATACAATAGACTTTCCATCGCATAAAACGGATAATTGCAACCAGTGTGAAAGTTATGGTCATTTCTACGTTCCGGCGACCTAGGCTTCAATCTAGGGCGTTGCTCCACCATACCGAATAGTTAGCGCCTTAGAAGCCAACGCCAGAAGCATAAAATACAATAAAGATGCAACAGTTTTTCCATCGTATAACAGGAATAACTGCAACCAGTGTGAAAGTACTGGTCATTTCTACGTTCCGGGTAACCTAGGTTTCACTCTAGGGCGTTGCTCCACCAGATCGAATAGCTAGGGACTTAGAATTCAACGCCAGAAGGATAAAATACAATATAAATACAACAGCTTTTCCATCGTATAAATCGAATAATTGCAACCAGTGTGAAAGTTATGGACATTTCTGCGTTCCGGGCAACCTAGGTTCCACTCTAGGGCGCTGCTCCACCGGATCGAATAGTTAGGGCATTAGAAATCAACGCCTGAAGCATAAAATACAATAAGAATACAACAGTTCTTTCATCATACAACAGGAATAATTGCAACAAGCGTGGAGGCAATGGTGAATTCTACGTTCCGGGCAACCTAGGCTTCACTCCAGGGCGTTGCCCCACCAGATCGAATAGCTAGGGATTTAGAATTCAACGCCAGAAGGATAAAATACAATATAAATACAACAGCATTTCCATCGTATAAAACGAATAATTGCAACCAGTGAGAAAGTAATGGTCATTTCTACGTTCCGGGCAACCCAGGTTTCACTCTAGGGCGTTACTTGACCAGATCGAGTAGTTACGGACTTAGAAGCCAACGCCAGAAGCATAAAATACAATATAAATGCAACAGCTTTGCCATCGTATAAGGTGAATAATTGCAAACAGTATGAAAGTTATGGTCCTATCTACGATCCGAGCAACCTAGGCTTCACAGTAGGGCGTTGCTCCACCAGATCGAATAGCTACTGACTTAGAATTCAACGCCAAAAGCATAAAATACAATAAAAATACAACAGTTTTTCTATCGTATAACAGGAATAATTGCAACCAGTGTGATAGTAATGGTCATTTCTACGTTCCGGGCATCCAGGGTTTCACTCTAGGGCGTAGCTCCACCAGATCGAACAGTTAGGGCCTTAGAAGTCAACGCCAGAAGCATAAAATACAATATAAATACGACAGCTTTTATATCGTGTATAATGTATATTTGCAAACAGTGTGAAAGTAATGGTCATTTCTACGTTCCGGGCAACCTGGGCTTCACTCTAGGCCGTAGCTCCACCACATCGAATAGCTCCGGCCTTAGAAATCAACGCCTGAAGCATAAAATACAATAAGAATACAACAGTTTTTTCATCATATAACAGGAATAATTGCAACAGCGTGAAGGTAATGGTCATTTCTGCGTTCCGGGCAACCTAGGCTTCACTCTAGGGCGTTGCTCCACCAGAGCGAATAGCTAGGGACTTAGACGTCAACGCCAGAAGCATGAAATACATTATAAATACAACAGCTTTTCCATCGTATAAAACGAATAAATGCAACCAGTATGAAAGTTATGGTCATTTCTACGTTCCGTGCAACCTAGGCTTCACTCTAGGGCGTTGGTCCACCAGACCGAATAGTTTGGACCTAAGAAGTCAACGCCAGAAACATAAAATACATTATAAACACAACTGTTTTTCCATCGTATAAAGCGAATAAATCCAACCAGCGTGAAAGTAATGGTCATTTCTACGGTCCGGGCAACCTAGGCTTGAGTCTAGGGCGTTGCTCCACCACATCGAATAGTTAGGGACTTAGAATTCAACGCCAGAAGCATAAAACACAATAAAAATTCAACAGTTTTTCCTTCGTATAACAGGAATAACTGCAACTATTGTGAAAGTACTGGTCATTTCTACGTTCCGGGTAACCTAGGCTTCACTCTAGGGCGTTGCTCCACCAGATCGAATAGTTAGCGACTAAGAAGTCAACGCCAGAAGCATAAAATACTATAAAAATACAACAGACCTTCCATTGTATAACAGGAATAATTGCAACCAGTATGAAAGTAACGGTCATTTCTACGTTCCGGGCAACCAAGACTTCACTCTAGGGCGTTGATCGACCACATCGAATAGCTACGGCCTTAGAGTTCAACGTCAGAAGCATAAAATACAATATAAATACAACAGTTTTTCCATCGTATAAAGCGAATAATTGCAACCAGTGTGAAAGTAATGGTCATTTCTACGTTCCGGGTAACCTAGGCTTCACTCTAGGGCGTTGCTCCACCAGATCGAATAGTTAGCGACTAAGAAGTCAACGCCAGAAGCATAAAATACTATAAAAATACAACAGTCCTTCCATTGGATAACAGGAATAATTGCAACCAGTATGAAAGTAATGGTCATTTCTACGTTCCGGGCAACCAAGACTTCACTCTAGGGCGTTGCTCCACCGCATCGAATAGCTACGGCCTTAGAATTCAACGTCAGAAGCATAAAATACAATATAAATACAACAGTTTTTCCATCGTATAAAGCGAATAATTGCAACCAGTGTGAAAGTAATGGTCATTTCTACGTTCCGGGCATCCTAGGCTTCAGTCTAGGGCGTTGGTCCACCGCATCGAATAGTTAGGGACTTAGAATTCAACGCCAGAGGCATAAAATACTATAAAAATAAAACAGTTCTTCCATCGTATAACAGGAATAAATGCAACCAGTGTGAAAGTAATGGTCATTTCTACGTTTCGGGCAACCAAGACTTCACTCTAGGGCGTTGCTCCACCAGATCGAATAGTTAGGGCATTAGAAATCAACGCCTGAAGCATAAAATACAATAAGATTACAACAGTTCTTTCATCATACAACAGGAATAATTGCAACAAGCGTGGAGGCAATGGTGAATTCTACGTTCCGGGCAACCTAGGCTTCACTCCAGGGCGTTGTCCCACCAGATCGAATAGCTAGGGATTTAGAATTCAACGCCAGAAGGATAAAATACAATATAAATACAACAGCATTTCCATCGTATAAAACGAATAATTGCAACCAGTGAGAAAGTAATGGTCATTTCTAGGTTCCGGGCAACCCAGGTTTCACTCTAGGGCGTTACTTGACCAGATCGAGTAGTTAGGGACTTAGAAGCCAACGCCAGAAGCATAAAATACAATATAAATGCAACAGCTTTGCCATCGTATAAGGTGAATAATTGCAAACAGTATGAAAGTTATGGTCCTATCTACGATCCGAGCAACCTAGGCTTCACAGTAGGGCGTTGCTCCACCAGATCGAATAGCTAGGGACTTAGAATTCAACGCCAAAAGCATAAAATACAATAAAAATACAACAGTTTTTCTATCGTATAACAGGAATAATTGCAACCAGTGTGATAGTAATGGTCATTTCTACGTTCCGGGCAACCAGGGTTTCACTCTAGGGCGTAGCTCCACCAGATCGAACAGTTAGGGCCTTAGAAGTCAACGCCAGAAGCATAAAATACAATATAAATACGACAGCTTTTATATCGTGTATAATGTATATTTGCAAACAGTGTGAAAGTAATGGTCATTTCTACGTTCCGGGCAACCTAGGCTTCACTCTAGGCCGTAGCTCCACCACATCGAATAGCTCCGGCCATAGAAATCAACGCGTGAAGCATAAAATACAATAAGAATACAACAGTTTTTTCATCATATAACAGGAATAATTGCAACAGCGTGAAGGTAATGGTCATTTCTACGTTCCGGGCAACCTAGGCTTCACTCTAGGGCGTTGCTCCACCAGAGCGAATAGCTAGGGACTTAGACGTCAACGCCAGAAGCATGAAATACATTATAAATACAACAGCTTTTCCATCGTATAAAACGAATAAATGCAACCAGTATGAAAGTTATGGTCATTTCTACGTTCCGTGCAACCTAGGCTTCACTCTAGGGCGTTGGTCCACCAGACCGAATAGTTTGGACCTAAGAAGTCAACGCCAGAAACATAAAATACATTATAAACACAACAGTTTTTCCATCGTATAAAGCGAATAAATCCAACCAGCGTGAAAGTAATGGTCATTTCTACGGTCCGGGCAACCTAGGCTTGAGTCTAGGGCGTTGCTCCACCACATCGAATAGTTAGGGACTTAGAATTCAACGCCAGAAGCATAAAACACAATAAAAATTCAACAGTTTTTCCTTCGTATAACAGGAATAACTGCAACTATTGTGAAAGTACTGGTCATTTCTACGTTCCGGGTAACCTAGGCTTCACTCTAGGGCGTTGCTCCACCAGATCGAATAGTTAGCGACTAAGAAGTCAACGCCAGAAGCATAAAATACTATAAAAATACAACAGACCTTCCATTGTATAACAGGAATAATTGCAACCAGTATGAAAGTAACGGTCATTTCTACGTTCCGGGCAACCAAGACTTCACTCTAGGGCGTTGATCGACCACATCGAATAGCTACGGCCTTAGAATTCAACGTCAGAAGCATAAAATACAATATAAATACAACAGTTTTTCCATCGTATAAAGCGAATAATTGCAACCAGTGTGAAAGTAATGGTCATTTCTACGTTCCGGGTAACCTAGGCTTCACTCTAGGGCGTTGCTCCACCAGATCGAATAGTTAGCGACTAAGAAGTCAACGCCAGAAGCATAAAATACTATAAAAATACAACAGTCCTTCCATTGTATAACAGGAATAATTGCAACCAGTATGAAAGTAATGGTCATTTCTACGTTCCGGGCAACCAAGACTTCACTCTAGGGCGTTGCTCCACAGCATCGAATAGCTACGGCCTTAGAATTCAACGTCTGAAGCATAAAATACAATATAAATACAACAGTTTTTCCATCGTATAAAGCGAATAATTGCAACCAGTGTGAAAGTAATGGTCATTTCTACGTTCCGGGCATCCTAGGCTTCAGTCTAGGGCGTTGGTCCACCGCATCGAATAGTTAGGGACTTAGAATTCAACGCCAAAGGCATAAAATACTATAAAAATAAAACAGTTCTTCCATCGTATAACAGGAATAAATGCAACCAGTGTGAAAGTAATGGTCATTTCTACGTTTCGGGCAACCAAGACTTCACTCTAGGGCGTTGCTCCACCAGATCGAATAGTTAGGGCATTAGAAATCAACGCCTGAAGCATAAAATACAATAAGAATACAACAGTTCTTTCATTATACAACAGGAATAATTGCAACAAGCGTGGAGGCAATGGTGAATTCTACGTTCCGGGCAACCTAGGCTTCACTCCAGGGCGTTGCCCCACCAGATCGAATAGCTAGGGATTTAGAATTCAACGCCAGAAGGATAAAATACAATATAAATACAACAGCATTTCCATCGTATAAAACGAATAATTGCAACCAGTGAGAAAGTAATGGTCATTTCTACGTTCCGGGCAACCCAGGTTTCACTCTAGGGCGTTACTTGACCAGATCGAGTAGTTAGGGACTTAGAAGCCAACGCCAGAAGCATAAAATACAATATAAATGCAACAGCTTTGCCATCGTATAAGGTGAATAATTGCAAACAGTATGAAAGTTATGGTCCTATCTACGATCCGAGCAACCTAGGCTTCACAGTAGGGCGTTGCTCCACCAGATCGAATAGCTACTGACTTAGAATTCAACGCCAAAAGCATAAAATACAATAAAAATACAACAGTTTTCCTATCGTATAACAGGAATAATTGCAACCAGTGTGATAGTAATGGTCATTTCTACGTTCCGGGCAACCAGGGTTTCACTCTAGGGCGTAGCTCCACCAGATCGAACAGTTAGGGCCTTAGAAGTCAACGCCAGAAGCATAAAATACAATATAAATACGACAGCTTTTATATCATATATAATGTATATTTGCAAACAGTGTGAAAGTAATGGTCATTTCTACGTTCCGGGCAACCTAGGCTTCACTCTAGGCCGTAGCTCCACCACATCGAATAGCTCCGGCCTTAGAAATCAACGCCTGAAGCATAAAATACAATAAGAATACAACAGTTTTTTCATCATATAACAGGAATAATTGCAACAGCGTGAAGGTAATGGTCATTTCTACGTTCCGGGCAACCTAGGCTTCACTCTAGGGCGTTGCTCCACCAGAGCGAATAGCTAGGGACTTAGACGTCAACGCCAGAAGCATGAAATACATTATAAATACAACAGCTTTTCCATCGTATAAAACGAATAAATGCAACCAGTATGAAAGTTATGGTCATTTCTACGTTCCGTGCAACCTAGGCTTCACTCTAGGGCGTTGGTCCACCAGACCGAATAGTTTGGACCTAAGAAGTCAACGCCAGAAACATAAAATACATTATAAACACAACTGTTTTTCCATCGTATAAAGCGAATAAATCCAACCAGCGTGAAAGTAATGGTCATTTCTACGGTCCGGGCAACCTAGGCTTGAGTCTAGGGCGTTGCTCCACCACATCGAATAGTTAGGGACTTAGAATTCAACGCCAGAAGCATAAAACACAATAAAAATTCAACAGTTTTTCCTTCGTATAACAGGAATAACTGCAACTATTGTGAAAGTACTGGTCATTTCTACGTTCCGGGTAACCTAGGCTTCACTCTAGGGCGTTGCTCCACCAGATCGAATAGTTAGCGACTAAGAAGTCAACGCCAGAAGCATAAAATACTATAAAAATACAACAGACCTTCCATTGTATAACAGGAATAATTGCAACCAGTATGAAAGTAACGGTCATTTCTACGTTCCGGGCAACCAAGACTTCACTCTAGGGCGTTGATCGACCACATCGAATAGCTACGGCCTTAGAATTCAACGTCAGAAGCATAAAATACAATATAAATACAACAGTTTTTCCATCGTATAAAGCGAATAATTGCAACCAGTGTGAAAGTAATGGTCATTTCTACGTTCCGGGTAACCTAGGCTTCACTCTAGGGCGTTGCTCCACCAGATCGAATAGTTAGCGACTAAGAAGTCAACGCCAGAAGCATAAAATACTATAAAAATACAACAGTCCTTCCATTGTATAACAGGAATAATTGCAACCAGTATGAAAGTAATGGTCATTTCTACGTTCCGGGCAACCAAGACTTCACTCTAGGGCGTTGCTCCACCACATCGAATAGCTACGGCCTTAGAATACAACGTCAGAAGCATAAAATACAATATATATACAACAGTTTTTCCATCGTATAAAGCGAATAATTGCAACCAGTGTGAAAGTAATGGTCATTTCTACGTTCCGGGCATCCTAGGCTTCAGTCTAGGGCGTTGGTCCACCGCATCGAATAGTTAGGGACTTAGAATTCAACGCCAGAGGCATAAAATACTATAAAAATAAAACAGTTCTTCCATCGTATAACAGGAATAAATGCAACCAGTGTGAAAGTAATGGTCATTTCTACGTTTCGGGCAACCAAGACTTCACTCTAGGGCGTTGCTCCACCAGATCGAATAGTTAGGGCCTAAGAAGTCAACGCCAGACGCATAAAATACAATATAAATACAACAGTTTTTCCATCGTATAGCATGAATAATTGCAAGCAGTGTGAAAGTAATGGTAATTTCTACGTTTCGGATAACCTAGGCTTGACTCTAGGGCGTTGCTCCACCAAATCGAATAGCTAGGGCCTTAGAAGTCAACGCCAGAAGCATAAAATACTATAAAAATACAACAGACCTTCCATTGTATAACAGGAATAATTGCAACCAATATGAAAGTAATGGTCATTTCTACGTTCCGGGCAACCAAGACTTCACTCTAGGGCGTTGCTCCACCAGATCGAATAGTTAGGGCCTAAGAAGTCAACGCCAGAACCATAAAATACAACATAAATAGAACAGTTTTTCCATTGCGTAAAGCGAATTACGCAACCAGTGTGAAAGTTATGGTCATTTCTACGTTCCCTGCAACCTAGGCTTCGCTCTAGGGCGTTGGTCCACCAGACCGAATAGTTTGGACCTAAGAAGTCGACGGCAGAAGCATAAAATACAATATAAATACAACAGTTTTTCCATCGTATAAAGCGAATAATTGCAACCAGTGTGAAAGTTATGGTCATTTCTACGATCCGGGCAAACGAGGCTTCACTCTAGTGCGTTGTGCCACCAGATCGAATAGTTAGGGCCTAAGAAGTCAGCTCCGGAAGCATAAAATACGATATAAGTACAACACTTTTTCCATCGTATAAAACGAATAATTGCAGCCAGTTTGAAAGTAATGGCCATTTCTACGTTTCGGGCAACGTAGGCTTCGCCCTAGGGCGTTGTTCCACCAGATCGAATAGATAGGGACATGGAGGTCAACGCCCGAAGCATAAAATACAATAAAAATACAACAGTTTTTCCATCGTATAGCAGGAATAATTGCAACCAGTGTGAAAGTAATGGGCATTTCTACGTTCCGCGCAACCTAGGCTTCACTCTAGGGCGTTGCTCCGCCAAATGGAATAGTTAGGGCCTAAGAAGTCAACGCCAGAAGCATAAAATACAATAAAAATAGAACAGTTTTTCCATTCCATAAAGAGAATAATGCAACCAGTGTGATAGTTAAGGTCATTTCTACGTTCCGTGAAACCTAGGCTTCACTCTAGGGCGTTGGTCTACCAGACCGAATTGTTTGGACCTAAGAAGTCAACGCCAGAAGCATAAAATACAATATAAATTCAACAGTTTTTCCATCGTATAAAGCGAGTAATTGGAACCAGTGTGAAAGTTATGGTCATTTCTACGATCCGGGCATCCTGGGCTTCAGTCTAGGGCGTTGCTCCACCGCATCGAATAGTTAGGGACTTAGAATTCAACGCCAGAGGCATAAAACACAATAAAAATTCAACAGCTTTTCCATCGTATACCAGGAACAATTGCAACCAGTATGAAAGTACTTGTCATTTCTACATTCCGGGTAACCTAGGCTTCACTCTAGGGCGTTCCTCCACCAGATCGAATAGTTAGGGCCTAATAAGTCAACGCCAGAACCATAAAATACAATATAAATAGAACAGCTTTTCCATTGCGTAAAGCGAATAATGCATCCAGTGTGTAAGTTATGGTCATTTCTACGTTCCGTGCAACCTAGGCTTCACTCTAGGGCGTCCCTCCACCAGATCGAGTAGCTAGGGACTTAGAATTCAACGCCAGAAGCATAAAATGCAATGTAAATACAACAGTTTTTCCATCGAATAAAGCGAATAATTGCAACCAGTGTGAAATTTATGGTCATTTCTACGATCCGGGCAAACTAGGCTTCACTCTAGTGCGTTGTTGCACCAGGTCGAATAGTTAGGGCCTAAGAAGTCAACGCCGGAGGCATAAAATACGATATAAGTACAACACTTTTTCCATCGTATAAAACGCATAATTGTTACCAGTTTGAAAGTAATGGCCATTTCTACGTTGCGGGCAACGTAGGCTTCGCCCTAGGGCGTTGTTCCACCAGATCGAATAGATAGGGACTTGGAGGTCAACGCCAGAAGCATAAAATACAATAAAAATACTACAGTTTTTCCATCGTATAACAGGAATAATTGCAACCAGTGTGAAAGTACTGGTCACTTCTACGGTCGGGGTAACCTAGGCTTCACTCTAGGGTGTTGCTCCACCAGACCAAATAGTTAGGGCCTAAGAAGTCAACGCCAGAAGCATAAAATACAATATAAATAGAACAGCTTTTCCATTCCAAAAAGCGAATAATGCAACCAGTGTGAAAGTTAAGGTCATTTCTACGTTCCGTGCAACCTAGGCTTCACTCTAGGGCGTTGGTCCACCAGACCCCATTGTTTGGACCTAAGAAGTCAACGCCAGAAGCATAAAATACAATATAAATACAACAGTTTTTCCATCGTATAAAGCGAATAATTGCAACCAGTGTGGAAGTTATGCTCATTTCTACGTTCCGGGCAAACTAGGCTTCACTCTAGTGCGTTGTGCCACAAGATCGAATAGTTAGCGCCTGCGAAGTCAACGCCCGAAGCAAAAAATTCAATAAAAATACACAATCTTTCCATAGTATAACAGGAATAATTGCAAACAGTGTGAAAGTAATGGTCATTTCTACGTTCCGGGCATCCTAGGCTTCAGTCTAGGGCGTTCTCCACCGCATCGAATAGTTAGGGACTTAGAATTCAACGCCAGAGGCATAAAACACAATAAAAATTCAACAGTTTTTCCTTCGTGTAACAGGAATAACTGCAACAAGTGTGAAAGCACTGGTCATTTCTACGTTCCGGGTAACCTAGGCTTCACTCTAGGGCGTTGCTCCACCAGATCGAATAGTTAGGGACTAAGAAGTCAACGCCAGAATCATAAAGTACTATAAAAATACGACAGTCCTTCTATCGTATAACAGGAATAAATGCAACCAGTCTGAAAGTAATGGTCATTTCTACGTTTCGGGCAACCAAGACTTCACTCTAGGGCGTTGCTCCACCAGATCGAATAGTTAGGGCCTAAGAAGTCAACGCCAGAACCATAAAATACAATATAAATAGAACAGCTTTTCCATTGCGTAAAGCGAATAGTGCATCCAGTGTGTAAGTTATGGTCATTTCTACGTTCCGTGCAACCTAGGCTTCACTCGAGGGCGTCCCTCCACCAGATCGAGTAGCTAGGGACTTAGAATTCAACGCCAGAAGCATAAAATGCAATATAAATACAACAGTTTTTCCATCGAATAAAGCGAATAATTACAACCAGTGTGAAATTTATGGTCATTTCTACGATCCGGGCAAACTAGGCTTCACTCTAGTGCGTTGTGGCACCAGATCGAATAGTTAGGGCCTAAGAAGTCAACGCCGGAGGCATAAAATATGATATAAGTACAACATTTTTTCCATCGTATAAAACGCATAATTGTAACCAGTTTGAAAGTAATGGCCATTTCTACGTTGCGGGCATCCTAGGCTTCAGTCTAGGGCGTTGCTCCACCGCATCGAATAGTTAGGGACTTAGAATTCAACGCCAGAGGCATAAAACACAATAAAAATTCAACAGTTTTTCCTTCGTGTAACAGGAATAACTGCAACCAGTGTGGAAGTTATGGTCATTTCTACGTTCCGGGCAAACTAGGCTTCTCTCTAGTGCGTTGTGCCACAAGATCGAATAGTTAGCGCCTGCGAAGTCAACGCCCGAAGCAAAAAATACAATAAAAATACACAATCTTTCCATAGTATAACAGGAATAATTGCAAACAGTGTGAAAGTAATGGTCATTTCTACGTTCCGGGCATCCTATGCTTCAGTCTAGGGCGTTGCTCCACCGCATCGAATAGTTAGGGACTTAGAATTCAACGCCAGAGGCATAAAACACAATAAAAATTCAACAGTTTTTCCTTCGTGTAACAGGAATAACTGCAACAAGTGTGAAAGCACTGGTCATTTCTACGTTCCGGGTAACCTAGGCTTCACTCTAGGGCGTTGCTCCTCCAGATCGAATAGTCAGGGTCTAAGATGTCAACGCCAGAATCATAAAGTACTATAAAAATACGACAGTCCTTCTATCGTATAACAGGAATAAATGCAACCAGTCTGAAAGTAATGGTCATTTCTACGTTTCGGGCAACCAAGACTTCACTCTAGGGCGTTGCTCCACCAGATCGAATAGTTAGGGCCTAAGAAGTCAACGCCACAACCATAAAATACAATATAAATAGAACAGCTTTTCCATTGAGTAAAGCGAATAGTGCATCCAGTGTGTAAGTTATGGTCATTTCTACGTTCCGTGCAACCTAGGCTTCACTCAAGGGCGTCCCTCCACCAGATCGAGTAGCTAGGGACTTAGAATTCAACGCCAGAAGCATAAAATGCAATATAAATACAACAGTTTTTCCATCGAATAAAGCGAATAATTACAACCAGTGTGAAATTTATGGTCATTTCTACGATCCGGGCAAACTAGGCTTCACTCTAGGGCGTTGGTCCACCAGACCGAATAGTTTGGACCTAAGAAGTCGACGGCAGAAGCATAAAATATAATATAAGTACAACAGTTTTTCCATCTTATAAAGCGAATAATTGCAACCAGTGTGAAAGTTATGGTCCTTTCTTCGTTCCGGGCAACCTAGGCTTCACTCTAGCGCGGTGCTCCACCAGATCGAATAGTTAGGGCCTAAGAAGTCAACGCTAGAAGCATAAAATAAAATATAAATATAACAGCTTTTCCATCGTATAAAACGAATAATAGCAATCAGTGTGAAAGTTATGGTCAATTCTAAGTTCCGGGCAACCTAGGCTTCACTCTAGGGCGTTGCTCCACTACATAGAATAACTATGGCCTTAGAAGTAAACGCCAGAATCTTAAAATACAATATAAGTACAACAGTTTTTCCAATCGTATAAAATGAATAATTGCGAACAGTGTCAAAGTAATGGTCATTTCTACGTTCCGGGCAGGCTGGGCTTCACTCTAGGGCGTTGCTCCACCACATCGAATAGTTAGGGCCTTTGAAGTCAACGCCAGAAGCATAAAATACAATATAAATACAACAGGTTTTCCATCGTATGAAACGAATAATTACAACCAGTATGAAAGTTATGGTCATTTCTACGTTCGGGGCAACCGAGGCTTCACTCTATGGCGTTTGTCCACCAGATCGAATAGGTAGGGACTTAGAATTCAACGACAGAAGCATAAAATACGATATATGTACAACAGTTTTTCCATTGTATAGAACGAATAATTGCAACCAGTGTGAAAGTTATGTTCATTTCTACGTTCCGGGCAACCTAGGCTTCACTCTAGGGCGGAGGACAACCAGATCTAATAGTTAGAGCCATAGAGGTCAATACGCGAAGCATAAAATACAAAATAAATAGAACAGCTTTTCCATCGTATAAAATTCATAATTGCAAACAGTGTGAAAGTAATGGTCATTTCTACGTTCCAGGTAACCTAGGTTTCAATCTAGGGCGAAACTCCACCAGATCGAAAAGCTAGGGACTTAGAATTCAACGTCAGAAGGATAAAATACAATATAAGTACAACAGTTTTTCCATCGTTTAAAATGAATAATTGCAAACAGTGTGAAAGTAATGGTCATTTCTACGTTCCAGGCAACCTAGTCTTCACTCTAGGGCGGTGCACCACCAGATCGAATAGTTAGAGCCATAGAAGTCAACGCCCGAAGTATAAAATACAAAATAAATAGAACAGCTTTTCCATCGTATAAAATGAATAATTGCAAACAGTGTGAAAGTAATGGTCATTTCTACGTTCCAGGTAACCTAAGTTTCACTCTAGGGCGTTGCTCCACCAGATTGAATAGCTAGGGACTTAGAATTAAACGCCAGAAGCATAAAATACAATGAAAATACAACAGCTTTTCCATCGTATAAAACGAATAATTGCAACCAGTGTGAGAGTTATGGTCATTTCTACGTACCGTGCAACCTAGGCTTCACTCTAGGGCGTTGCTCCACCAGATTGAATAGTTAGGGGCTTAGAAGACAACGCCAGAAGCATAAGATAAAATAAAGATGCAACAGCTTTTCCATCGTATAACAGGAATAATTGCAACCAGTGCGAAGGTAATGGTATGTTCTATGTTCCGGGCAACTTAGGCTTCACTCTAGGGCGGTGCTCCACCAGATCAAATAGTTAGGGCCTAAGAAATCAACGCCAGAAGCATAAAATACATTATAAATACAACAGTTTTTCACCGTATAAAACGAATAATTGCTACCAGTGTGAAAGTTATGGTCATTTCTACGTTCCGGGCAAGCTAGGCGTCACTCTAGGGCGTTGCTCTACCACACCTAATAGCTACGGCCTTAGAAGTCAACGCCAGAAGCATAAAATACAATATAAATACAACAGCTTTTCCATCGTATAAAATGAATAATAGCAAACAGTGTGAAAGTAATGGTCATTTCTACGTTCCGGGCAACCTAGGCTTCACTCTAGGGCGTTGCTCCACCAGATCGAATAGCTAGCGACTTAGAATTAAACGCCAGAAGCATAAAATACAATAAAAATACAACAGCTTCTCCATCGTATAAAACGAATAATTGCAACCAGTGTGAGAGTTATGGTCATTTCTACGTTCCGTGCAACCTAGGCTTCACTCTAGTGCGTTGCTCCACCAGATCGAATAGTTTGGGCCTTAGAAGCCAACGCCAGAAGCATAAAATACAATATAAATACAACAGGTTTTCCATCGTATGAAACGAATAGATTACAACCAGTATGAAAGTTATGATCATTTCTACGTTCGGGGCAACCGAAGCTTCACTCTATGGCGTTGGTCCACCAGATCGAATAGGTAGGGACTTAGAATTCAACGACAGAAGCATAAAATACGATATATGTACAACAGTTTTTCCATCGTATAAAACGAATAATTGCAACCAGTGTGAAAGTTATGTTCATTTCTACGTTCCGGGCAACCTAGGCTTCACTCTAGGGCGTTGGTCCACAAGATCGAATAGTTAGGGCCTAAGAAGTGATCGCCAGAAGCATAAAGTACAATCAAACTACAACAGTTTTTCCATCGTATAAAACGAGTAATTGCAACCAGTATGAAAGTTATTGTCATTTCTACGTTCCGGACAGCCTAGGCTTCACTCTAGGGCGTTGCTGCACCAGATCGAATAGTTAGGGCCTTAGATGTCAACGCGCGCGGCATAAAATACAAAATAAATAGAACAGTTTTTCCATTGTATATAACGAATAATTGCTACCAGTGTGAAAGTGTGGGTCACTTCTACGTTCCGGGCAACCTAGGCTTCACCCTAGGGCGTTGTTCCACCATATCGAATAGTTAGGGCCTAAGAAGTCAACGCCAGGAGCATAAAACAAAATATATATACAACAGGTTTTCCATCGTATAAAACGAATAATTACAACCGGTATGAAAGTTATGGTCATTTCTACGTTCCGGGCAACCTAGGCTTCACTCTAGCGCGCTGTGCCATCAGATCGAGTACTTAGGGCCTAAGAAGTCAACGCCAGAAGCATGAAACACGATATATGTACAACAGTTTTTCCATCGTGTAAAACGAATAATTGCAACCAGTGTGAAAGTAATGGCCATTTCTACATTGCGGGTATCCCAGACTTAACACTGAGGCATGGCTCCACCAGATCGAATACATAGTGCTTTAGAAGTCAACGCAAGAAGCATAAAATACAAAATAAGTCCAACAGTTTTTCCATCGCCTAAGACGAATGATTGCATCCAGTGTGAATGTTATGGTCTTTTATACGTTCCGGGCAACCGAGGCTTCACTCTAGGGCGTTGCTCCAACAGATCGAATAGTTAGGGCCTTAGAAGTCAACGCCAGAAGCATAAAATACGATATATGTACAACAGTTTTTCCATCGTATAACAGGAATAATTGCAACCAGTGTGAAAGTAATGGTCATTTCTGCGTTCCAGGCAACCTAGGTTTCGCTCTAGGGCGTTGCTCCACCACATCGAATAGCTACGGCCGTAGAAGTCAACGCCAGAAGCATAAAATACAATATAAATACAACAGTTTTTCCATTGTATAGAATGAATAATTGCAAACAGTGTGAAAGTTACGGTCATTTCAACGATTCCGGGCAGCCGAGGCTTCACTCTAGGGCGTTGCTCCACCAGATCGAATAGTTAGGGCCTTAGAAGTCAACGCCTGAAACATAAAATACAATATAAATACAACAGTTTTTCCATCGCATAACAGGAATAATTGCAACCAGTGTGGAAGTGATGGTCATTTCTACGTTCCGGGCAACCTAGACCTCACTCTAGGGCGCTGGTCCACCAGATCCAATAGATAGGGCTTAAGAAGGCAACGCCAGAAGCATAAAATACATTATAAATGCAACAGCTTTTCCATTGTATAGAATGAATAATTGCAAACAGTGTGAAAGTTACGGTCATTTCTGTGATTCCGGGCAGCCTAGGCTTCACTCTAGTGCGTTGCTCCACGAGATCGAATAGTTAGGGACTCACACTTCTACGCCAGAAGCATAAAATACAATAAAAATGCAACAGTTTTTCCATCGTATAAAACGAATAATTGCAACCAGTGTGAAAGGTACGGTCATTTCTACGTTCCGGGCAACCGAGGCTTCACTCTATGGCGCTGCTCCACCAGATCGAAAAGTTAGGACATTAGAAGTCAACGCTTGAAGCATAAAATAAAATATAAATACAACAGTTTTTCCATTGTATAAAATGAATAATTACAAACAGTGTGAAAGTTACTGTTATTTCTACGATTACGGGCAGCCTAGGCTTCACTCTAGGGCGTTGCTCCACCAGATCGAATAGTTAGGACCTTAGAAGTCAACGCTTGAAGCATAAACTACAATACAAATACAACAGTTTTTCCATCGTAGAACAGGAACAATTGCAACCAGTGTGAAAGATATGGTCATATCTACGTTCCGGGCAACCTAGGCTTCACTCTAGGGCGTTGTTCCACCACATCGAATAGCTAGGGCCTTAGAAGTCAACGCCAGAAGCATAAAATAAAATATAAATACAACAGTTTTTCCATTGTATAAAATGAATAATTACAAACAGTGTGAAAGTTATGGTCAGTTCTACATTGCAAGCAACCTAGGATACACTCTAGGGCGTTGCTGCACCAGATCGAATAGTTAGTGCCTTAGAAGTCAACGCCAGAAGCATAAAATACAATATAAATACAACAGTTTTTCCTTCGTATGAAACAAATAATTGCAACCAGTATGAGACATATGGTCATTTCTACTTTCCGAGCAACCTAGGCTTCACCCTAGGGCGTCGCTCCAACGGATTGAATAGTTAGGGCCTTAGAAGTCAACGCCCGTACCATAAAATGCAAAAAAAATACAACAGTGTTTCCATCATATAACAGGAATAATTGCAACCAGTTTGAAAGTGATGGCCAATTCTACGTTCCGGGCAACCTAGGTTTCACTCCAGTGCGTTGCTCCACCAGACCGAATAGTTACGGCCTAAGAAGTCAACGCCAGAAGCATAAGATACGATATAAATACAACAGCTTTTCCATTGTATAAAACGAATAATTGCAACCAGTGTGAAAGTAATGGTCATTTCTACGTTCCGAGCACCCTAGGCGTCACTCTAGGGCGTTGCTCCACCACATCTAATAGCTACGGCCTTAGAAGTCAACGCCAGAGGCATAAAGTACAATATAAATACAACAGCTTTTCCATCGTATAAAACGAATAATTGCAACCAGTGTGAAAGTTATGGTCAGTTCTACATTGCAAGCAACCTAGGATACACTCTAGGGCGTTGCTGCACCAGATCGAATAGTTAGGTCCTTAGAAGTAAACGCCAGAAGCATAAAATACGATATAAATACAACAGCGTTTGCATCGTATAAAACGAATAATAGCAACCAGTATGAAACTTATGGTCATTTCTACTTTCCGAGCCAGCTAGGCTTCACCATAGGGCGTTGCTCCAGCAGATTGAATAGTTAGGGTCTTAGAAGTCAATGCCCGAAGCATAAAATGCAATAAAAATACAACAGTGTATCCATCATATAACAGGAATAATTGCAACCAGTTTGAAAGTGATGGCCAATTCTACTTTCCGGGCATACCTAGGCTTCACCCTAGGGAGTTGCTCCAACAGATTGAATAGTTAGGGCCATAGAAGTCAACGCCCGAAGCATAAAATGCAAAAAAAATACAACAGTGTTTCAATCATATATCAGGCATAATTGCAACCAGTCTGAAACTTATGGTCATTTCTACTTTCCGAGCCACCTAGGCTTCACCCTAGGGCGTTGCTCCAACAGATTGAATAGTTAGGGCCTTAGAAGCCAACGCCCGAACCATAAAATACAATATAAATACAACAGTTTTTCCATTGTATAAAACGAATAATTGCAACCAGTTTGAAAGTGATGGCCAATTCTACCTTCCGGGCAACCTAGGTTTCACTCTAGGGCGTTGCTCCACCAGATCGAATAGTTAGTGCCTTAGAAGTCAACGCCAGAAGCATAAAACACAATATAAGTACAACAGTTTTTCCATCGTCTAAAACGAATAATTGCAACCAGTATGAAACTTATTGTCATTTCTACTTTTCGAGCAAGCTAGGCTTCACCCTAGGGCGTTGTTCCACCAGATCGAATAGTTAGGGCCTAAGAAGTCAACGCCAGAAGCATAAAATACAATATAAATATAACAGTTTTTCCATCGTATAAAACGAATAATAGCAACCAATGTGAAAGTTATGGTCATTTCTACGTTCCGGGCAACCTAGGTTTCACTCTACGGCGTTGCTCCACCAGATCAAACGGTTAGGGCCTTAGAAGACAAGGCCCGAAGCATTAAATACAAAACAAATAGAACAGTTTTTCCATAGTATAAAACGCATAATTGCTACCAGTGTAAAAGTTATGGTTATTTCTACGTTCCGGGCAACCTAGGCTTCACCCTAGGCCGTTGTTCCACCAGATCGAATAGTTAGGGCCTTAGAAGTCAACGCCCGAACCATAAAATGCAAAAAAATACAACAGTGTTTCCATCATATATCAGGAATAATTGCAACCAGTTTGAAAGTGATGGCCAATTCTACGTTCCGGGCAACCTAGGCTTCACTCTAGGGCGTTGCTCCACCAGATCGAATAGTTAGTGCCTTAGAAGTCAACGCCAGAAGCATAAAATACAATATAAATAGAACAGTTTTTCCATCGTATGAAACGAATAATTGCAACCAGTATGAAACTTATGGTCATTTCTACTTTCCGAGCAACCTAGGCTTCACCCTAGGGCGTTGCTCCAACAGATTGAATAGTTAGGGCCTTAGAAGTCAACGGCCGAACCATAAAATGCAAAAAAAATACAACAGTGTTTCAATCATATATCAGGCATAATTGCAACCAGTTTGAAAGTGATGGCCAATTCTACGTTCCGGGCAACCTAGGCTTCACTCTAGGGCGTTGCTCCACCAGATCGAATAGTTAGTGCCTTAGAAGTCAACGCCAGAAGCATAAAATACAATATAAATACAACAGTTTTTCCTTCGTATGAAACAAATAATTGCAACCAGTATGAGACATATGGTCATTTCTACTTTCCGAGCAACCTAGGCTTCACCCTAGGGCGTTGCTCCAACGGATTGAATAGTTAGGGCCTTAGAAGTCAACGCCCGTACCATAAAATGCAAAAAAAATACAACAGTGTTTCCATCATATAACAGGAATAATTGCAACCAGTTTGAAAGTGATGGCCAATTCTACGTTCCGGGCAACCTAGGTTTCACTCCAGTGCGTTGCTCCACCAGACCGAATAGTTACGGCCTAAGAAGTCAACGCCAGAAGCATAAGATACGTTATAAATACAACAGCTTTTCCATTGTATAAAACGAATAATTGCAACCAGTGTGAAAGTAATGGTCATTTCTACGTTCCGAGCACCCTAGGCGTCACTCTAGGGCGTTGCTCCACCACATCTAATAGCTACGGCCTTAGAAGTCAACGCCAGAGGCATAAAGTACAATATAAATACAACAGCGTTTCCATCGTATAAAACGAATAATTGCAACCAGTGTGAAAGTTATGGTCAGTTCTACATTGCAAGGAACCTAGGATACACTCTAGGGCGTTGCTGCACCAGATCGAATAGTTAGGTCCTTAGAAGTAAACGCCAGAAGCATAAAATACGATATAAATACAACAGCGTTTGCATCGTATAAAACGAATAATAGCAACCTGTATGAAACTTATGGTCATTTCTACTTTGCGAGCCAGCTAGGCTTCACCATAGGACGTTGCTCCAGCAGATTGAATAGTTAGGGTCTTAGAAGTCAATGCCCGAAGCATAAAATCCAATAAAAATACGACAGTGTATCCATCATATAACAGGAATAATTGCAACCAGTTTGAAAGTGATGGCCAATTCTACTTTCCGGGCAACCTAGGCTTCACCCTAGGGAGTTGCTCCAACAGATTGAATAGTTAGGGCCATAGAAGTCAACGCCCGAACCATAAAATGCAAAAAAAATACAACAGTGTTTCCATCATATATCAGGAATAATTGCAACCAGTTTGAAAGTGATGGCCAATTCTACGTTCCAGCCAACCTAGGCTTCACACTAGGGCGTTGTTCCACCAGATCGAATAGTTAGGGCCTAAGAAGTCAACGCCAGAAACATAAAATACAAAATAAATAGAACAGTTTTTCCATAGTATAAAACGCATAATTGCTACCAGTGTAAAAGTTATGGTTATTTCTACGTTCCGGGCAACCTAGGCTTCACCCTAGGCAGTTGTTCCACCAGATCGAATAGTTAGGGCCTCAGAAGGGAACGCCAGAAGCATAAAATACAATATAAATACAACAGTTTTTCCATCATATAAAACGGATAATTGCAACCAGTATGAAAACTATGGTCATTTCTACTTTCCGGGCAACCTAGGCTTCACCCTAGGGCGTTGCTCCAACTGATTGAATAGTTAGGGCCTTAGAAGTCAACGCCCGAAGCATAAAATGCAAAAAAAATACAGCAGTGTTTCCATCATACAACAGGTATAATTGCAACCAGTTTGAAAGTGATGGCCAATTCTACGTTCCGGGCAACCTAGGCATCACTCTATTGCGTTGCTCCACCAGATCGAATAGTTAATGCCTTAGAAGTCAACGCCAGATGTATAAAATACAATATAAATACAACAGTTTTTCCATCGTATAAAACGAATAATTGCAACCAGTATGAAACTTATGGTCAATTCTACTTTCCGAGCAAGCTAGGCTTCACCCTAGGGCGTTGCACCAACAGATTAAATAGTTAGGGCCTTAGAAGTCAGCGCCCGAACCATAAAATGCAAAAAAAATAGAACAGTGTATCCATCATATCACAGGAATAATTGCAACCAGTTTGAAAGTGATGGCCAATTCTACGTTCCGAGCAACCTAGGCTTCGCTCTAGGGCGTTGCTCCACGAGATCGAAAAGCTAGGAACTTAGAATTAAACGCCAGAAGAATAAAATACAATATAAGTACAACAGTTTTTGAACCGTATAAAAAGAATATTTGCAAACATTGTGATAGTAATGGTCATTTCTACGTTCCGGGCAACCTATGCGACACTCTAGGGCGTTTGCTCCACCACATCTAATAGCTACGGCCTTAAAATTCAACGCCAGAAGATTAAAATGCAATATAAATACAACAGCTTTTCCATCGTATAAAATGAATAATTGCAAACAGTGTGAAAGTAATGGTCATTTCTACGTTCCGGGAAACCTAGGCTTCACTATAGGGCGTTGCACCGCCAGATCGGATAGTTGAGGGCCTTAGTAGTCAACGCCAGAAGCATAAAATACGATATAAATACAACAGCTTTTCCATCGTATAAAAAGAATAATAGCAACCAGTGTGAAAGTTATGGTCATTTCTACGTTCCGGGCAACCTAGGCTTCACTCCAGGGCGTTGCTCCACCAGATCAAACAGTTAGGGCCTTAGAAGTCAACGCCCGAAGCATAAAATACAAAATAAATAGAACGGTTTTTCCATTGTATAAAACGAATAAATGCTACCAGTGTAAAAGTTATGGTCTTTTCTACGTTCCGGGCAACCTAGGCTTCACCCTAGGGCGTTGTTCCACCAGATCGAATAGTTAGGGCCTAAGATGTGAACGCCTGAAGCATAAAATACAATATAAATACAACAGTTTTTCCATCGTATAAAACGAATAATTGCAACCAGTATGAAACTTATGCTCATTTCTACTTTCCGGGCAACCTAGGCTTCACTCTATGGCGTTCTACCACCACATCGAATAGCTACGGCCACAGAAGTCAACGCCTGAAGTATAAAATACAATAAAAATACAACAGTCTTTCCATCCTATAACAGGAATAATTGCAACCCGTGTGAAAGTGATGGTCATTTCTACGTTCCAGGCAACCTAGGCTTCACTCTAGGGCGTTGTTGCACCAGATCGAATAGTTCGGGCCTAAGAAGTCAACGCCCGAAGCATAAAATACAAAATAAATAAAACAGTTTTTCCATCGTATAAAACGAATAATTGCTACCAGTGTGAAATAAATGGTCATTTCTACGTTCCGGGCAACCTAGGTTTCACTCTAGGGCGTTGCTCCTCCAGATCGAATGGTTAGTGCCTTAGAAGTCAACGACAGAAGCATAAAATACAATATAAATACAACAGCTTTTCGATTGTATAACAGGAATAATTGCAACCAGTGTGAAAGTGATGGTCATTTCTACGATCCGGGTAACCCAGGTTTCACTCTAGGGCATTACTCCACCACATCGAATAGCTACGGCCGTAGAAGTCAACGCCTGAAGCATAAAATGCAATAAAAATACAACTATTTTTTCATCGTATAACACGAATAATTGCAGCAAGCGTGAAGGTAATGGTCATTTCTACGTTCCGGGCACCCTAGGCATCACTCTTGGGCGTTGTTCCACCAGATGGAATAGTTAGGGCCTAAGAAGTCAACGCCAGAAGCATAAAATACGATATAAATACAACAGCTTTTCCATCGTATAAAACGAATAATTGCTACCAGCGTAAAAGTTATGGTCATTTCTACGTCTCGGGCAACCTAGGCTTCACCCTAGGCCGATGTTCCACCAGATCGAACAGTTAGGGCCTAAGAAGTGAACGCCAGAATCATAAAATACGATATAAATACAACAGCTTTTCCATCGTATAAACGAATAATTGCAACCAGTGTGAAAGTTATGGTCATTTCTACGTTCCGGGCAACCTAGGCTTCACCCTAGGGCGTTGCTCCAACTGATTGAATAGTTAGGGCCTTAGAAGTCAACGCCAGAAGCATAAAATACGATATAAATAGAACGGCTTTTCCATCATATTAAATGAATAATTGCAAACAGTGTGAAAGAAGTGGTCATTTCTACGGTCCGAGCAACCTAGGTTTCACTCTAGGACGGTGCTCCACCATATCGAATAGCTACGGCCTTAGAAGCCTACGCCTCAGGCACAAAATACAATAAAAATACAACAGTCTTTTCATGGTATAACAGGAATAATTGCAACAAGCGTGAAAGTAATGATCATTTCGGCGTTTCGGGCATCCTAGACTTAACTCTGAGGCATTGCTCCACCAGATCGAATAGTTAGGACCTAAGAAGTCAACGCCAGAAGCATAAAATACAATATTAATACAACAGCATTGCCATCGTATAAAATGTATAATTGCAAGCAGTGTGAAAGATATGGACATTTCTACGTTCCGGGCAACCTAGGCTTCACTCTATGGCGTTCATCCTCAACATCGAATACCTACGGCCTCAGAAGTCTACGCGTGAAGCATAAAATACAATAAAAATACAACAGTCTTTCCATCCTATAACAGGAATAATTGCAACCCGAGTAAAAGTGATGGTCATTTCTACGTTTCAGGCAACCTAGGCTTCACTCTAGGGTGTTGTTCCACCATATCGAATAGTTACGGCCTAAGAAGTCAACGCCAGAAGCGTAAAATACAATATAAATATAACAGTTTTTCCATCGTATAAAACGAATAATAGCAACCAGTGTGAAAGTTATGGTCATTTCTACGTTCTGGGCAACCTAGGCTTCACTCTAGGGCGTTGCTCCACCAGATCAAACAGTTAGGGCCTTAGATGTCAACGCCAGAAGCATAAAATACAATAAAGGTGCAACAGTTTTTCCATCGTATAACAGGAATAACTGCAACCAGTGTGAAAGTACTGGTCATTTCTACGTTCCGGGTAGCCTAGGCTCCACTCTAGGGCGTTGCTCCACCAAATCGAATAGCTAGGGCCATAGAAGTCAACGCCAGAAGCATAAAATACAATAAAGACGCAAAGGTTTTTCCATCGTATAACATGAATAACTGCAAACAGTATGAAAGTACTGGTCATTTCTACGTTCCGGGTAACCTAGGTTTCACTCTAGGGCGTTGCTCCGCCAGATCGAATAGTTAGGGCCTTAGAAGTCAACGCCCGAAGCATAAAATACAAAATAAATAAAACAGTTTTTTCATCGTATAAAACGAATAATTGCTACCAGTGTGAAATGAATGGTCATTTCTACGTTCCGGACAACCTAGGCTTCACCCTAGGGCGTTCTTCCACCAGATCGAATAGTTAGGGCCTAAGAAGTGAACGCCAGAAGCATAAAATACAATATAAATACAAGAGTTTTTCCATCATATAAAACGAATAATTGCAAACAGTTTGAAAGTGATGGTCATTTCTACGTACCGGGCAACCTAGGCTTCACTCTAGGGCGTTGCTCAACCAGATCGAATAGTTAGGGTCTTAGAAGTCAACGCCCGAAGCATAAAATATAAAATAAATAGATCAGTTTTTCCATCGTATAAGACAAATAATTGCTACCAGTGTGAAAGTTATGGATATTTCTACTTTCCGGGCAACCTAGGCTTCACCCTATGGCGTTGTTCCACCAGATCGAATAGTTAGGGCCTAAGAAGTCAACGCCAGAAGCATAAAATACGATATAAATACAACAGCTTTTCCATTGCATAAGACGAAGAGTTGCAACCAGTTTGAAAGTGATGGTCATTTCTACGTACCGAGCAACCTAGGCTTCACTCTAGGGCTTTGCTCCACCTGATCTAATAGTTAGGGCCTTAGAAGTCAACGCCCGAAGCATAAAATACAAAATAAATAGAACAGCTTTTCCATCGTATAAAACGAATAATTGCTACCAGTGTGAAAGTTATGGTCATTTCTACTTTCCGGGCAACCTACGCTTCACCCTAGGGCGTTGTTCCACCAGATGGAATAGTTAGGGCCTAAGAAGTCAACGCCAGAAGCATAAAATACGATATAAATACAACAGCTTTTCCATCGTATAAAACGAGTAATTGCAACCAGTGTGAAAGTTATGGTCATTTCTACGTTCCGGGCAACCTAGGCTTCACCCAAGGGCGTTGCTCCAACAGATTGAATAGTTAGGTCCTTAGAAGTCAATGCCCGAAGCATAAAATACAAAATAAATAGAACGGTTTTTCCATTGTATAAAACGAATAAATGCTACCAGTGTAAAAGCTATGGTCTTTTCTACTTTCCGGCCAACCTAGGCTTCACCCTAGGGCGTTGGTCCACCAGATCGAATAGTTAGGGCCTAAGAAGTGAACGCCTGAAGCATAAAATACAATATAAATGCAACAGGTTTTCCATCGTATATAATGTATATTTGCAAACAGTGTGAAAGTAATGGTCATTTCTACGTACCGGGCAACCTAGGCTCCACTCTAGGGCGTTGCTCCACCAAATCGAATAGCTAGGGCCTTAGAAGTCAACGCCAGAAGCATAAAATATAAAATAAATAGAACAGTTTTTCCATCGTATAAAACGAATAATTGCTACCAGTGTGAAAGTTATGGTTATTTCTACTTTCCGGGCAACCTAGGCTTCACCCTAAGGCGTTGTTCCACCAGATGGAATAGTTAGGGCCTAAGAAGTCAACGCCAGAAGCATAAAATACGATATAAATACAACAGCTTTTCCATCGTATAAGACGAATAATTGCAACCAGTTTGAAAGTGATGGTCATTTCGTCGTACCGGGCAACCTAGGCTTCACTCTAGGGCGTTGCTCCACCTGATCGAATAGTTAGGGCCTTAGAAGTCAATGCCCGAAGCATAAAATGCAATAAAAATACAACAGTTTTTCCATCGTATAGCAGAAATAATTTGCAACCAGTGTGAAAGTACTGGTCATTTCTACGTTCCGGGTAACCAAGGTTTCACTCTAGGGCGTTGCTCCACGAGATCGAAAAGCTAGGGACTTAGAATTAAACGCCAGAAGAATAAAATACAATATAAGTACAACAGTTTTTGAACCGTATAAAAAGAATATTTGCAAACATTGTGATAGTAATGGTCATTTCTACGTTCCGGGCAACCTATGCGACACTCTAGGGCGTTTGCTCCACCACATCTAATAGCTACGGCCTTAAAATTCAACGCCAGAAGATTAAAATGCAATATAAATACAACAGCTTTTCCATCGTATAAAATGAATAATTGCAAACAGTGTGAAAGTAATGGTCATTTCTACGTTCCGGGAAACCTAGGCTTCACTCTAGGGCGTTGCTCCGCCAGATCGGATAGTTGAGGGCCTTAGTAGTCAACGCGAGAAGCATGAAATACGATATAAATACAACAGCTTTTCCATCGTATAAAAAGAATAATAGCAACCAGTGTGAAAGTTATGGTCATTTCTACGTTCCGGGCAACCTAGGCTTCACTCCAGGGCGTTGCTCCACCAGATCAAACAGTTAGGGCCTTAGAAGTCAACGCCCGAAGCATAAAATACAAAATAAATAGAACGGTTTTTCCATTGTATAAAACGAATAAATGCTACCAGTGTAAAAGTTATGGTCTTTTCTACGTTCCGGGCAACCTAGGCTTCACCCTAGGGCGTTGTTCCACCAGATCGAATAGTTAGGGCCTAAGAAGTGAACGCCTGAAGCATAAAATACAATATAAATACAACAGTTTTTCCATCGTATAAAACGAATAATTGCAACCAGTATGAAACTTATGCTCATTTCTACATTCCGGGCAACCTAGGCTTCACTCTATGGCGTTCTACCACCACATCGAATAGCTACGGCCACAGAAGTCAACGCCTGAAGTATAAAATACAATAAAAATACAACAGTCTTTCCATCCTATAACAGGACTAATTGCAACCCGTGTGAAAGTGATGGTCATTTCTACGTTCCAGGCAACCTAGGCTTCACTCTAGGGCGTTGTTGCACCAGATCGAATAGTTCGGGCCTAAGAAGTCAACGACCGAAGCATAAAATACAAAATAAATAAAACAGTTTTTCCATCGTATAAAACGAATAATTGCTACCAGTGTGAAATAAATGGTCATTTCTACGTTCCGGGCAACCTAGGCTTCACGCTAGGGCGGTGCTCCACCAGATCAAATAGTTAGGGCCTAAGAAGTCAACGCCAGGAGCATAAAATACAACATAAATACAACAGACTTTCCGTCGTATATAATGTATACTTGCAAACAGTGTGAAAGTAATGGTCATTTCTACGTACTGGGCAACCTAGGCTCCACTCTAGGGCGTTGCTCCACCAAATCGAATAGCTAGGGCCTTAGAGGTCAACGCCAGAAGCATAAAATACAATAAAGACGCAAAGGTTTTTCCATCGTATAACATGAATAACTGCAAACAGTATGAAAGTACTGGTCATTTCTACGTTCCGGGTAACCTAGGTTTCACTCTAGGGCGTTGCTCCTCCAGATCGAATGGTTAGTGCCTTAGAAGTCAACGACAGAAGCATAAAATACAATATAAATACAACAGCTTTTCGATTGTATAACAGGAATAATTGCAACCAGTGTGAAAGTGATGGTCATTTCTACGATCCGGGTAACCCAGGTTTCACTCTAGGGCATTACTCCACCACATCGAATAGCTACGGCCGTAGAAGTCAACGCCTGAAGCATAAAATGCAATAAAAATACAACTATTTTTTCATCGTATAACACGAATAATTGCAGCAAGCGTGAAGGTAATGGTCATTTCTACGTTCCGGGCACCCTAGGCATCACTCTTGGGCGTTGTTCCACCAGATGGCATAGTTAGGGCCTAAGAAGTCAACGCCAGAAGCATAAAATACGATATAAATACAACAGCTTTTCCATCGTATAAAACGAATAATTGCTACCAGCGTAAAAGTTATGGTCATTTCTACGTCTCGGGCAACCTAGGCTTCACCCTAGGCCGATGTTCCACCAGATCGAACAGTTAGGGCCTAAGAAGTGAACGCCAGAAGCATAAAATACAGTATAAATACAACAGCTTTTCCATCACATAAAACGAATGATAGCAACCAGTTTGACAGTTATGGTCATTTCTACGTTCCGGGCAACGTAGGCTTCACTCTAGGGCGTTGCTCCACCAGATCGTATAGTTAGGGCCTTAGATGTCAACGCCCGAAGCATAAAATACAAAATAAATAGAACGGTTTTTCCATTGTATAAAACGAATAAATGCTACCAGTGTAAAAGTTATGGTCTTTTCCACGTTCCGGGCAACCCAGGCTTCACCCTAGGGCGTTGTTCCACCAGACCGAATAGTTAGGGCCTAAGAAGTGAACGCCAGAAGCATAAAATACAAATAAATACAACAGTTTTTCCATCGTATAAAACGAATAATTGCAACCAGTATGAAACTTGTGGTCATTTCTACTTTCCGGGCAACCTAGTCTTCACTCTATGGCGTTCTACCACCACATCGAATAGCTACGGCCACAGAAGTCAACGCCTGATGTATAAAATACTATAAAAATACAACAGTCTTTCCATCCTATAAGAGGAATAATTGCAACCCGTGTGAAAGCGATGGTCATTTCTACGTTCCAGGCAACCTAGGCTTCACTCTAGGGCGTTGTTGCACCAGATCGAATAGTTCGGGCCTAAGAAGTCAACGCCAGAAGCATAAAATACAATATATATATAACAGTTTTTCCATCGTATAAAACGAATAATAGAAACCAGTGTGAAAGTTATGGTCAGTTCTACGTTCCGAGCGGCATAGGCATCACTCTAGGGCGGTGCTCCACCAGATCAAACAGTTAGGGCCTTAGAAGTCAACGCCCGTAGCATTAAATACAAAATAAATAGAACAGTTTTTCCATTGTATAAAACGAATAATTGCTACCAGTGTAAAAGTTATGGTCATTTCTACGTCTCGGGCAACCTAGGCTTCACCCTAGGCCGTTGTTCCACCAGATCAAACAGTTAGGGCCTAAGATGTGAACGCCAGAAGCATAAAATACAATATAAATACAACAGTTTTTCCATCAAATAAAACGAATGATAGCAACCAGTGTGAAAGTTATGATCATTTATATTTTCCGGGCAACCTAGGCTTCACCCTAGGGCATTGCTCCAACAGATTGAATAGTTAGGGCCTTAGATGTCAATGCCCGAAGCATAAAATGCAATAAAATACAACAGTTTTTCCATCATATAACAGGAATAATTGCAACCAGTTTGAGAGTGATGGTCATTTCTACGTTCCGTGCAACCTAGGCTTCACTCTAGGGCGTTGCTCCACCAGATCGAATAGTTAGGGCCTTAGAAGTCAACGCCCGTAGCATTAAATACAAAATAAATAGAACAGTTTTACCATTGTATAAAACGAATAATTGCTACCAGTGTAAAAGTTATGGTCATTTCTACGCCTCGGGTAACCTAGGCTTCACCCCAGGCCGTTGTTCCACCAGATCAAACAGTTAGGGCCTAAGAAGTGAACGCCAGAAGCATAAAATACAATATAAATACAACAGTTTTTCCATCAAATAAAACGAATGATAGCAACCAGTGTGAAAGTTATGGTCATTTCTACGTTCCGGGCAACGTAGGCTTCACTCTGGGGCGTTGCTCCACCAGATCGTATAGTTAGGGCCTTAGATGTCAACGCCCGAAGCATAAAATACAAAATAAATAAAACAGTTTTTCCATCGTATAAAACGTATAATTGCTACCAGTGTGAAAGTTATGGTCATTTCTACGTTCCGCGCAACCTAGGCTTCACTCTAGGGCGTTGCTCCACCAGATCGAATAGTTAGGGCCTTAGAAGTCAACGCCCGAAGCATAAAATACAAAATAAATAAAACAGTTTTTCCATCGTATAAAACGAATAATTGCTACCAGTGTGAAATTTATGGTCATTTCTACGTTCCGGGCAACCTAGGCTTCACTCTAGGGCGGTGCTCCACCAGATCAATTAGTTAGGGCCTAAGAAGTCAACGCCAGAAGCATAAAATACAACATAAATACAACAGACTTTCCATCGTATATAATGTATATTTGCAAACAGTGTGAAAGTAATGGTCATTTCTACGTACCGGGCAACCTAGGCTCCACTCTAGGGCGTTGCTCCACCAAATGGAATAGTTAGGGCCTTAGAAGTCAACGCCAGAAGCATAAAATACAATAAAGATGCAAAAGTTTTTCCATCGTATTACAGGAATAACTGCAGACAGTTTGAAAGGACTGGTCATTTCTACGTTCCGGGTAACCTAGGTTTCACTCTAGGGCGTTGCTCCACCAGATTGAATAGCTAGGGCCTTAGAAGTCAATGCCCGAGGCATAAAATGCGATAAAAATACAACAGTTTTTCCATCATATAACAGGAGTAATTGCAACCAGTTTGAGAGTGATGGTCATTTCTACGTACCGGGCAACCTAGGCTTCACTCAAGGGCGTTAGGCCACCAGATCCAATACTTAGGGCCTAAGAAGTCAACGCCAGTAGCACAAAATAAAAAACAAATGGAACAGATTTCCATTGTATAGAACGAATAATTGCAACCAGTGTGAAAGTTATGGTAATTTCTACGTTCCGGGCAACCTGGGCTTCACTCTAGGGCGTTGGTCCAACAGATCGAATAGTTAGGGCCTAAGAAGCCACCGCCAGAAGCATAAAACACAATATAAATAAAACAGTTTTTCCATCGTATGAAATGAATAATTGCAACCAGTGTGAAAGTTATGGTCATTTCTACGTTCCGGGCAACCTAGGCTTCACCCTAGGGCGTTGCTCCAAAAGATTGAATAGTTAGGGCCTTAGAAGTCAATGCCGGAAGCATAAAATGCGATAAAAATACAACAGTTTTTCCATCATATAACAGGAATAATTGCAACCAGTTTGAAAGTGATGGTCATTTCTACGTTCCGGGCAATCTAGGCTTCACTCTAGGGCGTTGATCCACTAGACGGAATAGATAGTGCCTTAGAAGTCAACGCCGGATGCATAAAATACAATACAAATACAACAGCTTTTCCATCGTATAAAACTAATAATTGCAACCAATATGAAAGTTAACGTCATTTCTGCTTTCCGGGCAACCTAGGCTTCACCCTAGGGCGTCGCTCCAACAGATTGAATAGTTAGGGCCTTAGACGTCAACGCCCGAAGCATAAAAGGCAACAAAAATACAACAGTTTTTCCATCGTATAACAGGATTAATTGCAACCAGCTTGAAAGTGATGGTCATTTCGAAGCTCCGGGCAACCTAGGCTTCACTCTAGGTCGTTGCTCCACCAGATCGAATAGTTAAGGTCTTCGAAGTCAACGCCCGAAGCATAAAATACAAAATAAATGGAACAGTTTTTCCATCGTATAAAACGAATAATTGCTACCAGTGTGAAAGTTATGGTCATTTCTACTTTCCGGGCAACCTACGCTTTACCCTAGGGCGTTGTTCCACCAGATGGAATAGTTACGGCCTAAGAAGTCAACGCCAGAAGCATAAAATACGATATAAATACAACAGCTTATCCATCGTATAAAACGAATAATTGCAACCAGTGTGAAAGTTATGGTCATTTCTAAGTTGCGGGCAACCTAGGATTCACCCTAGGGCGTTGTTCCACCACATCGAATAGCTACGTCCTCAGAAGTCAACGACAGAAGCATAAAATACAATATAAATATAACAGTTTTTCCATCGTATATAACGAATAATAGCAACCAGTGTGAAAGTTATGGTCATTTCTATGTTCCGGGCAACCTAGGCTTCACTCTAGGGCGTTGCTCCACCACATCAAACAGTTAGGGCCTTAGAAGTCAACGCCCGAAGCATAAAAAACAAAATAAATATGACAGTTTTTCCATCGTATAAAACGAATAATAGCAACCAGTGTGAAAGTTATGGTCACTTATACGTTCCGGGCAACCTAGGCTTCACCCTAGGGCGTTGCTCCAACAGATTGAATAGTTAGGGCCTTAGAAGTCAACGCCCGAAGCATAAAAGGCAATAAAAATACAACAGTTTTTCCATCGTATGACAGGATTAATTGCAACCAGTTTGAAAGTGATGGCCAATACTACGTTCCGGGCAACCTAGGCTTCACTCTAGGGCGTTGCTCCACCAGATCGAATGGTTGGAGCCTTAGAAGTCAACGCCAGAAGCATAAAATACAATATAAATACAACAGTTTTTCCAATGTATAAAACGAATAATTGCAACCAGTATGAAACTTATGGTCATTTCTACTTTCCGAGCAACCTAGGCTTCACCCTAGGGCGTTGCTCCAACAGATTGAATAGTTAGGGCCTTAGAAGTCAATGCCCGAATCATTAAATGAAATAAAAATACAACAGCTTTTCCATTGTATAACAGGAATAATTGCAACCAGTGTGAAGGTAATGGTATGTTCTTCGTTCCGGGCAACCTAGGCTTCACTCTAGGGCGGTACTCCACCAGGTTAAATAGTTAGGGCCTAAGAAGTCAACGCCAGAAGCATAAATGCAATATAAGTACAACAGTTTGCCATCGTATAAAATGAATAATTGCAAACATTGTGAAAGTAATGGTCATTTCTACGTGCCGGGCAACCTAGGCGTCACTCTAGGGCGTTGCTCCACCACAGCTAAAAGCTACGGCCTTAGAAGTCAACGCCAGAAGCATAAAATACAATAAATATGCAACTGATTTTCCATCGTATAGCATGACTAATTGCAACCAGTGCGAAAATAATGACCATTTCGACGTTTCGGGCATCCTAGGCTTAACTCTGAGGCGTTGCTCCACCAAATCGAAGAGATAGGGCCTTAGAAGTCAACGCCAGAAGCATAAAATACAATATAAATACAACAGCTTTGCCATCGTATAAAATGAATTATTGCAAACAGTGTGAAGGTAATGGTCATTTCTACGTTCCGAGCAACCTAGGTTTCACTGTAGGGTGTTGCTCCGCCAGATCGAATAGGTAGGGCCTTAGAAGTCAACGCTAGAAGCATAAAAAACAAAATAAATAGAACAGTTTTTCCATGTATAAAACGAATAATTGCTACCAGTGTGAAAGTTATGATCATTTCTACGTTCCGGGCAACCTAGGATTCACCCTAGGGCGTTGTTCCACCACATCGAATAGCTACGTCCTCAGAAGTCAACGACAGAAGCATAAAATACAATAAAGATGCAACAGTTTTTCCATCGTATGACAGGAATAATTGTAACCAGTGTGAAGGTAATGGTATGTTCTACGTTCCAGGCAACCAAGGCTTCACTCTAGGGCGGTGCTGCACCAGGTCAAATAGTTAGGGCCTAAGAAGTCAACGCCAGAAGCATAAAATACAATATAAATACAACAGCCTTTCCATCGTATACAATGTATATTTGCAAACAGTTTGGAAGTAATGGTCATTTCTACGTTCCTGGCAACCTAGGCTTCACTCTAGGTCGTTGTTCCACCAGATCGAATAGTTAGGGCCTAGGAAGTCAACGCCAGAAGAATAAAATGCAATATAAGTACAACAGTTTACCATCGTATAAAATGAATAACTGCAAACATTGTGAAAGTAATGGTCATTTCTACGTGCCGGGCAACCTAGGCTTCAGTCTGGACCGTTGTTCCACCCGATCGAATAGTTAGGGCCTTAGAAGTCAACGCCCGAGGCATAAAATACAAAATAAATAGAACAGCTGTTCCATGTATAAAACGAATAATTGTTTCCAGTGTGAAAGTTATGATCATTTCTACGTGCCGGGCAACCTAGGCTTCACCGTAGGGCGTTGTTCCACCAGATGGAATAGATGGGGCCTAAGAAGTCAACGGCAGAAGCATAAAATACGATATAAGTACAACAGCTTTTCCATCGTATAATACGAATAATTGCAACCAGTGTGAATGTTATGGTCATTTCTACGTTCCGGGCAACCTAGGCTTCACTCTAGGCTGTTGCTCCACCAGATCGAATAGCTAGGGCCTTAGAAGTCAACGCCCGAAGCATAAAATACAAAATAAATAGGACAGCTTTTCCATGTATAAAACGAATAATTGCTTCCTGTGTGAAAGTTATGGTCATTTCTACGTTCCGGGCAACCTAGGCTTCACCAGAGGGCGTTGTTCTACCAGATCGAATAGCTGGGACCTTAGAAGTCAACGACAGAAGCATAAAATAAGATATAAATACAACAGCTTTTCCATCGTATAAAACGAATAATGGTAACCAGTGTGAAAGTTATGGCCATTTCGACGTTTCGGGCATCCTAGGCTTAACTCTGAGGCGTTGCTCCACCAAATCGAAGAGATAGGGCCTTAGAAGTCAACGCCAGAAGCATAAAATACAATATAAATACAACAGCTTTGCCATCGTATAAAATGAATTATTGCAAACAGTGTGAAGGTAATGGTCATTTCTACGTTCCGAGCAACCTAGGCTTCACTGTAGGGTGTTGCTCCGCCAGATCGAATAGGTAGGGCCTTAGAAGTCAACGCCAGAAGCATAAAATAAGATATAAATACAACAGCTTTTCCATCGTATAAAACGAATAATGGTAACTAGTGTGAAAGTTATGGACATTTCTACGTTCCGGGCAGCCAAGGATTCACTCTAGGACGATGCTCCACCAGATCGAATAGTTAGGGCCTAAGAAGTCTACGCCAGAAGCATAAAATACAATAAAGTTGCAACAGTTGTTCCATCGTATGACAGGAATAACTGCAAGCAGTGTGAAGGTACAGGTCATTTCTACGTTCCGGGTAATCCAGATTTCAGTCTAGGGCGTTGCTCCACCAGATCGAATAGCTAGGGACTTAGAATTCAACGCCAGAAGAATAAAATACAATCTAAGTACAACAGCTTTTCCACCGAATAAAATGAATAATTGCATACATTGTGAAAGCAATGGTCATTTCTACGTTCCGGGCAACCTAGGCTTCACTCTAGGGCGTTGCTCCACCAGATCGAATAGCTAGGGACTTAGAACTCAATGCCAGAAGCATGAAATGCAATATATATATAACAGCTTTTCCATGTATAAAACGAATAATTGCTACCAGTGTGAAAGAGTTGGTCATTTCTACGGTCCGGGCAACCTAGGATTCACCCTAGGGCGTTGTTCCACCAGATGGAATAGTTAGGGCCTAAGAAGTAAACGCCAGAAGCATAAAATACAATATAAATACAACAGTTTTTCCATCGTATAAAACGAATAATTGCAACCAGTATGAAACTTATGGTCATTTATATTTTCCGGGCAACCTAGGCTTCACCCTAGGGCATTGCTCCAACAGATTGAATAGTTAGGGCCTTAGAAGTCAATGCCCGAAGCATAAAATGCAATAAAAATACAACAGTTTTTCCATCATATAACAGGAATAATTGCAACCAGTTTAAGAGTGATGATCATTTCTACGTACCGGGCAACCTAGGCTTCACTCTGGGGCGTTGATCCACTAGATCGAATAGTTAGTGCCTTAGAAGTCAACGCCAGATGCATAAAATACAATATAAATACAACAGTTTTTCCATCGTATAAAACGAATAATTGCAACCACTATGAAAGTTAACGTCATTTCCACTTTCCGAGCAACCTAGGCTTCACCCTAGGGCATTGCTCCAACAGATTGAATAGTTAGGGCCTTAGAAGTCAACGCCCGAAGCATAAAAGGCAAAAAAAATACAACAGTTTTTCCATCGTATAACAGGATTAATTGCAACCAGTTTGAAAGTTATGGTCATTTCTACGTTTCGGGCAACCTAGGCTTCATTCTAGGACGATGCTCCAACGAGATCGAATAGTTAGGGCCTAAGAAGTCAACGCCAGAAGCATAAAATACAATAAAGATGCAACAGTTGTTCCATCGTATAACAGGAATAACTGCAAACAGTGTGAAAGTACAGGTCATTTCTACGTTCCGGGTAATCCAGGTTTCACTCTAGGGCGTTGCTCCACCAGATCGAATAGCTAGGGACTTAGAATTCAACGCCAGAAGAATAAAATACAATCTAAGTACAACAGTTTTTCCATCGAATAAAATGAATAATTGCATACATTGTGAATACAATGGTCATTTCTACGTTCCGGGCAACCTAGGCTTCACTCTAGGGCGTTGCTCCACCAGATCGAATAGCTAGGGACTTAGAATTCAATGCCAGAAGCATAAAATGCAATATATATATAACAGCTTTTCCATGTATAAAACGAATAATTGCTACCAGTGTGAAAGAGTTGGTCATTTCTACGTTCCGGGCAACCTAGGCTTCACCCTAGGGCGTTGTTCCACCAGATGGAATAGTTAGGGCCTAAGAAGTCAACGCCAGAAGCATAAAATACAATAAAGATGCAACAGTTTTTCCATCGTATGACAGGAATAATTGCAACCAGTGTGATGGTAATGGTATGTTCTACGTTCCGGGCAACCAAGGCTTCACTCTAGGACGGTGCTGCACCAGGTTAAATAGTTAGGGCCTAAGAAGTCAACGCCAGAAGCATAAAATACAATATAAATACAACAGCCTTTCCATCGTATACAATGTATATTTGCAAACAGTTTGAAAGTAATGGTCATTTCTACGTTCCTGGCAACCTAGGTTTCACTCTAGCGCGTTGTTCCACCAGATCGAATAGTTAGGGCCTAGGAAGTCAACGCCAGAAAAATAAAATGCAATATATGTACAACAGTTTACCATCGTATAAAATGAATAATTGCAAACATTGTGAAAGTAATGGTCATTTCTACGTGCCGGGCAACCAAGGCGTCACTCTAGGGCGTTGCTCCACCACATCGAATAGCTACGGCCTTAGAAGTCAACGCCTGAAGCAAAAAATGCAATTAAAATACAACAGTTTTTTCGTCGTGTAACAGGAATAATTGCAACCAGTGTGAAAGTGATGGTCATTTCTGCGTTCCGGGCAACCTAGGCTTCACTCTAGGGCGTTGTTCCACCAGATCGAATTGTTAAGGCCTAAGAAGTCAACGCCAGGAGCATGAGATACAATATAAATATAACAGTTTTTTCCATCGTATAGAACGAATAATAGCATCCAGTGTGAAAGTTATGGTCATTTCTACGTTCCGGGCAACCTAGGCTTCACTCTAGGGCGTTGCTAAACCAGATCCAACAGTTAGCGCCTTAGAAGTCAACGCCCGAAGCATAAAATACAAAATAAATAGAACAGTTTTTCCATTGTATAACACGAATAATTGCTACCAGTGTAAAAGTTATGGTCATATCTACGTTCCGGGCAACCTAGGCTTCACTCTAGGGCGTTGCTCCACCAGATCGAATAGTTAGGGCCTTAGAAGTCAACGCCCGAAGCATAAAATACAAAATAAATAGAACGGTTTTTCCATTGTATAAAACGTATAATTGCTACCAGTGTGAAAGTTATGCTCATTTCTACGTTCCGGGCAACCTAGGCTTCACTCTAGCGCGTTGTTCCACCAGATCGAAAAGTTAGGGCCTAAGAAGGCAACGCCAGAAGCATAAAGTACAATATAAATATAACAGTTTCTCCATCGTATAAAACGAATAATAGCGGCCAATGTGAAAGTTATGGTCATTTCTACGTTCCGGGCAACCTAGGCTACACCCTAGGGCGTTGCTCCAATAGATTGAATAGTTAAGGCCTTAGAAGTCAATGCCCGAAGCAAAAAATTCAATAAAAATACAACAGTTTTTCCACCATATAACAGGAATAATTGCAACCAGTTTGAAAGTGATGGTCATTTCTACGTTCCGGGCAACCTCGGCTTCACTCTAGGGCATTGCTCCACCAGATCGAATAGTTAGGGCCTAGGAAGTGAACGCCAGAAGCATAAAATACAATATAAATACAACAGTCTTTCCATCATATAAAACGAGTAATTGCAACCAGTATGAAAGTTGTGGTCATTTCTACGTTCCGGGCAACCTAGGCTTCACTCTAGGCGGTTGCTCCACCAGATCGAATAGCTAGGGCCTTAGACGTCAGCGCCCGAAGCATAACATACAAAATAAATAGGACAGCTTTTCCATGTATAAAACGAATTATTGCTTCCTGTGTGAAAGTTATGGTCATTTCTACGTTCCTGGCAGCCTAGGCTTCACCAGAGGGCGTTCTTCTACCAGATCGCATAGCTGGGACCTTAGAAGTCAACGACAGATGCATAAAATAAGATATAAATACAACAGCTTTTCCATCGTATAAAACGAATAATGGTAACCAGTGTGAAAGTTATGGCCATTTCGACGTTTCGGGCATCCTAGGCTTAACTCTGAGGCGTTGCTCCACCAAATCGAAGAGATAGGGCCTTAGAAGTCAACGCCAGAACCATAAAATACAATATAAATACAACAGCTTTGCCATCGTATAAAATGAATTATTGCAAACAGTGTGAAGGTAATGGTCATTTCTACGTTCCGAGCAACCTAGGCTTCACTGTAGGGTGTTGCTCCGCCAGATCGAATAGGTAGGGCCTTAGAAGTCAACGCCAGAAGCATAAAATAAGATATAAATACAACAGCTTTTCCATCGTATAAAACGAATAATGGTAACTAGTGTGAAAGTTATGGACATTTCTACGTTCCGGGCAGCCAAGGCTTCACTCTAGGACGATGCTCCACCAGATCGAATAGTTAGGGCCTAAGAAGTCTACGCCAGAAGCATAAAATACAATAAAGTTGCAACAGTTGTTCCATCGTATGACAGGAATAACTGCAAGCAGTGTGAAGGTACAGGTCATTTCTACGTTCCGGGTAATCCAGATTTCAGTCTAGGGCGTTGCTCCACCAGATCGAATAGCTAGGGACTTAGAATTCAACGCCAGAAGAATAAAATACAATCTATGTACAACAGCTTTTCCACCGAATAAAATGAATAATTGCATACATTGTGAAAGTAATGGCCATTTCTACGTTCCGGGCAACCTAGGCTTCACTCTAGGGCGTTGCTCCACCAGATCGAATAGCTAGGGCCTTAGAAGTCAACGCCCGAAGCATAAAAGGCAAAAAAAATACAACAGTTTTTCCATCGTATAACAGGATTAATTGCAACCAGTTTGAAAGTTATGGTCATTTCTACGTTTCGGGCAACCTAGGCTTCATTCTAGGACGATGCTCCAACGAGATCGAATAGTTAGGGCCTAAGAAGTCAACGCCAGAAGCATAAAATACAATAAAGATGCAACAGTTGTTCCATCGTATAACAGGAATAACTGCAAACAGTGTGAAAGTACAGGTCATTTCTACGTTCCGGGTAATCCAGGTTTCACTCTAGGGCGTTGCTCCACCAGATCGAATAGCTAGGGACTTAGAATTCAACGCCAGAAGAATAAAATACAATCTAAGTACAACAGTTTTTCCATCGAATAAAATGAATAATTGCATACATTGTGAATACAATGGTCATTTCTACGTTCCGGGCAACCTAGGCTTCACTCTAGGGCGTTGCTCCACCAGATCGAATAGCTAGGGACTTAGAATTCAATGCCAGAAGCATAAAATGCAATATATATATAACAGCTTTTCCATGTATAAAACGAATAATTGCTACCAGTGTGAAAGAGTTGGTCATTTCTACGTTCCGGGCAACCTAGGCTTCACCCTAGGGCGTTGTTCCACCAGATGGAATAGTTAGGGCCTAAGAAGTCAACGCCAGAAGCATAAAATACAATAAAGATGCAACAGTTTTTCCATCGTATGACAGGAATAATTGCAACCAGTGTGATGGTAATGGTATGTTCTACGTTCCGGGCAACCAAGGCTTCACTCTAGGGCGGTGCTGCACCAGGTTAAATAGTTAGGGCCTAAGAAGTCAACGCCAGAAGCATAAAATACAATATAAATACAACAGCCTTTCCATCGTATACAATGTATATTTGCAAACAGTTTGAAAGTAATGGTCATTTCTACGTTCCTGGCAACCTAGGTTTCACTCTAGCGCGTTGTTCCACCAGATCGAATAGTTAGGGCCTAGGAAGTCAACGCCAGAAAAATAAAATGCAATATAAGTACAACAGTTTACCATCGTATAAAATGAATAATTGCAAACATTGTGAAAGTAATGGTCATTTCTACGTTCCGGGCAACCTAGGCTTCACTCTAGGGCGTTGCTCCACCAGATCGAATAGCTAGGGCCTAAGAAGTGAACGCCAGGAGCATAAAATACAATATAAATACAACAGTTTTTCCATCATATAAAACGAGTAATTGCAACCAGTATGAAAGTTGTGGTCATTTCTACTTTCCGGTCAAACTAGGCTACACCCTAGGGCGTTGCTCCAACAGATTGAATAGTTAGGGCCTTAGAAGTCAATGCCCGAAGCATAAAATGCAATAAAAATACAACAGGTTTTCCATCGTATAACCGGAATAATTGCAACCAGTTTGAAAGTGATGGTCATTTCTACGTTCCGGGCAACCTAGGCTACACCCTAGGGCGTTGCTCCAACAGATTGAATAGTTAGGGCCTTAGAAGTCAATGCCCGAAGCATAAAATGCAATAAAAATTCAACAGCTTTTCCGCCATATAACAGGAATAATTGCAACCAGTTTGAAAGTGATGGTCATTTCTACGTTCCGGGGAACCTCGGCTTCACTCTAGGGCGTTGCTCCGCCAGATCGAATAGTTAGTGCATTAGAAGTCAACGCCAGAAGCATAAAATGCAATATAAATACAACAGTTTTTCTATCGTATAAAACGAATAATTGCAACCAGTATGAAAGTTAACGTCATTTCTTCTTTCCGGGCAACCTAGGCTTCACCCTTGGGCGTTGCTCCAACAGATTGAATAGTTAGGGTCTTAGAAGTCAACGCCGGAAGCATAAAATGCAATAAAAATACAACAGTTTTTCCATCGTATAAAAGGATTAATTGCAACCAGTTTGAAAGTGATGGTCATTTCTACGTTCCGGGCAACCTAGGCTTCACTCTAGGGCGTTGCTCCACCAGATCGAATAGTTAGGGCCTTAGAAGTCAACGCCAGAAGCATAAAATACAATAAAGATGCAACAGCTTTTCCATCGTATAAAACGAATAATTTCAGCCAGTGAGAATGTTATGGTAATTTTTACATTCCGGGCAACCTAGGCTTCACTCTAGGGTGTTGATCCACCAGATAGAATAGTTAGGTCCTTAGAAGTCAACGCCAGAAGCATAAAATTCAATAAAGATGCAACAGTTTTTCCATCGTATAACAGGAGTAACTGCAAACAGTGTGAAGGTACTTGTCATTCCTACGTTCCGGGTAACCTAGGCTTCACTCTAGGGCGTTGTTCCACCAGATCGAACAGTTAGGGCCTGAGAAGGCAACTCCAGAAGCATAAAATACAATATAAATATAACAGTTTTTCCATCGTATAAAGCGAATAATAGCAACCACTATGAAAGTTAACGTCATTTCCACTTTCCGGGCAACCTAGGCTTCACCCTAGGGCATTGCTCCAACAGATTGAATAGTTAGGGCCTTAGAAGTCAACGCCCGAAGCATAAAAGGCAAAAAAAATACAACAGTTTTTCCATCGTATAACAGGATTAATTGCAACCAGTTTGAAAGTTATGGTCATTTCTACGTTTCGGGCAACCTAGGCTTCATTCTAGGACGATGCTCCAACGAGATCGAATAGTTAGGGCCTAAGAAGTCAACGCCAGAAGCATAAAATACAATAAAGATGCAACAGTTGTTCCATCGTATAACAGGAATAACTGCAAACAGTGTGAAAGTACAGGTCATTTCTACGTTCTGGGTAATCCAGGTTTCACTCTAGGGCGTTGCTCCACCAGATCGAATAGCTAGGGACTTAGAATTCAACGCCAGAAGAATAAAATACAATCTAAGTACAACAGTTTTTCCACCGAATAAAATGAATAAGTGCATACATTGTGAATACAATGGTCATTTCTACGTTCCGGGCAACCTAGGCTTCACTCTAGGGCGTTGATCCACCAGATCGAATAGCTAGGGACTTAGAATTCAATGCCAGAAGCATAAAATGCAATATATATATAACAGCTTTTCCATGTATAAAACGAATAATTGCTACCAGTGTGAAAGAGTTGGTCATTTCTACGTTCCGGGCAACCTAGGCTTCACCCTAGGGCGTTGTTCCACCAGATGGAATAGTTAGGGCCTAAGAAGTCAACGCCAGAAGCATAAAATACAATAAAGATGCAACAGTTTTTCCATCGTATAACAGGAGTAACTGCAAACAGTGTGAAGGTACTTGTCATTCCTACGTTCCGGGTAACCTAGGCTTCACTCTAGGGCGTTGTTCCACCAGATCGAACAGTTAGGGCCTGAGAAGGCAACTCCAGAAGCATAAAATACAATATAAATATAACAGTTTTTCCATCGTATAAAGCGAGTAATAGCAACCACTATGAAAGTTAACGTCATTTCCACTTTCCGGGCAACCTAGGCTTCACTCTAGGCGGTTGCTCCACCAGATCGAATAGCTAGGGCCTTAGACGTCAGCGCCCGAAGCATAACATACAAAATAAATAGGACAGCTTTTCCATGTATAAAACGAATTATTGCTTCCTGTGTGAAAGTTATGGTCATTTCTACGTTCCTGGCAGCCTAGGCTTCACCAGAGGGCGTTCTTCTACCAGATCGCATAGCTGGGACCTTAGAAGTCAACGACAAATGCATAAAATAAGATATAAATACAACAGCTTTTCCATCGTATAAAACGAATAATGGTAACTAGTGTGAAAGTTATGGACATTTCTACGTTCCGGGCAGCCAAGGCTTCACTCTAGGACGATGCTCCACCAGATCGAATAGTTAGGGCCTAAGAAGTCTACGCCAGAAGCATAAAATACAATAAAGTTGCAACAGTTGTTCCATCGTATGACAGGAATAACTGCAAGCAGTGTGAAGGTACAGGTCATTTCTACGTTCCGGGTAATCCAGATTTCAGTCTAGGGCCTTGCTCCACCAGATCGAATAGCTAGGGACTTAGAATTCAACGCCAGAAGAATAAAATACAATCTATGTACAACAGCTTTTCCACCGAATAAAATGAATAATGGCATACATTGTGAAAGTAATGGTCATTTCTACGTTCCGGGCAACCTAGGCTTCACTCTAGGGCGTTGCTCCACCAGATCGAATAGCTAGGGCCTAAGAAGTGAACGCCAGGAGCAT